>NC_051285.1:24128528-24728528 GCF_015220745.1 Sebastes umbrosus
TCCAAATGATGTTTATAGATGGTTTACAAACCAATTATTAACCATTAACAATGTGTATCTGGTCCATCAATCTATGTAATGTTTATATATGTTTCTTAAAGGTTTTAATTTTAAAGTCATTTTGTAATCATTAACAAATTAACAAATTCTTATAGTATATACTACTATATATACAGTATATAAAATGTTATGATGTGTGCAACAATAAACTGTTTAAAAAAAAATCATAGATTTATTCATAATTAGTATAAATTATAAATTAATCATTCATTTCATTGTTTGTTAACAGTCAAATAACTATAAACTAAGTTTAATTAACTATCAATTTACCATTCATAAATAATGGTTATTATAAAGTGTTGCCAACTACTCTATCTTAAATATATGTTGAGGGAAGTTGAAATATAAATATAAATATTCTGTACTTCATTTATTTTGTTTAATGTGCAAAGATTTGCAGTGTTTGGTGAGAACTAATATGTGAATGGAGCAACAGGGCCACCCAGTGGCAGCTGTACTGTAATGGCCTACTGAATTTGTGGTTGCTGCTGCAGCTCTAGGTGTTAAACACAAGGTAGGTGAAGTTCTCCTGCTTGGGTTTGGCGCTGAAGTTGTAGTGTCCAATACGGTTCCTCTGGTAGTAGAAGAGGCAGACGAAACCAATGATGAAGAAGAGCGACAGGCCGATTCCTAGGCAGGAGAATCCGACTATGTGAAGAAGGTTCAAATCCTGTTCAAGGGACTCTGCTAGAACATGTGTCAGAAGCATTAAAAATGAGTAAGCAAAAGAGGATTCATTAAAAAAATCAATACTTTAAACAACAAAATGGTGAAGAGATGATTGGAAATACTGTGACTTTTATTAGTATAAGTACTGGCTCTTATAACAGCACATAATACATTTTCAATAAATAAATTAAATAAATAATTCACTTTAAATGAAGACACCTTATCAACTTCAGGGCTTTTGAAATGTGTGTTTTCCATCAATCTACTTCAACTTGCCTCTCCACCACACTGATGATAGAGACAGCAGCACTACTGCCATAATTCAACAGCTAGATAGCCTATCCACATTTTAAAATGAAGAGATATTGAAGTTTATAATGGATGCTGAAGACCTTGATAGCTGCTCTACTTTTAAAACCGGCCAGCTCGTCAGTGGCAGAGTAGAAGCTGAAGAGTCATTGTTACTTCAGTTCGAATTAAATCCCATTTTTGACTCACATTTTAAACACAGCAGAGGCATGAAGCTGATTTCTTTTCTAACAGAACCACGTATCACAGTAGAGTTAAAGGTAGACATTGTTATTCTGTGTAAAAGTACTCACCTTCATCTTTCTTCAATATCAGAGCCTTGGAAGAACCGAAAGCTGATCCAATTGTCTTTGTAGACCGAGCTGTTCTTTGTAGACAGTCCTGCAAGAAAACACAATTAGGGCTGTCAATGGATTAAAATATTTAATCACAATTAATCGCAAATTAATCACACATTTTTTATCTGTTCAAAATGTACCTTAAAGGGAGATTTGTCTCTTAAAATGTAATACTCTTGTCGACATGGTAGTGGGCAAATATGCTTGCCTTATGCAAATGTATGTATATATTTATTATTGGAAATCAATTAATAAGACAAAACAATGACAGATATTGTCCAGAAACCCTCACAGGTACTGCATTTAGCATAAAAAATATGCTCAAATCATAACATGGCAACTCAAGCCCAACAGGCAACAACAGCTGTCAGTGTGTCAGTGTGCTGACTTGACTATGACTTGCCCCAAACTGCATGTGATTATCTTAAAGTGGGCATGTCTGTAAAGGGGAGACTTGTGGGTACCCACAGAACCCATTTTCATTCACATATCTTGAGGTCAGAAGTCAAGGGACCCCTTTGAAAATGGCTGTTTAGCGCAAATGGAAAATGAAATGGAAAATGGAAAAATTTAGCGCAAGTTTGGAGCATTATTTAACCTCCTTCCTGATAAGCTAGTATGACATGGTTGGTACCAATGGATTCATCAGGTTTCATCGCGTTAACTTTGACTAATTCTAATTTCTTTTCAACATTCAAACAACTAAATACTTCAGTCAGAGTAGGGGGATTAGTTCAAATTCATCCACCCTGTAGAGGCTTGATGCCATAGGATGTACTCACAGGCACACAGGTATCCGATCCGATCTGCACACAGATCTGGACCCGGCAGTGCAGATAGATCACATCCAGGTTGACGAAGGAGAATATCTGCACAGACAAACGTGACGTGCTGGAGTTCCCGTTCATCAACACTTGGGTGTATGTGTTCAGGGGACAGCTGTGGAGACACAGACAAGGAACTGCAGCAAATTTTTCGTCTGCATCTGATATGCAGTGTCTAAACAGACAGTGAAATGACAATCCAAAACAATATTCAGTACATAAGAGTAGATTACATGTATTTGTTAGCTCAAATACTAATACTAATAGAAATAGTGATAGCAGACCTGTTATCCAGGAAGGTGTCGCTGGATGTCTGGATGTCTGCAGGGTTTTGGGTGGGAGTGGCCCAGCATTTGTTGATGACGACATTAATCTGCTCTGAGGATGTGTTGAGGCTGACCTCCACCCCCACAGCCTCATCAGAGGACAGGCTGTAATTGTGTGGTAGAGGCATTGAACCGTTCATCAGCTGCACTGTCACTTGGAAAGACCCTGAGCCCATGATGAAATCTTTGATCATGTCATACCTGGAGGTGGGTGAGAAAAAAATATATGGAACACACTACAAAAAAGTGAGCACCTCTAAAGCTCAGTAATTAACATGTTTTATAATTGTTTAATCTGTACAAAAAACATGTGTAAAAACAATAAATTGTTATTTTACGGGACTCCAAGATGTTACTGGTGAGCTACGGGTTACTTAATGACCTTTAGAGGTGCTGATGAGGCAGAATTTGTTGCCTTCGGACAGAGTCAGGCTAGCTGTTTTCTCCTATTCCCAGTCTTTATGCTAAGCTAAGATAACCGTCTGCTGGCCGTACGTACAGACGTAAAGAGTGGTATCAATCTTCTAACTCTCGGCAAGAAAGCAAATAAGCGTCAACTGTTCAACTGCTCTGAGGCTGTTTTAAAAAATGCTAAAACATGCTGAGTAATAATAATAGCAAGTGAATCGTACCCCATGGGGCTGAAGTCAGCTGAGATGAGCATGCTCTTCATGAAGGTACACATGACGGGAGCCTTTAGCTGTATTCTGGGTACCTCCACTGTTCCATTGGCTGACGTGTACATTTCCATGTTGTTGAACAGGGTTACAGATGCCGTGTAGTAGGTGTCATTCTAAAATACCAGATGTCACATTAAGTAGTTTGGGTTAATGCACTTCAGTTTTACAGACAAAATACTGGCAAGCATAGTGTCTATGAAACATGTAAGAGCATAGGAAGATGCAAAAGCTTCCCAAATGCAACACTTTTTCAAAACTCACTTGCACAAGATTAGTGCTGCACTCATTCCAAGCCACGGTCATCTGGATATGGGTGACATTGCCTCCATTGATGGCACATTCCGGCAAGCCCAAGTATAGGGTGCTCTCCCTGATCTTGTTGCTCAGAAGAAAATCCTTGGCAACTGTCACAGTGATTGCAGCAACCCTGCACTGGACTGAGATGGCCCCAGAGGCATTGGTGATAGTTCTCTGGGCAGTAGCTGTGGTTGTAGGAACTGTAATGTTGGTAGTACGGCTGGTTACGGTGGTCGTAGGGGTAGAAGTCATGGATGTCATTGCAGTAGTGGTGGTTGTTGGGGAAGTAGTAGTTGTAGGAGTAGCAGTGGTGGTTGTAGGGGCAGTAATTGTGGTTGTAGGAGTAGTAGTGGTGATTACAAGGCTAGTAATGATTGTTGTTGGGCCATTAGTGGTAATTGTAGGAGTAGCAGTGGTGGTTGTTGGGGCAGTTGTTGTAGGGACAGTATTGGTGGTTGTAGGGGCAGTATTGGTGGTTGTAGGGGAAGTAATTGTGGTTGTAGGAGTAGTAGTGGAGTTTGTAGGAACAGTAGTGGTAATTGTAGGAGTAGCAGTGGTGGTTGTTGGGGCAGTTGTTGTAGGGACAGTATTGGTGGTTGTAGGGGCAGTATTGGTGGTTGTAGGGGAAGTAATTGTGGTTGTAGGAGTAGTAGTGGAGTTTGTAGGAACAGTAGTGGTGATTGTAGGAACAGTAGTGGTGTTTGTAGGAACAGTAGTGGTGTTTGTTGGAGCAGTAGGGGTGATTACAGGGGCAGTAGTGGTGGTTGCAAAGGCAGTAGTGGTGGTTATTGGAGCAGTAGTGATGGTTGTAGGGGCAGTAGTGTTGGTTGTAGGGGCAGTAGTGTTGGTTTTAGGGGCAGTAGTGGTGGTTGTAGGGGAAGTAATTGTGGTTGTAGGAGTAGTAGTGGAGTTTGTAGGAACAGTAGTGGTGATTGTAGGAACAGTAGTGGTGTTTGTAGGAACAGTAGTGGTGTTTGTTGGAGCAGTAGGGGTGATTACAGGGGCAGTAGTGGTGGTTGAAAAGGCAGTAGTGATGGTTGTAGGGGCAGTAGTGTTGGTTGTAGGGGCAGTAGTGTTGGTTTTAGGGGCAGTAGTGGTGGTTGTAGGGGCAGTAGAGGTGGTTATTGGAGCAGTAGTGGTGGTTGTTGGAGCAGTAGTGTTGGTTTTAGGGGCAGTAGAGGTGGTTATTGGAGCAGTAGTGGTGTTTGTAGGGTCAGTAGTGGTAGTTGTTGGGGCAGTAGTTGTGGTTGTTGAGGCAGTAGTGGTGGTTGTAGGGGCAGTAGTGGTGGTTGTTGGGACAGTAGGTGTGGTTGTTGAGGCATTAGTGATGGGAGCAGTAGTGGTGGTTGTAGAGGCAGTAGTGGTGGTTGTAGGGGCAGTAGTGGTGGTTGTAGAGGCAGTAGTGGTGGTTGTAGGGGCAGTAGTGGTGGTTGTTGAAGCAGCAGTGATGATTGTAGGAGCAGTAGTGGTGATAGCAGGGGCAGTAGTGGTGGTTGTAAGGGCAGGAGAGGTAATTACAGGGGCAGTAATGGGGATTGTTGGAGCAGTAGTGGTTGTTGTGATTGCTGCACAAGACAAAATACTCTGGTTACAAAATGCAAAGATAATCTATCATTGTTTTGTTCATCTAATCTGTGTAAAATGAATCTTTCCCACAACCACACTATGAGACCGTACCTTGACAGGCTCGTCCAGGTCTTTCTGGGTTGTTGTCTATAAACCCGTCCAGGCAATCACATGTGTAGGAGGCCCAGGTGTTTGTACAATTAGCCCAGGAGGAACAGTCATTTTCCCCTGAATCACATTCATTAAAATCTGCAAAAAGCAAAAATATTTGGCTCAGTAGGTCTGGCTTTATGTTGTTATTTAGTATTGTACTGTAGGTTCCTGGCTTACAGATTGTTTACAGATTTGTTTGTTCAAATCTCTTGATTGCTTTTTGATACAAAATAGGTTAGGCCGGGATATGGGTCAATATCCAAAAACACTGCATCCTACAATTCGCACAATGCAACTCAAATAGCATTATTATACCCTCCTTGCCTAGTAAAGGCCTTTGTCTTCCAAACTCCTCCCCCCAAATTGTAACAACTTTCTGATAATAATTTGAAGTCTCTCGCGAGATGAAATGGTTAAGGTTAGGATTGGTCGTCGGGCAACAAGTCTCTAGACACAACCCACGAAAAGAGTCGTAAAAACTTGTAAAAACTCTCACAACACTCGCTGCCCAATGACCTATCCTAACCATAACCATTCAAGGTCAATGCTTGACCTTAACCATCTCACAAGAGTTTCGCAATTTCCCCGTTACCTTCGAGACACGATCCTTGAAGAGGACCCGCTCCGTATGTAGATATAAACGGCTAATTCTACGATAACGAAAACATGATTTTTATTTTCAGGTGATTATACATTAAAGAGCACATACTTATTAATATTATATGAAATTTCTGCCAACACATCCTCCTAAAAGCTACACACTGTTCCTTTAAGACTATTCTTTGAAGCACTCCTTAGTTTTATATCTACCAGCCCTGGTGTCATAGAACACATGGTTAGAAAAGACAATATAAAGAGATGTACCATTTGTGCTTGTGTTGTTTTCATCCACTGTGTATTCGGTGCTGTTCATCAGGGAGTGCAGCAGAGCTGTGGACACATTACTGATGCCTTGGCTTTGACTGGGGGCCAAGATGATGGTGAAGTTGACCACCACACTCCCCAGGGAAAAGCTCCTGATCTCGATTCGCACTTGACCTGAATCCATCATGGCCTTCATCTCTGGAGACAGAGACTGGTAGATCTGTCAGAATAATGATGGATAAGTGTGTAGTTTTATTCAAAGATCACATGCTGTCACTGGATGGTCCTCGTAGCACACCTACCTCCTTCTCAATACTCTCAGTGAGGTTTTTGTAGGCCTGGCTGCTGGTGTTCTGCAGCTCAGCAGTGAAATTGATGTTGGTAAGTCGCGTTGTGGCGTCAAGAGTCTGAGCATCTAAAGAAAAAGAGTTACTTGGTACATACACGTTTTCCACAATTAAATGCCAGCCCTGTGACCAACACTGGGCCAAATGTTTAAAAATGTCTTCTCTTTTGTTCATCACACATTAGTCATTAAGGGCAATTTTATCGCTTTACTTGCTGTATTACTGCCTGGGGGTAGTTATCAGTGGTTGCATCTAAGTTGTGAACTCCCACCACACAGCTATTCTATGCAGCTTCATGACACTATATACATCAGACTGGCACATATCGGTACTTTGCAAAAAGTCAAGGCCAGGCCCCCTTTTGGGATATAGAAAACCGAAGCTCCCATAGACTTCAATGCAATTTGACGTATGTTTGGGTTGTAATTTTGTCGAGTTTGTATGCATTCATCTCTTGTTATAGAAACATTTGCAATTTATTGCTGGTACAAGCAACTACACAGCAACTCTTCAGCATAGCATTATTACTATTACCGGTTTGTTTAAAGTAGAAGTTTGGAGACATGTTTCAACTTCTTCTGTTTACTCTGTTACCGTCTACGAGGGACACGGGATTGTTTTCCCCTAAAAGGGAACGTGGTCATGAGAGCCTACTCTGGATGACGTAATGCCATCTGTTGTATATGATAATAAAAGATCAAAAGTCAAAAGTACTGGAACAATCAACCTTATTTTTGCACACAGTTCTTACCAGTCTTAACCAATATATGAAGGGCGGCTCCTTGGCTTCCGCAGGAACTAGGCGTGACAGTGACATTGTAGAGCACCCCAGGCTTCAGTTCCCTCACCTCCATCATGGTCTGACTGGTGACCTCTGACCTATTCCTTACAACGACCTGGTAAGTCTGGTTTGTCTGAAAAGGGCTCGACCAGTAGACACAGAAGGAGGTTCCAGTGACGTTAGCCGACCACACACTGGTGATGCTGGGAGGAGCTGGAAGACGGTGGTAGTGAGGGACGAATGTTCAGGGTTATCATTCATTCATTGTGTTTAAAGGATTGACAAATATGCTTATTCCCTTTTTGCAGAGAGTTACATGTTACAACCAAAAAACAACCAGCCACGACAACAATTCAGACTCCAACACAAACTCCACGAAAGCACAAAAAAACATCTGGTGAAGCTCGTCTTGCAAAACAGGAATGTGACCGACGTTGGGGTGGAAAGTGGTGTTGTGGGAGTGTGTATGCACGTGGAAAGTGAGTGGTGAAGCAAGAGAGAGAGAAAACAAGTAGAGCATAAGAGAATTAGCTTAGCTTTGAGAATATCAAGTGAATGTACAGTGGAAATTGCAGTTTGTGCAGAAATAAATGCTGCAGCTCCTCAAGGCCAACGGAGGTTTCCTGTGTCTTGTTTAACTGCTGCTGATTGAAGTGACGGGGTTAACCAAATCAAATATTTCCTCTCAAAAAGTGACAATTTCCTATTTGGACACAACACCTGATATTTTGGCTTGTAAATCAAGATCAAGGGGATTTTAAGCAGCCTTGAGATAGAAAATGAAATGTTTCTTACAGCATGTGGTTGTCGGCAGAGATGGCTCTACAGATGAGCTCATGCTGCTATAAGGTGCAGAACTCGTCCACCGCGGAGCATGTGATGAATTATAAGGGACGGGGCTTGTATTACTCAGAGCCGTAGTCATGCTGGTCTCAGTGGAGTTGAAGATATCCAGAGGGTGCTGCGTGCTGATGGAAGCTGGGGAAGAAAGAATTCAAGTCAATGTTGAAATCAAAGCTTCTGATGCAAAATGTGTCACAGAGGAATATTGATTCGAAACTCAGCAGAGAATACGGCTTGCTTGTCTAGACTGGCTGACATCACAGTGATATAAAAGGAGTCAAGTTTTAGCATCTCTGTGTCTAAAAACCGAGCCCCCGGGTAAGGTTGACAGAATGTTGTCACATTAAATCCGACCTCAATTTCTTGATTCAAGTTGCTTTCATTGGCTTGAGGATCTACTTTGGCACATTTTGTTGAGGCGTCCTATTATGCATCTACTTCATTTCAAAGCGGTGGTTTGTTTCCTACACATTTGTTTGTGCCAAATACAGGGCTCACATATCATACTTACCCTACCACAAGATTTCTATGTTTGTGTTTGATGAACGTTTCTGTTTCTGTCAGTGTGGGTGATGAATGTTTCCCTGTTGTGTTTTAAGCCTTGTTTCCTGACTTTCACCTTTCAGCAAGATAGTGAGAGCGTGAGGGCATTTCCCCTTTGATGTGGCATGGTAGACCCACGTAAACATTACCCACAAAGAAACATATAACATTTTAGCTCACTCTTTCTTTCTCGATCTTGGGTTCCGGTCAGAACAAAAAATACCCAGAGACACGTAGCCCTCACTTATGATGAGTTATCAAATTCTTAACAAATATCCTTGGCTATTGTTCAGACACTGAATAAAGATCTTGCTCAACTATCTACATCAATAAATTCGCAAAGAATATGGAAAGATATCACACTGTCTTCACCAACTGTATAATTTCCACTGGGGATGTGGTGGGGTGCTCATCTGAAGCTTCAGTTATCACCGTGCGCTCACAGCATTTAAGCTTTTCGAGCAGAAGTGAATGGAGTTGTTGGGGTGATTTCTCTAAATCCTCTATAATTTAGCTGATTTTATTTACAGATGATTATCCTAATGACATTAAAACTGATCATCAATCAAAGATAATGCAGTAAAAATGTAATGCTCTTTGTGGTAACAATAAAAATAAAAAATTATTTATTCATTTTAAAGGTTCATTATTTGCTGGAAATTATATGAGTTGAGTTTGAATTTTTTATATATCAACAATATTTATCAAAAAGTATCAAGAGGTCTCTAACAAGGAAATGATTATTGCATTACTGCATTATAATGCAGCAATTTATGTGGCCTTTTCATATACATTATTATGGAAAGCATAATTAATCATAATGCATTATTTGCTAGATGATATGAATTTATATAAATGAAGAAAACAACATTTATATTGTTTGTTTGTTTGTTTGTTTGTTGTTTAAATATATTTGGCTATGGATTGATCGCTGTATATCATCCGTATAAAATTTTGGGTTATTATGAATTTTACCCGACAAATAATAATAATAATAATAATAATAATAATAATAATAATAATAATAATAATAATAATAATAATAAAAATAATAATAAATAATAATAATAAATAAATAAATATCATCACTATTATTATTATTATTATTATTATTATTATTATTATTATTATAATAATAATAATAATAATAATAATAATAATAATAATAATGATAATCATTATTATAATAATACAATTAAAAAAGATAATAATTTACCCACATCATTTTAGGCTGTGGAGGTATAATCACTGTATGTATCATATTAAGTGATGGGAGGTGATGATATAAGGTGATGTTTTGTGAGGTAAAAAAACACACAAGTGAATATTTTGGGGGTGTTATGATTCTTATCAATTGAATTACTATAGTAGATTCCCTACTTTTAAATTCACCGCTGCAATGTTACAGTATATACATTTGCACCACATGCACACACACACACACGCACACACACACACACACACACACACACACACACACACACACACACACACACACACACACACACACACACAAACACAGTCTAACCTGTGCAATGGGCTCCAGGGTTGCTGGGGTCAACATCAGTATATCCCTGGTGGCAGGCACAATGGTAGGAGCCCACTGTGTTGTTACAGTCTGTGTGAGTGGAGCACTGACGGAGAGCAGGCTGTGCACACTCATCTACATCTGCAATAAGAAATACAGACATATGAAGAGGTTGCACTGGAATTACAATTACAAGTGTATGGTGTTGAATCACAAGATGTAATGTGAAAATTAGAAAAAAATAATCCTTTTCTGAAAATAGATGATAACCCCCCAAAAAATACTTTATAGGTAAAGACGTTTAAATTGTGAAATTATACACAGAAATGTTGTTTTAGAAACCTTATTGTAAAGGTTTCATGTAACAATACTGTTGCTTAAAGTATAAGGTGCAAGTTGGACTTGATTGTCTTCTTGTATCTGAGATTTAAAGGTCCCATATCGTGCTCAGTTTCAGGTTCATACTTGTATTTTGTGTTTCTACTAGAACATGTTTACATGCTGTAATGTTCAAAAAACACTTTATTTTCCTCACACTGTCTGCCTGAATATACCTGTATTTACCCTCTGCCTGAAACGCTCCGTTTTAGTGCATTTCAACGGAATTGCGTTGCTAGGCAACAGTTTGGGTCCATGTTTACTTCCTGTCAGCTGATGTTATTTACATACACTGCAACAGGAAATAAACTGGGACAGATTTAGAATGTTTACGTTTAAAACCGTGTAATGGTCTAAATATTGTATATTTGTGACATCACAAATGGACAGAAATCCTAACGGCTCAAATCGAACGCACAATTTCTGATTACGAGCTGCGTGTGTTTCTCTGTATATTGAGCGTTTTGATAGTTTAATAGTATTTATAAAGCACTTAAACCTGCTTTATAATATAAAAGACATGAAAATCTCACTTTTTATAATATGGGACGTTTAAAGGTCATTCAGAGATGCCTAATTATAATAAAAAAGTACATTATCACGCTGGCATGAAGTGATGAATTAAATTTGTGCTGACAGTATAGAGAAGGAAATGAATTATCTGTAAAAGAACATGATGAGAACAACGTGTTGTTTGATTGTGTACATGATGGCGAGCTTGTTACTGTGTCTTTTGTGCAAATGTAACAAGTGTGACTGATTCATGATTAATATCTGTGTGTGTGGGTGTGTGTTTGTGCACGTGTGTGTCTGCGCTCGCGCTAGTGTTATTTTCCGTTATTGCAGGAAACATCCCACAGATGACTGTCACTCAAATAGAAGTGGTGGGAGAGGGAAACTGTGGTGCGACTGAGTCATTCTTTCCTGAACACAGCGTTCTCTGCAACATGAATCATTCTCAAAACTCTACAAGAATGTAATTTCTGTAAAGGAAAAGAGTGTGACTGCTGCTGCTGCTGTTGCTGCACAGAACAACCGTGTCTCCTCACCTTCCACGCTTACAGATGACACCTCCTGTATGTGTTTGAGGAGAAGATGCAGCTTTGATGTCACATTGTTCAGCGAAAGAGGACAGTTGCTGACAATCAGTAGTGAGGTGGCAGTTCTGTAGGGATGTACAGGCTGTGAGCCGAGGTAATAAACTGAAACATCAGACTGCAGAGCTCCAGTCACCTATTAGTGATAGAGACACAAAAAAATATCAAGGTGAAATAAATTTTTTGTTAAAGAAAAATCTTAAATAAATCAGAAATAGACAAGTGAATGCCTTGGTATATGTTTTAGTCTTTTCATTTTAATGCTAAACAGAATTACAGAGCAGTTATGGGTAGCATTCTTATTATATTAATATAAGCAGCAGAAGTCTTAACAGCTGTAGTAGAAGCAGTATTAATATATTAGCAGAAGTATTACCATTGCTTTTAGCAATCGTATGTGATCCAGATGTCCTCCATCACTGGACATCAATTGCTGGTAATCTGTCTTCACTGTCACTGTTGCATTAAGACGGCATCCTCCATTCTCAGAATAATTTGCTGAGACTGAAAGTTAAGTTAGAAGGTCAGTTCAGCCAAATCACAAAGAAAAATATTTTCTACACCTAGTGGGATCTATAGGGACTGAATAAAAATGATTGGAGTGGGGACGGCAGCTGAACCTTATGGTTCACCTTTTCAAAAAGCAGGGCCTTCCCCAGCTTTGTAAAAAAAAATTATTATTACCACTTTCAGTGACTAAATGAACCAAACGCAGACAGCAGCTCTGTGCAGTTACAGACAAGGCTAAAAATTTAAAAAGGCAGTCCCCTGCCCGTCAAATAATATCAGACTTCCCTCTATTCAGCAAAAAGAAAATACTAGGGCTGTCAAAGTTAACACAATAATAACAAATTTGTTTTAACGCCACTAATTTATTAAATGCATTAATGCAACTTGCGATTTTTAGGTTGTAGCAGGCTCAGTTTTAAACCTACAGTGAAGATACTGTCATACTAGCTTGTTACGAAGGAGGTTACATAACTCTCTAAACTTACTCTAAATTTTGGCGAGGAAAAACTGGCATGGCCATTTTCAAAAGGGCCCCTTGACCTCTGACCTCAACTGACCTCTACCTCAGTCTCCCCTTTACAGACATGCCCACTTTATGATAATCACATGCAGTTTGGAGCAAGTCACAATTAAGGCAGCACCTAAGGAATCCATTGGTACCAACCATGTCATACTAGTTAGCTTGACTAGATTGTCAAGGAGGCTAAAACATACTTAAATGCATACTTGCATACTTTAAAAACAAATTTAAAAAACTCAACTAACTTGCGGGATCGATGCAAACAAAGCGACCCGATCTCTGGCAACATTTTTGCCAGCCTGGGCAGTCCATGTCCCACTCACAGTCCCCAGATCTGGGACACAATCCATCTGCAGTTGGACAGGATCCTGGCTTGGCAGTGAACTCAATACTCCTGTTTGCAGCTTCATTCAAAGGAAATAACATGTTACAGGCCATATATTAGCAGCTAGATATTTGTAGCACTGCAGTTTTCTGTGCTTCCATCTGGTGTCTTGCACACAGAACCACACTCTGAAAGGTCAAGCTGATTACTTGTCTGTCTGCAGCGTGCGATGCGACATCGTCACATTTTTTTGTCTCACAAAGACTCTTGAAATCTAAGGACAAACAGAACAATTTGTGCGCTTCTCTAATCTTCGAACCAGTTGATGGATATATATACTCACGCCGGGCACAGTAACGACCGACTTGAACATAGCCGCTGCAGCATCTGGTCACCTGCTCCATCGTTGTCTTGTACTCAGTCTGAAGGGTCATCTTGTAAAGTGTGACTGTACATGTCTTCCAGTGGAGCCAGCCGCCACAACGCTTCGTCTCAGTATAAGGGATCGTATGCATCACCAGGAAACTCACATTCCTTGTCTCGTTGTGAATACAGAGATGGTAGCCAGACGCAGACAGGCTATTTCCTAGAATAAAATACATCTTGTAATTTTGGTTAAGTTTCCATGGTAGTTAGTCTCTGGCTCCATAAAGACGACATACGATTTTACATTTTGAATTCATCATTTACAACGCTCCTTTCCTATCATTTATGACATTAAAATCCTAAAAAACAAATGAAAGCAGGCAAAGCAATAAGTGTTAATACTCATAAATATTCTGTACATATTATTTTCTGGCAATACATCAATTTCATGTTAATGCGTCATCTGCATAGAGGCCTACCTTCATGCACAGTGTTTTGTCCCCTACAGAGAGCCAGCAGGGCCGTCGCCACCCAGATGGAGAGCATCCAACTCATTTTTCACAGATCAAAATCTCAACCACATATTTAACGACCACATTGTGCGTGCATGTTTCTCTTTGAGATGATGCTAACTCACTGTGCAGGGCGTACTCAGAGACTAAATCCTCTGTGGCTGTGTCTTTCTCCTCCCCCCCGCTGCACCATCAGTCCCTAATGGAACACAAAATCACGACAGCCAGCAGGTAAGTATTAAATTCATGAGAATATTTGGAGTTACATTTGTCGGTGTACTCAAATTACATTCATCTTTGCAAGAATATTACAATATTCAGACAATTTATGCCATGACATGTGGCAGCATGAGAAGCTGGTGAGTCAGTATGTTACAAAGAGAAAAGCCTTTGGTTCACCTGATTTTAACCAAGGGAAGCTCAGGCCTCACTTTTATCTTTGTAGAATAATATTAAGTTTTCATTTTACTCATTCTTTGATGGTGTCAGTAAACATGTTTATGATGCCAGGGAGAGATGAGGGATGGGAGGAGTCAAAGTCCCTAATGACTTGGTTTCCACACAGGTAACCATGGTAGTGCGCGCTATGCTGCTGGCATTAACAGCCTGCGTTGGCCATTAATGTCAAGTAAGAAGGAGTGAGAAACTTCCCTGCCATTTTCCCACATGTCTTCTTTGTCATTGTATGAAGGAACAGTGGGATGCTTTGGCTGTCGAAGATCTGTTCTAAAAAAAGACTACATCACGATTCTGTCACTGTGACATTATGAATGTGATTATACATATATACTCTTCAGGTGCTCTGTATTTCATGCGCACATTTTCATCCTTTATAAATGTAGTGATTAATGTAATGATGCTCCTTTTATAGTAATGAGGTGTGAAAATGTGCCTGATTAAACTTCCGTCAGTCATCAAGTGATAATGACTGGGTACATGCTGACGCGCTGGAGCATGTGGATGTAGAGAGAGGTGCAGAGCTACAGGCTGAGTCAACTGAGGTCACTGCACACAGTTACATCACAAAATAAATATCATCTGCTCAACAGAACATGGTTTTTAGGACGTATCAAACACTTTTCACCACCAGTGCCACACCTGATTGGATCACGAGACTGTTGCCAGGTTCCGTGGCTGACAAGGCTTTCCGGGAACAGGCCTGTAGGCCAAATAAACACAGCAACTAGTCCCCACTGGATGCCAGTAATGACACAGACCTACTGCTATGCTAGAGTGACTTCCATTCAAACACAGGCCTAATTGGTTTCATTGGGGTTAGGTGGGAGTGCAGTTATATGCATGTTATATCTGCACCTCACAGTTTAAACCTACCAAGAACAATTTCATATTTAAATAAATATATAATTTATATATATATATAAATATATATAAATATAAACAAGCAACAACAGCTGTCAGTGTGTCAGTGTGCTGACTTGACTATGACTTGCCACAAACTACATGTGATTATCATAAAGTGGGCGTGTCTGTAAAGGGGAGACACCTATATATATACATATATCAAAGTTAATGCGATAATAATGCAAATTAATTTTAACGCCACTTATTTCTTTAACGCATCAATGCAACTTTTAGGTTGTAACAGGCTAAATGCTCCAAACTTCAAAGGGGTCCCTTGACTTCTGACCTCAAGATATCTCAATGAAAATAGATTCTATGGGTAACCACGAGTCTCCCCCTAACAGACATGCCCACTTTGTGATAATCCCGTGCAGTTCGGGGCAAGTCATAGTCAATATAAGAGTAGACAGCACACTGACAGCTGTTGTTGCCTGTTGGGCTGCAGTTTGCCATGTTATGATTTGAGCATATATTTTATGCTAAATGCAGTACCTGTGAGGGTTTCTGGACAATATTTGTCGTTTTTTTGAGTCGTTAATTGATTTCCAATTAATAATTATATATAACTATATATATATAAATAAATAAATAAGTAATATATTTGTTTAAATATGAACTTTTATACATATATATGGTTACTTGAAATGTATACACCAGACTCACAGTGAAAATGTGTGTTTCTTTTTTAAACAATAAATAAATAAGATATGATAAGATGAGATATTCCTTTATTAGTCCCACAGTGGGGAAATTTACAGTGTACAGCAGCAAAGGTGATATAATGCAAAAAAAAAGAAGCATTGGGGGAAAAAAAAAGCAAGATATAACACAGTAAAAAAAAAAAAAGCAAAACAAAAGTGAAACAAAATATGAACAATTTAAATAGAAAGAAATATAAAAATAGGAACAATATAAACAGTATTGACCATAATAAATAAATAAATAGATAAACAATCACCAGTCTCCACCCTTGGCCAGTTTGTAACACATGTGACTTAACACCAAGCTAAATAGAGCTACAAACTTAATTTGAATTATATTCAAAAATAATTACAGAACAGTGCACTGTCAATTACAAAATGGAGTGTAACTTCAGTTAGTAACCTTTGGTCATAATTAAAAAAAAAAAATTGAGCAAAACATGAAACAAGAAACAGAAACTTTAGGCTGCTAATACAAAAAAATATGACCTGTCCCTTTAAATGAGCTTTGAGTGTCTAGTCTTCCGTTAGTCCCGCCCCCTCGTCCTTTGAGCAGCCAATCAGAGCGCAGTGCACGTGACAAGCATTCTTTGCTATGACCTCATCCCTGGTTTGGGATGACATCAAATTCAAGATGGATGGAATCACGACCAGCGTGCAGAAATCATCTCACCCTCAGAAGGGAATGGACTCTTGTTTTTGAAAATCTTTTTATTTTATTTATTATTTATTATTAATTGTATGATTGATACTGTGAAGCTGTTTATTGATTTTGGCCCTGTGAGAAAGGGAAAAGTTAAGAGAGAATGAGTGGATGGGTGGGGTATGTTATGTTTGATAAAGTAAATCCTGTATTGAATATATTCATAATAATGCTGATGTTTGTCTAACAAAAAAAAATAATAAAGACATTGTTAAAAAAATAAAAAAATTAACCTTTGGCAATAATTAAAAAAAAATCAAATAAAAAAATGACAAGAAACAGAAACTTAGGGCTGCTAATACAAAAATTATGACCTGTCCCTTTAAATGAGCTTTTGAGTGTCAAGTCCTCCGTTGAACTTTCAGAAACATTAGTTTCAAAAACAAAAGTGAAACAAAATATGAACAATTTAAATAGAAGTAAATATAAAAATAGGAACAATATATACAGTATTGACAATAATAAATAAACAGATAAACAATCACCAGTCTCCACCCTTGGCCAGTTTACTGTAACACATGTGACTTAACACCAAGCTAAATAGAGCTACAAACTTAATTTGAACTATATTCAAAAATAATTACAGAACAGTGCACTGTCAATTACAAAACGGAGTGTAACTTCAGTTAGTAACCTTTGGCCATAATTAAAAAAAAACATGAAACAAGAAACAGAAACTTTAAGGCTGCTAATACAAAAAATATGACCTGTCCCTTTAAATGAGCTTTGAGTGTCAACTCGTCCGTTAGTCCCGCCCCCTCGTCCTTTAAGCAGCCAATCAGAGCGCAGCGCACGTGACGAGCGTTCTTTGCGATGACCTCATCCCTGGTGTGGGATGACGTCAAATTCAAGATGGATGGAATCACGACCAGCGCGCAGAAATCATCTACTACACAACAGTGAATAAAGTGGCGTCTGTGTGGAGGAAAGAGCTTGTTGACGACGGCCGGGGTAAGTGTAGACAGACTGGTGAACTTAGAGAATTAGCGGGGAGGATAAAAACATTAATTGGTGGAGGTGTAGAGCTGTTAAAGGAGAAGCTTTTTTTCCTTTTTCCTCCCTGACGTAACTCTTAAAGGGGGCTCGTGCTGCTGTAAAACCTGAAGCAGCAGCTACAGACAACAACTAACACGGTGGTAGCCTCGCTTCTTTCACCCATTTAGCCGAGAAACTCGTGACTGTTTTCCCAAACTGGAAGTAAGCATTTCAGATGGAGAAGTTGTGTGTCATGAGAAGAGATTGAGCCACGTCTCTTGTGTGTGTGATCTAACGCTGAAAGCCTCTCTCTCGACTTCCTCATAGAGAAACACTGACATCCTCGCTGCTGTTCTCTAGTTCAGATGAAGAGGCGATGAAGAGGTTGCTAGTTTGTTGATGAATGAATGAAGCTTCTTGCCCCAGTGTCCATGAGCCTATTTTAGCCAAGTGCCAATAAGTAACATGCCTTCCGGTCACCATTTTCAAAATAAACGCTTGCAGGAGCAACATGTGTTGTTAGAATAGAATAGAAAAAGAAAGCTTTATTAAACTAGGATTGTGGAAAAACCTAAATATGAAGATTTTTTTGTTTATTTGTTTTGCACAATTTAAGACTAAGATCACATAAGATGAACATTTATTAATCCCCGGAGGGAAATTCAGGTGTCAAAGCAGCAACATCAGCAAACAGAGTGAAACACAGGAGAGGTAAAGGTATACAGAAATTATAAAAACAATAATAGAGATATAAGATTGAATGATGGATAGAAGATATTCAGAGTGAATGGGTGAACATAGTGTGTGCAGTCTGTCAATAAATAATTGTAATATGTACATATGTGTCTATAAAATGGTATATAGGATGTAAAGTGTAAAGTGTGAAGTGCGCCATTATGACTACATAATAATGATAACAAACAATTAGGACAAGATATATATAATAACAACAATAACAATACAGTAAATATATAAAAATAGATAAGAGAGTGTGTGTGTGTGTGTGTGTGTTGCGCGGAAGTGTATGGTTAGTGTTTGTGAGGAAGATATTGATTTAAATATCTATAAAGACTTCTGGGCAATCGTATCCAAACAACATTGTGAGTGGGAAAAAATAAAAAACATAAAAACAGATACATGGACACCATGGGGGAAAAGCAATTAAATGAGACAGCAATTAAATGACCCTTTAAGCGACTTTTGAAACATTTGACAGATGAACAGTTTATTGATAGATGTGAAAAGCTACTCCATAATTTGGTTCCCCTAAATCTTATCGAAAATTGACCTCTACTAGTGAGGAATTTAGGAGCACTTTTAGCAGGTGAAGATGTTATTGTTCTTGTATTTAGAAATGGTAACTTCAATGCACCTAATAGAGGCCTTTCACCTAATGCTCTGTAATACCTGTTGTTTTGCACATGTGCCTATTAGGTAGTTTAAACCAATGCAGCTCTATACCTCCATGAAGGTTCGAACAGCACCACAAGCTACAGCCTCCAATATGACCATAAAGTTGATCCACGCTGCTCTAAATGAGCTTCAACAAAAACTTAATTAAAACCTTAATGAAAATGTGATTTATTGCAGAGCTGGTGTATTGAGCAAGGAATACTTCCAAGGTTGTATCTTGATTGTGCCTCCGGGAGCAGGGGAGCCATGTTCCCCTCACTTTTCAAAATCCTATTTTTGTCCCCGCTCTCACTTTTATGGTTTCATGTTAAATTTATTACTAAAACTCTCTAAGCATTGTCCTCTAAGTGTCCAGTCAACATAGTGATTTTGTGTCTCCGTACAGACTGCCCTAACTTGTTGGTGGATGTTGTTAGGGCTACATGTTTTTCAGATTAAAAAAATCATACTGTCAAAAATCATGTAATCTATATTTTTATTTAGAGTTGCACATTCTCATAAAATGCCTGAATAAAACATCAATCAAAAATAAGGCGGTAAAGGATTCCTTGTTATGCAGATGCAAATACAACATCATTTCTATCAAGGAAACTAAACATGGTTTTAAGTAGGTTTACTCCCTTAATAATACAGCAGAAGTATACAGTATATATATATGTGGCAGTATGTGTTAGTTTGCATTGCAGCGTAACAGCAATATTCTCAATGTCTACTTTACCACTGTACAGAGGGAGAATGTTTTTCTGTGAAACTGGTCACCACTACAGGGTTTCCCCCAGGAAATAGCTTAGGCCTGATGCATCTAGTTTCAGTTAGTAGATGATGGCCTAAACAATAGTCACACGTGTTAAACATATGGCATTTGCTGCATGAAACATCGCCAGAAAAGCATATTAAATATTTGTTTATGCTGTAAGTGGAGGTGATTTAAAGGCAGTCTTTTTAAACTTCCCTGCATTTGTCTGTGTCACTGAGGGTGACTTGACAGAGCTGCATTCCCATACCTTCTGACCCCTAACATGTAATGTTAATGCCCATAAACTTGTTGTGTATGTCCTTCTGTAATAGTGTGCAACAACCAGTACAAACAAAGATTTCCCGAGAAACATGGAGTTATGCCTTCCACTTTTAATGAAATAATATACAATTTAATCAGTGATAAATAAGTAATAAGTAATATCACAATTGAGTTAATTAAAGTCATTAATATTTACAAACCAAAAAAAAGATAGGGTAAATGAAAGTCAGTAACTGTTGACAGTAGACCTACAACCAGCGAATATTTTCATTATCAGTTAATCTACCGATTATTTTATTGATCAATTGCTTGATTGATAAAAACAGAGAAAGCAGAAAATCCTCACTAATGATAAACTGGAACCAGATTATGTTCTGTATTTTTGCTTGAAAAATCACTTAAATGATTAATCAAAATAGTTGCCAATCATTTTTCTGCTGGTAAATTAATCAACTGCAGCTCTAAGTCACAGTTATTATACTGTATATTATCATTACTAATGATAATATGCAGTATATTAGTATCATTACTGTGCCTTTAAACAATTATTTGTTTTCACATAGACCACACACTTATTAAGCAAGGTGCTTAGATGACACTGCCAAGAAAAGAAGTAATCATAAATAAAGAAATATATCCACATATCAGTAAATTTCAAGGCTTCTTGTTGCCTCTATTTACCATCAGGTGGCAGCTGATATCTTGTAAATTATATTAAGTTATAGTAAAAATTATTGCTTTAATGTAAAATGTCATGCCTCTGCGCCCCACTAGGGGGGCGTGCCCCACAGTTTGAGGACCACTGGCATACTTGATGCCAACATGTTGGACTGGATTAATTATAATAAAAGGCTGCATCACATACTGGTGTAACATAAGGGAAATTCACAGAGTACGTATCTCTGACAGTGGGGGAGTTGTGATATCAGAAATGAAAATGAAAGTGTATTTACTTCCCTTTTGTATTTACATTCCTGCGTTAAAATGTAATCCTCTTTTCTTGTCTTTCAGCCATGGAGAGTCTAGTGCATTACAGCAATCCCTCCCATGCCCTCTCAGTGTTAGGGGCCCTGAATGAGCAGCGCCTGCGGGGCCAGATGTGTGATGTAGTCCTGGTTGTGGCGGACCAGAGGTACCAGGCCCATAAGAGTGTCCTGGCTGCCAACAGTGAGTATTTCCAGTCCCTGTTCACACGGATGGACGCAGACTCACTGAGAGTTGTAAACCTGGACTTCTGTGAGCCTGACGCCTTCGAGATAGTTCTGAATTACATTTACTCCTCCTCACTTTTTGTGGACAAAGGCAGCCTGGCAGCCATTCAGGAGATGGGCTACAGCCTGGGAATCCCTTTCCTCACCAACATTGCATCAACAAGGCCGCATGCATCCTACTGTGTGTCTAGAAAAAGGCTTTCGTTCTCAGAAGGGGAGGAGAATGATGTCCAGACAAGGAGCGTCATTGTGCGTCGGGTCCGGAATGACACAGCCCATCCCTCTCGCTCGAATTATCAGAGAAAAACATCAGAGAGATCATCCTCTCCCCACTCTACTCGAGAGTCAGCTCTGCCTCCATCAGAACACAACTCGTATGAATCAGTCAGAAACTCAGAATCCATCAGCAGGAAATCATCTGAGCAGAGAGAAGCTGTTGAAAGGAAGCCCACCTTTCCATACGCCTCCATATTAAAAGGGAACCCATCACACGTCACATCTGTTAGACCCCAGCTGACGTCATCAGTGTCTTTCAGTGATGCTGAAGTGCAGCACATCAGGCTGCAGCATGGCACTGACCTGGACACTAAAGAGGAGAATGAAGAGTTGGAGTCCCACTATGACACCAAAGTGCCCTTTCAGGGTCAGGCCACTGAGCCAAGCCAGACCATTGACAGGAGCGGGCCGCTCATAAAAAGCCTACTCCGAAGATCGTTGTCCATGGACAGCCCTGTTCCGGTCTTCTCGCCCACACTGGAGCTAAAGGAGCTGCAAAATCGTGAGCATTCAGTTGTTAAAATGGCCTCAAAAGCATCTGGGCCGGAAACATCTGCTCACAATGGCAATTCGAAAAGAACATCTCCCCTGGTTCTCAGGTCAAAGTACCCCAGCAGGTATGATGAAAAACCTCAGGTAGAAAGAGAGTACAGTGTGAAAGCTGAGCCCAGCAGTCCTCTCGGCGACCCAATGGACATTATTCGGATCACAGTTGGAGATGCATTGCCGGTCAATCTTAAAGACTTGCAAACAAATTACGACCAAGGTTCCAGGCCAGACTTCAGTCCTTATGGGAAAAGAAAGGACAGACCAGACAACAGAAGGTACCCATTCAAGAAGAACAAAATATTTAAAGAGCACACCTTCTCACTTGATGAGAACGTGTCAGAAACAGTACCTCAAAGTGCCAGCAGCGACTCCAACGAAAACCGCGGGGAGCCACCTCACAACAAGATTTTCAAATGCTGGAACTGTCTAAAGGTTTTCAGGTCCAGCGCGGGACTACACCGTCATGTAAATATGTATCACAACCCCGAAAAGCCGTATGCTTGCGACATCTGCCACAAGCGCTTCCATACCAACTTCAAAGTGTGGACTCACTGCCAAACTCAGCATGGTGTAGTACAAAACCCAGCGTCGTCCTCCAGCTCCTCTGTACTGGATGAGAAATTTCAAAAGAAGCTGATAGATATTGTGCGAGAGAGGGAAATAAAGAAAGCCTTGCTTTGGAAGTTAAAGAGGAATAAGCAGGGTTTGCAGTCTCCCGCGCTCGCCAAGAAGAGATCAAGACCCAGCTTCATATGTCCTTACTGTGGGAAGGTATTTGTGTTCCAGTCTCAGTACAGACAGCATATAAGAACACATCCTGCTGAAAAAGCTGACCAGGACACAGCGAACGAGAGCATCCTCTACCAGGAAGAGGATGAGGACGTTGAACAGAAGAACACAGATGCTGGTGTTTACTCCTGTAGGCTTTGTAATATGAAGCTGTCTTCACTCTTTGAGCAGGGCGACCACGAGAGGGGCTGTCGACATGCGACCGTGTGCCCCTACTGTGGCCTCCGGTTCTCAAGTCCAACAGTCAAGAAGGACCACGAGGCACATTGTAAGTACAAGAAACTGACGTGCCTGGAATGCATGCGGACCTTCAAGTCCTCCTTCAGCATATGGCGCCACCAGGTTGAGGTCCACAACCACAACATGATGACAGTTAAAGACCAGATTCACCTGAAGCAGCAAGAGAACGACGAAGAGGTGTCCGAAATGCTCACAGAGGAGCATTACAGCGATGAGCCTCTAGCCCCCGGGAGCTCAAGAGAGATCCTCACTTACAGTGACTCCCCAGGTCCACCCATGTACGATTCGGAAGATTCCTCGTCCTATGTGCCTGAGGACCTGAGCATGAGCCATCATGGCAAGCTTGTAGTGAAAGAGGAGCCGTTAGAGGAGGCTGTGAGCGAGATGGAAAACTCAGAGACCGCCCAAACTGGGCCCGAGGAGCCCGGTGTGTGGCCATGCGAGAAATGCGGAAATCTTTTCAGCTCTCGCAAAGACCTGGAACGCCACCAGGAGCTGCTATGCCACATCAAACCATTCATCTGTCACATCTGCAACAAAGCCTTCAGGACCAACTTCCGCCTTTGGAGCCACTTCCAGTCCCACATGTCGGCTTCTAACGAACCTGGAGCCAAAGAGATCGACAGAGACCCCTCGTCTCTGTCCCCCTCCCCCCCCACCACCCCTCAAAACTCTGAGCGTCCCTCCCTGCCGGCCTCTGTGCTCAAATCCACCCAGGCGGCGCCAGTCGCTGCAGTGATGACCGAGGAGTCCAGCAGCCCAGAGCCCTGTAGCTCATCAGTAAGCAAGACGAAGAGGCCCGAACTAGAACGGCAATCCAGCAGCCACAGCCCTCTGTCAAGGTCGAACAGCATGGAGAATGCAGGTGGCCCTCAGGAATCAGACACACTCTTTTACCATGCGCCGTCTCTCTCTGCCCTGACGTTCAAGAGGCAGTACATGTGTAAACTCTGTCACAGGACCTTCAAGACGGCCTTTAGTCTTTGGAGCCACGAGCAGAGTCACAGCCACGTGTAAGCATCAAGTTGTAGTTGTGCATTTCTCTTGAGAGACAGTGATCAATATTAGAATCAACACACCTCAGCCTACAAAAGGAAGACTCTGAATGTATAGCTTATTTGCTTGCCTCCAATGTCATATATATATATATTGAAGTGGCCATGTTCATTAGAGGTGTAAACGTGAATGTGCAATCAAGTGCTAGATTCCTCTGTGAGATGAGATGGTTATAACTGGTTCCTTTCAAAATGAGCATTTCTCTATTTTAAACCTCTTTTAGTTGTCTACTTGTATTTATCTATCTAGGTGTTTTTGAGAAAACAAGGTACAGAGTTGCGCCCCTCATTACATCCGCTGTACCACGTTTGACTTAAAGGTACAGTGACAACTATATAGACGGGTTTCGGTGCAACGTCATCACAGAGATGCGCGCGCAGCTAGGGGGCAGAAAGCACGGCATGTCTGGCGGAGCCAATCTCCACAGTAGAGATGACAAGGAGTTGTTGTACAGTAAACTAAACCAGCCGCAGAAAAGATTGATTGAAAATGTTCAATATTCTGAGGGGATCACATGCCTTTGGTAAAACAGAAAGAGGTTATGGATCCAGGCCTGAGTGACAAAAGCATCCTAGTCACACAGCATTAGTTAAGCAGCGTGTGGTCATGGCGAGCTGTCATGGTCCACAGATCGATAAAAATGAACTGATCAACAGCAGGGTGATCGACCCACACTCTAAGGAATATTTCAGTAATAACAATAAACAAATCTCATACTTATACGTCATATGATAATGTTATCTGGTGGTTGGACTGCAGGGGTCTAGTATAGTCAACAAGAATGTACAAACTACAATCTTGTGACCGGCTGCCAAAGCGTTTTTTCCCCCTGAATGCGCACGCACACAGTAATGTTTGTATACAAGAAACCCGTCTATACATTGTTTTCTCAGTGTGGAAAAAGTGCTTTGGAGTTGAATTACAGAGTAGTGCTTTTTGCTTTTTGTATCAGAATCTTTTTCTTGGTGTGAGTGACATCCCTTAAGATAATATCGGTGGCCTCAACAATGTTTTCAATATGCACTTTTGTTCAACAGTTTGATTCTGTTAGAGGGGGGACATAGTCCAAAATGTTTGCTTGGATCCTTTCACTGACTGAGGTTTCAGGCTGCAGAAGTATAAATGATAAGCAGGCCCAGTAGTTTCTACATATTTAGCTTTCCTTTTCATTATTTCTCTCACATTTGAGTTAGAGCTGCACGATTATATCTAAAATGATAATCATGATTATTTCTGCTCAAAATTGAGATCACGATTATTTATCACGATTATTCATTGATTTTTTAGAGACAAAATCATTTTGTTAGGTAAACAGAGCACTGCTTTCACTTCCATGTTGGACTACATTCCGGCTAATGTATAAATCTTTGCATCAAAACAAGACTGGTCCTTCACCAGAGAATTGCTTTCACTTTCACTTTGTGCTTTATGTTTTCTATGAGCGGAGCGTGCAATTTAAATGTCAATATCACAGTCAGTCGTGTTCATTTATTTGTGGAAAGTCAAATTCATGATCACGATTATTATCCGATTAATTGTGCAGCCCTAATTTGAGTTTCTTATTGCCTTTGCGTCATTTTGTGCAATGGGCTGATTGAATAAGACCTTCAGTATGATAAAATGTTACTCCTACAAACTGTACATCAAACACCCGTTGCATTACAGTATGCAGCCTTGATAAATTGCTTACAGTCTTCATGCAGTACTTTAATTTATCTTTTCAACTTTTAACCTGGTGAGTAATTTTCACATGTATACAAATGAATGAGACAAGTGCAATCATCAGTCATAACATTTGAGAAAGTTGTGTTTTTACCCAGAGGGAAATGATTATTAAATCATTCTAAAGGTTGCTGAAAAGACAAGTTTGTAAAAGGTGCTCAGACTAGCCTACTAGTTTAAAAGAAAGGGGGGAAATTGTTTAGGGCTGACCCGAATGCTTTGAAGCTTTGACCGTTGCCATGGTAATCAAACTACAAATCAGTATTCAAATGCTTTGGTTTAAAAAAAATATATATATATATAAGTATGTAATGTATAAATCCCAAAATAGCCCATGAAATAAGGAATAATCCCACAACATTATTAATTATTCATGTTCAACATTAATGATTATTCTCAAACAGATAGCGCTGTTTGTTGTGTGTTGAGGTGCGTGTCTGTACAGTAGTGTGGCAGCAGCAGTGAAACAGGAAAGATGGAGACACCCGGACAGAAGAACATGTCAGCCTCTTGTGCCACAAAGATTTGAATACCTTCGAAGCCCAAAAAATTGTATTCGGGAAAGCCCTAAAATTGTCAGTGAAAATAACGGACTGGTTTGATTTGATAGTATCCTAAATACTAGATAACATCATTCAAACTTTCAGACGAATGTTTAAAAAAGCACACTGCAGTATAGTAATGCGATTTATGGTTGTACTCAAATAATAAATATGAAAAATATATAATTTGTTATATATAAGACATTGTCACAATTTCTGAATCCACTAAAGTCCACCCCCCCCGGTGCAACAGCAGTGTGGTAATTAACCCAGCTTT
The DNA here is from genome assembly GCF_015220745.1 of Sebastes umbrosus. Lineage (NCBI taxonomy): Eukaryota > Metazoa > Chordata > Actinopteri > Perciformes > Sebastidae > Sebastes > Sebastes umbrosus. Next base: position 24,155,199 of record NC_051285.1, read on the forward strand.
ACAATGCTTTGATGGCCTTATGCAACTTTAAAAAATATTTTGTCGATATTATTTTACATGAAAGCACAATAGAGTTTCAGATGATTTATGACTCAGGCTTTTCAAGAAGAGGGAAGCATGAGAAAGCAAATCTTTTATTCTATGAATGGTGAGAAAGTGTTCCTGCTTCCTAAAGATTTATTATTAAAGGTTGTGTTGATTGTATTCCAGTTGTTTCACAATTGTATTCTTGTACAAGTATATAGTTCTGCTTTGGCTTGATGGATTAGACCTTCGTCATAAATTATTACGATTGCTACGATTTGGGAGATGTTGCATTCAAAGAGTGCTCCACACAAACTATGGGAATTTGTTTTCCTCTGAAACGCGAGCTGCATTGTGATGTTAAATTCTTTGGAGAATTTCTGTATTGATAATAGTGCTCTTAATTTCTTGTGATAAAAACTTTCTGAAAGTGTCACAGAAATGATTAGAATTGTGTACATGGAAGTGTTTGTATCCTCGATTTTGTACCAATTTTGTTAGTAAACAAAAGTTTTATCTTTTTAGTATTCCTGTGCTCTCACTGCAATAATGAATATTTGTATCAGCATTGGTTGCATTATTGTTGCTTTTGGAAACTTGCAGCTGTTTTGTGTTTAGGTTTTTCTACAGTTTTTGTGCTTCATTTCTGTAATAAAGAGTAACAATGGAGTATATATACAACCATTTGTGGTATTTAAATTATTCAGTAACCTATACTGTGGCCCGCAGCTCATATAAAGCTCAATCAAATAACATTTAACTATATTTGTAGCGAGATATGAAGCTATGATGACGCATGACATCTCCTCCTTTCACCCTCGTGTCACATGCAGGCTCCTTAGAATATATCGCCTACGGCTTGAGAACTACCTTTGCAAAGGTGCACCAAATTCTTCTCACTAGCCAATCAGAGCAGACTGGGCTTTTTGGGAGCTTAAAGAGACAGGTGCTAAAACGGAGTGTTTCAGACAGAGGGTGAATACAGGTATATTCAGACAGACTGTATGAGAAAAAGTAATGTGATTTTTGAACATTAAAGTATGTAAACATGTTCCACTAGAAATCCCAAATAGAAATGTGAACCTCAAAATGAGCATGATATGTATCCTTTAATGTTGTCTGATTTGAAATTGACACATTGGAGCTCTGAATTTATCCTGGTACACTATTACTTAAAGGTCCCATGTCATGCTCATTTTCAGGTTCATAAACTGATAAAACCATAATACTGGACCAAAACGGTGTAAAATTCTAGTTTTAAGTCAATCTGCAGACCTGATGGTTCGTGGTAATTAAGCCTGCTGTTTTGTTACAAATAGATTTTGGTCTGGATGCTCTACAGCTCTTTTTCAGCAGGTAAATGGTTGAACAGTTCATCGGAGGAATTAAGGTAAATAAGAAGTAATGCTGTAGTGGTGCTGACCTTTTTAACATGGCAGCTAGAAGCAGTGACAGTTAACCTGCAGTAGTAAGATAGAGTAGGCTACCTACACAATATTATTTCCTACAGGTGGTGAAAGAAATGGCCTGGGTGTCCTAGAATATCACAGGCAGCAAGAGAGCACAGAAAACCCCCCTCATCCAAGATATTAGTAATATCAGCATGTATGACATCTCTGCTTTTAGCCAGCACACTTTGCCAGATGTGTAGCATTATTACAAAAAGTTTGATATATAGGTAAAGCTTGACTCATGCAGAATTGTATCAATGCAATACTTGAACATTGTTCTGCCTACATGTGGATCACCTTACACCCGTTTTTCATTTACTTTTGTCTGAAAAAAAAATGATTGCTGTAACAAATTGATATATTTTTATCCAAAGCATCCGTTTGCCACACGGCCTGATTTAGCAGCTGTCATAAAGTCGCAGTCTTTGCTTTGATTTGACTCTATAATTATCCAATAGTAATTCCAGGTCATTATAATACTACAACTTGTCATTATATTGATTTTACTGATTTTAATCTACTGTTATTTCCTGGCAATTTCTTCACATTACTACGTAATTAATGGCCCGTCAGTGCATGCAGTCGAAGGATTTTGTCTGTGGGTTACAAGCTGAAGTACAAACATGTCTTTTTTTATGAATTGATAAAGTTGTTGCATCAGGTTACATTTCCATGCTGTGCTCAATACTGCCTCTACTGTAACCTAAATACTGTGTGTAATCTGGCTGCTTACATGATGCATAAAGTCAGAACTGCTGACATCTCATTAGTACTTGAGTAAATACTTAATTCCATATCCTCTCATGTATTATGCTACTTCAAACTTTAATAATTCCCAATTACTACAATATAATTTCTCAGATTGGGCCTTGCACCAAAAGTGAGTAATCATATTCTGAATTTCTGTTTTCACTACTGCATGTTTAAGAAGGGAACTGTTAAGCCTCCAGTATGAGCCTCTACAGGTTTTTATATTGGTGAAATGTAAAGGAATATGAATAGAAACTGCACTATGGTCTGTTAATGGTGTAGTAACAATATCAACCGAAATATTATCAATATTCATATTTTTGGATACTAGCCATTAATCTACCTACTAGATGTTCTATTGCTCCAAGTGTAAGCATTTAGTACAGGAAATTTTCTCCTCCAAATTTCAATCAGATTCAACTTTTCAATAAACATTTTTAGATTCTCAGCTACTGCACTAATATCAGTCAATAGAGTTGTCTAATAGGTCTACAATCTTTGATATTTAATCTATCTTTGTTTGTTTTTGGAATTAATGTAATTACCCCCTGCCTCAATGTAGTAAAGAGCTCACACTTTTGAACACTTTCTCTAAACATTGCTAGTAAGAAAGTTTAGAAGTAAAGGTTTTATAAAATTCCCCTCTCAGACCATCATTACTTGGGGACTTGTTTTCTTTAAGACATTTAATACATTCAGTCATTTCAGGTAAAGATATCTCCTTCTCACTAAAATCTCTAAATTCATCATTTAATTAAGAGGCGCAGTTCATCTCAAACGAGCCTGATATATTCCGTGATGTCATGTGTGACGTCATTGGCGTCCGTAACCGAGGTTACATGTAGCCTGCTTTCCACATTCTGTTCCGTGATGTCATGTGTGACGTCATTGCCGTCCGTAACCTAGGTTACATAGACCCGCTTTCCACATTCTATTCCGTGATGTCATGTGTGACGTCATTGGCGTCCGTAACCTAGGTTACATAGATCCGCTTTCCACAGTCTGTTCCGTGATGTCATGTGTGACGTCATTGGCGTCCGTGAACTAGGTTACATAGACCCGCTTTCCACATTCTGTTCTGTGATGTCATGTGTGACGTCATTGGCGTCTGTAACCGGGGTTACATAGACCCGCTTTCCACATTCTGTTCCGTGATGTCATGTGTGACGTCATTGGCGTCCGTAACCTAGGTTACATAGACCCGCTTTCCACATTCTGTTCCGTGATGTCATGTGTGACGTCATTGGCGTCCGTAACCTAGGTTACATAGACCCGCTTTCCACATTATGTTCCATGATGTCATGTGTGACGTCATTGGCGTCCGTAACCTAGGTAACATAGACACGCTTTACACATTCTGTTCCATGATGTCATGTGTGACGTCATTGGCGTCCGTAACCTAGGTTACATAGACCCGCTTTCCGCATTCTGTTCCGTGATGTCATGTTTGACATCATTAGCGTCCGTAACTTATAGACCCGCTTTCCACATTCTATTCCATGGTGTCATGTGTGACGTCATTGGCGTCCGTAACCTTGATTACATAGACCCCGCTTTCCACATTCTGTTCCGTGATGTCATGTGTGACGTCATTGGCGTCCGTAACTGAGGTTACATAGACCCGCTTTCCACATTCTGTTCCGTGATGTCATGTGTGACGTCATTGGCGTCCGTGAACTAGGTTACATAGACCCGCTTTCCACATTCTGTTCCGTGATGTCATGTGTGACGTCATTGGTGTCCGTGAACTAGGTTACATAGACCCGCTTTCCACATTCTGTTCCGTGATGTCATGTGTGACGTCATTGGCGTCCGTAACTGAGGTTACATAGACCCGCTTTCCACATTCTGTTCCGTGATGTCATGTGTGACGTCATTGGCGTCCGTAACCTAGGTTACATAGATCCGCTTTCCACAGTCTGTTCCGTGATGTCATGTGTGATGTCATTGGCGTCCGTGAACTAGGTTACATAGACCCGCTTTCCACATTCTGTTCCGTGATGTCATGTGTGACGTCATTGGCGTCCGTGAACTAGGTTACATAGAACCGCTTTCCACATTCTGTTCCGTGATGTCATGTGTGACGTCATTGGCGTCCGTAACTGAGGTTACAGAGACCCGCTTTCCACATTCTGTTCCGTGATGTCATGTGTGACGTCATTGGCGTCCGTGAACTAGGTTACATAGACCCGCTTTCCACATTCTGTTCCGTGATGTCATGTGTGACGTCATTGGCGTCCGTGAACTAGGTTACATAGACCCGCTTTCCACATTCTGTTCCGTGATGTCATGTGTGACGTCATTGGCGTCCATAACTGAGGTTACATAAACCCGCTTTCCACATTCTGTTCCGTGATGTCATGTGTGACGTCATTGGCGTCCGTGAACTAGGTTACATAGACCCGCTTTCCACATTCTGTTCCGTGATGTCATGTGTGACGTCATTGGCGTCCGTAACTGAGGTTACATAGACCCGCTTTCCACATTCTGTTCCGTGATGTCACGTGTGACGTCATTGGCGTCCGTAACTTATAGACCCGCTTTCCACATTCTGTTCCGTGATGTCATGTGTGACGTCATTGGCGTCCGTGAACTAGGTTACATAGACCCGCTTTCCACATTCTGTTCCGTGATGTCATGTGTGACGTCATTGGCGTCCGTGAACTAGGTTACATAGACCCGCTTTCCACATTCTGTTCCGTGATGTCATGTGTGACGTCATTGGCGTCCGTAACCTAGGTTACATAGACCCGCTTTCCACATTCTGTTCCGTGATGTCATGTGTGACGTCATTGGCATCCGTAACCTAGGTTACATAGACCCGCTTTCCACATTCTGTTCCGTGATGTCATGTGTGACGTCATTGGCGTACGTAACCTAGGTTACATAGACCCGCTTTCCACATTCTGTTCCGTGATGTCATGTGTGACGTCATTGCCGTCCGTAACCTTGGTTACATAGACCCGCTTTCCACATTCTGTTCTGTGATGTCATGTGTGACGTCATTGGCGTCCCTAACCTAGGTTACATAGACCCGCTTTCCACATTCTGTTCCGTGATGTCATGTGTGACGTCATTGGCGTCTGTAGCTTATAGACCCACTTTCCACATTCTGTTCCGTGATGTCATGTGTGACGTCATTGGCGTCTGTAACCTAGGTTACATAGACCCGCTTTCCACATTCTGTTCCGTGATGTCATGTGTGACATCATTGGCCACAGAAACAGAGTTTACCTATAGACCCTGATTTCCACCTTCCATACAGCGAGGCTGGGGCTCTGGGCTTAATGCCCCCAAGTCTGTGTTGGACGTTTAGTGCCCAACTAGGGCGCGTCCCACAGACACACTTGGAGATTCCAGAGTTTTTGGGGTTTTGTTTGTTTTTTAGTTTGTTTGTTAGTTTGTTTGTTAGTTTTGTTGTTTTTTTGTTTGTTTGTTTGTTTGGGTTAGAGTTAGTGTTAGTGTTAAAGTTAGTGTTAGTGTTAGTGTTAAAGTTAGTGTTAGTGTTAGAGTTAATGTTAGTGTTAGTATTTGTTTGTTTGTCTGTTTGTTTTTCTCTCTCTCTCTTTCTTTCTTTCTTTCTTTCTTTCTTTCTTTCTTTCTCTCTCTCTCCTCTCTTTCTCTCTTTCTTTCTTTCTCTCTTTCTTACTTTCTTTCTTTCTCTCTCTCTCTCTCTCTCTCTCTCTTCTCTCTCTCTCTCTCTCTCTCTCTCAGCAGGTAATTTCAGAAATAAGTTAAAATGGTAGATTTGGGGCGGCTGTGGCTCAGATGGTAGAGCGGGTCATCCACCAAACTGAAGGTCGGTGGTTCGATCCCCGGCTCCTCTGGCCACATGTCGATGTGTCCTTGAGCAAGACACTTATTTGTAATTTCCTGTTATTTTCTGTAGCCAAATGGACATATTTGTGGTTTTGTGGCCTAAAGCAGGAAACACTGTTATCATTGGCATTCATTTAATATGAAAAGGTTCATACAAACAGAGACTAAATGCCTAATAACAATATTGCAACATGATCATATTAAATGAATGCCAGTAAGGTCAAATTTGAAGGTCAAAAGACGTCAAAACCAGCTTAAATTTGGTTGTAAAGTCAAAGTTTGTATTAAATGACCAGGTTACATATAACTGTTGTTTCAACAGCATTTAAATGACTATATTTCATCATTGGAATACGGTCATTTATTTACCCTGATTCTGGATCAGAGCTTTTCATGAAATCATTAAATAATGTTTATGCTGATGTCGAATAAACTATCACATTTGCATAATCAGATCGTACGTCATTAATATATTTATCCTTCTTGAATTTATTCAATTTTATATTAATTGCAATTTCTTATATATACTAACACGCAGTGACTGGAAGTTGTCGAGCATCGCTCTGCAGTCTTCAGATGGCCTGCACTGTTCTGTGAACCTCAGGTAAATCCAGCTCTTCATGTGTTTCTTTACCTGATGCTGAGATTGCTGTGAGTGTATACTTTAGGTTGCAACTATTAGTTATCACCAATTTATAAGATCCATCTTGCTAATGCAGTCTAACACAATAATAAGTCTAAGTAAACTTACTATGCAATAGTGAGTAAAATGTAGTAACAAAGACAGAAAATTGCTAGTAAAGGTTACTTGATTACCTTTGATAGAAACACTTCATAACTCTAAGTAGAGTTTACTTGAAATATCATCTGTAAAATCTACTTAGAATTTCTGTGTGGAAACTGTTACCTAGCTTTTTCTAAATAAATTTCAATCCATGTTTTTTTCATTGTACTTGTATATTATGTTTCTACTAGAACATGTTTACCTGCTGTATTGTTCAATAAAACCCTTATTTTCCTCACAGTTTGCCTGAATATGCCTGTATTTATCCTCCATCTGAAACACTCCGTTTAGAGCATTTCAATGGAATTGCAACAGAATTGCGTTGCTAGGTAACAGCTTGGGTCCATGTTTACTTCCTGTCAGCTGATGTCATTCACAGATGGTGCCTTCATATGAAACTCCTGAGCTTGTGTTTACAACATGGGAAGTGGTAACAATTAAGCAAGCTAGCAAGCGGATAACATAATGCAGTAAATGCAAAGGCATCATGACAGAGGAAAAAGATAAGGCCGTTGGGAATATCAACATTGTCCTCAGACCTATTACAAAATTACCAAGACAAACAATATACGACAAAAATGACTATTTTCACTTATTATGTACCGAAAAATTCGCTTCCATTGCCTCCGGCATTTCTGACAACGTCAACAAACACGTCACAACTCGTGAACACGGAGCTTTCAGAAACTTTCCACTTACGAGGTTGTGATTACCACAAGAGGGGGGGGGGGGGCGGGCGTTCATATGGACTGTTCTCTTGAACACGGTAAACACGACTCCATTTGAAGGCACAAATACACCTCAACCAGAAATAAACCGCGACACATTTAGAATGTTTACCTTTAAAACTGTGCAATGGTCTAAATAGTGTATATTTTTGACATCATAAAATTACAGAAATCCTGACAGCTTGTTTCAAAAGCACAGTTTCTGAATATGGTCTGTCTATTTCTCCATGGATTGAGCGTTTCGATACTTTCATCGTATTTATATTTTTAGTATTTATATAGCACTTAAACCTGAAAAATACATGAAAATCTCACTTTTTACAATATGGAAGCTTTAAGCCATATTCACTTTCTGGATTTACTTCGTCTTATTCGTCTCCAAAGATGACAGGTTCATGCTTCAAAGCAGATATGAGAGTGCAGTATTGCCATGATTGGAAATGTATAGGGCCTTGGATTTTGTGATGCACAAAAAAGAACATATCTTTCATGTATTTCCAAATCTTCAAAATCTAAAACCTCATACCTACTATAATAAGACATTAGGTTTTGAATGAAATATAATAATGAATATATACTGTATAATTAATAGCCAGTTGTCTGTTTCATCAATGTGACTGTCTGGTGAGTAAAAAAAAAGCTTGTTGATTACCTGTGTAACTAAAGTATGTGAAAACGGACACACGCGTTATCCTGTTGGCAGACATGCCGGGGCCAGGGGGATGTTTTTCAAGCTGCGGGCCACCGTGACAATTTCTGGCTGGAAACTCTGGAGTGAACTTTTAGGAGGTGTTTGCTTTAATTTGGAAAAATGGCAAACTGGAAATCCTGTCCTACCCATGTGTAAGGTCACACTCTCCCTGAAGCTTTGTGCAGAGAGGAAGTTTTCACATAGATGAGGAAATCTGCTCACAAACTCAGCCATATATTTTGCATAAATAAAAAAAAAATGATTACATGATCCAGTCTTGTGAGTTTCTCTTTGCCAGCAGTTTTTTTTTTTTTTCATCTCAAAGGTTGGGATAGGTTCACAAAATCAATCTTTAGTTTGAAAGAGCTGTGATTGCTCATTTATTGATTTATATAACATTTATTGTCAAAGATTGACAATAACTTACAGATCTGACATTATCAGCAACACAAAACTTTTAAAAGAATTTAAATGATATAGTGTTATTTGCTACCTTGTTATAGTTACATTTCTAGATGGTGGAAGGTGAAGAGAATTTGGAAAGAGTAAGCTTGCAAAAGCAAAATATTCTTTAAATCAACATTACATTATCAAGACACAAGCAATACCGAAACCACAGCAGAGACATTGGTAGGTGCTTACACTGACACCGCTTCGTTGTAGCAGCAGTAGAGCCGTCAAATCGTGTTCTGGATCATAAAAAGAGTTGTCAGGCATGACTATAGATACAGTTATGGATAAAGGGATCCAGATCATTCTTCTCTGTGTGTTGGAGCATCCTCACAGTGCCAGGGTGTCTTTAATCAGCCTTCTCATTGTTGTGCTAACAGAGGTGCCCAGAGTGTCTGTGATCTGGAATGTGATTTTGTAAAGGTAGGGCTGGACATCTTTGAGGCTGGTGTCGAAAACATTGTCCACTTCAGACTGGGTGGGCATCTTTGGCAGGTATTCGTGGCGGTTTATGACTTCAACGACATTGATCACCTTCTCGCCCAGCTTCTCGCCCACTTTCTCCCTGCAGATCTGTCTCTCCTGCTCATTGGCCAGGTTGACAACGTTGACCTTGATGCTCCACACCTCCCAGGGAATGCACTCGTCGGAGAAAGGCCAGCGAGACTTCTTCTTCTGGTAAAACTCCAGGGAGATCTGCCCCATGCCATCGCTGCCGGAGTTGCTCAAAGCATCCTGTAACCAGAGCATGTCATAAAAATCGTCAAATTAAGTAAGTAAGTAAGTAAGTAAGTAAAGCTTTATCTATATTGCACCTTTTAAAACACACCGTTACAAAGTGTTTCACACACAAGAAGAAACATCAAACAATGAAAAAAAACAAGGAGAAATTACAATATGAAACACAGAAACAATGAGAAACAGATCAAACAAAAACAGACAAACACACATGTGGATGAGGCCTATAGAAAGGCTTGCCTGTAGAGATGGGTTTTTAGAAGCCGCTTAAAACAGTCCAGAGATTCAGCAGCTCTAATAGATTGGGGGAGGTGATTCCAGAGAGTTGGGGCTAAGACAGAAAAGGCCCGATCACCTTTTGTTTTGCAGTTTGAGCGGATGGGATGGATAAAAGGCAGAGATTAGAGGATCGAAGTGCTCGACAGGTCGAATATGGAACAAGGAGATCAGCAATGTAACTGGGGGCGAGGACATGTAGTGCCTTATTTGTAATTAGCAAGATCTTAAAGGTCCCATATTGTAAAAAAGTTAATCTTTCATGTCTTTTATATCATAAAGCAGGTTCAAGTGCTTTATAAATACTGTGAAAGTATCAAAATGCTCAATATACGGAGAAATACACACAGCCCGTATTAGAAATTGTGCGTTTGAAACAAGCAGTTAGGATTTCTGTCCATTTGTGATGTCACAAATATACAATATTTAGTCCATTACATGGTTTTAAACATAAACATTCTGAATGTGTCCCAGTTTATTTCCTGATGCAGTGTAAGTGAATGACCTCAGCTGAGAGGAAGTAAACATGGACCCAAACTGTTGCCTAGCAACGCAATTCCGTTGAATTGCACTAAAACGGAGCATTTCGGATAGAGGGTAAATACAGGTATATTCAGGCTGACAGTATGAGGAAAATAACGTTTTTTTTTAACATTGCAGCATGAAAATATGTTCTAGTAGAAACACAAAATACAAGTATGAACCTGAAAATGAGCATGATATGGGACCTTTAAAGTTGATTCTGAATTTTACAGGAAGCCAATAAAGGGATGCCAGAACAGGGGTGATGTGAAACCGATGGCTAGTTCTGGTTAATAACCTGGCAGCTGCATTTTGAACCACCTGAAGGTGATTTAAAGCAGATTGACTGAGGCAGGTGTAGAGGGTAAAATTATAGGCCTGCCCCAAAGCATTACAGTCAGGGAATGAAATTAGCACCTGCCACCTGCCAAATAACAGGGTAAATGTTGGCTGTGGCAGGATAAAAAATCAGGTCATCTGCCACCATGGCAGACAGGTTTTCCTTATATTAAGAAATATTAGTTTTAAAAAGCAATTCTAAAGCCTGAATTAAATATAGATGTGGATTAAGGTTACATGATATATTCAAAATGTCTATGGTCTGGTACCACTGACTCAGTGTTTACAATTTTAAAGTGATCTACCTAGATTTCAGAAGAAATTACTCTCGTATTTTTGTATTATTGTTTGGTTTTCTTGTTATGTGTGTTTTTCTTGTTTTGTTTTTTGTTATTTGTGTTTTTATTGTTTCTTTTTTTTTTGGTTTTGTTTTGTTTTATCTCTATTCTTTCTATTTGTCATTAATATTATTGTTGTTATTTCTTTTCTTGGTTTTGTTTCGGGTTTTGAATGTTGAGGTTGTTTTCTCTACAGTGTACTTGATGGGTTTGTCTGTAGGGCTCATTTACTTAAAAGTTGGTTTATAGATTGTTGTAAGTACAAACATTGGATTACATATATGAAAACAGCCTTGAAAAAAGGGAAAAAATAAAGTATATATATATTTATATATATATATTTATATATATATATATATATAAATATATATATTAAAAAAAATTCAGAAGTGGCAGACAAAAAAATTGGAGTGGCCTGTAGAAATGTTCAGTGACCTGCCACAGTGGCAGGTGAGGAACAAGGTTAGTTTCAGACCCTGATTACAGTCATCAATCACACATTGAAAACACCACTTTACCTTGAACTCAGACACAGCCTTCTTGATCACTCTGTCCAGCTCCTCGGAGGACACCCTGACGAAGGTGAAGTCGATGAAGTCGCAGTCGAAGTCCAGCGTGCCCACCGTCCCTATGGAGTAGGTGCCCTCCTTCTTGTAGTGGAACTTCCCCGAGCTGCGATGCAGTAAGATGGTGTGCAGCAGAGCCAGCATCGCTTCTTCCACCTGCCTCGCCTCCACTGTCACCTCGAGAACTTCTGAGCGGCAATTCATAGCGAAAGTGTTGTTGTTTCCATTTACAGGCGACGACTTGATGGTGGCTGCAGCTCGATCACGTTAGCTAGGTGACGAAGATGTAGTTTGTTTACCTCTACGGATGGGCGGAGCCTGTCCAACACAGTGTATTACAGTACTTTAAAACACAATACCATATTTTCATAAAGGCAAACCTACCTTCATGTGTAATGTGTGCGAGCTGAGCACGAGAATATTGTGACAAAAGCCAACTAGCTCAGTGTTGTGCTAATGACGACAATCTACGGCAAGTCGAGAGGATCAGAACACTCGTTTGTTTTTATCTTAACGGAGTCTTTTTATGGGGCTTACTTGTGCTATTATTGCACAAAACCGCAAACAAACTTTTTAGATATCACACCTTGGCCTCAGTTGGGTAAATACGCTCGTTTTCCCCATAGGATGTCTGGTTATTCGCACACGACCACCGGACAACAACAAACTCTTCTTCTTCTTCTTCTCAGTTTCTGGCGGATCGCAACCAGCGTTAAGGTGCATTACCGCCACCTACTGTACAAGAGTGTGTAACGTCATGTCATTTTTTTTTATTTTATATTGAACAAATTCAAATTTACAAACAACATGGCTCATAGATCATTGTATTAGAGTGATAGGACAAGGTGCATACGGAACAAGAACAAATAAAATATGTAAAATTATACAAGAAAATAATAATAAATTAAATTAAGGGCTAGGGCTGTACCTGTAATTCATATTCTTCTATTATACTAAGTTTCAATGCTTTTTTGTTTTTCATGACTTTAAGGGCTTTTATGTAAGAAATAAACTCAGAATGAAACACACTAAACCAGGTTTCACTTTCATATACTTGGATTTGTGCAAATACAATTTTCCAAGAATGAGAATGTTATTCACCAGAAAGTCATCTTTGTTATTGTCTATGACAAGACCATAAACAACATCATGTCATTTTACACATTACTGCTACTCTTAAATTCTACCCAGCAATCCTGTGTCTCTTAATAGACAGACATTAATAGAACATTAATAGTGAACATTAATAGAACATTAATAGAAAATTAATAGTGAACATTAATAAAACATTAATAGTGAACATTAATAAAACATTAATAGTGAACATAATAGAACATTAATAAGAACGTTAATAGCACATTAATAGTGAACATTAATAATAAGAACGTTAATAGAACATTAATAGTGAACATTAATAAAACATTAATAGTGAACATAATATAACATTAATAGCACATTAATAGTGAACATTAATAATAAGAACGTTAATAGAACATTAATAGTGAACATTAATAATAAGAACGTTAATAGAACATTAATAGTGTACATTAATAGTGAACATTAATAGAACATTAATAGTGAACATTAATAATAAGAATGTTAATAGAACATTAATAGTGAACATTAATAAAACATTAATAGTGAACATAATAGAACATTAATAGTGAACGTTAATAGAACATTAATAGTGAACATTAATAATAAGAACGTTAATAGAACATTAATAGTGAACATTAATAAAACATTAATAGTGAACATAATAGAACATTAATAGTGAACATAATAGAACATTAATAGTGAACATTAATAGAACATTAATAGTGAACATTAATAATAAGAACGTTAATAGAACATTAATAGTGAACATTAATAATAAGAACATTACTGCATTAGTGCATTCTGGGGTCGCGGTCCCAGAATACACCGCGACAGTTCGCAACAACAAACCAAACTCTCGCAAACTGTCGCGGTGCATTCTGGGACTTAGAGTTTGTGCCACATATCCGTTGAGAAGCAGCAACTTTAGTACAGTCAGACTTGAAGTCCAGCGGCGAGAACTGCTCCTCTCTTTCGCTCTCAGGATGTTTTCCCGGGACTCTTGTTCAATATCTGGATATATATCCGGTGGAACTTAACCGCAGACTTTGGAAATAACTCACATTTGTGGAAACTTTTGTCGTAGCTAATGAAGAAGAGCTAGTTAAACGAACCGTAACGAAGATTAGCTAACGAAGCTAACAGCCAACATTCAATGAGAGGAGAAGTGAGCGGTTCTGCAGGTTTATTTGGAAGCCAGAGACTACCTTTAGGTCTCTATAACAAGTAGTTTGAGCTTTTTAAAGCTACTATGGAGAACTGCAGCATGGATCACAATAAGCATAACGTGTTTTGTGGGTTGAGATCTGTGCTGTTGTTATCAGTTGTGAGAGATTGCGTTCATTGATTTGGCCGTTCCCTGGTCAAACACCTACTATGAGGTTGCTAGGATACTTCTCAGAGGAGGTGTGCTAAAAGCTGAGATCATCGTTTCTCATTTTGCAAAGAAATGTCCGACTTGGAAAGTTCATATTTGGGTTTGGGGGATCCGCAGTGGCTATGCATGGTCACACTCTTCTTCGCATCCCTGGTTACTCTCCTGCTGTATTTCGTACAGTATTTCCAACAAGGGGGAAATAAGAAGAAGAAGCAGGCAGAGGACAATGCGGAGAAGGAGGAAGAAGCTGCTGCTCTGCTGGGATGGGCGCTGTCACTGAGGAGCTGGAAGAGCCAGTGGAGAGGAGCTTGGTGCAGGGCTCTGAATAACCAATCAAGGAAGCGTGGGGTAAGTCTCATGATCAGCAAGCCACCACCATTCATTCTCTACTCTGTCTGGGGCAGGCAGGTGATTCCCATAAAGAAAGTGCACAGTGACATCTTCATTTATGCTCTCATATAAAGATAGCAGGGCTGTGTATTGGCAAGAATCTGTCTATCATATCATGATACTGGGGTAACAATTCAATATATTGTGATACTGTAAGTGAGGCGATATATTGCGATTTTAAAATTTAATTTGAAGAAAACTGACATAGTATAAAGAACACACCAGAAATACACCATTTTTAAAATAAGCAAAAATAACACATTTGTATTGCATGCAAAGAAATGCATGTTTTTTTTGCCCCAAACTGCATGTGATCATCATAAAGTGGGCATGTTTGTAAAGGGGAGACTCGTGGGTACCCATAGCACCCATTTTCATTCATGTGAAGTATTTAATATTCTCATCAACATGGGAGTGGGCAAATATGATTGTTTTATGAAAATGTATGCAGTAGTAGTAATAGTTAATCACGATTAATCTCAAATTAATCGCACATTGTATTATCTGTTCAAAATGTACCTTAAAAGGAGATTTGCCAAGTATTTGATACTCTTATCAACATGGGAGTGGACAAATATGCTTGCTTTATGCAAATGTATGTATATATTTATTTTTGGAAATCAATTAACAATACAAAACAATGACAAATATTGTCCAGAAACCCTCACCCTCACTGCATTTAGCATAAATAATATGCTCAAATCATAACATGGCAAACTGCAGCCCAATAGGCAACAACAGCTGTCAGTGTGTCAGTGTGCTGACTTGACTATGACTTGCCCCAAACTGCATGTGATTATCATAAAGTGGGCATGTCTGTAAAGGGGAGACTTGTGGGTACCCATAGAACCCATTTTCATTCACATATCTTGAGGTCAGAGGTCAAGGGACCCCTTTGAAAATCACCATGCCAGTTTTTCCTTGCCCAAAACACGCCAAAATTTAGTGTGACTTTGGAGCGTTATTTAGCCTTCTTCGCAACAAGCCAGTATGACATACATGGATAGTATCGATGGAATCCTGAGGTTTTCTAGTTTCATATGATGCCAGTAGCCAGCTACAACTTCCGAAAGATCGTATAGCGGCCGGGTCGTCAGATTTTTAAGAGGTTAATTCAAAATCGATAGTGTTTTGGAGAAACTATACAATATCACACAACATAATATCGCAATACTCATGTGTATCAATATTTTCTTACACTCCTAATAGGTAGCTTTTGAAGACCCAGCCACTTCCGTCAAACCTCACCCATCCTTTGGCATTAGTCAAAAACAGCATCACTCTTCTCTGGCTTATTTGGAATGTACACTCAGCAGTGTCAAATTTGCACCACCCTTGAACCATCTGCGTTTTATTCTTCTATTCCTAGGTATTCTCATGTCAGAACACATGCTTTGACGTTGTCAATGTGACACATTACAGCCAAGATCATTGCTCATGTATTGGCAACAGCTTCATTTTCCTTGTTGTGTATGTGTAATAGGCTGTTTTTTAAAACATTTTCCATCCTCTTCCCCATCAGAGTCCTGTTCTGTTGACCTTTGAAGAGGATGATGTTGAGGCATCGGAGCTCACGGTCAGCCAAGTGTCCAGCTTTCAAAAGTCTGCCAGAAACAAGGTACACTGACCATTTTAGTAATACAGAAAGGCTTTTTCAGACAGATATCTGGATCAATTGTTCCGTTGTTGAGTGCCGGTGCTGTGTCCTCCTCCTCCCAGCCACTGACAACAGCAATAGATTTTGTTTTTCATGACAGCTTCCACATTCATCTGGGTTACAGCAGCAGCAGCAGACACTTATAGATTTCTAATTTCCTTATTTATGTACTTTATTGACAAAAGCTGTCCTTCAAATCAATCTTCCCTCCTTTAATTGAGTGGAGCTACTCTATGACCAGTGCTGCATTATAGCCTGCAGTAGACAAGCGCTGACTCATCAACTGGCCAACAGACATTTCCCCCATTCATTTAGATTTGGCAAATGAATCTGCTTATTATTATTTTTTCATGTGTCTACATGCTCATAACAGTAATCAAAAGACACACCACGAATGAACACTTCTGCTTAAAAAGGCTATGAAACACTTGTATGATTCTTCTTTTGTCAGTCATACAGACTGTGTTTAAAACAAACTGACGACGGAGAGAAGAAAGGAGTTTTTTCACGAGCTTCAGCCGTTTCACAAGAAAGGCTCACAGAATAGGGCAATCTTGTAAGGGCAAGTCTTCAGAAACAAGATCCAAAGCACACTGGAGCACACGGATTAAAGGCAATCAACTTTATTAGAAGATTAACGTTTTGATGGCAAGTGCGTCTTCATCAGAGTCAAACAGATCTGAGAGACACACATTCTCTTAAATAACCTCCCCTATTTGGGAAGTGATTCTGCGTAGGCTGGAGACATGGGAGAGAGAACAACAAGCTGCACATATGCTGTGTAGACAACCATACATCATAATGAAAGTAATAAAAAGAGAAGTAAAAGTATCAACATTTTTTTGTAAGAATAATAAATAACATGTGTCACAACAATATAGGTCAATTCATCCAACATCCAAATATCACTCCCTAAAGAGAAGCATCAGCCTACAGTGGGAGAGTGGGTTACATCAAGATTATCAAAAGATAAAAAAAGACAGGAATTAGGGGATACATAACATCCATAGACAACGATAACGCATACTATTGAATTAATAACAATAGTAGAAAGCCTGTGGGAGGGAGGACGGAGGGCTTTTATTTTTTGAGAGAGAGGTCAGAGAGGGACAAATTGCTCGCTGTGTTGCCGGCCTGGTTGGCTTTGCGGCACTCCCCAATGCAAACTCAGCCCTTTCTTTGTGACCGTCGTGATATGGAGCAAAATACCAGGTGCTCTGTTGTTGAATGCAGGGAGTTTAATGAACAGAGGCTTATTTTTACCCACACGCTGCGTATGCATGTGTGTGTGTGCGTGTGTGCTCTAAGAAGCTTACATAGCTGTCCAGCTCAGCACTGAGGAGGAGCAGGCAGACAGGAATGCACCAGCACCTACGCATGTTTATGCTTAGGTTTCCCCTCGCAGTGATCCAATACCCAACTGGACACAAACACACCCATCCTCCACTGAAATCAGAATGAATGCAATGAATACATATGTTTCAAGTAAGAGGACAACAGAATAGTTTTGGCATCATTGTGCAAAAACTCCATAATAACCTTTCAGCGTATTGTAATTCAAGTGTTCTGAGAGAAAACTGGACTTCTGCACCTCCTCGTGGCTCTGTTTTCAGGCTTTAGAAAATCTAGCCCATGACGGGAGACTTTGGCTGATCACTCGCAAACTCTGATCAAACGGTCAAACTATACAGCGCTGATCAAATATGAATCAATATCGTGTTACTGTATTGCCTATTTCTCGTCTCAAATGTGTTCAGAAACATCTTGTAGTCTTCTGTTTAGCTGTAAAATTAGAAAGTTTACTCCGGCTGGTGAGCGGTGCTTGGTATTTCCTCAACTGATCTCAACATGGCGGCCGGGTCACAAACTTTCTCATTATATCGCTAAACAGTAAACTACAAGGCTCCAGCTCGGCTCTGATTGGTTGTTTTCCTCCGGTCTGTGAAACCTTGCAGATGCCATTAGGAGCACCTGAGGACACAGAGGCACAGGATTTGTTTCAGATTACCTTTCTCAATCACTAGTGTCAGGATATAGTGATCGTTTTATAGAAAATAACTTTTTAAAATCATATTTGCTCCAACTTGCCTATTTCAGCTTTAATTCACGCTGTTACAGATGCATTCCATTGCAGTGAAAGTGATTTATTGAATCTGCTGATAATACATTTGAAAGCTAGCACAGATGTTCTTCTTTTTTCATTGTTCAGTATGAACATCATCCAAAGGCAGATGTTTTGCTTCTGGATCAGATTTAGCAAACGTTAAACACGTCCCACTGGTTTTATTTCAGTCTGTTTGTGCTGTTGCGTAAGACTCTACACACACAGTAAAAAATGTATTATCAATGAATCCTTCTAGTTCTCCTCACACATTGGTAGACTTACAGCAGCACCTTACAGTTTAGTACAAATTCTAGTTCCCCTCCCTATTTGAGTTTCTTTCATACGACATGGTACAACTACATGTGAGTCATGTGCAAATGCTGTCACGGCTTTAGCTCCAGCTTTCTCAGTATATTTATATTACACTAATGCCTCACTTTGTCTTCCCAACAGGCCGCTCGCTGCAATGTGGTTGGGGAGAAGCTTCAGTTCTCTGTCAGTGCAGCGTCGACAGCCATGGCTACAGCGGATCCTCGTAAATACACAGTCTGTATAGCTCCACTGGAGATGCAGGTAAATGCTCTTTAGTCGGTCCTAAGGCATCTATTAAAGTCGCGAGTTTCATGAAAAGTAAACAACACTCAGTTTGTTCTTTTGTGACTACCCCTTTAACACTGACGCGCCTGTAGACAGAGATACATCCTTTGGAAGTCATTGTGGTTTAGTTTAATGGGAGATTTTATTGAACATGATGTGCTGCCCAGCGTTGGCTCACTGCTGGCAGGAGTCTGAGATGAAATGGTTGGGGTATCTCTCTGTGCTTGGCAAATGTCCCGAAGACCTCATTAAATTCACTGTCAGGCCCATTTTCCAGTAAGGCTGGCCCACTTTGTCTATATTCACATTTGTCAGGGGCCTATACAGTTATGACACAAATGACTAAAGACTACCTTGTTCTTACCTGGAAATTGCAGCGATTTATTTTGTTTATCTTGTATTTATTTTAGGGCTTTCAAAGTTAACGTGATAACGCATAACGCAAATTTGTCTAAAGCCACTAATGTCTTTAACGCATTAACGCAGTCGATCTTACGGAGGCTGTAGCAGGCTCAGTTTTAAAGCTACAGAGAAGACACAGGCATCATGTGAAACTATAAAATCTAAGAAATCCATCACTACCAACCATGTCATAGCTTGTTGCGATGGAGATTAAAAAAAAAACTCCAAACTTACCCTAAATTGTGGTGAGGAAAAACTGGCATGGCCATTTTCAAAGGGGTCCCTTGACCTCTGACCTCAAGATATGTGAATGAAAATGTGTTCTATGGGTACCCACGAGTCTCCCCTTTACAGACATCTCCACTTTATGATAATCACATGCAGTTTGAGGCAAGTCATAGTCAAGTCAACACACTGACACACTGACAGCTGTTGTTGCCTGTTGGGCTGCAGTTTGCCATGTTTTGAGCATATTTTTTATGCTAAATGCAGTACCTGTGAGGGTTTCTGGACAATATTTGTCAGTGTTTAGTGTTGTTAATTGATTTCCAATAATAGATATATACATACATTCGCATTAAAAAATCATACTTCCCCACTCTCATGTTGATGAGAATATTAAATACTTTACAAATCTCCCTTTTAGGTATATTTTGTACAGTTAAAAAATGTGTGATTAATCGTGATTAATTATGGATAATCATGCGATTAATCGCGATTACATATTTTAATCGATTGACAGCCCTAATTTATTTATCATGCCCAAATGTGACTGGGCTCATTTTTCAGTAAAGTATTGCAGTATTCAAATGAATTGAGTCAAATGTGTCTGGATAAGTAATGGGTAGTGTGCAATAAGCCGTGTTAAGCTTTCATCCGGTCCTTAGTTTCAGTGTTAAATCTTCACCAATGTATGGATACAAGCAGGCTAACCCAATTGTATCGAGGCTATTTTTAAACCAATAAGGTGCTTGTCATCCCGGCTGAACTCATTGTGCCATAAATACAACCTGAGAGAGTGAGAGACTCGAAAGCTAAAGTCAGGATTAGAGTCGGGGGCGGTTTTGTTTTGGTTGCGGATCAGGAACATAAAGGAAGCCTCTTGTCTCCTTTTCACTCTAATTGTTTCAGCTTAGTCTGGAAAAGTCAGAGAGCCCTTTTCAAATGTCTCCATCCATCCGCTGGAACATTTGTTAGCCTTTGACTGAGATCCGTGCTAGAATGCTCCTGGCTCGTCATGTTATGAGCGCTGGGATCTGTGGACCAGAAGCCCCGGGGCATTTACGGTACATGAACACAATGATAAAAACACCCAGTGCACTGTGGTGTGCTGCTGCTGCTGCTGAGTGTACTTTGTCTTTTAACACACGACTGCACCACATGGCCTGTTGCATGTCATGCATACATGTGACATGTGACATGTGACATGCGTCGTCCCAATGCAGTAACAACATATTTGCATATCTAGTTATTTGACTTCTCTTATCAACATGGGAGTGGACAAATATCCCTGCTTTATGCAAATGTATGTATATATTTATTATTGGAAATCAATTAACAACACAAAACAATGACAAATATTGTCCAGAAACCTTCACAGGTACTGCATAGCGTTGGAAGGAAAACTGCTCTCAAAGTGCACAAGATTGAAGCATTCAACTTTAAAATGTAGCTAACAAAAGGGTAGGGTGAATATTCCTGTATTTTCTCATATTGCAATAAATAGTATATAGCAGAAAAAAATATTGCACTTGCACTGCCAACATCGTGCAGCCCTAATTTGTACATTAACAGGGATGTAGCACAGCATGGAAGAGAAAACAGTGCTCTGTTTATTTTAATGTGAAAGTGCAATACAATATGTTGTCGCTAAAATATACATAATATCAATATTGATCAAAATAATCATGATTCTCATTTTGAAACTATTCCTGTTCTTCAGCTCATGTGGATGGAGTTTCATTATTATGCTAACGTACCCGGCCAGTTAAAGCTGTTTGTATGAACTCATCTGGGTCTGATCAATGCAGCCAGGCAGTGATATTGTTCTTCTGGATCCATCTAAGCATTCTCATTGCTATCTGATGAGGCCTTTGTTTGGCATCACAGAGGCGGTTGTTCAGTCTTACGCTGGAATCCAGGCATGCTGGAACAGGATGGCCCAGTCTGTTTTCTTCTGTCTCTCTCTCTCTTTCCTCTCTTCTTCTTTCACTTTGTTTCTCAGATGAGCTAGATGTTGATGTACCACCTTGCCAACCTTCTCTTTTCTTAACCTTTTTCCTGTTTGTCGGGCTGACTAAAGAGGCGCTGTAGCGTTTGTTGTGGAGTGTATGGTGTCGACCATGGCACCAGTGTTATTTTAGAGACTGGAAATGGAGATAAAGTAATTTTCAAGGTTTCATTATACTGATTTAGAATACAGGAAGAGGAAGAATACAGTTTCATAAAGTAAAGTAAATTAACAAAATGTTCGTTTAATTAATTGTATCCAAAATAATGGCCACCTAAGAACACCAACCACACTGTCGTCTACTCTCAAAAATCATTCCTTACAAATTTCCTCACGTCAGACCGTACAAATGAGTCCCACCCACAGATTGCTAGATTGTTAGAATAGAGTGACAGAATAATGTATTCAAGATATGATATGATGAATATGTCTTCACTTTAACTGACTGAGCCTCACATGATTACTCACTGTCATTGAAGTTAGTCAACAAATGAATGCATGACATCTATTGTTGTGAAAGCTGGTTCAGTGGTGACAATTTTAGGCTTGCTTAATGGCTTGATATTTGGACATTTGAGTCATCAAACAACATAACCACAGCAACAGACTTATTTATTTAAAGGCCTTCAGGAACGTAATTGTTTAAAGCAGTTAGAGTTACAGAACATTCGGCAGCCACAGTAATCCTGTGATTTGATTCCCCCCAATTTACTTAGTTTAAAGTGGCAATAAACAAGTGGTATTGTTCACATGCAGTTTTGGGACAAGTCATAGTCAAGTCAACACACTGACACACTGACAGCTGTTGTTGCCTGTTGGGCTTGAGTTTACCATGTTATGATTTGAGCATATTTCTTTATACTAAATGCAGTACCTGGAGGGTTTCTGGACAATATTTGTCATTGTTTTGTGTTGTACATACATTTGCATAAAATAAGCATATTTGCCCACTCCCATGTTGATAAGAGTATTAAATACTTGAGAAATCTCCCTTTTAATGTACATTTTGATCAGATAAAAGGGTCAACAGCGTGGGGTCTCTCCCTCGCTGCAACCGACACAACCACTAAGCTTTAAAATAACGTCACCAATACGCAAACCAGTGTATGTGATTATCATAAAGTGGGCATGTCTGTAAAGGGGAGACTCGTGGGTACCCATAGAACCCATTTTCATTCACATATCTTGAGGTCAGAGGTCAAGGGACCCCTTTTGAAAATGGGCATGCCAGTTTTATGAGCGTTATTTAGCCTCCTTGTCAACAAGCTAGTATGACATGGTTGGTAACAATAGATTCCTTAGGTTTTTTCTAGTTTCATATAATATCTGTCTACATTCACTCTAGCTCTAAAACTGAACCTGCTACAGCCTCTGAAAGACAGTAAAGTCGTCTAGGAACGTGGGCGGGTCTCAGGGGGTGATGGCTTGTAAAGCAACACAGCCATTAATATACAGTGTTAGTTATACATTAAAACATACAAGGACAGAATACAGGCAGTAATAACATTTTTGGTGAGTACTACACTCGCCATTATACAAACAAACAACGAACGTATATATCAGACTAGATTGCCGTACAAACGAACACAATGTAAACATTATTAAGAGAAAAACAAACATCAGGTATACTAACTGTTTGTTTGCACACACAGAGACTTGAAAAGGAAATCCAGAACAGAGAAAAGCAAACACTATTTAGCTATTTCAATATACAATCTATTTACAAAAAGCAGCAGCTGAAGGCAAACTTCTCCCACCGGCAAACGTAATGACGGCCGTCTTACTCCTCGAACGGCTGTCTGCTATCCATAGTGCGGTTCCTGCATGGCTGCTTCTCAGACAGTCAATCCAACCTGTCTACAGAGGTCGTCCTTTGTCACACTGAAACTCATTAAGTTCCGTATGTTGCTTGATATCCAGAGAATCAGTATTGATATCATAAATAAGTCTGTTATTTGTGCTTTTATGTGTGAATCTTTTGTGCTGCATCTTGGCCAGGAGCCCGTTGGAAAATAGATTTTAGATCTCAATGGGACCATCCTGGCTAAATAAAGGTTGAATTTGAAAACAAAGGCAGTTTTATGTAATCTGCATTTAAATATTACTATAGATTTCCTATACGTGTATTCTGTATGACCTCTGATCACCGTGGCATCAAAAGGCATCATGGTCTTCTCTCCTCTGTGTTCCTCAGCTTGACCTACAGATGCAAGAAGCTGCCGATGAGGTCAAGGTGAGCTGGGGAGTGTCTCACCTGGAGACAGGGGAGCTGCAAGTGACACCCTCTTTCACCCAGGTAATTTGATAATGATATGGACCTGCCGTCTGTATAAGTGCTAATGCACTAAAACAAAGTGTCACACCAACAAGGAGAAATGTTTCACTGTACCAAAACAAAAATATATATGTTTTTTTTTTTACCTCTGTTTCTGGTTTAATACAGTCAATATGCTTTTAATATGTGGGTTGTGTCTGATATGATAATCTCTCTCTCTGTCAGGACAATGCCAACACTTCCAGTGTGGCAGCCATTAAGGAGCAGTTGAGGAAGCTGATATGTGCGACGCGTCCCTCTGTGTTGCTGAGCTGCAGGGCTGCTCAGGCCTCAGAGGTCAAGGTGAGTGGAGTCACGCCTGATGCATTACATTTGAAGAGGTGCCGCACAAGAACACAGTGCAGACAAGTGTGTGTTTAAGGTTGTCATACCACGTCATTATTTGCAGTATGCTGCAATATGACAAATGGACTTGAAAGCGACTATAGTCAGTATTTTATAGTAACGATGTATCAAATGACAACGTGACAATAATGTGAAAGGGGTCGATCATAGTGATGGATTTACAGAGAATTACCAGCTAGCTCTCCTCCTCGGTGTCATCTCTTTGCTTTTATACTCTTTGGCGTCGTTTTCAGCTGCAGCAGGCAGAAAGAGACAGATATTGTGTGTTCGCTGCATTTGCAAACTTCTTTCCGCAGCCAAGTGGTCAAAAAAGTTATTGCAGGTTTTATATCCAAGCCTCGCAAGGCGACTAATCTGGACGGATTTTGTTGGCAACACAGATACTTCTCGAGGGTTATTGCAATTATGTTAAACCTGCTAAGCCACTGTGTCTCCACAAACATGTAAAAAATTCATAACTGGAGCATGTGATCACTGTCACCACATGCCTAAGTAAAGCCTGCACTAATGTAGTGTAATGACTTTATTATGCTGACACGCATTTACAAAAAGTTTTTTTTTTATGTGCTCTTTGCCCGGCCGTCACATGATGCAATGTCATGTGTTCCTGATTTAATCACATGCGTTGAGTGTCGTAAATATTGACAGCTGCCTAGCGAGTCAGCAGAGCCCAAAGTCATCTCTTGGAAGTTTCTTATTTTCCAAATGAATTGAATTTTCCCTGATGTGAAATGGAGAAAAACAGGTGAATTGCCCTTTTGAGAAGAAGGAAATGTTTGAAAATGTATCGGATACACTTGTGTGCTCTGATTTTTTTTTGTGTGTTTAAAAGCTTGTATGATTTGTTTGGCCTTTCAAGGTTAAAACCGTGACTTCTAATGCAAATTCTTCATGGTCATAAATGAAAATCCCATTGAAACCATGGACAAGAGTACATTCTGTCAGCACGGTTGTTTTTCATAAAGTCCCCCCCCTCTTGTGCAAACTATTGTTATATTGTCTTTCTCACACAGAATATAAGGAATAAGCTGGGATGCTGAGATGCAGAAGTTTTATTCCCCTATAAATGTTTTTTTTTTTCTTAATTCTGACACTTCACCATTTACAATAAGCATACTGTAGGTTGCCTCTGAGATTAATAATACTACATTTGACCAATGTATAACATTTTGTTGAAAAAGCTGGGAAAAGGATACTTTACTTACATTGTTGCTATTATTATTGCAGCCCGTAGATCAACATTGTTGAGTTATTTACTTACTATGGTTTCTCCAATAGGATGCACGCAACAACACGCTTTCGCCCCCAAAACCCCCCCGTGCTCACGAATGGAAGCTGCTGGTGAAGAACATCCGGGTGACACTGAATCAGGAGGAGGACGCTGCAGGTTGGACGCTTGTCTTCTTAGCAACTTAGAGTTCTGATGAAACAGCTTTAGCTGGTGTCTTTATTTCAGTCCCCTCTGTACCTTGTGGCCACAGTGGTCAGCTCACATGTGCATCGCAGTCATATCTCTGGTTTATTGTAATCAGTTTAGAGAAATGCAAACTTTTACAGTTCTGTAAAAGACGTTGTTTGATATGTTTTTCCAAGCATATCTTCCGTCAACAGCTTACGGCCACACTGAAGCCAAAATACATTGTGCAGAAGTCTGTGTCTGCAAGTCTAAAGCAAAAAGACAGGTATTTTTTAGCATTATTAAATAGCGTCAGCAAGAGCCGGTATTACCTACTGATAAGATGGAGCTGATTAAAAAATAATGAGCTGCATGGGTTGTCCGTGTACCAGCCTTATAAACTCCACCCATCAGCCTTCTCCCAACAAATCATATTTACCTGAGGTCCTGCACAGTAACCTGAGACAAAACACAGGGTTCAGTATACCTTACAAATAAAGAAACCAAGTATGTACCATGTATCAAGTATGAAGTGTATTATAATTGTGTCGGTGCCGTGTCAAGAAAGTGGCAGGAGCCGCTTTAGATTGTTCAGTAAGACTATATGGAAAATGGAATATTACTCACCACCTGATTCACGCAACTTAAAGAGTAAAAAAGTCACTATGTGAAATGGCTACTATGGGGGCTAACGTCATTACACATGAATATGATTGGACTCATTTGATCCACTAGAGTTTCAGCTTTTCAGTCATACCCAATTTATGTAATTCTAAGACTGTTTAGGGACCCCAGTATGCAGAAATATTCACACACATCATTTTTAGAATAGGTGAAAATAACACATTTGTACTGCATACAAAAAAAACTGCATGTGATTATCATTAAGTGGGCATGTCTGTAAAGGGGAGACTCGTGGGTACCCATAGAACCCATTTTCAGTCACATATCTTGAGGTCAGAGGTCAAGGTACCCCTTTGAAAGTGGCCAAAGTCACGATACTCATGTGTATCAATATTTTCTTACACCCCGACTATTTTAGGGACTGTTTCTGCCTGGTCTTTGTTTGTTATGCCAACCTACTGTAGTCCTGAGGCTCTCCAGATAACAGATTTGTTTGTCTGTTGGCCGCCAAAGGCGGTAATCTACTGGTTAAAGCTGAACAATGCTGGCAGTTTGTTCGTAATACACCCACAACAGTATCACAACACCCTGTGTTCTGATCAGAGTGAAAACAGAGAGTTGTCAGCCGTGAAACTAGAGGACAAGATGTTCTGAGTCATGACAGGCTGTTAAAATTACTGTCCAGTCTCAGACCTTAACATCATCCACAGCAACTTTGTTTTGGTAGTGTCTGCATTGAGTCATTCTCTAATTGTGAGTCAGCGGTTTTCAGGCCTCCGGACGTCCTCTTATAGTATTCTGCACAACACTTGATATTATACATCCGAGACATGACACTGCATTCAACACTTCATTATCTATGTTCCATCCTTTAAGTGAAGAGCCGGTATACTTAGCTTAGCTTCACTAGTGAGGCTTCCTGTGGGCTAGAAGCCAGATCCAGAGCTGCTGCAGTGGATGCTTTGTCTTTAAGGTTTTTTGCTGATCTTGTATTCATTAAGACGCAATGCTTTTACAGTATTGGAGCCGGGCTTGTGACTAATAAAGTTCAGTTTAAGTGCTCCATGAAATAAGCTTCATCACATGTGCTGAGGAAGAGCTCTCAATCGGTACTTACTACCTTGAGTCTCCTCTATGCATAATTCAACGTGTATACGATGTACGCTGGCCTTCCCTTTGTCCATTAAAGTGACGCAGAGGAAGCGACCAAAGCTAAACGTAATCTTGCATCAGCACATTTTATGTGATCAGCTGTCATTAGGTATTCCAATGAATTTACAGTTAGATCTTGGATCATGTTTCTTGTGATGCTGACTGTTGTCTGCTGTATTTGTAGGCAGCGTGAATCCTCTGTGTGTAATGCAGTTAGACGATCCTCCACAGAGGTTTAACACCTCTATTTTGAAGAACACAACCAATCCTGCCTGGGACCAGCCCTTTATCTTGTAAGTTTTACTGCAAACGATGACTGTCATTTTGCAAAGATGATGATTGTTTTATTTTTTCTATGCAATCCATCAACACCTGTAATGTATTTTCTTCTCCCCAGTGAATTGAATGGACGATCAAAAGAGCTCAATATTCAGTTAAAGAATGATGGACAACCTCAAGAGAGTAAGAAAACAATGACTGGCTGCCTTTTGATATTTGCGTTTTATTCATCATGATGAGGAGGTCTTTTGTTCACGTGTGTTGGTACCACCGGACTAAAGTAGTGTGTTTTCTCTTTTTTAGATTCATTACTTGGTCAGGTGTCAGTGCCTTTCGATCTTGTAAAGAAGCATCCCAAAGGACACCAAACATTTGCACTCATGACCAAAGATGTAGTGACTGGATCACTTACTACTGATGTAAGTTTGCATTAATAATCAACAGATATAGTTTCGTGAGGTTTTCACTTAGAGTTATAATATTAACTGTGTGAGGTAACTGTATCCTTCAGTTTACCTACTTGGAGCCCAGTGAGGTGAGGTCCTGGCACCCTCCCACCCCAGCCTCCAGTAAGAGGGTGGAGATGGACCGTACAGTCATGCCCTGTGGCACGGTCGTCACCACCATCACCGCGGTGAAGAGCAAGCCGGGTCGACCGCCCCCTCTCGGGCTCAACATAGGTACGGCACCACGAACTGCGAGAAGACACAGCACTGACAGATTACTCAGAGGAGACATGTTCCATAATTGATACAGTATACAGACAAGATACAGTACAGGGAGGCTATATGTTGAAGCTGAGATTATGCTGTTATAATGATCTTAATATTGACTTAATCTATATCGTTTGTATCCAAATCTACAGAAGCCCTGAGAGGCAAATGAGATTTTTTTTTCTGGTGATCCATTTTCTAAGTCTGATCTTAATAGTTTTTTCTCCTGTGTTTATTACTTAGGTGAAAAAAAGGTTTTGTCAGGATCATTTTTATAAGTTACTTTTTTCATTTGTAATATTAGGTGGAAAAATTGTTTTCACAGGTGAAAAAAACCCCCATTTCTAAGTGTTTGTTGTTGTAATACTAATTTTGGCCACGAGGCTGAAGTGCACCACTACCCCATGGACTAAAAGCGTTCATGTTTTCTTCCAGGTGAGTTTTAATTCCTCCATGCATTCTAAACACAAGGTACTTTTATTGTGTGATAGCAAATTATGTAAATTAAAACTCCTCTGGAAGAAAACATGAATGTGTTTAGTCCCATTTAGAACATGGGGTAGTGGTGCAATTCAGCCTGTTGTCGCCGAGCATTACAACAACAAACTAGGCTCGGGCAGTATTACCAGAGTTTATGGTCTCAATCGCTAGTTTCAAGCCTTCTTCAATACAGCATGATGTTCATTTAGTAAATTATGGTCCCATTTAGAGTCAAATAGACCATAAAGCAGGGGATGCTTTATGGTCGCTACCAAGCAGGGTCGCTACCACGGCGTTGTCCGGCCTTGGAGTTGTCTGTGTTTTCGTCTTAGAACTTTAACCCTTTCACAGTGTGTTTTTTGTTCACAAAAGTTAATTGTAACATTTTGGTCGCCACAAAATGTCTTATTCAGAGTTCAGTTGTACTTAGCTCCAAACCTCTTTTGTCACTTCTGGTTGCAAAAAAAACCAAGATGGCGACAGCCAAAATGCCGAACTCGAGGCTTCAAAACGGCAGTCCACAAACTAATAGGTGACGTCAGAGTGACTACGTCCACTTCTTATAAACAGTCTATAGATGTAACAGTCAGCTGAGCTCAGAAAGATGGCGACTGAGTGTTTTGGGTTGAAGAAAAGACCTATTAGTGGGCCACAGCTGAAATTGCAGTAAATTTTTCCAATTCCATAATGCACATTGTCAAATCTTAACCATTTATGTTTTGAACTTCCATCATACCCATGAAGCAGTCGATGAAGCTAGCTTTGTGTTCCCTCAGATCCTGCCCAGAAAGCGGTGGCCAACAAGCCCAAGCTGTCAGAGCGCCGTGTATCAGAGCAGGTGTCTCTGCCGGGGGCCACAGTCAGCAAGGCCTTGTCCTCCTCTGACACCGAGCTGCTGATGCTCAACGGCACGGACCCGGTGGCCGAGGCCGCCATCAGGCAACTCCACCAGTCTGCCAAGCAGAAGCTCAAGTCCCCAGTGAGGAAGAGCACCATCATCATCTCTGGCATCGCTAAAGTAAGGATGAGGAACTCTTCACCGGTGCATTATACTGTTTCATTTTAGTAGAACAGTTTCTCTTATTTAATATACAGGGTAACCGAGGCCGAGCCGAGGATTCTAGTGTTTGCTGTTCTGGAAATCAGTTTCTAGTTTTAACACTTTTTAACTGTGGTGTTCCGTAACCTGTGGATCAGGACAGAGGAAAGATAGATCTTAAATGACACATTGCAAGCCATGTCTTGAGCAGGAAGAGACTCCTTATGTTGTTGAAGTACACTTATAGGGCTTTTCCATTGGCACTTTTGGCCATGCCAAGTCAAACCACGCTGCGCTGATTTGCATTTCCATTACCAGTTTTAGCGCGCCGAGTCGCACCCGAGACGAAGCATCTCTGGGGTCGGGCCAAAGTGCGCCCAACCCGCATCCAAGCCTCCTCCCAACGCTCTACCTGGGGGCTTGGAGTCGAATTAAGTTGCTGCTCAAACCCAACATTTCCTGATTTTGCAGCTTCGTAATAAAAGCTTTTAAATAACAAAATAATGGGGGACTTTTATTGTGAAGAATTTACAAGAAATGAAATGTGTTTGTCAGCGAATTAGTGGAGCTTGGTTTTTGTTAGTGACTATTCTTTCATATAAACAGGTCTATTAATAATGCAGGGAGGAAGAGTACAAGCAGCAAAAAGAACATGGGACTTTTATTGTGAAGAATATAGGTAATGAAATGTGTTGATCCATCGGTTTTTCAGCCGCTGTTTTGACCACTAGTCACAGCCGTGGTTTCACGCACCATCAGGCAGGTAGCCCTGTTGTAATGGAGATGCAAATCCCTGCTGTGCTGGGCTGACGCGCCGAGTCAAACCGAGTCAAGCCAAACCAGCACATGTGTATGGAAAAGGTGCTTTACTCGCTTTAGTGCCAGTGACTAAAACTGGGCCTTCAGTGGAAAAAAGTTAACCTAATCCTACTGTCATCCTCCCGCCCAAATGACAATAAAAGAGAGGTGAACACAGGTCCTCAGAGCTGCCAGTGCAAATAGTTGGTCATTCATGATGCCAGAGGAAGTATTTGCATGAACAAATGCAAATGTTAAACCAAAGGAAATCTTGCTTTACTAGAAACTGATTTTTAAAAGCAGGAATATGCTTTATTATTTCCCAGACGCCCTTGACTCAGGATGACGAGCTGGCTATGATGGCAGGCTACGCTGCAGCGATGGACGCCTCGATGTCAGAGGCCAGCTCCACTCACGATATGACCACAGCGATTGCGTCAGGGACCAGCAGCCCTCCAGATGAGTCTGAGCCCCAGGAAGGCCCCAGTGGAATAGGCCGGCCTCCGGAGGACTGGGAGAGCCAAACCGGAGAGGAACTAGACCATACCTCGCTGTCCATGTGTGTGTCCGAGGCAAGCTGCAAGAAGAGAAGAGGTGAGAGGTCACAGAAGGACTCGCTGAGTACCTGAAGCCACTAGTAACCGTGGACATGGTGACACAGCTGCTTTTTATTATTCCATAAAACATGTCACTTTAAAGGCAGAACTTGTTAAATGTTCTCCGTTTGGCTGTTTTCGTGGCCATCTGTTGCTCCTCTGTGATGCAATCTGTTTTTGTGTTCTTTTCTCTCTTTCCTTCCAACTGTTTCAACCTTTCTTTTTTGAACTATCATCACTGCCGTCTTAGAGGAGAGCAGTGCTAAGCACACTATATGTCCTGATGAGTAAGTTATTCCATGAGCTACTTGTAGTGTCCTTGGTGCTCTAGTATGTGTAGTATGTGCTAACTATCAGTAGAGTAGATAACAATGTTCTTCTGTAATGTCAAATTCATTTTCAGTTTGTGTCAAATCAATTATTAGCACATCCCATAGTTGCTGTATTGTAGAGCTTTAGAACGAGTGTTGCGGGGCTGCATAATATAGACAAAGTCCTGTGAACACTTTGAGATAATCACTTGCAATTAGGGCTGTCAATTGATTAAAATATTTAATTGCGATTATTCGCATGATTGTCCATAGTTAATCGCAAATTAATTGCACATTTTTTATCTGTTCAAAATGTACCTTAAAGAGAGATTTGTCAAGTATTTAATACTCTTATGACTACTACTCTTATACTGACTATGACTTGCCCCATACTGCCTGTGATTATCATAAAGTGGAAATGTCTGTAAAGGGGAGACTCGTGGGTACCCATAGAACCCATTTTCATTCACATATCTTGAGGTCAGAGAGGTCAAGGGACCCCTTGGAAAATGGCCATGCCAGATTTTCATCGCTAAAATTTGGTATACGTTTGAAACGTTATTTAGCCTCCTTCACGTACCTATGGATTCCTTAGGTTTTCTAGTTTCATATGATACCAGTATCTTCACTCTAGCTTTAAAACTGATCATAAAATCGCAAGTTGCGTTAATGTGTTTAAGAAATTAGTGGCGTTAAAATGAATTAGCGTTAACGCGTTATTTTCACGTTACCTTTGACAGCCCTACTTGCAATGTGATGTGCTGGGGGCTCGAAAACGCCAAAGTAGTGTGGACACTAGGCATAAACGTAGCAAAAGTAGCAAATAAAAAGTATTAGTGTGGCCCGAAACGCTTTGTTTGAGATCCTGCCTTAGCTTTGTTTAAGGGCGTGCCAAGCTAACCACTAGGCAGGTATTATGAAACTGTGTTAGTTGGTGACATCACCACATTACGGAAGAAAAGGCGGGACTTCAAGCAAGGCGTTTGAGACCGTTCAGGAGCAGTGTTTCTGTGGGGGAGAGTAACTCCCTTTGGTGTGGACTTTGGGCTTTGTAACTTTGGAGACCTTTTACATGCACAAAACACTATACAACACACTAAAGTCTGATCGTAATTATCCAAAGCTTAACAGAGCTCTTCTACAGAGGAGAGACTAGTAGTCAAAGGGGGAATAAACAAAATATTATTTCTCCAGCCTATCCCGTCCATGCCAGATTTTATCACCATCAATAATCCACAATTTCCATCTAACACGAATTCTGTGCCACTGCTGCTTCAGCTGTCTAAACCTGCCACTTTAGATACTTCAAATGAATATTGTACATCGTCGAAGTTTTATTTCGCCTCGAGCGGTGTCATCTTGACATAGTCCTTGTCTCAAGGCATCACAATGAATATTTCCTGTCCTTTTGATTTCCACTACAGGCAGCTTCCTCCAGAAGAGTGCCAAGCTCTTCTTCCGGCGGCGTCACCAGCGCAAGGACCCGGGGATGAGCCAGTCCCACAATGACCTGGTATACCTGGAGTCTCCGGCCGCAGTGGAACGGGCCAGCCGAACAGCCACGCTTAGCCGCATGCTCACCCGCAAGAGTAAGAATAAGAGCAAAGCCAACGGCGCTACCTCCATGGGGGATCCACATGCGTGACCCCCCCCCCACTCCTTCTCCCTCTCACCTCAGTCCCTCCTACAACGACTACCATCACC
This sequence comes from Sebastes umbrosus, assembly GCF_015220745.1. NCBI lineage: Eukaryota > Metazoa > Chordata > Actinopteri > Perciformes > Sebastidae > Sebastes > Sebastes umbrosus. The sequence continues at coordinate 24,188,300 of NC_051285.1, forward strand.
ACCTCCACCTCAATCCTGCACTGGCTAAATTCCTGGCTAACTTGCTCCCCCTAATGCCCAAACTGCATATTGGGGCTCCTGTATTGTGAATGGGAAAGCTGTGCAGATGGAAAAAAAATATCCTCTGTTACTGCCGTTTCCTGCTTCCTACAAGAAGCAGTTATTCCACCAAGCAAGTGTGCGCATGAGTGAATGAAGGTCTCCTGTCCTGGATTAATGGCATTTTGGAGGATATTATTTTGCATGTTTCTTATATCAAAATTTATGCAACATTTTTGAAATCTCTTAGTGCTTTTGTGGCCTTGTGACCGACAGAAGGGAGCGGTGTGGGGCTGTCACTCTTTACCTCACCGACACTGAGGGCAAACTCTCCCTGCTGTAACCCGTAAAAATTCCTACGGTGGACCAACAGGACCAAAGATGAACAGAGGAGTGGTGTTTGTATGATTTGCACAATTTTAGTATCTTTATTTAAAGTGCAATGACAGGAGCGCCTCTACTCTGATAGAGATTTGTGTTCAAAAAACATTCACAAAGGGAGACGATCTTTCCAATGCACGGCCGGTGCAAGTGGGAGATAGTGATATGACTACTTTTTGACACTAATACTATGAAATATGGTATTTATATTCATTTTAAATTCTTTTAATTTTATTCCGCATAAAACAAAACAGCTATTTGTAATGTGCATATGAAAGCTGTAAAACAAAGTTATCCGCAGCCTTATGTCTAACAAAGATATCAGAACGAGTCTTGTATGATTGGCATGTACAGAGGTCATTAAATAAGGGATAATGTACAGCGGGCCGGTCATTGTTGTGAAATAAACCCTGACGGGGGTCTTGAATCGCCCTGAATGGGTTTATTTCACAACAGTGACCTGTTAGCTGTACATTATCCCGCTTATTGCACGGCTACTTACTTAAGAAATCAATAATTTTTTCACAAAAGTGGTCCACCAGAGTCCGATATCAGAACTGCGCCCGTAGCAACAGTCTGTTATACATAGCAACAGTCTGGTATGAAGAAATAACCGACCGTAGAACGCCTTTATTGGCCAATCAGAATCGAGTATTCAACAAAGCCGTGTGATAAACGTAAGTTATCACTGTTACAAAACGAAAAGAAGAAGCAGTGACACTGTGGCTGACATGAAACTTTAGCTATATGTGAGTGTTTTCAAATGATATGCAACTTTCTTCTTTGTCTTCCTGTACACTACTGTTATCAGCAGGTTTGTTACTGTGTCAAAAGGGAAGTGAATGAACCTTTATCCAGGGACTGTGACGTTACACTCGGCTGTATTTGTCGCATTACGTACTAATGAAACGCGTTCAGCGCTCATTTCATCCGAATGATTCTTTTATTGGGTGTTTTATTGTTTTCAAAAGATGTAGCTTTGAACACATGAACAAGAGACAGTGTGAACACCTTTGGGAGCAACCAAATAGTTTGGCTGCTTTCCTTTTTTTTTATCCAGCTAATGATTGTATTTCCTTTATGTGAGCAGCTTGTTGAAGACATTTTCTGTACATCCTGGCAACTACTGTTTCTTCAATAATCTGCTCAGAGAACGGACGCAGCAGAGACAGACAGAACTAACAGGTTGCCTTACAGTTATTCTGAGGATGACGTCACGGGGTGGGCTTGTCCTTTTGACTTGACGTGACTTTTGGTTCCTGAGGCTGCGTCCACCGTCACACCAGAGGACTGAAGGGCTGTAGAGAACTGTTGGGACTGGCTCCGAGAGACGAGGGTGCCACCATGTTCCTGCACCATCAGCAATGTCTATAATCAAGAAGCCTATGCACATAACATATCTGTTAACCGAGTGTTTACATTATTAGACTATCTGAGAATTAAAAACACTCACTTGCTGTTCATGACACTGTCCTGCAGATACAGTGTGGGTTGTCTTTGTGTCTTGGTATTTACAGTACACGCTCTGCTCTCTGGAGTCTGTTTTAAAATATATATACAAAAGCCCAGATTCGGGCTGAAGAAACTTTGATTACCTTTCAGACAGAATCCCCTTTAAACTCTGAGGACAGGAGGGGGAAACGGGTTGTTTTAATCATGCTCAGCTTCAGAGCCCTTGCTTATGGCAGCCTGCAAGCATTGGCTACTGTTATGCATTCAGTAAGCAGTATGTGATTAATAAACTACTTCCTGATGTTTTTTTTATTGGCATCTGCTCTGTGCACTGACACAGAGTGACATAGCTATTGTTGCAGAATGTCAGTCATTTCCCTGCAGGGATTGTAACTAATATACATATCGAGTTATTTCATTTTCAGCAATAAATATTGATTGAATAACTGAGAGCGTGGTGCTACTTTGAATATCCAGGCTGTAGGGAATTCTCCTTAGTGCTCCGGTAGCTTGTAAACCTGTACATGTCGATGTGCTATTCCACTTCTGTTACTTTACAGAAGCTATGTTATAATTTTGCAGATTATTTTCAATACAGAACAAATCAAGTTCTAGCACATGATACATGTTTCAGTGAAAACAAATCTCCCTCCTATCAACTGATCTTGGTCTAGAATTGAGTCCCCGGGAGGTATATTTTCTCATAAAAAGTAAAAAAAAACTGCCAGTCTAGTAGGAATGTTTCAACATGTTTTTCATGCAAATTTAGAAAATAGAGAATTTTCTAAAATCAACTTTTTCATAATTGTAGTGCTGCAAACTGTGTTATTCTCTCGTTTCATGTTACAGACATTTATTCTGTCATTTTTAAATGCAAAAAAAAACACTCTTAACTGAAAAAATGTGTATTATATGAGTCAATTACAGAGATAAATGACTTTATAAGAGTGAAGTGTTTTGCAGGTAACTGTTAATAGTTAATCATCAGCTCTGTCTCGACCAGCAACAACAAAAATGTTGCTCACACATTAATGCATCAGTGATAATAGTCCTATAAAATATATAACACCATGAAAGGGGGAATTCAATTTAAGGACTACTTTTAATTGTATTACTTAAAGTACATTTTACTGATAATACTTCTGTACTTTTACTTGTAATGGTATATTTGTATTATTTTTTCTATTATATATTTATATTTATATATTTATATTATTGTGCTATTTCTTTTGTTTGCTAAACTACAATACAACCTCTAATTGCCTAATTAATGCTTGATTGAGTTACTTTATATCAACTCTTGACGAGCACTAAAAAAATGTGTTTCATAAGACTCAATTACAGAGATAACTGACTTTATAAGAGTGAAGGGTTTTGCAGGTAACTGTAAAATACATCTGTACTTTTACTTAAGATTTTGAATGCAGGACTTTCACTTGTAATGGTATATTTGTATTATTTTTTTATTATAATATAAGGTTTTGTGGTTATTAATAAGACTAATATAGAGTCTTGACGAGCACTAAAAGAATGTGTTTTATAAGACTCAATTACAGAGAAAAATGACTTTATAAGGGTGAAGGGTTTTGCAGGTAACTGTAAAATACATCTATACTTTTACTTAAGATTTTGAATGCAGCACTTTTACTTATAATGGTATATTTTTATAATTTTTTTTTATTATATTATAAGGTTTTGTGGTAATTCAAGTGCTTTTCCCTATTTTTTTGTTTGCTAAACTACAACACAACCTCTAATTGCCTAATTAATGCTTGATTGAGTTGCTTTATATCAACTCTTGAAGAGCACTACATTCCCCATAATGCACTCGGCGCGGTGCGTTTCCGGTCCTGCGCCGTTTCTGGAGCGGATTGGAACCTGGAGTCAGGATTCGCTAAATGAAGGGTCTTCTGCAGAAAAGGTAACGTGTTTCTCTATAAATACACATCGTTTTCCTAACAAATGGCGACGCAGTGTTGTAGTAAAGGTGCAGCCGGTTCGTCCGGTTCGCTCGGTGCTTTGCTGCGCCGCCTCCAGCGCGCACTACCAGGCGTTGAAGAGCACCGACTCCGGTTTGGTGGTTTGCGTCTCCGGTCCATCCGCCATGCCGACTGTTCTTTGTTACATTTTGGAGAAGAGGAGCCGCTCAGATCGGAGTTAAAACCCGGCTACAGTTTGGGAACGACTCAAATCCTGGATCCCATCTGCTGCCCGGACTGCACACGTTAATATGCATGCTCTAACTGCACCTCTTATATACCAAAAAACACTGTTATTGTTGTCATAATGCATAATACACTGCTGTTTAGCCTGCAGGGCTGAAGCATGCAGTGCAGCTGAAGAAGTGTCTCAGGTTAAATGTGTGTGTGCAGGCTCTGAAGTTCAGCTAACACACTCTAAAAGTAGTTCCTTCATAGAAATGTCCATTTTTCTCCTTCCTGTCCTGACCCCTGTTTCCTATAATTAAAGACATAATATATCTGCTATTAAAGACATGATATATCTTCTATTAAAGACATGGTATATCTTCTATTAAAGACATGATATATCTTCTATTAAAGACATGGTATATCTTCTATTAAAGACATGATATATCTTCTATTAAAGACATGGTATATCTTCTATTGAAGACATGATATATCTTCTATTGAAGACATGATATATATTCTATTAAAGACATGATATATCTTCTATTGAAGACATGATATATCTTCTATTAAGTACATGGTATATATTCTATTGAAGACATGATATATCTTCTATTAAGTACATGGTATATATTCTATTGAAGACATGATATATCTTCTATTAAGTACATGGTATATATTCTATTGAAGACATGATACATCTTCTATTAAGTACATGGTATATATTCTATTAAAGACATGATATATCTTCTATTAAAGACATGATATATCTTCTATTAAAGACATGGTATATCTTCTATTAAAGACATGGTATATCTTCTACTAAAGACATGGTATATATTCTATTAAAGACATGGTATATATTCTATTGAAGACATGATATATCTTCTATTGAAGACATGATATATCTTCTATTAAGTACATGGTATATATTCTATTAAAGACATGATATATCTTCTATTGAAGACATGATATATCTTCTATTAAGTACATGGTATATATTCTATTGAAGACATGATATATCTTCTATTGAAGACATGATATATCTTCTATTAAGTACATGGTATATATTCTATTAAAGACATGATATATCTTCTATTGAAGACATGATATATCTTCTATTAAGTACATGGTATATATTCTATTGAAGACATGATATATCTTCTATTGAAGACATGATATATCTTCTATTAAGTACATGGTATATATTCTATTGAAGACATGATATATCTTCTATTAAGTACATGGTATATCTTCTATTAAAGACATGATATATCATCTATTAAAGACATGGTATATCTTCTATTAAAGACATGGTATATATTCTATTAAAGACATGATATATCTTCTATTAAGTACATGATATATCTTCTATTAAAGATATGGTATATCTTCTATTAAAGACATGGTATATCTTCTATTAAAGACATGGTATATCTTCTACTAAAGACATGGTATATCTTCTATTAAAGACATGATATTTCTTGTATTAAAGACATGATATATCATCTATTAAACTTTAAGGAGAGGAAAACATGTTTGTGGTGCTGGGAGTAGATCCCCTCCAATATGTACTTTTTCAAAAGAATTACTTGCTCCCGCACACACTTTTCTCTGCTTTATTATATCTTCTATTAAAGACAAGATATATCTTCTATTTGCAGGTTGGCATAATGGCTGAGCAGGCACCAGATGAGTTCATCTGTGAGTATGAATCCAGCTCTTACTGAACTACTGACACAGACAGTGACACTGGGCTGCTCAAGGTGACAGGTGATATGTGATGTGTGTGTGTTGCAGGGTGTGAGGACTGTGGCCAATACCATGACACAGAGTGTCCCGAGCTGGGACCGCTGGTGACCGTCCAGGACTCCTTCGTCCTCAGCCGGGCCCGGTGAGTGACAACTCAAAAGTGCCTGAACTTCACTGACTTGAAATCAAACTAGTGATTCCATCCATCAACTTAAAGGGATCGTTCAGGTGTTTTGAAGTGGGGTTTTATGAGTTACTTATCCGTAGTCAGTGTATTACCTACAGTAGATGACGGTCGGTTTGGAGAAACAGACAGAAGTACCAGCACGGGAGCAAAGCAATGTACTGCTGTGGACGGGGGGCAACAGCAAAGCGTATTTTGGCCACCTAAAAGAATCAATATCGGTATAAATGTACGTTATATTTAGACTATTTTTGCCCATTTACTTTGCCATGAGACAGCTATGTTTCCGACGGGTAACTGAAGCCGTTATCACATTGGTGAGTCTGAACTAATCAAAGTCACACAATAACACAAACAAACTAACCGATGGAGGCAGCGGTAGACCAGCAACTCCTGTGTTCTGCGATGTAAAATTACTGTTTTTATCATAGGAGTCTGGTGGCTGTGAAGAGAGCGTAGATAACGGCTTCAGTTCCCCGTCGGAAACATAGACTGTATAGCTGTCTCACGGCAAAGTAAACAAGCAAAAATATTCTAAATATAGCGTACATTTATACTGATATTGATTCTTTTAGGTGGGTCTTTCTTTAGGTGTCTAAAATATGTTTTACCACCGGCCCCGTACACAGCAGCACATTGTTTGCTTCGGTACTGGTCCTGTCTGCTTCTCCAAACTGGGGGCATGCCGACCGTCATCTACTGTAGGTAATACACTGACTATGGAGAAGTAGCTCATACAACCCCACTGAGAAACACCCAAACTATCCCTTCTAAGTTCATTCAGATTCAACCAGAGGAAGATCCGCAGCCTAAATTCCCTACTATCTGCAGTGTAAACTGACCCTGACCTCTATCCTCGATCCTCCTCGTGGAGAGGGGGAATGAAAATACAAAGCCTTTACACGTGTCATGTTATTAATATTCTAGACCTTGAAGAGAGATTTTGTGAGTTTAGAGCTCGTTGCAGATGGTTGACTTCCTGGCACTTGAAGTTCCATCCCACGCGCGCTAAATTCAGATCTTCAGGCAAATCCACATTTTATTTTTAAACGCCTCTGAAAATATAATGGAGTCTTTGTATTCACATAACACGAGGCGAAGTGCCAAGGAAATAATATGAATGATTTTTTGTGTTCTAACAATCATACTAAGTTGTTCTTTTCCTGGATCAGGTCGTCTTTACCAAACAGCCTGGAGATCAGACAGGTGGACGATGGCCAGGAGGGGGTGTTTGTGCTGCGCCGGCTGGTCAAGAGGACCCGGTTCGGGCCCTTTGAGGCTAAGAGGGTCCCCCACCTGGAGAAGGATGGACCGTTCCCTCTTAAGGTGCAGCCTGATGTTTACATGTGGAGCGGAAACACTTGATGCTCTGTGCTGTTATAAATGGATGGATGTGGTTGTTATTTTAGCTTCCTTTCTTGTTAATCCTCCAGATCTTCCAGAAGGACGCCGTGGTGGTGTGTTTTGACTCCAGCAGTGAAGAAGACTGCAACTGGATGATGCTGGTGCGACCCGCCTCCGACCACAAACACCAGAATCTGACAGTGTACCAGCAGGATGATGATGTGTACTATAACACCTCGCAGGTGCGTGTCTCCATCCTAAACCTAAAGCCTTGTTGGTCCAAGATTTCCCTTTTGTGATGACATTTTTATTATTATTTGAACCGAAGAGATGTATCAGCAATACGGCAGTGAATAAAGTTCATCAAACAAAACACTATATATCAAGTAAGATTTAACCATAATATGACAGACCACAAAAAGCACACATATTAAGTCACTATAATGGATGCAGATGACTATACATGCATAAGCATACATCTAGACATACATATGTATATACATAACATCTACACACACCTCACACCTATATATACAGTACATACACACTTGCATACATATAATACATACTAACATATTGCACATACATATCTGCAATAAGGAACTATGTGATAACCACCAAGTGGTACTGATGTAAGCGATGTTGCTTCAACCCTTATAAATTTAGCCAGTATTACAACACCGAAAGAAGTCTACAACAAACAGTAAAATAAACAGATTATGAAGCCCAAATGGGGAACAAAGAACTAAAGAAATATCACAGAAACAGGACCAGAGGGAGAGTTACGAATAAATAAAATAAAGTTAAATTTGAGAAGTAAAAGAAATGGATAAATAAAAACAGAAGAAAGAAGGAGGGGTTCTCTTAAGTCGAGACGCCTTTAAGATCCTCCACTGTTTTGGCCCAAAGACTTAATAGTTTCCTCTTTTGCTCCATGGATGCGTGCTGTGGACAATTTAAGATAGCCAAGATCTATAAAAGTAAGCACCCATTGCTAGTGCAAGCTGAGAGAGATCATTTAAAATCAATAGAGATTGGGATAGGAATATGTAATATAGCAGACAGATTTTCTTTCACCTTCCAGAAATTAGCTACACCAGGGCATTCCCAAATTATATGATAAAAGGTACCAATCTAATACCTACTGTATATGGCATAAAGAACAATTTGAGTCAGCTTTAAACTTCACACTGTGAAGTTTACGTGGAGTCATGTACGTCCTGTGAATAAAGATTAAATGAATTTGTTGGTGGTCAGGATTATTGGTCCAAGATTTCAGGGATTAATCTAGTCATGCAGCTCATTCATTTCTAATAGGAGCTTGGTGTGTTGCCCCTGCTGTTTGTTTCCTCAGGATGTGCTCCCAGGAACAGAGCTGAGGGTCTGGTACGGAGCCTTCTATGCCAAGAAGATGGAGAAGCCCTCCCTTAAGCCTCCACTTCAACCAGCACCTACACCAGGTAGGTGACATTACAGCACTGATGCTGTTGTGCTGTGTCACGGCAACAGTGTGAGTTGTGTCTTTATAGTTTGTCTCTTCATTTTTCAGACGTGACAGAGACCTCAGAGAAAACTGGAGCCGACATGCCTCCAGTGGCTGAAGAAAATAACGCAGGTAAGATCATTCAAAACATCCATCACCTCTAGTCAGTACATCTTCGAGTACATTCACACCTAGTGCAAAGCGAACTTTTCGCACAGGGGAAAAAAATATTGTAGCTTTCTGTGGCCACCCAGAGCTACGATAGTACATCATACCTGTACAGAGACCGGACGAAACTCAGTGTATAAATGTATGTGTATAAACCACAAGACTGTCTATAAACAACAATGTTGCTGCCGTATTTATGTCTAGATGAGTTTATGTTGAGTGTTGAGGTGTAGCTGAATAGCCTGGCACTGATCAATCCAAACTCCATTCAGAAAACAAGCAATTTAAAAGTTGTTTGCTTGTCGTCTTGCGGACAGACCTGACAAAGCATGAATTCAGACTTTTTACAAATCTGCATTATTATGTAGTTATTTCGGCATTCTTCTGATCTGTTTATTTCAATTAAATCACAGCACAATCTGTTTATTTTGGGTCCATACCGCAGTAGCGACGTGTGGCTGGTGATGTTATAAACCCAGACATGAAGGCGTTTGGTTTTCTGACGTATCTGGGACTTCCACAATACGTACAAAGCAGCAACAGTGGTTATTTTTTTCCATGGTTGATGGCAGAAATGGCGGAAAGAAAAGTTGTTGCTATCTATGGAGACAAGCTCCTTCTCCTCTCCAGCGTGAATGAACACAAATGATACCGGGGGTCCGGAGGTAAAGCGAGGCAAAAATTTACTTCTCTCTTGGTGTGAATGCAACATTCGAAATGTTCTCCTCTTTCTGTAAGAGGAAAGCTAAGTTCATGTCTGGGTCAGCTGTTTCTCTCCACAGTGAGTTCAGCAGGGGTGGAAGCCAAACCGTTCAAAACATCTCTTAACTGAGCAAAAATGCTGTGTCATGGTTACACGCTCTGATTCCCCTGCTTGCCTCTGTTGATCACAGGCAACGTGCTGAGTCATCTCGATGAGGCGAAGATAGCATCAGCGCTTCCGGACGACTCGCTCCTGCCCCAAGAGGAGAGCCTGGTCGGCCCCGATGAGGAGGAGGGCGACCCCCCCGCACCTCGACCGGTCCCCAAGAGAGGACAGGGCCGAGGGAGGAGAGCTAAAGGACGCAGGCCCGGAGGTGCAGCTACCGCTGGCAAAAACAAAGGTGAGGAAGACAAAACAGTCAGGTTTGAGCAGGAAAATCCAGCCTCAAACACATAAGAGATTACATTTCTGGAGCCAGTTTGTGGAGAACTCGCTTGATATCCTGTTGAGATGAACCAAAGGATCCAAAACATCTTCGATAAACATCAGGATCTGTGTCAGTTCATGAAAAAGCAATATCTTCTTTGGAGACTCGCTGTCCTGTGCTGGCATCCAACAATAATACAGTTAGAAATTCATCTCGGAAAAAGCAAAGATACTAGTTATTCCACTGGGGTTGCGTTTCACAATGCAACACAGCTCTCACGTTTCTCCTCCACTTTCTATCAGAATCAGATTTATTGCCAAGTAGGTTTTCACATACAAAGAAGTTGCTTTGGTAAAATACAATTTAAAAATAAAAATATGTACAAGAAATATAAATATGGAATAGAAGAAAAACACAATACAAATATGAAAAATAGTGTAAAATATGTACAAATAATGTAAATATACAATAGAAAAAATACTATAAAAATATGAAAACAAATATTTAAAAACATGTACAAGAAACAAATATAGAATAGAAGAAAAATATATATAAAAAAATACTATAAAAATGTAATAAAATTGGAAGAGCGGTGCGTTTTTTTAGAAGTGGACGTTTTGTGCAGAAATGTGCAAAATTGTCCAAGGAATGTACAAAGGTTCACAGTACGTAAGAGTATAATAAGAATATGCAATGTACAGGGATATCGTCCCAAATATGTGCATTAATGTAGCACATAATACACAGATGAGAAGACGCTAATCTAGCGTGTCGTGTCTATGGGAGGGGATAAGAGTCTTACATGTGTAACTCGTAACTCTGAACTGAACAAGTTGCAACAGGTTCAGGCACATTCTGCAGAGGATGTTGTTGGATGGCATTCTGGCAAAATGGTGCAAATATCTATCTGAGGTAGTCGGTGATGGAGCAGCTTCATTAAAAGTGAATGAAGTTATTCCTGTAGTGCTGAATTGGAGTATTTAATAATGTTGGTCACAGATAACAGAGCACAGCTTCATGTCTTTATCATTTGAGCCATGCTAGCTAGCAGCTTGACCCTAGGGATGGCGGTGTCTCAGTCGGTCGGTCCACCACTTTGGTCCAGACTGAGATAGACATTGAAATTGACCTTGATTCCTGATGTGTGCAGATGTGAAGCCGTCGGTGGCGAGGTCAGAGTCGGTGGCCTCAGAGGCGGCAGCGGCAGCAGCAGCAGAGAGCAGCAGTGTGCGGAGCTCTCCGGACCGCGGGGTCGTCCTGAAGAGACACAAAACCAGAGAGCACAAGAGGGTGTACCGCTGCTCCCTCTGCAACAAGGTCTTCCAGAACAGCAGCAACCTCAACAGACACATCCGATCTCACGGTACGTTCACATTAGTGAGCTGAGGAACTAATTGTAGGCCTTCGAAGCAGCATCGCATGATTCAAATACTGTACACTGAGAATGAGGAATCTCTTCTTCTGCATCCTCCCAGGTGATAAGCTGTTCAAATGTGACGAATGTGACAAGTTGTTCAGCCGGAAGGAGAGTCTAAAGCAGCACATCTCTTACAAGCACAGCAAGACCATGGTGAGTATCACTCCTAGCTGTTAGCTCAGGAGTTTTTACTACCTGCAAGTTAATGTGTCTTCTTTTCATGTCCTCCCAACAGCCTGACATGGAGTACAAATATAAATGCAACACGTGTGAGAAATCCTTTCGCCTGGAAAATGCCTTAAAGTTCCACAACTGTCGGACAGGTCGGATAGGCTTTTACTTATATATGAAGTTATCTCCTCGCTTCTCCCTTTTTGAACGATGTTTCTGATCACATCCCGGTCAGATTTATCCATCTTCTTCTTCTTCTTCTTCTTCTTCTTCTTCTTCTTCTTCTCTCCAGACGACAAGACGTTCCAGTGCGATATCTGCTCGCGGTTCTTCTCCACCAACAGCAACCTTTCCAAGCACAAGAAAAAGCACGGCGAGAAGCTCTATTCCTGTGAGATCTGCAACAAGATGTTCTACCGCAAAGATGTGATGCAGGAGCACCACAGGAGGCACGGCGTGGGTGAGTCCCACAGGCGCAGAGAGCAAAGCTTCACTTTGTTACGTTTTTTTAGGTTTAGTTTTCAAAGCACTGTTTTCAGAAAGGGCGATGTAGGAGGAAAATGGCTCTTTGTGTGGAATATTTACTGTGATTAGGTACATCATTCACAATGTAGGTGAATTTCTTTAAGAAAAAACATGAGACTGGATCAAAAACTCCAGAGAGCTCCAACTTGCATCAAACTACACCTTTTAGTTACATGTCACCATATTTATCCTGTTGGGCTTTTAAGTTCTTTGCTGAATTAAACCCAAAATGCATCTGGACAGGACCAAAGCACATGAAGAGAGAGGAGCTGGAGGCCAATGGAGAAGAAGGGACCAGGTACAGGAAGGAGCCGTCACCCTGTCCCATCTGTGGCAAGGTGAGCACTCCGCACAGCAGCAAAGATTACTGGCATTTATGGCAGCAGGTCAAACGAAGTGCACACAAGTCCTTGAGGGGAAAAAATGCACCGTGGGTGTTCATGTGCATCTGTGACGTGTTTGTGTTTTGTTTGCACAGGTGTTCTCCTGCAGGAGCAACATGAACAAGCATCTGTTGACTCACGGTGATAAGAAGTACACCTGTGAGATCTGCGCTCGCAAGTTCTTCCGCGTGGACGTCCTTCGAGATCACATTCACGTTCACTTCAAGGTGAGGCGGCGCAGAGTGGAAGCTTAACATTCTCTATCGCTCACAGTTAACAGCCTCGTTTCTGGTAGTTTCTTTTCTTGCGTCGGGGCGTTTGATAGCTGTGATATAATCACAACCTCCCACGGCCTGTCAGGAGCTGTTGCTCTTTCTGTATAATGAGTACGTAAAGTAAACGTAAGTAGACTTTGTCACCTGCCATTCCAGTAGTGATGTATTCCTTAGAGAAGACTAAAATGCACCATGTTAGATGTCACTATGGTTATTTCATAGCACCTTGGATCAAACATGTTTCATTAAATTGGGTCTTGACCCCCCCTCTGGATCCTAGCTGTCACTGAGCTGAATCATTTCTGTTTGTTCCAGGATATCGCCTTAATGGACGAGCAGGAGAGAGAGGTCTTCATCAAGAGGATCGGCATTTCAGCAGGCGACAGCGACGAAACAGACGACGATGATGATGAAGACGATCTCGAGCACCACAAGTACAACTGCAAGAAATGCCAAGTGAGCTTTGTCCCGACAGGCATAGAGACATCAACGCACACTTTACGTTCTTTATCTTATTAACTTGTAATAATATCTAAACATTTCAGGGAGATGAGGCACATTTAAGAATATAAACTGTTTTGCCTTTGCCCATTTATCTTCAGCAGAGCGTTCATTGAACATGCTCAAGGCCCTCTGATTCATACAGCTAAGAGCAGCTCGAGTAATATAAACTTACATATCTTTGTTTTTTTCTCACACAAATTCATGACCTTCTGTGTCTCTAGCTGTCATTTGCGAAGGGCAAAGAGTACCTGAAGCACATCCTGGAGCAGCACAAGGAGCGAGGCTACAGCTGCGGGATCTGTAACCGGCGCTTCGCACTGAAGGCCACGTACAACGCTCACCTGGTCATCCACAGAGAGCAGCTGCCTGACCCCGCAGTGCAGAAGTAAGCACTAAAACATGTCCCACCTCTCAGTTTTGGTTTGTTTAGCCTTGTCAAACCAAGGCTGAGTTAATGGATAAGGATGGAAATCAGAACGTCAGCTGAGGTCTGTTGCATACTGATAATATGGCAAAATACTCCAGACACCATTCTGAAGTGTGCTGAGGAGAAGAGTCCATGTGAAAGTCTTTTTATTCCCCTTAAATATGTACTGTGTAATATCTATTGAGAAGGTTCAGGTCAGGATGTATAAGAGCTGAATGCAATACTGTAGTTAAAGAATGTGGTCTGATTTAGAACAAAAAAGGTCATTTCAAAGTGAAACCACAACATAAAATAAACAACCTGCAGTACAAAGTAACTGTAATCATTTCTTATCTGCTCATCTGTCCTACAGGTACATCCATCCGTGTGAAATTTGTGGCCGGATCTTCAACAGTATCGGTAACCTGGAAAGGCACAAGATCATCCACACTGGTGAGAAACAGAATAATAAATATATACATACATTTGCATAAAGCACCATATTTGTCCACTCCCATGTTGATTAGAGTATTAAATACTTGACAAATCTCCTTTTTAAGGTACATTTTGAACAGATAAAAAATGTGCAATTAATTAATTAAACACATGATTGTCCATAGTTAATTGCGATTAAAAATATTTTAATCAATTGACAGCCCTAGTGTTGACATATGGCATAACAACATGAAACAGAGACATAAGTTACACACAGAGACACAAAGACAGAAAAGCATTTTTTCATTTCTCGTGGTGATTGAGTGTCCGTTTGGTCATCCAGGGGTGAAGAGCCACGGCTGTGATAAGTGCGGCAAATCATTCGCACGGAAGGACATGCTGAAGGAGCACCTCAGGGTTCACGATGACATTCGGGACTTCCTGTGTGCAGAGTGCGGGAAAGGTCAGGTCCTCGCTGCTGCTGCATCACACACCTTCGTTACCTTTTTTTCTGCACTCTGCAAACGTCATGATCAACACATAATAGCTGATGTTCGGATCATCGCCGTATTGAGCAGATCTTTTCTTGTGCAGGCATGAAGACCAAGCACGCTCTGAGGCACCACATGAAGCTGCACAAGGGCATCAAAGAGTATGAGTGTAAGGAGTGCAACCGCAAGTTTGCCCAAAAGGTCAACATGCTGAAACACTACAAGAGACACACAGGTGAGTCAAAATGTGTGTTACAGATCCACGAAAGGTGTAAGGAAATAAAAGCTTAGACATAATGTAGACATGTGATTGCTACACGTGCATTTTCACCTGATATTGTTGCTGTTTGTTTGTGCTCGCAGGTATAAAGGACTTCATGTGTGAGCTGTGTGGAAAGACGTTCAGCGAGAGGACGACTCTAGAGACGCACAAGCTCATCCACACAGGCAAGTGTCTCATGTCAGGCCACGTTAAAGAAAAACAGCCTGATTATTACAAGACATTTACAAGCTGAACATCCATCCATTATCTTGACATGGGGCGAAGGTGAAGGCGGGGTACACCTTGAACAGGTCGCCAGACTATCCCAGGGCTGACACATAGAGACAGACAATCTTTCACGCTCACTCAATTTACAGTCAACAATTAACCTAACCTGCATGTCTTTGGAGGTGCTCGGAGAAATCCCACGCTAACAAACTCCACAGGGCCCCAAGCCCCAAGGTTTGAACCTGTGACCCTCATGCTGTGAGGCGGCAGTGCTAACCACCGTGCCGCCCAAGCTGAACGTGGGAACCTGTAATTTAAAATGAAAAATGGAGTGGTTTATGGTCAGACAAGAACCAATTCTGCAGCCTGATTTATGCAGCCAGAGCAAAAGAAACAGAACGCTGCTCAAAAATGAATGTTGACGGGTGGAAGTCGATGGGTGGAAGATGGATTGGTTGGGAACAGAGAGAGAGAAAAATTACATCAATACGGAATTCTAAATTCCTATTTTTGCGAAGTATGAAGCCCAGAAACTGACATATTTCAAGGGTAGAAACTTTTAATTTTTACACTTAGGCTAGGCTACCCGTTTCCCTCTGTTTCCAGGCTTTATGTTAGCGTGTCCTGGGGGTAGATTCATATTTACCACACAGACATGAGAGTTTTATCATCTCCTCATCTAACTCTCAGCAAGAAAGCGAAAAACAGTATTTGTTTGTATTGTGAAGTGTTTGCAGTGGAACAAGTGTTGTTTTTCCAGCTTGTGATGCAGTTTGAGATTTGTGAAAAATCATTGACTAAAAGTGTTCTTTATTGATGTATTTGTATCTTTTTTGACAGTTTTTTTGGGCTCCATATCATAGTCTGTTCAATTATAAGGTCAAAACTATGAATGTGATCCCACCAGTAGTCTGCAACGTGTTTGCATCGGTGCATTTAGCATACTGGACTGACCGAGTGCCCCTCTCTCTTCTCTCTCTGCAGTGGGCAAGACATGGACATGTGCGACGTGTGATAAGAAGTACCTGACGGAGTACATGCTGCAGAAGCACGTCCACCTCACTCACGAGAAGGTGGAGGCCCAGTCGTGTCACCTCTGCGGGACCAAGGTGTCCACCCGCGCTTCCATGAACCGACACCTGCGACGCAAACACCCCGAGGTGAGTCGCGTTGAGACAGGATCCGTATGTTTTACCGGCCAGGCCAGTTGCTCTTATTAAATCCTTAATTTCATTTGTGGCTCCAGGTGGTGTCTGTAAGAATGGACGAGTTTGACGATCTTCAGGAACCTTCGACAATCAATGATTCGTCTATCAGCATTGTGCAGGTTAGATTACATCTCTTTCACTCTGCAGTACAGATCTAATCAGTTGATAAAATGATTTTGATGCCTGGCACTACTGCATATCATGTTCCTTATACTTTAACTTCCTTGTTGTGCACATCAGCATGTTTGATTGTACACTAAATATAGAAGTGTCAGAGTGCAAATATAAAGAGTTCCCTTTTCTTCACAGTATGAGCTCTGAATCATCTTCAGGAGGGACAGAAATATACATGGCGGTGGAGTAGCGATATATATAAAAAACAATTTTCCTGCAACACTGTGTGCTGAGCTCATGCCAAATAACTTAGAATCCTTATGGGTTAGAGTACATCTTCCTCACCTAAAACCAATCTTGATAGGCTGTTGCTACAGGCCTCCAGGAACTGATACTCATTATCTGAATGACTTATGTGAACTAATTGACAGAGCTGCAGATGTGAATGGTGAAATTTTCATATTAGGGGACATGAATATTGACTGGCTTGCAAATCAATGCCCGATGAAAAAGAAGATGGTGTCACTAGTCAGTGCTTGTAATCTATCACAGATGATTTCACAACCGACCAGAGTCTTTACTAACAGTGCTGGTCATACATCTGCCACTTGCATCGACCATATTTACACAAATACTCCTGAGCGCTGCACTAAACCAGTCTCTCTACCTGTAGGGTTCAGTGACCATAACATTATAGCTATTACCAGGAGAACCAAAATTCCTAAATGTGGTGTCAAAATTATTAATAAGAGAATGTATAAGAAATTCATCTCAGAACGTTTTTTGGAGGATGTCAGGAATGTAAACTGGGCCGATGTGTATGCTACACAGGAGCCTGAGGCTTCTTTACATATTTTTATGAACATCTTTATGAGGATTGTCGACAACCATGCTCCCATGAAGAAGTATACTGCCAAATCCAGACCAGCTCCATGGTTGAATGAGTCTTTAAAAGACCTTATGAAACAGAGAGACAAAGCCAAATCCACATTAGCAAAGTCAGGATCTGTGGAAGACAGACTAAAATATTGTCAATTGAGAAACCGAGTGACAAAACAGAATAAAAGCATGAAAAGGGAATATTATAAAAATAAAATAAATGCAGTGAAACTAGATGGTAAAGAACTCTGGAGAACCTTAAATGAAATAATGGGGAGAAATAAAACTGGGAGCCCTTCTTTTGTTCAGTCGGATGGCAGGTTTTTGACTAAACCATTTGACATAGCCAATTATTTTAATGATTACTTTGTGAATAAGGTCGATGCACTAAGGAAGAATATGAGCAGCATGGATTCCAATACTCTCAACCTTATAAGTAACAATATAATGATTAACAAAAGTTGTTCATTTCAGTTTAACAGTGTGGATGAGAGTGAAGTAAGGAAGTTGTTAAAAGCCCTTCCTGATTATGGCTCCGTAGGCACTGATATGCTGGACAGTAAGGTACTTTGTCTCTCAGCCGATTACATTTCTGGTCCCATATGTCACATATTAAATAAATGTCTAATGGAAGGTATATATCCTAGTATTTGGAAAGAAGGTAAAATAATTCCCTTACCTAAAGATGGCAGATTAACATTTACTGGGCAGAACAGCAGACCCATCAGTATTCTCCCTGTACTAAGCAAACTGATGGAGAGAATAGTCCATTCACAAATACAAAATTACTTTGACTGTAATGGCCTGTACACTAGATTTCAACATGCTTACAGACATCACTACTCCACTTGTTCTGCACTAACGCAAATGACAGACGACTGGCTAAAAGAGATAGATAATTCTAGGATAACAGGTGCAGTGTTACTGGATTTCAGCGCGGCATTTGATGTCATAGATCATGACCTTTTAATTAATAAACTACAACGTTATGGATTTAGATCAAGTGCAATCACATTTATGAAGAATTATCTTTTATGCAGAACACAAAGGGTGTATTACAATGGCAGCATGTCTAACAGTAAAGGGCTTAACTGTGGCCTGCCGCAGGGCAGCTGTCTTGGACCTCTCCTGTACTCCATCTTCACAAATGACTTGCCGTCTGTATTGCATAAAGCCAGTATACAAATGTACGCCGATGATTCCACACTGTATTACGCAGCAAATACAAGCGGCGAACTAGACCAAGTTCTATCTTCAGACCTAAACTTGGTCTACGATTGGATAAAACAAAATAAGTTGGTACTAAATATCTCAAAAACCAAATCCATTATTTTTGGATCTAGTCATAAGCTGTCATCTATGCCCACAATGAATCTCTACTTGGACAGTGAACCTATACAGCAGGTGGATAAGGTCACATTACTGGGACTAACCATAGACAATCAACTGTCATGGGTCGAGCACATAGAAACAATTGTCAGGAAAATGGGAAATGGTATCTCCATGGCAAAAAAATGCCTTCCGTATGTTCCAGCACACGTTCTGGGACAAGTAGTTAAATCTTTAAGTTTAAGCCACCTGGACTATTGCTCACCTGTATGGTCTTCTGCACCGAAAAGCATACTGCGGAAACTACAAATTGCACAAAACAGAGCTGCAAGACTTGTGTTACACTGCCCCATGAGAACGAACACAGACAGCATGCATCATAAACTGTCATGGTTACCAGTAGAGAAAAGACTTGCCTTAAGCACAGCGACATTCTTTAGTAACAGCATTTATTCTACTAAACCCGAGTTTTTATACAGTCAAATTA
Organism: Sebastes umbrosus; assembly: GCF_015220745.1. Lineage (NCBI taxonomy): Eukaryota > Metazoa > Chordata > Actinopteri > Perciformes > Sebastidae > Sebastes > Sebastes umbrosus. Next base: position 24,207,494 of record NC_051285.1, read on the forward strand.
CCAGATGCAGGGACGTTCACAGTCATTTCACTAGAACAGCAGGTGATGGCCAAATCATGTTACCTCACCCAAAATCTAATGCCTTAAAAAAGACGGTCATTTACCGCGCCATCACTCACTGGAATAGCTGCCCTCTTCACATCCGTCAATCCTCTAACAAATCCACATTCAAATACCATCTACGAATACATTACTTAAACAGCTGATCGATAGTCCAGTGTTGGTCATGTATGGTTTTCTTTGTTTTCTTTGTTCCTTTTTCCCTGATGATGAGCCTTGAGGCTAAACAAAAAAAAAAAAAAAAAAAAAAAAAAATTGTGGAAGATTTGTGTATGAATTTGAAATTTGAAATTTATATATGTTTGAAAATTTGAGTGTTATTAGTGTAACACAAATATGATGTTGTATATAGTATGTATGTGATAAATTAATGTACATGATTTCGGACCCCAGGAAGACTAGCTGGTGCTATTGGTATCAGCTAATGGGGATCCTTTTTAAATAAATAAATAAATAAATCAGGCCCTTTGTACCTGGTGTTACATGCATCCTGTGTGACATGATTGTGTTTGCAGAAAGAAAGAAAATGAATAAAATCTACCCTGTCACCTGTCTCATGAAATGTTTCACATTCCTCCTCAGCCCTCTCTGACCCTGGAGAAAGACGGCATGCCTCATGAGAGGCCCAGCCGACCCTCCCGACACCCCAAGAAGAAGCAGAGAGTTCTGGCCGAGCCGGAGCTTTCCGAGTCCGACGAATACGTCGATTACGCCGAGCCGAGGCACGAGCCCATGGTAGAATTCAACGCCGTCATCGTCGGCGACGAGACCGAGACGAGCTCTGCCGTGCAGAGCATCCAACAGGTAGATATGAAGATTTTCACAAAAGTTCTTCTTTTATTGTCATAATAACATGTTCAATCTCTTTTTTTTTTTTTTTTTGAAAGACCACAAGAAATGGGCTGACGTTTTGTGTGCTCACACCCTGCTGATGGCCAGCAGAATAAATGCAGTGATGATATACATTTGTTGTACAATAATGTTACTACTGTTCTGGCTCTGTATTACTGGAAGCTTGATTTTCTTTTTGTTGTTTTGTTTATTGAGAGCTATAAAATGCTGTGATGATTGATTTCAATATCAACAGTATCAAAGTGTAATGAAAAGTCCCTCTAAAAGGGTAATTAAATAAAACCTAAATGGGTTTAATAAAATGGTAAATTGACAGATAATGTCATAACATCACACATGAACCAGCAATTATGACTTATTTATTATTTATTTATTGTTTTTATATTTACATAAATGATGATGACAACACACTGTAACACCTTTCCTGCAGCTAAAGCAAACAAGAAATTAAATACAATGAAACTGTCGAAAGAAATGGGAAATATAATATAACAAATAAATAATAAAATCTCCCTCTCACCCTCGTGGGCTAGTATCTGTGTCTTCCTCATTATCCAGATATTACAGTATATGTATAACTAAAAAATTTTGTTATCATAGTAGTCCTCCTAGTTTGCTTAAAAATTGTCTAGAGTATTGGAGGTAAATTAAATATTTGTAGTTGAGAGTAAATTTCCCGTCTTTCAGATGTATTCATAATACTGCTTACAAACCAGCATATATAAATCTATATTCTTTCAGGTGGTGGTCCTGGCCGACCCCAGTGCTCCATCATCCTCCTCACCCAACAGCTCGGTGGGACTGACCAACATCACCGTCACGCCCATCAGCAGCCACGCCCCCGCCCAGTTCACCAGCCTGCAGCCCGTAGCCGTGGGCCACCTGACGGCCAGCGACCGGCCCCTCACCCTGGACAACTCCATCCTCACCGTCACCTTTGACACCGTCAGCGGCTCCGCCATGCTCCACAACCGGCCGGCCGAGCTCATCCCGGAGACGGTGGGTCCCGGAGGTGGCACGGCCCCTCAGTCGGTCGCCCACTTCATCAACGTCACCACTCTGGTCAACCCCATGGGCCACCAGCTGGAGGCCCCGACCCTGGCCTGGAGGCCCGTACCGGCGGTCGAAGGCGGCCAGGTCGCCCCCGTGGTGGAGGGTGCCCAAGGGGAGAGTCAGGAGGTCCAGAGTCAGGGCCCGGAGCCAGGCCGGCCCGTCCAGAGCCAGCCGCCAGCCCAGCAGCAGCAAGGCGGCTCTGCACAGCAGATGTTCAGCTACTAGAGCAGAGACTGGAGGTGCTGGTCACCTCACATTCACAGACTTTGTAATATAGTAGAGTAGATTTTATCAAACTGTACAAAGCTTTGATGATCACTGTCACCCTGATGCCTCTCCAGCCCCATGGAAGTGAATGAAATTGTAATGATTTCTGTTTTCTTTTTTTATACTGACAAAACACAGAGGCTGTTAATAATAATTAACATAATATTTTTTAAAAAAAGAACGAGAGAGAAATGGTACTTTAGCCCAAATCACTGACACTCCTCTGGAAGATTTACATTTCAAACCAAAGCAACATGTTGAACATTCAAATGCCTTACCAGCCTTTTAAAAACCTGCATGTTTTCAAAATAAATCTGCTGCTCGAAATATGTAATATGAAAATGTACCAACCTGAAAAAAAAAACCCGATGCTTTTGGTGCAGTGGACACACTCCTACCAGGTTATGTGATGAGAAGTGATGGTTGGCATCACTCATGAAATGTTATTTTTGAACACTGTAAGCTGTAATTATTGTTGAACTGTCTGGAAACAAATACTGGAAGAGTTTTTGTACTGTTATTTTTTAAACAAAATACCTCTTTGAAATGGCTGTTCTTTTTATTTGTCTTCATGTAAGTTTAGTATGTGTGGTCAACAGTGATAACTGTCAGCCGCAACACAAGGCGTCCGAATCCTGTGCAAACCTGCTTCCTGTCTTGCTTTTACATGACTATGTATCATCATCTAAAGTATGGAGGACGGAACTGACAAAATCAAAAATAAATTAATTAATGACTCAATAAATAAATGTAATTTAATGTAGCAAACATAATACTAAAAATAAATGTAGCCATTAATTAACTGATAAAATGTGACACTAATTGATATTTCTGTTTTAATTTGTATCTTTATTTATCTTTGTATTAATGGCCTTGTTTATTTACGCCTTTGTTTAATTTCTTTTTATTAATTTATGTATTTTGTTTTTATTAATTTTAACATTTATGTATTTATTTTTGCATGTAGTATTTTTTATTTATTCATTTATTTTTTATTTGGCAGGTTCCGTCCTCCATACTGAATCCATACCAAAGTCTTTATTTCCCAAATTTTAAACAAAGAGCCAAACGAGGACATACAGGAAACCATAACATTTGCTGGTTTTATATTTGATTGAGACCGCATTCACTTCACACTCTTAATTCCATCATCTTGACCATAATTTCTTTCTTTTACACACGAAACCACAACAAGAGGCTTAACCACTATAAAGTCGGTGTGTCTTGCGTCTATGTATGAGAGGTGGTGGGGCCTTTTGCATGTCTGTGCCCGGGGGCCCATTGTCTCCTAATCCGCCCATGTTAATCAGAAACATCGTGCATGAGAATACCACATTTCTACTCTGCATATCTAGGACTATTGTTTAATGTTCAAACACAGCTGGTAGAGTTTGAGAGCAGGGAGAGATGTTGTAAATCAGCATTGACCTCCACAGATTTATTAATGTTAGTAACATTTTGCTATTTGCCTAGAATGTCAAATTAGCTTCATCTTTCTGTGTATATATTTTCATAAATATAAGTCTTATCACAGAGCTAAATGCTTTAATATGAAACTACCAGTAGATGGCGCTAAAGTCTGGCAACATCTTGCACACAGAGGGTAAAATGTAACTATTCATAGTTCTGAATATTCACAAATGAATTACTTAATATTTATTTTCCTACCAAGAGGTATCAATAGTACATGAGATCAGCAGCACTGTAGTAGTATGAGCTTTCATAAACAGCCAACACATTCTTCATTTACTGAACATCAGCAGCTGCATTCTTATAATCATTTGTGTGGCCACACAGATGCTTCAAAGAAGCCCTGAGGAAACAAACTGAATGATAGGAACAACAAAACACAGTGGAAAGAGTACAAACTATAAATAATATGCCAGCACATACCAGAGCTGCATGCTGCCACAAGCTGAGGTTTACTGTGCGACACTCTGAAAACATTAGATAGGCCACTGATAGTGGTTTGTTGGTTTGTTTTTACATCTTATGGTTGACGCACCAGATGATGATTTATTATTCATTTTTCTCTCAGTGGATAAAAGTGGACGGTCCTGATTTTAGTCAGAGCAGCAAAGCAGATGAAAAGAGCTGATTTAATTAACCACACCGATCAAAGCTCCTCTTTCATGCTAATGATCAAGAGGTGTGATGCCGCCCCAGAGAACACTTTACACAGGAGGTGGGCTCTTGTTCACACCGCCCAACAACTTTCATCCTTTAGCTGCTGCTCATGTTAATGTGTGTCTGCAGAGCAGCAGCCTCGGGGGACAAACACTGATCTGTGCTGCAGTGACAAGAGCTGGAAGCCTGAAATGAAGCCTGGTTCCTGACAGACCTATAAGATCTGCTTATTGTCTCAACAGCCTCCCTGATGACATATTTACACTTGGTCTTTATACCTCGTCCTTCCAGTTCCCTGCTTAAATCTGGAAAGCAGGGTGGAGTAAGGTGATATGATGAGATCATGTGTTGTGCCGGTAGAGTAGAGGTAAATAGAGAGGGAGGATTTCCACTTACTGATTACCAGAAAGCAAACAGCAATGCAGAATAAATAATTGTATTTGTGTAAGGGTCATCATATAACCTAGCAATTAAAAAGAGATCCTTAAGGGACTGTATGAAAGTTATTAGGTAGGGGGGGGAATGGGGTTAGAGCAGTGGTTCCCAACCTATTTTCCTTGAAACCCCCATACTTGTATCTACGAAAAGCTGCGACTCCCACACATATTTTCTGATGTCATCACCCTAAAAAAAATAACAAACATATGTGTACTTAATTACTTTTTATTAAATCTACTTTCTTTAAAGCTGAAGTGGGCGAGATCGGAGCAAATATGATTAAAAGAAGTTATTTTTATAAAACGGTCGCTATATCCTGACAGTAGTGCATGAAACAGGTAACCTGAAAAAAATCATGTCCCTCTGTGTCCTCCGGTGCTCCTAACGGCATCTGCAAGATTTGACATACCGGAGGAAAACAAGCAGTAAGAGCTGATCTGAGATCTGCTGTCCATCTGCTGTCTGTGAGAGCCAGCTGTCAATCACTCGCGAACTCCGACCAAACGGTCAAACTAGGTACGCTGATCAAATATGAATCAATATTATGTTACGATAATGCCTATTTCTCGCCTCAGATGTTTTCAGAATCATCTTGTAGTGCACGGTTTAGCTGTAAAATGAGAAAGTTTGTGACGTTCTGGCCACATGACTGGAGCACAGCCAATAGGAACGCTCTCTCAATGAAATGACCTGTCATTGGTCAAAGTCTCTCGTCACGGGCTAGATTTTATAAAGCCTGAAAACAGAGCCATGAGAAGGTGCAGAAGTCTAGTTTTCTCTCAGAACACTTGAATTACAATATGCTGAAAGGTTATTATGTAGTTTTTGCCCAGTGACGGCAAAAATATACTGCCTACTGCCACTTTAACGAATATAACTCAACAGTTTCTGCAACATAAATAAGGTGCTGACATCTTGACAGATTCGCCAAGCGAATGCAAATATGAGCTTTTTTGTACCAACTTAATTAATTTACTATAGTAGTGTTGGAGCCATTTTTTTGTCATTGTGGTAAAAATGAATTTACATGTAAACGTAATTTATGCCTCCCTTTGTATGTGGCAAGCGGGAGAGCAAATAGGCTTTTGACCACAGTGAAAATGTTGTTTTCGAAAGGCTAAACGAACTGTGAAATAGTCACTACCAGTGAGGTAAAATGACTGTTGTCTGACTGGAATCTGGTGGCTTTGAGGAGAGCATATATTCACCCCAAAAGGGCTTGAGATTCAGCCCCCCTCCTCACTCCAATCACTTTTGTACAGTCCCTAAGGGTTAAGGTTTCTGGTCTAACAATCTTGGCTTTTTAGCCAAAACTTCTAAGAGGCCTAAGTGATGATCTATAGAAGGTATGAGTTACACTTTCTAACAGGTAATAGGGCATAATTTTGACACCTGATGTCTCCCATTCAGGGGCTCTATGAATCGTGTGTATGATGTATTCTGTGAACTTACATCAGCTTATAAAACAATGTAACCTGAGATAAGACTGGTTTAACCTTCTCTGCTGTACATACCTGTATTAAGATAAGTGGAAAATGAATCATTTACAATCTCACCAGAGGACGCAGCTCCACAACCGCTCTCCTCTTTCTGACCCTGAGTCAGTGTCAGAAAGAATGTGATGATGATCCCCCCTGCTGAGAAGATGAGTCCACACATTCCCAAACCATCTGGTCAATATCACATAACCCTCCTATTGTTGAGACATATTCTGTCTTCTTAGCTCAGGGGGGTTTAGTTGGATAATGGGCTACAGTTAGACAAAGGTGTGTTTATGAAATGACACATTCCAGGTTCATGGACTCCAAAGATTACTCTCTCCTTTTCATGGCAGAAATGTGAGAAAGCTCGGGACTGTAGGGCATCTGGAAAACAACTGTCTGAGGACATTGTGGCAGCATGGTGCCTTATGGCATATCTTGTTTCCTTTAAAGCTTTCCACTGTGTTTCAAAACCAGGAAGTTGTGTCACGGCACCAGGCCCAACCCTCTTTTCACCTGAAGAAGAGGAGGGGCCACACTGAGCTTGTCAAGGGGAAAAACAGGAAGAGCTCACAAACAGGCAGTTCAGTGTGTCTGTTCACTTGCCCACTAGATTGTGCCTTGGAGACGAAGGGAAAAAAAAGGAGTTTACCCTGCTGGTGGGTTTCTCAACACGGATATGAATGTCCTGGATTCTCCACATGGGAATATGGGGCTGCTAAGGACCTTTGAATCCTCTGAGTTTGGCTGCTGGGAGAAAATAGGCTCAGGTGGATTTGGACAAGTATACAAAGTCCGGCACGTCCAGTGGAAAACATGGCTGGCTATCAAGTGCCCTCCCTGCCTTCATATGGATGCCAAGTGAGTTACAGCTGTTGAGCCACCTGGGTTCTCTTTAAACTGATAAACTGATATAGATCATCATGTAAAATGGTATGATGTAGTGTAAAAGAAAGCTCCTGTAGAAGCTAGTTCAGTTTATTTACTTCTGTTTTTTGTCCTTATGAGTACCAGGTGTACTAATCTGTCTGTACCAGCTCTTGTCTGTTAGGTTTTATCACTTTATGACCAGTTCATGGCCAAACGGTAGACAGACAGAGGTTTAGATTATGATTATTCTGGTGAAAAGTCATTCAGTGCCTCAAAGTCCTTGAGAGGTGAACACTGGGGAATGTGTGACTCACCTGCTGCTAGTCTGGGCACACAGTGCACCTATTAAAGGTGCCAAAGAAGCAAACAAGAAGCCACGTTTAGATATTTAGACACCGTTAAGCTGTCTATCATGGGACATGTTGATTCATCCCTGTGGCAAATGTAAGCCAATATTGCCCAAGGCCGTAGCTGTTTACCCAAACATGAAAGGTTCACAGCTGATTTCCCTCATCAACAGTGACATTTTTATCTATGCGCCTCCAGGAGGAGCTGATTTAAATATATGTGCACTTCAATAAGGGTTGGAAGGTGGTCTTTCTCCCCCCAGGCACTGCTAGAGATTGCACAACCCTCTTGAATTCTGCATAATTATGACTCAGTTTTTGCTCTTCATGGATGTCTCAAAAAAGAAAAGTGGGTGTTTTATATATTTGAAGTGTTTGTGTGAGAGAGCGGTGTCAACATCTGTGGACTTTTCCATTCTTTTATTCCATTCTACTGCTGTAACACAATCATTTCCCAATTTGGGATCAATAAAGTACATATATGTATATACGTCCAATCTTCTGGGCTGTGTGTACACACGCTGGGTTCATTTGTAGGCTTCAGACAAATTCTAAATACCACCTCACAATAAGCTTCCGTGTTTTAATCCTCTCAGAACCTGTAGTGCAACTTAAAGCATCCGCTGAACCTGAACCGAGGATGTTATCACCTCCAAACATCTGCAAAGTACATAAACAATTTGCCTGCAGCCTTCATTGACCCACGCATAGCATCCAGCGACGGGGGGGGGCTCAAAGCCACCTTTGTCTGTGTTGTTGGCTTGCCGCTGTGTGGCACAGACAATAAAAGAAGCTGCAAAACCGGTCTTACCGGGCCTTTCTGTTCAAGCGGGGACATTGTTTGGTCCTGAGGAGCTGCTGAGGAGCACTTTGGATTAGATGACGGATTTAGCAAACAAGTGCCTGCCCATTCTCTCATGTCATGTTTGATTATTACTGCCTGGCAGATTTGGGGGGGCTTGTGCCTCCTTCGCTTGTACTCACTATAAAGGACAATAATAGCCAAGCTCCCTCCTAATAGAACACGACTCTTTAAGTAACCTGATACACTTTGCACATAATAGACTTAGAAGTTGTCTGAGCCTCTTCTAATTCCATTTCATTAAAGCAGCAGTAGGTAGAAATGGAGCAAATATGATTAAAAAAAGTTACTTTTGTAAAACGGTCACTATATCAGGACAGTAGCGCATTAGACAGGTAATCTGAAAGTAATAATGTGTGTCTGTGTCCTCTGGTGTCCTCCGGTGCTCCTAATGGCATCTGCAAGATTTCACAGACCGGAGGAAAACAACCAATCAGAGCCGAGCTGGAGCCTTGCCGTCTCTGAGCAGCTGTCAATCACTCACAAACTCCGATCAAACGGTCAAACTAGACAGCGCTGATCAAATATGAATCAATATTTGTGAGTGATATACAGCTGCCTCTGTTGAATGAACAGCCAATAGGACCGCCCTCTCTCTGAAATGACCTGTGATTGGCCAAAGTCTCCCGTCACGGGCTAGATTTTCTAAAGCCTGAAAACAGAGCCATGAGGAGGTGCAGAAGTCTAGTTTTCTCACAGAACACTTGAATTACAATATGCTGACAGGTTAGTATGGATTTTTGTGCCAAAAATATTCTGCCTTCTGCAGCTTTTATGGTAGAAAAACAGAATTCACTGTCCAGCTCGACTAATTCTGCCTGTGAAGCACATTCCTACAAACGCAACCATTAGTGGTTTATCTTTCTCTCATCTGTCTTCATGAGTGTTTGCATTTTCAAAGCAAACCTTTGCTGGAGATATGTGCACTGAGGTCATGAATGACCTGCACGGTTGTGTTTGAGGTATGTCAGCAGGGCCAGTGGACTGATAAAGAGAGCCGTGCAAAGGTTGAGCAACAGAGAACAAGAGCTCTGTTTAAGCCTCCCGGGCTCTCCTGATGCATTCCAGGCCGGGCCGGAATGTCCTCAAGGCTTTTTTAAAAGAGCCTCTGGACAGTCAAGAGCACAATCCACATGCTTGGTCTGAACAAATTAATTCTAGACGTCTGCAGAGGTTAAACTTTCACATACTCTGACGTCAATGCTGGTAAACATGGAGGATGACATTGTGCTGGAATTTGGGTTAGGACAAAAGTTATGGCTCAGTGAGCAAAGCATGACCTCAGAATCATTAGGTTAATGGTTTATGATTTGATAAATACCTGTGAGCCAATGTCTGTGGAAGGATTGGTTCAAAACAAGCTGGCCTAAATACCTTTTAAAAATCGCTGAGTCATTCCAGCAGAAGAGACTCACTGCGTCACACAACAAAATGTAACTTAATGTGTATTTGTTCTAAATCACAGGGAGCGTTCAGAGCTGCTGGAGGAGGCGAAGAAGATGGAGGCAGCGAAGTTCCGATACATCCTGCCCGTGTACGGGATCTGTGACGACCCCCAGGGCCTCGTCATGGAGTACATGGAGACGGGCTCCCTCGAGACCCTGCTGGCCACTGAGCCGCTGCCCTGGGAGCTCCGCTTCCGCATCATCCACGAGACCGCGGTGGGAATGAACTTCCTGCACTGCATGAACCCGCCGCTGCTCCACCTGGACCTGAAGCCGGCCAACATCCTGCTGGATGCTCACTATCATGTCAAGGTAGAGACTTTAGCACAAAGTGGGCATCCTTATTGCCTTTTAAAGGGGACATCATCATGAAAAACTCAGTGCTTGTGCACATCCTTTTGGGTATCTGGAGTGTCTAACAACCGGTCAGTTTTTTGTGGGCTGCCTAGAGCAGAAAAAATGTGATTCAACAAGCCATTCAGATTTGGCTCCCCTTCCTCTGTCACATGCAGCCTTTTTTAAGACACATAAAGGCTTCAAAATTCACGAGTGGGATATTTACTAATGTATTTTATGTCGTAGAACAAAAAGTTAAACGACCATATGACAAAAAAAATGTGTTTTTTGAACATTAAAGAGGAACTATTATGCTTATTTTCAGATGCATACTTGTATTTTTGGTTTCTACTAGAACGTGTTTACATGCTTTAATGTTCAAAAAACGCTTTATTTTTCTCATACCGGCTGTGCTGCAGCACACCCTATGTTTGTTTGTGAAAACTGGGTTTTTCGGGCCCTCCCGAAAAACCCAGTCTGCTCTGATTGGTCAGCTGGCCCACTCTGTTGTGATTGGTCAACCGAACCAAACCCTTCGTTCGCCGCTCCAGCTCCGCTCTAACTAGCTTTGTTTGAGGGCGTGCCAAACTAACCGTTATGCAACTGTGTTACTTGGTGACATCACCACGTTACAGAAGAAAAGGCGGGACTTCAAGCAAGGCGTTTCAGGCAGTTCAGGAGCTTCAGGTGTTTCTGTGGGGGAGAATAACTTTGCAGACCTTTTACATGCACAAAGAACTATATAACACACTATAGGAAAGGGAAAAAAAACAAAACATAATAGGTCCCCTTTAAAGCATGTAAACATTTTCTAGTAGAAACACAAAATACAATTATGAACCTGTAAATGAGCATGATATGTCCCCTTTAAGTTCTTTTTTTTTAGCTTGCACTTAGTGAAAACCTTGGAATTAGTGACGGTGATGATCATATTGAGCTAGTACTGTGCACATGTTTGCAAATATGTCCTCAAAATCACCTCATCAGAACAGCTGTAGTTTTGTTATGCCAGCAACAATATGTGATAGAATTAATGATAGTAAAAAATCATCATCAGTCATCTCATTACAATCATTTATTACTGGAGCTTCTGTAAGGATTTAATGTTTTTATTGCTGTAAGACAGATTTGAAATGAAGTACAATTACAGCTGTCGTCGCTTTAAAGACACAGTTTTAGTGTTTTAAAAGGAATTTCAGCCGTGAGGTGGTTCACTGTTCCCTTTCATCCATTAGAAAATGACAGCCCTGCACACGCTCTGGGCAGACAGGTGTCTCTCAGCCTCTTGCCAACCTCCAAACAGCTCAACTGTACTGAGAGCAAGGGGTGGGAACCGTCAGCTCTGGAGTTTAATGCGCCGATGTAAACAGCTCACCTGGGCCTGTCCCGACAGGATTTATTCAGCTCCTATTAAAGCTCCCTCTGTGAATGTGTGTGCCTGAAAAGAGCGTGGGTGTAAACTCTTCAGTACAAACGTGAAGGGCCTCTCCTCTCCTACAGGCTGGGACATGGCTGTGTTGCCCTCATCATACCACTGAGTGCACATAATAGGAGCTTAGCAGCCTGTCACACTCAGAGGGCAAAGTTAGTCATCAATGTCAGTGATTCATGAGAAACGGCAACCGGGTTGCTCCATTTGAAGGTCTTATCTGATCTCCCCTCTGTCTCAGATTTCTGATTTTGGCCTGGCCCGGTGGAACGGCCTTTCACGGGCTGATGACATCAGTAGGGACGGCTTCTGCGGCACGATTGCCTACCTGCCACCTGAGAGCATCATTGAGAAGGACAAAGCGTCGGACACCAAGCATGACGTATACAGGTTGGATTATTCAGAAGTTTGCATGCAACCATTTTATATGAATGTAGGTTTTTGCTGTCTTAAACAGAGTCAACAAAGTTTCAATTAAAAGGGGTAAACATACTTATAACCACACTCCCATTGAATTATTCTGACAATCTGACAGCACTGGTATATACGTACAGTAAGAGTGTGGTAGAGGACGATTTAAATGATAAGCAAGCTCAGCTTGAAATAGAAAATGTGCCAATTTCTCGGCAGCATTATGTTTGATATTTTCTTTGTACTGACATCTCTCAATTTCATTTTGCCTCTATTCCAGTTTCTCCATCGTCATCTGGGGGATTCTCACACAGAAGAAACCCTACCAAGGTGAGACTTGCAGTACGATTAAAGCGTGAAACTAATGAAGATGTCCTTTTAAGGCTGATTGAAAGCTATGTTTCCTTAAAGCCATTCTTGCCAAGAAAATTTCCAAAAGGAGGAATGCTAGATATCAAAATAGTGATGGTAAATGATGCTTCTTTATAATTATAAACTTCACCTGTGTCAGTCATGTCTAGAAGGTAACCCACAAACTGCGAAATCTGGCAAAAACCCGCCAGCAGAAAGACTCGCTGCCCGACGACCTATCATCACCTTAACTATTCAAGGTCAATCCCTAGCCTTAACCATCTCGTGAGAGTTTCCCAACTCGTTGTTTACCTTGTAGACACAACCATAGTCGTCATGTTAGTTTAGCATGTTAGCATGTTCGCTAATAAGCGCTAAACACAAAGAACAGGTGAGGATGATGGGAATGTCAAACACGTTCTCATCCCAACTCGGCTGCTTTGTCATGCCCCCTTAGCGTCACTTTAGGTTTAGGTAACAAAACCAGTTAGTTAGGTTTAGGAAAAAAACTACACCCTTGGGCTTAAAACTGCTACGTTTGTAAAGTGAAAATGAAACTGAACGTTGTGAACACGGGACACAAACAAACAGCTAATTGTAACGTGAAAGTGAAACTTAACACACGGGACACGAACAGCGGTCTCCTGGATGAAATCCTTGTGTTTGTTGCACCCATCCACCCTGAGTGTGTCTTCGGATGGGTTTGTATTGTAGCTAATGGAAAGCCCGGTGCGTCTCATACTGATGCTGAAGTATGCCTTGTGCGGCGGTATGACACGCCAATGGCTGTGACAAAGCCTCAGTATTTCACGGAAATGAGAACGTGCTGGAATGTCATTAGTTTTGCAAGTATAGGTGTTTCACTCAAAACGTATTTATTCTACTTTTGCTCTATCATTATATAAATATTGATATAAATATATAATCCCAGCCCACGCATGTTAGAGTTATGAGGTGGTGTCTCATACATTCTGCTTAGTAAGTCAAACATTTGACTTGCTCTCATAAATTTGCCTTACTATAAATATGTATTCATCCCTCCTAACCTTTCATCTATTTTTAACATGTTCCTGGCAGGAATGGTCTTTCATAATTTCCAATAAATACATAACCAAACTTCAGAGTACACCTTTAAAGGAAGTGTGTGGGCGCCTGTGAGTGTGTGTGTGTGTGTGTGTGTGTGTGTAGGTGGTGTACTGTATGTGTTTACTCTGTGAATTCCAGAGCAGGAAGTTGGACAGTGTATTTTCTCCCAGGCATATCAGGTAGCAGTTCACTTCAAGGAATTTGGCTCAGTTTGGAGACCAGTGTGTAGATGAGGGTTTCTAGGTTGGCACTGGCACTGGCACCGCGTATGTTGATCCAGACATAATTAAAAAGTGAGAAATGGCCTGGTTACCATCCCCTTCCCTTCTTCCTCCTCCACCTGTGGAGGGTATAATGGCTACAATAGGAGGTGAAGTGCCTGTGATTGCGGCCTCTACCTGTTTGTTCTGTATCATTGACTCGGCTGATCCCACAGTCCGATAGAAAGAGGCCAGACCAGGAACTCTTAAGAACTTTCCGTGGGAAACAACAGCCCACACTCTCTTATCTAAGCACATGGGTAGATGGTGATAACGCTGCGCATAACTGACTATCTAAATAGGTACTGCCTCCTAACAGCACTTGAGAACATGTTGTCATTTACATTACGAATAAACTCAGGCTTCAGATCAGATTGATGTGCCCCCAGCCCAAAACTAAAATATTGTGTTTGATTGATGTATTTTTTGCATAAAACTTTATGTCTTAGTGATGAAACTAAACTATCTGATTTTTATTCCACCCAGGTGACAATAATATCCTTCAGGTCATGGTGAAAGTGGTGAAGGGGGTGCGTCCAGACCTGGGTGCTGTGCCACGATGTCGACCTTCAGCATGTACAGGGTTCCTGAGTCTCATGCAGCGCTGCTGGACCACAAATCCTGACGCCAGACCCAGCTTCCAGGGTAAGTTGTGCCTCGATACTCACCACGAACAAATGTCAACCTTCTTCTGTCATGATAACAAGTAAATTAATATGAAACACAAGTGATCCTGTTCCTTTAAACACTGAGGATAAGACACACTTAGAATCTAAGTACAGCGGCCTGTTAAATTGAGTTTTTTTGTCTCCTACTTTAAGCTTTCCTTCCATTTTTGTATTCCCTAACCCATCTCTGCTATTACTGAAACATGACCTAGAGCTGTTGTCCTTCCAGAAATCACATCTGAAGCTGAGGAGCTCTGCTCTAAACCTCAAGAGGAGCCCAAGACGCCAACCTTATCAACGTCAGAGCCAGAGCCAACATCCCCTAACGCACTCACTAGTGACCAGGTACGACATGACAACACCATATATCGGATGAAAGAGCCCCCAATACATCAGACCGGCACGGGTACTTCGCAAAAAGTCAAGGCCGTGCCCCCTTTAGGGGATAAAAAACCGAAGATCCCATAGACTTCAATGCAATCTGACCTGTGGTGGATTGAGATTTTGACAAGATTGTATGCATTCATCTCTTGTTATATAAACGTTTGTTTTATAAACATGTCTAATAATTATTTTGCGATATTGCCTGAACCTGATTATTCGCGATAATTAACTTAATAAACTAAAGTTGATCGCCTCCATGTCCCTTCAGTCGTCCCCCGTCCAACACAGTGGCCGGATACTGCTTATCCAGACATCTATACATATTGGATTGAATCCCGTTAGGCTGAGTGTTGTCTGTAAATAAACCAACTGTTTGATCTATATGCTGAGATTTAGTTGGAGACGGCAGTCTGATGCTGCTATAACGTTAATGTTTGACTGTATTACTGCAGCAGCCACACAGGTGTTTGTTTTCCTCCAAAAGGGGGCGTGGTCATGAGAGCCTACTCTAGGTCACGTATTGCCGGTCTGATGTATGATGTTGGCTTCTCCGAAAGACATGGGCGTGTGATTTGTCAACTTTTTGAACGTAGTGGATCATGTGAGCCTCCATTTCAAATGGGAGTAAACAACAACAGCAATTATCCACGTTTTATGTTGTGGCTTGACCTGACTCTCATTCTTCTTTAAAGCATTTAAACAGTTTCATTAGTCACATGAACTTTTCCATCAATGAGTAACTACACACGTAGACACCTGGAAGGCTTCTCTCTAAATTGCTCCAGACATGATTATGACGTTTTAAGTCATATGTCGTAAAGTAAATGTTTGATCATGAACAACACTTACATCATGCAGGAGGAATGTTGACTGATGGGATTGTTTAGTCTGTACACTTTGTCATTTACGTGACTAGTAACAAACATCCTGCTTGTGACAGGTGACAGCTGTTAGTGAAAGATGTCTGACTGTAGGGATACAAGATAAGCTGTTTTGAACCATAGGTGTTCAAGTGATTTTGAAAATGAAACAATGTAAACATTCGATAGCTATTGTACTGGAAGTGGCGACATACCTGAGTATAAATGTAATGATGCAGTGTCAAAGATAAGCTCCTTCAAATATGCTTATCTGGCTTTTACGCTTCACAGGTTAAAGACAACAAGCTGGTGCGTCCAAAGTCGGCCATGTTGCCGGAAAAAGATTACAGCCTGTCAGAGCTGTTGAGCCAGGTGGATTCTGGGATCTCGAGGAGCTTTGATCGAGTGAAGGAGGATAGCTGCCACAGCAAAGAGAACACCTGCAAGAGGCTGTCTGGCATCTCCTCAGCTGATTCAGCCTTCTCCTCCCAAGACTCCATCACGCTGTCTTTTGAGAAAGAAAACACATGTGGTAAGGGCTGAAATATTATTTATGTAAAAATACTGTATGATCATGATTACCAGAATTTTTGCCTCAAACCTATACTTTTCCTCCTTACCGCTCAGATTCTGCTGAGGTCCAGAGGCGGAAGTTGTGTGAGGCCATCAGGACCAAAGACACCGCCAAGCTGATGAAGATCCTCCAGCCTCAAGATGTGGATCTCCTCCTTGATGGAGGAGGCAGTCTGCTCCACCACGCCATCACCTTGGCCAATGAAGAGGCTGTCAAGTTCCTCCTCCTGAACAATGCCAATCCCAACCTAGCCAATGCCCGTGGTTCCACACCCCTGCACCTGGCCACAGAGAGGCACCTGAAGCCCCTGGCAGAGCTTCTGCTCGGTCGCCGCTGCACCAACGTCAATACCAAGGATGAGGACCAGTACACGGCTTTGCACTGGGCCGCCCAGAACGGGGACGAGGCCATCACGCGCCTGCTGCTGGACCGCGGGGCGGCCATCAACGAGACCGACGGCCAGGGACGCACGTCAGCTCATGTCGCGTGCCAGCACGGCCAGGAGAACGTAATCCGGGTGCTGCTGAGCCGCGGTGCTGATGTTCGTATCAAGGGTAAGGACAACTGGACGGCGCTCCACTTCGCTGCCTGGCAAGGGCATCTGGGTATCGTCAAGCTGCTGATCAAGCAGGCCGGTGCCGATGTGGACGGGCAGACGACAGACGGCCGCACGCCGCTGCATCTGGCTTCCCAGAGGGGTCAGTACCGAGTGGCACGGATCCTGATTGAACTAGATGCGGATGTTCGCATGACGTCTGCTGGGTCAAACACACCACTACACGTGGCGGCAGAGACGGGTCACACCAGCACCTCTCGCCTCTTGATCAAACACCAGGCAGATATTCACGGCCAGAACGCCCACGGACTCACTCCTCTCCACCTAGCCTCCCAGCGAGGCCACCTGGCCACAGTCAAGATGTTGTTAGAAGAGGGGGCGGACCCGTACAGGTCCAACCAGGCCCTACGCACCCCCTGCCACCTGGCAGCAGAGAACGGACACTGTGAAGTCCTGAAAGAGCTGCTCCTTCACTGTCCAGATGGTGGCGCTCTGTCAGACGACCAGGGGCTCAGCCCATTACACCTGGCGGTGCAGGGTGGATACTCAAACATCATCACCATGCTGCTGCCGCAGGACTTAGTTACTGAGAGCTCAGTGCAACCGGTCGCTGAACAGCCTGCACCACCAGAGGCAAAGCAGCTCCAGAGGAAAGTCGTCATTCTCAAACTGACGGAGCACAAAGACTGCCCTCAAACCATCAGCTCACAGTGTGCCTCGGCACCCTGCTAACAAGAGCAAAAACACTGCCAAACCTGTACAGAACTGTTGTTTTTTATACTCCACTGGTGCCTCAGAGTTGGTGGGAGCGAGGTCGTACCAAACTTCAGAGAGTTTTTTGGAGCCCTTTCAGCACTGTAGGTATTTCCTAATGGTCAAACAAGCTTTAATGTAAATATGTACACTGTGAATAGAACGTATAAATACTGTCGTGTTAGAATTTTTGTTTACTTTTTTACTTAAAAAGCACATTTTTATACTTAACAAGCACCAACATCAGAATTATGTTTAGGAAACCTGTGACCTTTGGGGACGTTTCACTGTACCGCACTGCAGCTGGTATGCCTGTCAGTTATATTTAAAAGAGTAGAGACTTTGCTCACAAGCCTTATTAGGGGAATGCTGTAGATCATCAGAGCCATAGATGAAAAAAACGTTGACCTTCAGTGTTCTGAACCTGTTACATATCAGTGCTGCATCATCCATTAAAACCATTTAAACCTTTTATTTTGTTTGACCTTGTGCTTTTTTTCCACATTTATAACCTAAAAATGTATCTGCAAATGTTCTATCTTCAAAGCACACGTCAGTCTGTGTCAGTTTAATAACTTTATAGCCATGATAATGAGCAAAAAAGTGTGTTCACTCATCATTCATAGCTAGATAGGTCCTCTGCTGATCCCTTATCCCGGAAATTAGCAATTAGCAATTAGCAAGCATTGAATAATCATGATCAAAACATACAGTCAAAGTTAATATGAAAAGCTGGTAAAATAAACAAAGCATCATATGAAACTAGAAAACCTAAGGACTCCATTGGTACCAACCATGTTAATGGCGATTACATATTTTAATCAACTGACAGCCCTTGTCAATATACATTGATTGTTGTGGGTATAAAGGAATTCTGTCAACTTTATTTTTTCGCAATTGCATTTATAGTAACAATTTAGATGATAAATGCTTCAAGAGTCTGGAAGTTTTCGATTTAGGTACCTTCAAAGTGCTTGAATTGTACTCTTCAAAAGCTGTACGAACCCTGTATTGAAGGCCCAAAATATGCATGTGTAATAATACATAAACACAGATGTCGTAAGATAAAACCACATACACTGTGCACACATTTTAAGGCTAACAAAAAAGTGTAATTTACAAAATACTGTATGCAGGAAAGATCTCTATATAGTGAAACATGGGCAAAAGCTTATTCATTGCACTATTAACACTTTGTTTTCTTGAGGCATATTGTATAATTTCTCAAAATGTATGATGTGCAGTTGAAAAACATGGTTTTGCAATGTATAATTTCATCATTACTAAAAGCATACCAATTTTAAATTTTGTTTTTTATCAATCCAATTTGGTCACTGAAAATGGGAACAAACCTGTTGATAGAATCGAGGCATTGAAAAATGTAACACTGAGAATGCTTTCACACAAAATAACGTGCATGCTCTATTTTCTTCTTATTGTAATTATTTAAAGGCATACTGGTTCCCCAAAACAAGTATTTTTTGAAAACCTTTTCCTCTCAACACCTCGTGTCTCTGCAGGCTTCTTGAAGAAAGTGTCTTGTTTCAGTCTGTCAGTCTTGCCACTGCTCCACCTGCGTGTGCACTGGATTTATCAGCCTAGATGTCAGGCAGAGCTGGCGTGTCTGCATCTGCAGCCTCACCTGTAGTATTATTATTATTATGTCTCTGCTCCAGACCCCACAGAGCACGCTCAGGTTGGCACAGACCATGGGAACTGCCCCCGAGGGGGATCTCAGGCTGATGAAGATGATGGATGAGTGGGAAGGGGTGCTGATGCTCTATACCTGCCTTTCCAGCCTGTTGGCTAATTCCTTAGACCACTTCAGCTTTTCATCACTCACTAAAACCAACATGCCCTCCCTGACGCCTCGAGGGCTCGGCTTTTTGTAATCTGAGAAACAAGAAACTGCTGGCTGGTGCTTGTAATTGTCTTGTTTTTATAGCTCGTGTATGCGGAGAGCCAGAAAAATAACCGGTGAAATGTGTATAATCTGAGGCCTCTGTTTTGTTTACACAGCACTCTATCCTGCCTGTTGCTTGGTGATCTGTCTCAGATCCAGCTATGGGGAAGACAATGGTTGGGCTGTTGTCTAATCTCAGCTTCTATCTCCTGTCACGACTGCTGTTATTTTTAATAGACTGGTAGGTTAGGTTTGTGTCATACCGTAACTTACAGTATTGTGTGTATTTTTTTGTATATTATTCTGGGCTACAGTTCTCTCTTCTATTGACTGCAATAAACCAGGCACAATGTCATTTAAAGCACACGTTTTCAATCACCATGAAATGTACAGTTTCATTCTAATAGATCATTGGTAACTTTGATATAACAAAGAAATAAACTGACCGTACAAAAAGAAAAGTTTATTCCATGTTCTGCAGTTTTATAATTTCAAAGTATGTTGAAATTTAAATCTATTTTTTGCCTGTAATTTATCACACAAACAATTTGGGATAAAAGAATATGAAGAAGAAGCAACAACAAAAATAATAAAACAACAGGAAATTACAGTAGCCTAATGCAATTTAGCAGAAAGACCATCTCTACAGACCAAAAAGGTGTATATAGGCTGAAGCTACAGATATTATCATTATTAGATATTTTAGCACAATTTTGGGTCTAAGTGTATCTTTAGAGTTTACATACATGAGTCATTTCCTTTTCTTACTGTTCACAGTTGTTACTCTTCAGTTCAGAGCTCAGCCTGTTCATCACACCCTGGTGAATGATGAATGATGTCACTCCCTACCATCACATTGGTCATAAGGCCTTGGATGAAGGAAACTAGCCTGGGGCCCAATCTCCATTAGCTGAGGAGCAGCCCAACAAGTGCTTTCTCTAACCTCAGAAAGAAAGCTCTGGGCTGTCTGTTTTTTTATTTTTTATTTTTTATTTTTTATTTTTTATTTTTTATTTTTTTTATCTGACAGGGTGTGGCGTAACCTGCTGTCCAAAATGTTTGTCAGGTCCGCTACTTCAAACTCTATTCCTCAGGCCTGGGTGCAGTCTGCTGTCCACGCTTTAGTGGCCACAATAGTAAGGATCATTTGTGGTGATTTAAAAGGTGAATAGGAGTTTAAAGGTGCTCCATATGATATCTAGAGCATTAATTTAGCAGAAAACAACTATTTGCTATGTAAAGATATAGAGCAGTAATGTCTACCTGAGCAGAGAATGAAGTCAATCTCCCTCTGTGTGTGTGTTGTAATCAATCTTCTCTGTGCTTTGTTGACATAGTCGGGCCGGCCGAAAATGCTTTTAGTGCATGTTACTGCATGTTAGCGTGCCCCACTGGCTAGCTCATGGCTGCTGCTCTGCACTGCTCTCATACAGCAGTTACAGTTGATAACGCTGTACCGGCTGACGGTGCCATTGCAGAAGCGTAGCACCCACCCTCCGGTTTCCCACCAGTTCAACACTGTTAGCTCTGTCAGCACTGTTGCTGTTGTTTTCACTGTTAGTGCTGTTATCACCGTTAGCTAAGAGCAACCGGCTCAGCCATTACCATGTTGATAGCTGTGCAGAGGCAATAGAAATGCTCCCAATAGCACCTTTAAAGGCAGGGTTGGTAAAGATTTAAAAAAAATGTTTTTGTTATATTAGTTGAAATTCTCATTGCATCCCGACAACAATCAATAAATCAAATGCTCTGACAAAAAAAGAAAAACAATCCGGTGTCTGTGGCTGTCGCAGGACTGTAATAAACCCATCGAATTATTTTATTCAGCCCGAACGTAGTGATTGGACAGGCTACCTGACGGCCTGTCTACCTGCGTGTACTCTGCCCGTGCACTTATTGCACGTCACCGGAGTCTTCCACAAGCTGATAGCTTGACAGCTGTGAGTACTAACAATAGCCAATAGCATTCACGTTCATTATGATATGTTTATGTTCATAAAGATAATTTTGGGGGAGTCGCTTTGGAGGGAGGCCTGAAGCAACGGACTGTCAGTGTTGCTGACTTAGCAACTTTCCCGCTAGATTTAGGGACTTTTGGAGCTAGTGCTGCTTGCTACTGTCATGGTAATAGAGTTAACACTGGGCTGGGTATTTAGGCTGGATCATTTTTAAAAATCTGGTGTACTCTTGCTAGTTTCTCAGGATCGTCCACCCTGCCAGGTCCCATATTGTAGAAAGTTAAGTTTAGATTAGTTTAGTTTAGTTTAGTTAAGTTTAGTTAGTAGACAGAGGGTGAATACAGCTATATTCAGAAAGACAGTATGAGAAAAATAATGGGTTTTTTTAACTATAAAAGTATGTAGACATGTTCTAGTAGAAATCCAAAATTCAAGTATGAACCTGAAAATGAGCATGATATGTCCCCTTTAATTTAAATGAATAACAGAAAGCATAGGCCTGGAGATTTCATAGGGGCAGACTACACATTCATAGATTCAAGTACCCAGCGCAATCGAAGAAAACCTCCGATTGGTGTCACAAACTCCATAGAGGTAATTACAGGGTGTGAAGTAGGTGACACACTGATGTATCATTTGTGACCTTTGAGATAAGCTAGTTTTTAATTCACTGGAAGTCGGATTCATTCATTATCCGTAACCGCTTATCTTATTCAGGGTTGCGGGGGGGCTGGAGCTGATCCCAGCTGACAGTGGGCGAAGGCGGGGTACACCCTATCGCAGGGCTAGTACATAGAGACAGACAACCATTCACGCTCACATTCACACCTATACCGGCAATTTAGGGTCAACAATGAACCTAATGGAAGTCGGTTTGACAATGAGAAATAATGAAATGAGAAATTTAACTCAAACCAGGAATTCTTGCTCTCTACAGAAATACAGAAATATTGTAATTTCTACTTTAAAATGTCCTTATACTCCTTCCGTCACTGTCTACATAATCTTATAAATGAGAGGTATATAATATGATACATCTATCACACACACACATCAGATGCATCATAAAAGATATCAATATGAGATTAAATGTCATAGTTTTTACAGATTACCGTACAATGCAGTACTTTATTGGCTGCTATAGCTGCTATAAACTGCAGCTAAAAAAATTCATGTTATCAGCGTTTCTTATTGCGTTTTAAGTGGCAGGTTATCTGGACAGGAAGATTTGTGATCAGTGAGTGTCTCCAAGATTGCGAGACTCCTTCTTGTCAGACGAGGTGTCTGGTTGCTCCTTTGTTTGACTATGATAGGGACTTTTCAGTTTGGCTGAGTCACACCTCACTGCTCTGCCGGACCAACAACAATGCCCACTCACTTACAGAACATGCGGAAGTGATGCAAGACCCTTATCAATTAAAATGTGTGCTAATAGCTGTAATCTCTAGAAAGGGAACAAAAATCAAAGTATATCTTTCAGTGAAGTATACTTATTCTTTGTTTCCACCACCCCCTTCCCTTTCGATTTCAGTTGCAGATGATCTGGAAACAAAAGCAGCAGCCTATGGTGACAACATCTGTTCTACCCTCTGTGACTGGCTGCTGGGAGAATAGAGCTCCTACAGAGTGCTTTGGGCTGTTTTTCTCCCCACTCTTTTTTTTTTTTTACCTCTCCCCTTATTTTAACCTCACTGAACTCGTTGAACAAGATCTGAGGCAAGCTGCGACATGTAGATGCAGCGTCAGGGTGAAAGGATGGATGTGGGCGCACTCAGTACTGATGAATTATAAGATTTACGGCTAACTACCATTGAAATGTCACGGAAAGTAATTCAATGGTAGACACGAGAGGCAGATAGTCTGAGTTGATTGAGACGAGGAAAGCATTTTTATAGTGTATTATTGATGTTATAAAGACATTACAGAACTGAGTTGCCAGGTGACCTAAATTGTTTGTCTAATCAAAGTACATTAGGGGGCAAAAGTAGATTCCTGGAAGGGTTAAGTCTGAGAACATAATCACTGAGTGTGGTAAGGTTAAAGTCCACACTGAGGGGGGAAAGCACACACAGTAACCAGTAACCAGTGTGCTGCCACTGTGTCAACATTTGTCCCTCCTGTGAGCTAATGGAGCCGCTCTGAGACGTGTCCCAATCTGTTCCCAGATGACATCAGTCTTGGCACCCTTGATTCCAGCTTTGCAATAAATTGACGTGTTCATTATTGCAAATCAAGTCTGATCTGTAGAAACAGTAATATGTCATGTGATGTTGTCTGCTTATTTGCATGGTAGTAGGGCTTAGTCATGTATTAGCATTAGCTTTATTAGGTCTGCATGCATACACACAAGGCTTCTGTGTAATTGTGTGATTTGGATGGCTACACAATGCTGCACAGCTCATTGCACCAAGGCTGCCAGATGGGCCAGAGGGCCACACAAACTTAGCCTTCCCTTACCAAAAATAAGTTTATTCAAGTGTGCTATTAGTATGTTTCCTTTAAACTTAAAATGAGAGAGTATACTTTCAGTTCACTTTTTATGTACTTATCAGAAATATACTTAATAAAACTATACTTAAGTATATTGGCACATACTGACAAGTATACAGAAAAGTCTAAGTATGCTTGGATTATACTGACAAGTACATAGAAAAGTTAAAGTATACTTGGCTTATACTGACAAGTATACAGAAAAGTCTACGTATATTTGGCTTAAAGGCCTACTTGTACTTAACCTTTTGATCGAGATATACTTCTGTGATCTGTGATCATGGTAATATGTCTTTACTTTTGGATCTTTATCAAAAGGAAAAGGAAAGTTTTGGTGGTAGTTGTACTACTGCTCTTTGGCCAGGAGATGGCACAAACTCTTTGTAAACTTGTATAGAGGATCATTACCGAGTCACATTCCAGCACTCATGATGACCTCCTTCAATTAACTTTTTTTATTTTATTTTTTTAAATAAGCTGTTTCCAATGATAATTTAATTTTTTTTACTTTTTGTAAATCAAAAACAACGGTTTTCATGAGCAGATGTCATGGTGAAAATGGTAATAATCATCCAGAGGAGCCACTGCTCTTGCATACCAAAGGAGAGGTGTGGTGTGTTATTTGCTTAATGCCAGCAGTCTAGCATACATTAAGATGCAGAGTGACCTTATTTGACAATGCCATCTGCTAGATCATCCTGAAATACACATAACAGCTCATGACACACTAAATGAGGTTGAGAACGAAATTCATGTCATTTTATTTTGTCCTTTATATCGTGATTTACAACAAATACTATTTTAAAACGTTCATGCTCCTTATTTTTATATGATAAGTATGGAGACTGGAGCCTTAATTGAATATCTTTTTGATAATGTTTTTGTATTTTCTGAATATCTCTCTAAAGCATGGGATATGAACAGAAAAGTGACATACGATATATAAATTCCTCAGACTCTTATGCCTTTTTTGTCATGATTGGATTTGTGTGTCTTGTGCTTAGGGGGCTGTGTTTGTATATTTGTGATTGTATATTTGTTGTATTTCCATTGTGAGATATATCCTAGAATATTATTTGTGGGACATTCATGTTTACGATTATGTCTGGATGATGTTTATGTTTATGTTTGGATGATGCCGGTGTATTGTGCTGTTAGATAATGGTGCTAACATGCCGGAAGATTTGATTTGTCGTTAGTTAATGTTTCTGAATAATCCCATGAGGGATGAGTTATGTAAATGACCAGACACGAAAATGAATTATTCATTCATTCATTCATTCATTCATTCACAGAGGATAAACTGAACAGACACACTGCAGTGTGAATGAAATACCACTGACACGTGCTTACTTTTGTAGCTTGAGGTAACCTGCCATTACAGAGGCTTAAATGACAGTTCCCCAGGGCTATGCAGAGCCTGCACCATAGCTGGAAGAAATCCATGGCCATTCAGTAAAATACTGATTGATAACCTGAATAGAGTATATGGGATATCAGCGCAGTCCATGATTATGCCGAGGCAATTCCTTTCAAATTATATTCATGGCCTAATTACACTGCTACCTCCCTCAGTATTAGAAAAGGTAATTTTGTTGTTTATGATGATGAAATTCAAATTAACAGCCAGTTGAAAATAACATTTAGAAAATAAAGAGCCTTGTTTCTTATGTGGCGTCCTGTGGGCCTGGCAGCAGAGTCAGAATAAATTATCAGTGGATGGATGACAACCTATAACACGGTTGCATATGCTGTATACTATTGAGGCTCTGAATTGAAGTCTTGCTGACATTTAGTCATTTTAGAATTACATTATACTTTTGATGGCCAGTATTAGACAGAGTAAGATCCAGGAAAAGCATTGGGCTGCAGAGGCTTACTTCACCACAAGTGATGGTATTGTTGTTCCAGCTCTAGCTGTGTTTAATTAGAAAGAAAAGTCATTAAGAAATGCAGTCACAAACTACAGCTGTGACAACAGAATAAAAATTGTCTGGCATTTCAAGGTCTTTCATGGTCAGGGCTGTACTTGTGAATCCTAATTTTTTGTTGTTGTTTTATTAATTGAATTTTATATAATTTATTTGAGGGAGGTGTGGACAGGGAACCACAAGAGTAAATTTTATTTATTTTTTATTTATTTATTTTATTTGCACATATATAAAGCTGCACAAAATCCAGTCAATGAAAAAACAAACAAGAAATGTGTCAGGAGAGGTCAAGAAGCCACAGGCTTATACAAAGGACCTCCCCCCAACCCCAGAAGAAGAAAAAACAATAACAAAAAAGGAAGAAGGATCTAAACTAACATAATTAAAAAATTAAAAAATAAAGTGAACACACAGTTCGCCAAACAACTTTTAAAGAATGTCTGCTGAGTCAGTTATTCCTACATAATAATGGCATAATTACTCTTAAAGCTATTGGATATATGGATATTCCTATCGGTCTTTCGTGGGAATTCCCAGTTATTCCCCACGTGTGACTTCAGGTGAAGAATAGAAACTGAATATGCAAACTGAAATACAAGTCTACGGCCTCATGCAATGTATTCAATAATGAGGAAATGCTTTACTTTCACTATTTTTTCTTTATTAGGCTACTTTGTATAGTTGTGCCGTAAAGGAAAGGGGGGACAAAGGAGGACGGTCTGCAGGACAGATAATAATGCACTATACTAACTACTAATTAACAGTCTCTTCTTCTTATATTCACTTTTTTTAATGGTCCTGTATCACAGCTGTTACCCTGCACTATATTCAGTTTTAACAGTTTTCTTCATCTCCTTGTATTTTTATATCTGGTATATTTTTTTTGTACTTTGTACTTTTTTACTGCCTTTTTACTAACATGTTTTGCACTATGGAACTGTGATGCTGGAAACTTGAATTTCCCTCGGGATCAATAAAGTTACTATCTATCTATCTATCTATCTATCTATCTATCTATCTATCTATCTATCTATCTATCTATTGTATCTATCTATCTATCTTTCTATTTATCTATCTATCTATCTATCTATCTATCTATCTAAACCCTTTTTCAGGGGATGTTTTGATGACGCTAGGGAGGATGTACCATGATTCAACTGTAGGGGTGTTTTCACTTTTCTACCTCTGTCAGAGGCGTTCTTGTGCATTGAAACTAATGTATTTCAACGAAACAATTACACATATATCTATTTATAAATACCTATTATATGTTTGTGTTTAACTAGGGGCAGAATTGTTGATAATTAAACTAATAATAATTGTTGTCACCCCTCCAGTGAACTAGTGGTTCACTCCGCTGAGAGGGTGCAGAGAGGTTCCTGGAGCTTGTGTGGGATTTGCCGTGACGCGTCGAGCTGATGTTTGTGTTGCTCTCTCTGTTGGATAAAGAGAAACCGTGGGGTCCACGCTAAAAGGATAGCTGTCCGCAGAGGATACTCCTTAAAGGGTGAAGGTGAGTTTCACAAAAGTGGGGTGTTGAAATACTTGGTGGTGCCTTCGTTTTGTTGGTCGCTGTTTAGTTTAACAACGGCCAAAATAACGGTCACGAATCAGCCGGAGCAGAGTACTCAGAGAGAGGATGTCTGCTAGCTTCACTTCTTGTTAGCCAGCATTTGTTTAACGGTATGTATACTAAACACTCGGGTTACTGTGAACAGCCTACAGCCTGGAACTATTATTACACATATATTCAGGCTTTTAGACTGCTGACAAGGAGTTAAACACGTTATGGTGAATGTTAACTATGTTTGTGAATCTAACCAAGTGAAAAGTTGCCCTATTGTTGTTGCTATCACTGGCTAATCTCCTGAAACACTGGCCACCACTACAACGCTAGCTAGAGGTCTGGGGCAGTATCATAGTGTCTTAACTTGAGTTTCTTGGATTTGGTGCACTGAAGGCTCATAGTTATGGTTGATATAACCTTCACTATAGTTAAAGAACTCTGTCAAATGTTGTTGTTTCGCTGTGCTGCCTTTTAATGTTCACAGAAACAGCAATTTTGTGGCAGTATTATAGTGTCTTAACTTGAATTTCTTGCATTTGGTGCAATGAAAGCTCGTAGTTATAGTTGATATAACCTTCACTACAGTTAAATAACTTGTTGTTTCACTGTGGTGTCTTTCATGTTCACAAAAACAGCAACCAGAGCTCTCAATATGACTCAGAGCTGTTATAACCTGACCTGTAGCATCCATAGCATTATTAATTTGTGGCATTTGTTGCACAATACATGGTGTCAGTGTGTGTTGTTTTTGTCTTCCTTTAAATCAATTTTTGCTTTTCATTTTGTGCCAGTATTATAGTGTCTTAACTTGAGTTTCTTGGATTTGGTGCACTGAAGGCTCATAGTTATGGTTGATAAAACCTTCACTATAGTTAAAGAACTCTGTTAAATGTTGTTGTTTCGCTCTGCTGCCTTTTAATGTTCACAGAAACAGCAATTTTGTGGCAGTATTATAGTGTCTTAACTTGAATTTCTTGCATTTGGTGCAATGAAAGCTCGTAGTTATAGTTGATATAACCTTCACTACAGTTAACTAACTTGTTGTTTCACTGTGGTGTCTTTCATGTTCACAGAAACAGCAACCAGAGCTCTCAATATGACTCAGAGCTGTTATAACCATGACCTGTAGCATCCATAGCATTATGTGTGACATGTCACAAGATAGGGTGTTAAGTGTGTGTTGTTTTTGTCTTCCTTTAAATAAATTTTTGCTTTTCATTTTGTGGCAGTATTATAGTGTGTTAACTTGAATTTCTTGGATTTGGTGCACTGAAAGCTCATATATATGGTTGATATAACCTTCACTAAAGTTAAAGAACTCTGTCAAATGTTGGTGTTTCGCTTTGCTGCCTTTTAATGTTCACAGAAACAGCATCCAGAGCTCTCAATATGACTCAGAGCTGCTCATGACCTGTAGCATCCATAGCTTTATTATTATTTGTGGCATGTCACAAGACAGGGTGTCAGTGTGTGTTGTTTTTGTCTTCCTTTAAATCAATTTGTCTGTTTGCTTTTCATTTTGTGGCAAAGCTTTGTCCTCATAGTTGTCATGGTGAAATTCATTTTCCCAAAGAAGGTCAGCAACCTTGAATACTTTCTTTTATGTGATTGATATTTATTTATTTAAAAAGGATCCCCATTAGCTGATACCAATGGCACCAGCTAGTCTTCCTTGGGTCCGAAATCAAGTACATTACATTTATCACATACATACTATATACAACATCATATTTGTGTTACACTAATAACATTCAAATTTTCCAAACATATATAAATTTCACATTCATACACATCTTCCACAACCATTTAGCCTCAAGGCCCATCATCAGGGAAAAGGAACAAAAGAAAAACCCTACATGACTATTGATCAGCTGCTTAAGTAATGTATTCTTAGATGGTATTTGAATGAGGATTTGTTAGAGGATTGACGGATGTAAAGAGGGCAGCTATTCCAATGATTAATGGCATGATAAATGACCGTCTTTTTTAAGGCATTAGATTTGGTAAAGTAAAGTAGGACAAGTTGAATTTTCAAGAGAAACATCAGACTTACTAGAGTCCCTAATTTCTCAAATGCTATTAAAAGCATTCTAGATACAATAAACTGTGGGCTACAGTGTTGCATATTCTAATTAGTGGTTGCAAAAATTAATTGTAGAGATACCACTATGGTTGCGATATGTTATTGCCACACTGACACTAATGTTACTAAATGTTTTGTGGGTAAAGCAAACCAGTGCGGATGTTTATCTTTCTTTTAGTCTTTAGTTCCTTCTGCTTTTTGACAGTTCAGGCTTTTTGCCAGGTTATGGCTTTTTGCCAGGTTATGGATGTTAGACAGCTGACCAAATGTGTTTCCCACAGGTAGTTTGGAATATATGTCAATCTTTGGTTAGTTCACTTACCGTAAATGAACAATAGAGAATGTACACAGCAGTAATTTTTCTTTTCACTACTCTGACTCTTTTGAAGGTAATCCCCCGTTTCTGTACATATCACCTTACATAAACCAAAGTCATCATGTTTACCAATTCTAAAAGGGAGCCCCATCTTGAAATGTATGCTCTTTTCCCATAGAGAGGCAAAGTCCCTCCCCTTACGGTGGACCCCTTGGGACCTTATTTTGGGAAAAATATGAACGGTAGTCAACAGCGAGAGACATCATTTTTTGCTCCTGTTTGAATTAAATTAGTTTGTTGTAGTATCATTTAGTTTTGTGTGAAACCGCAGCGAACTACATCTCTCGTCTTGCACATTACACGTCACCAACACTAGCTAACTAACTATGTTTCACGCACAAGTGAAACGTTCTCTTATCTGATGTGTTTTATCAGCGATCAGTGGTCTTTATATCAGCCGGGAAGCGAAATAACGAGCGAGACCTGTTGCTGGTGTGAGTACATCCCATTACGAAACACACAGGCATCGTAGCTTCAGAGAGAGAGACGTCACTTGCGTGATTTTTGGGTGTGTAGTCTTTCTAATTACATATTTTCACAGTCTGACACTTCAACAATTTTACAACAAACTGTGAGTTTCTTGACTTGCAAAAGAAATGTGTTTTAAATTGACAAACATCATATGTGTGATTCATGGTGCGATTCAAACGGGATCAAAAAAATATTTGTCTCTCGCCGTTGACTACCGTTCATATTTTTTCCGAAATAAGGTCCCATGGTGGTCTACCGGAAGGGGAGGGACTTGGGCTCTCTATACAGATACCTGTTGTTTTAAGATATGACTGCTAATGTTTGGATTGTTGTCTCTGAGCAGGGATGACATCAGATTGAGTTTAACATCATGGGATCCAATAGCATGTTGGCACAGTGATTAGAGAGAGACTGTCCTACTCAATCTGCTGTGTCAGCAATTAGCTGTACCATTTTATCAGTTTGTGTGGTCATTAATCAATAACATCACTGACTAAAAGCATGCTAAAAAGACCTCTTTTACTGTGTTCTGTACCGAAAATAGTGTGAACCAAAAAAAATCCTCCAACTGACACTACCAAAAGTGCATTTTTAATAAGTTTATTTGAAAATGTGACCTAATTAGTTAAAAAGAAGCTTGGTGGTTGTGCAAGCTCCTTCTGGTATTAAGCCATGTGCTCGCTTTCTGTTTTTCCCCAGAAGCACAATGGATGAAGAGGAGCAGTTTGTAAACATCGATCTGAATGATGACAATATCTGCAGTGTCTGCAAGCTAGAGACGGAAACAGGGACCATGTCTTTCTGCCATGTCTGCTTCGAGCTCAGCATTGAAGGTAAGAAACAGGATTGGCTGGCGACTATTGTTAGAGTTTGCTCGCAAGAGTGAATGTGTGAATATATTTGTGCTAGCTAATGTTTCAAAGCAACCTGCAGGTTACAGTATGAAGTGTAGCTCATTAAAGCCGCAGTGGATAGAAATTGGAGCAAAGATGATTAAAAAAAGTTATTTTTGTAAAACGGTCACTATATCCTGACAGTAGTGCATGAGAGAGGTAATCTGAAAAAAATCACGTGCCTCAATGTCTTCCGGTGTCCTCCAGTGCTCTAATGGCATCTGCAAGATTTCACAGAGCAGAGCTGGAGCCTGCCGTCTCTGAGCAGCTGTCAATCACCCGCAAACTACGACTGAACGGTCAACCTAGGCAGCGCTGATCAAATATGAATCAATATTCTGTTACTGTAATGTCTCACATCAAATGTTTTCAGAAACATCTTGTAGTGTACTGTTTAGCTGTAAAATGAGAAAAGTTTGTGACCCTGCCGCCGTGTTGAGATCAGTTGAGGAAATACCAAGCACCGCCCACCAGCCGGAGAAAAACTTTCTCATTACCACTTTTCTACTGCCACTTTTTTTTTACTACAGCGCGACCTCTCCAACTCCTGAACACACACACTCAATGTCTGTCTGATGGGATTCAGATTTAAAATTCATCTTCATCTCCACAGTTTCACTGGCTAGCTTCATATAGAGACAGCCTTATGTGGATAGATCTGCACTGGTCTTCGCTGCCAAGTCCAGCATTTGGATCACACAATAAATCACTTTTGCAGAAACATCCAGATTCCTTTTGATCATCGGTCCCATCACAGCAAACATGCACTCGCGCCAAGAGCTGTAATACAGCTTCAGAACCTTTCCGATTTGTTGATGTCTCATATGATTGCCCACCACAAACGCTTATTTTATCCTCTTCAGGAACAACATATGAGATATGTGCTGGGTAATGGGCCTGTAGGACCAAAGCCCTCTCTAAAGCAGGCCACTGTGATTCTCCCGTTTGATGTGCCACTCCAACTCAAGAGCGTGTGTTTGAAGTTTTTTCATCTCTTAATTAATGAGTGGCCTATTTGAAGAAGAATGACAAATCAGAAGGGATTAGATATGCCTCTCATTCGGCACTCATCTCATAGATCCACAAAGGTTCTTTTCCGCAAGAAGTGTGTGTGTTTATATCTGCGCAGTATGATTGTGTACGACGTGTAAAACGACGCCATGTAGCTGAGTAAGAGCTCCCAGAGTGGTATATCATTCTGTTGACAGCGGGAGAAAATGCATATGCACATGAAAGATTTATAGGTCTATTCTGTTTTGGTATAAGGGAACTGAGTGTGGGGGTACTGATTAATTGCTTTGCTCTTTGTGTGCTGTAAAAGTGTCTTCAGCCACAGTCTCATGCAAGCATTGTTAGAACAGTACTTTACTTAAGTTGTGTTAGTACGTGCTTGCAAATTCATTAATTCTCATTCAGCAGAGAAATAATCTGAATAGGGTAGCAGCAAGCAGCCTGAGTTTGCTGGTATGTACAGTACATACTGTCAAAAGCCTAAATATAACTGATGTTATAAGACTTTCTTGAAAACAAACAACCTTAGTAGATGATTGATCGGTTTGAGTCATTTTTTAAGAAAAAATTAAAAATTCTCTGATTCCAGCTCTTTAAATGTGAATATTTTTTGGTTTCTTTACTTCTCTGTGACAGTAAACTGAAAATCTTTGAGTTGTGGACAAAATAAGACATTTTAGGATTTCATCTTGGGCTCTGGGAAACACTGATTGACATTTTTCACCATTTTCTGACATTTTATTACTAATACTAAAATAACTAATTGAGAAAATAGATTAATCAACAGTGAAAATAATCATTAGTTGCAGCCTCGATCTGTTTAATCTGTAGCACCTAGTACTATTTAGTTTAATTTCTTAACACATTTCTCCCTTATGCTGACCTTACACCAAATGACTTTTCAAGCGATTTCACTGTTGCAGACGTATTTGTAGTTGCGCCGCGCTCCTGTGATCTCGATCTTTTAGTGTAAGGTGGTCATAAAACTCAGTCCAAGCGGTCTTAAGTCAGTGTCTTTCTGAAGATTGCTGGCTTCAATCATTTTTGATTAAACCTAGCAATCTTCAACTGAAACATCCAGTTTGCTCGTAGGTTAATAGCAAAAATTCCAGTAGCTAACATTAGCTTGCAAGTAGCCCCATTCAGGACAGTGGTTAGCTAGCTAGCTATAGCATACCCACCGGGGATTTTCAGGGCTGCAGCAATTTCTGTCTTCTTTCTCAACAGTTTTTCCATCAGGATCAGGATGTGACATCTAGTTGTAGTCTTGTAAATCATGACACTGCAAGATCCCCAGGGACTTTCTTTGCGAATATTATTGTCTGTGACTTTTTAAGACACATTGTCTTTAGATGTAAGAGGGTGTCAGACTTCAGTCTTTTCAAAGTCTTTTCAAAGTCTTCTAGTGTATGGTAGGCGTTAGCAGCTGGATTCTGTGCATACTGTTGCTTGTTTGTAATCTAAATACAGTATTCAGGGGCACCTTTTAATAGTTTTGCTTTGTAGTCCACTACCATCCTATTGGGACGTATGGGTCACTGAATGTCTTAAAAGGGATTTGACGAATATGGTTATTTATCTTTCGACATTCCACAAGGCAGGGGTTGCTTGTCTGGCTCAGTCGGGGCGTCCTTGTTTGCTCCATTTATTGTTTCAGCCAGGATGCTCTGTTCAAGTAGGGAAAAAGTCAGCTGGTGGGGCATTTACGTAAGGGTGTCCCCTAAGCTTTTCATTGTTGAGACAAGACTGAGGCACCCTAGGTACTGTTTGTGTCAGACAAGACATCTCAAACTGCGTCAGCTTCTGGGGGTACAGGTTTTGATGTAGCCTGTGTGTGGCAACGAAGTGGCTGTTATATAACTATTGGGTCTGGGGGAAGAGAGGGGGGTTTGCAGACAGGCACGTGTTTCTGATGCAGCTGAGCGTTTCATTAGAGGGAGGGGAGCTTGCCAAGCTGCATGTGGCTACTTTAGGCACGGCTGATTGAAAACTAAGGCCAAGCCGTGTGCCCGCCGACTGCTCATGTAGACTTAATAGCCACAGCACTCTTTCATCCTGTGCCATCCTTTTGTTAAGGGAGAAGAGAACAAGTACAAAAAATATGATGGGGAAATAATGGTCTTCATCTTTCGTTACACACGGAAACACACCCTGCCAGTGCCTTTCTCTTCTAAACCATATCATGTAATCTCAAGGGTGAATTACTGCTGCTGAATATTCATCGCCATCTTGCTATATGCTGGTTTTGAATATTTAGTAGAAGCAATAGAAGCAGAATTGCTTCTTGTTTTTTTTTAAAGAATACACCGAGAGTATATTGTGATATACAGGTCACGGTTGTGTCATACATAAAGGTCCTCTGTACTCTCCATACTCTCCACATGAACTGAATTTAAACAAAATTTTCAAGTAAATTTATTACTATTGTTTCGGAAAATGTCATCTCCCTAAGAATATCTTCAAAGCCCTATTTCTTCATTGATTAGTGTACAAAAGACAGTGTCTTCTAGTCTTCAATTGTCCAATGCAACAGTGTACCTTTGTCACAGCAGAGATTAGGCCCATGATAAGTTTAGTTCCACCCATAACGGCTTGCATGACATGGAGGTGTTCAGACTTGTCTGTTTTAAACGTCAGCTGCCGACACACACCCACAGTATTCACGGTTGAAGTTAGGCAGTACTGTACATCGACAAACACAAACAAGATCTACTAATAATAAAACAGTTTGTCATCTTCAGATTCCAGTAGATTATATATGCATGAGTTTGGAGCGAGGCGCTTATGTTGACAGCGCGCAGAGTTGTTTATAAGCAAGGCTTCAGCCCACAGTTCCACCAGGTGCAGAGTTATATGTGAAGACTGTTTGTGGCATAAGCGTTGAGCACAGTTCGATGCAGGATGAATGCTCAGGAAGGTGCAGCCTTTGTTGTCGCTCCAAGTGGTTGTTTCCTGAGGAAACTGCTTTGGCTCGGGTGTGCTGGTTCTATCAAAAAATACCGAATAGAAATAGTGTCTATTTATATATTGCTCAACCTCTGCCTAACCGGGTATTTCTTGCTTTCAGACCGTTCTTTTCTTTTTGCTTACTGCACCATCTGAGCTTTGTACTACACATCGTTACACAGCCTTGAGCGTCAACACTGCACAGAGGGCTACTACAGTTATTTGCCACACCAGGAGCCAGTTCAGCCAGTCTCCAGTCATTGGTAATCTTCTGTGGAAGTGATGTTGTTGTTTCCAGCTAAAGGTATTTGTGTATTTTGGAGGTATGCTCAAACCCCAACCTCTGTAATGCCTGTGATACTAAAGATTATGAGAGTAATGGCTCTGTAAGGTAGCCAAGGAAGCCGCACATCCAGCCAAGGCTTGCAGGTAAAGTAGTAGTTTAGAAATCAGCTATGATCAGATTGTGCCCAACATTTTTTGCATTCTAGTTTTTGGCTGGACCGCAGAGGGCCAGCCCTACAAGCGAGTGACTGAGTGATGAAGTTACACGATTGCTTGGCCGAGTGTCAAAATGAAAAGGCGGTAACAGCCGTTTGTTTACGTTTTTTGGGGGTGAAAAATCTCAACTTTATGCAAATTAATCCGTCCAGCGCGACACGTCCAGCTCACGAAACTTGGACCAAGTTGTGAAACTAGGCGATCTAATTCTAAAATGAAATGAGATTCAGCAGTGGCATAGCCTCTTTCTCGCTTAAAATGTTTTCAGATGTTTACACGATAGGGTACGTCACCGCTTGAACGACCAGGGCGCAGCGCGTCCCCTACTGTCCTCGCCGGACCTGGCGGACACGCACCGCTGGATTTAACATTACAGACATGACCAATGACTATTTGTGTAACAATTTAGCCACAAATTCACAGACTGACCATACACAGTCCAGATATATACTCGGCTTTGACCGAGTCTTGTTCATTGATTGTCAAATACATCATTCAAATGGGAGTAGGTAGTTAGTTTGCATTCACAAATATTATATCTGATGTGCAAAAGTCATATTAAAGGAATAATTGACCCCCCATATTAAATGAGGCTATTATCTATTTACAGTCAAAACACCAATAAAGCATGTATGTTAACAAAACTAAACATTAGCTGGCACACTTGGGGTTTAGCTCTCTTACTTCTAAGTGTTCAAACCAGCCAAAATGGCCAAATTTGGTATCAATAACCGTATCATATTCATCAGACTTAACTCTTTGGATCTGATTACTCAGTGCATGGCTTTTTGAACTGGCCTTATTGGATGTGACAAGCTGCGCTATGTAAACACCTGAGAGATCTGACACTAGTGAGTATTGCAACCTCCAGCCTCTCACACACACACACACACACACACACACACACACACACACACACACACACACACACACACAGTCTTTTGGTCTTCTCTGGCTGCTTGTCAGACAAGATGTCTGCTGAGCTGCCAGGTTCAGCTGAAGCCCAGCACCTTTGCTTACATATTGCAGACAGAATTTTTGCTGAGGCCCGGTAGCATTTCCAGCTGAGGTTCAGAGTGAGAAAAACAGAACATTCCAACTGGGAGAGGCTGGAATGATGCAGTTGGTGCTGATTCTGGTTGCTGCTCGCTCTACAGGGGCTATTGTAGCTCCTATAAACAGCTCATTCTTTGTGGGTGAACTCTTCACCCTGGGTTGTAGAGAGGCCTAATTATGTTGCTGCCTGTGGTAGTTGTGCGTTTGAACACAGTTGGGGTCCACAGATTTGCTAAACCTACAGCATGGTACCGCTTTCTGAGCCCTCTAATTTAGTACTATAATGCTTAATGGCCTGCTTTCCATGTGAGTCTATCATTGGTTTGGATAAATAGCCCCTTTTTCAAAGTTTATTCTCTTCATTAGCCCTGCAACTGTGAAATAATTGCCTCTCTCACCACAGGTTGTGACTCTCTAAACTAACTGAATGTGATACCAATGTGAGCAACTACTTCTATAAAGACAATTATCTTCTGCCACCTTGGAGTGGCTTACAATGAGGATCTGAGCAGCCACAACAAAGGCAGCCATGTATATCTGTTACACTATCAATTTACCAAATGTTTCAT
Organism: Sebastes umbrosus; assembly: GCF_015220745.1. Taxonomy (NCBI): domain Eukaryota; kingdom Metazoa; phylum Chordata; class Actinopteri; order Perciformes; family Sebastidae; genus Sebastes; species Sebastes umbrosus. The sequence continues at coordinate 24,244,719 of NC_051285.1, forward strand.
GGTATCTATCTACCCTGCAGTTTAATGAGTGACTTACTGAAATCCATTTCATTGAGCTGGCTTCTTGGTAGTAACAAGCAGTGGAGAGATGCATTTTGCACTAAATTGTGACTTCTGATAATAATGGGTATTTGTAGGCTTTTTTTTTTGCCAATTCCCATATTAATGCATCCCTTGCATCATTTTAACAACCTGGAACTCTTCTACAAGGTGTCCTGCGTTGTTTGCTATCATGACAGGTTTTATAACTTGTGAATGTTTACTCACAACAATGTCTTCTTAACTCAGTTTACATCGCACTACCCAGAATGGAACTATTGTCACTGACTGTACTGTACACAGTTATACACAGCATCTGTAGGTAGCTGCCAGTAGGACCTTTCTATAACACAAATTCATAATGTGCTGTACAGAATATACATTTTTTTCAAGATTAAGACTACTAAAACACATACATTTGTCTCGGGGTGTAAGAAAATTTAAAAAATATATATTGCGATATTATGTTTTGCGATATTGTATTGATTCTCAAACGGTGTATCGAATTTTAATTAACCTCTTAAAAATCCAACAGCCCGACAGCGGACCTGGCCACTATTCTGTCTTTCTCAGTTTTAAAGCTAGAGTGAAGTTACTGATATCATATAAAACTACAAAACATAAGGAATCCATTGGTAACAACCATGTCATACTTGCATGTCGCGAAGGAGGCTAAATAATGCTCCAAATTTATGCTAAATTTTGGCGAGAAAAAACTGGCATTGCCATTTTCAAAGGGGTTCCTTGACCTCTGACCTCAAGATATGTGAATGAAAATGGGTTCTATGGGTACCCACGAGTCTCCCCTTTACAAACACGCCAACTTTATGATAATCACATGCAGTTTGGGGCAAAAACCATGAAGATTTTTGCATGCAATACAAATGTGTTATTTTCACCTATTCTAAAATGGTGTATTTGAATATTTCTGCATACTGGGGTCCCTAAACAGTTTTGGAATTGCATAAATTGGGTATGACTGGAAAGCTGAGGCTCTTGTGGATCCAATGAGCCCAGTTGTATTCATGTGTAATGATGTTAGTCCCCCAATATAAATTGCAATATATTGAATTGAATATCTAAATCATTTTTGTTCCTAACAGTTATTCATAGTGGCTGGGATGTTTTACTTACATTCCAGCAAAGATGATTGCCATTGCAAAAAAATAATTATGTGATGACAGGATTAGCCTGATTTATTATAATTACATTCAATCTGATGTTGTTATGCTATGCTAAGTCTGTCATTATATAATGCTTAACGTTTGTTCTCAATTTTGACTAATATGAGAATCTGTTTTTCTACTAATTTGGTAAATCAAATGAGACACTGAGAAATGGGAGCATAAAAATAGAGAGCTCTGTAACTACAGGCTTTTTATGATATATATCAAATCATTTGTCTTTGTGTGTACGGTATTTAAGGATTCTCCATCCAGTTGCTCATTCCAATTAAAATTGGTTGTTATGTTGTAATGTTTGATATTTTATTTTATTAGAACTGGGATCATCAATGTTGCTGGTGTGAGTTTGAATAATAATTACAAAACTTGGTCTCAGGAGGTTATAGTCTGTGTCGCCTGTGTCTCTTCCTCCACCCAAAAAAGAATTACATTTGTCTTTGCAAATCGTGCAAGTCAACATGAGCAATGCAAATTGTAGATTGATTGGTCTATTCCTGTTTTGGTTACTGTCAAATGTGACTCTCTGTTTAGTAGTATTACCAGTCTGTCATTCATTGAACTCTGTGCTGTTGTCTGCCAATATGCACTACTGAAATCACCATGTTGGCAAAAATAAGTTGATATGTGTGAATGGTGTCTAGTATTTGTAGGTTTCAGTAATGTTCAGGACGTGTCTTCCAGGCTGAAGCTGGTGGAGTAGCTATAATTGTGTTTCAGCTTGATGAGTGTGGTCTCTTGCAAACTGTGTAATGGTAGCTAGTCTGTAGGTACTGTTGTGGAAGGTCTGTGGTGGTTAACAGGTCGTTTGAGTTCAGTGTTGGTCATGCTAGCTCTATGTTGGTGTCAGAGTTGGCCCGTGCAGCTGACGGGCACATTCTTCTACGCTGTGCCATGCAGCTGTTTTTGACACCTTACCACCGATGACCTCTGTCCCGCGTGTCCCCATACCAGCTCCAAACCGTCCGTCTCCTCTTAAGTGTGTCAAGGCTCGAGTGTCCTTGCTTAGCACATACAGTACTGATCAGAACAAAACCAGAAGTCTGCAGAAGGGTTGCTCCAGGCCTGATTGTAAAACAGAACAGTGTCTGTATTATGCTCTGCAAACACGCACAACGGCCACAAACACAATTACATGCATTGGTACTTGAAGCAGAGATCTCTTTCCATGACGGCAACCACAAGACCCGAGTCTGCAGAGTGGAAGTCTTCGTTAAATTTGGGCAAAAATACAGCCACTAAATACAGAGCAGGACTAGATCAAACAGAGGGATGTCATCTCTCTACAGCCTGAGGATTATTATGCTGTCGTATTGGGAGCGTTCCCTTGGTTACTTACTTTGCTATTGAAAATTATCCAACGTAACAGGCATCATTCTTCCTGGTGCTGCTCCACCAGTTTCTCAACTTTTCCGTACCAACTCCGTATGACTTAAAGCATGTGGATTTTTGGTTTCAGTTCACCTGAAATATAACCATTCACTTAATTTGTATATAAAACGTAGTCAAAGGCAATCCCTCTTTCATTTTAACATTATTTTCACTTCACATCGAAAGTAGGGCTGTCAATTGATTAAATTATTTAATCACGATTGATTGCATGATTGCCACATGATTGTCACACAGTTTTTATCTGTTCAAAATGTACCTCAAAGGGAGATTTGTAAGTATTTGATACTATTATCAACCTGGTGGGCAAATATGCTTGCTCTATGCAAATGTATGTATATATTTATTATTGTAAGTCAATTAACCACACCAAAAAATGACAAATATTGTCCATTGATGCCAGTATGTTCACGCTACAACCTAAAAATCACAAGTTGCGTTAATGCGTTATAGAAATTAGTGTCATTAAAACGAATTTGCGTTAACGCGTTATTATCGCATTAACTTTGACAGCCCTAATCAAAAGTATAATTTCTTGCTTTAAATAACGTGGACCACCTGATTTCCAGGTGTGATCAATACTATAATTATTTATATTTGCTTTCTGGAACAACTTATAAACTACTGATAACTATGAATAACACCAGGTGTTTATATTTGACATCAGCACCTTCTCTGTGCTTTGTCTCTGTTAGTTCTTTCACTGAATGATAGACCAACCTTGACTCATTCCTTACAAAAGAGCAGGAAAAAAACAAGCCTATCGCTCGTCACTGTTGTTGTGCTTAATGTCTCTGGCTGTCACAGCTGAACAATGTTGATTCACCTCCAGTGAATAGTCTGTGTGTGCCTGTGCTTATGTGTGCAGCCATGAAAGACAGTAGTGCTAAGCTGCTTAGCTGGAGTGAGGTCTTTGGCTGGTGGTGCACTGGCCTGGTTGTGGGCCAATGATTTTTCTGCTAGGCAAGTGGTAGTCAGTGTGTTTTTGTTGTACACCAAAGACTGAGACTGATCGGATTATTACATGGCTGTTTGATAGACAGAAAGCTCCTGCAGCTATTAGTAAAGCATCTGTAGATTCATTGAACATTCAGCCGGGAATATTCTTACACATGACTCACATACCTTATACTGTATACTGCAGTTCCCTCACAGGACTCATCTGTTATAAAGATCTGTCTTTCTAGGTACTCAGGTCAGAATACAGATATGGAGAAGCTGAGAATAGACCTCTGCGCTCACAGCAGGAATGTTTTCAGATACATTGGAGGCGAACGTCAGACGAGAACAACATAGATATGAGACAAGAGGTGCGGGAGCTCCTGGCCATCCGCGGTGAGGAAGGTATTAAGCGGTAGATGACAGGATGGTGAGGCACAATGTAGTGCATGTGAATATAGCAAGGCTGCTGAATGAGGGAGGAATCCGCCCTCAGTACACAAACACAGAAACACACCGTGCCGACCGTTATAACTTTTTCCATTTCCCCTTTAACAAAGGTGAAAGGTAGGCCATATTGCGATTTTGATAAAATGTATTAATGGTGCAGCCCTACAACAAAGAAACTAATTTAGTATTTTAGTATTTCCTGTATGGTGCAAGACCTGTCAGCTACAGGTTGTCAGTTACTGACCCTATCGTGATGAAGGAAACCGAAACCCTAGATATGTGCGTGTGTGTGTGTAACTTAAAAAAAAAGAACCTGCAGACCGCACTAAACACCAGGCCTCTGTGTATGTATGTAACTGTTGTAATGTAGTCATGGGGTGTTAGTAATGTCCTGTGGTTTTCTGTGCTCATCTGTCTGCCGGTAAAGTGCTGAGAGAGGCATGAGAGGTAAACCTACCAAAGTGAGCTCTTAAATCTATATGGACAACAGCCGCTAATCTCCCTCCAACACGTACGTCTGTCTGCTGAGAAATGCAGGCTGTGACAAGAAGGCCATCACACAAACACTTGTGGAGCGCACTCTCACTTTGGCCTCGTCTGCTATCTCTTACGCACACGCACGCACGCACGCACGCACGCACGCACGCACGCACGCACGCACGCACGCACGCACACACACACACACACACACACACACACACACACTGTTCCCTCTCTCATTCTCTTTCACCTTCAGCTTCCCGTTGTTTATCAAGCTCTGGCCCATTTTTCTCAGAGGTTATTTTAATTTTGGTCCACTTGCTTTGTGTTAATTTCCTCTGTGTGTACTAAAGTGGTTCCAGTGTGACCTGTTTTGACTGGATCCAGGAAGCATTACCTTTTCCCTATAGAGGTACTTCCGAGGAATGTAGTCTTAATTATAGAATATCAGGACACGAACTGAAGTCGTTTTTTTTCCCGCTTCCTATTAGATGAGAAAGGTTAGATTGTTTTACTTCTGGGACCTGAATTCCTCTTATGTTGATAGTAGGGCTGTTAATCAATTAAAATATTTAATTGTGTGATCGTAGTGAATCGTGATTAATAGCAAATTAATCGCACATTTTTTATCTGTTCAAAATGTACCTTAAAGGGAGATTTGTCAAGTATTTAATATTCTTATCAACATGGGAGTGGGCAAATATGCATGCTTTATGCAAATGTATGTATATATGTATTATTGGAAATCAATTAACAACACAAAACAATGACAAATATTGTCCAGAAACCCTCACAGGTACTGCATTTAGCATAAAAAATATGCTCAAATCATAACATGACAAACTCAAGTCCAACAGGCAAAAATAGTCAGTGTGTCAGTGTGCTGACTTGACTATGACTTGCCCAAAACGGCATGTGATTATCATAAAGTGGGCATGTCTGTAAAGGGGAGACTCGTGGGTACCCATAAAACCCATTTTTCATTCACATATCTTGGGGTCAGAGGTCAAGGGACCATTTCGAAAATGGCCATGCCAGTTTTTCCTTGCCAAAATTTAGCGCAAGTTTAGAGCGTTATTTAGCCTCCTTCGTGACAAGCTAGCATGACATGGTGTTATAAACGCATTAACTTTGACGTCCCTAGCTGATATACAAACATACAGTATATGGATACATTGGAATTGTGTATTTCTTCACACAGTATAACCAATAAGACAAAGTGGAGACTTTGTATTTGCATCTTTCTGGTTGTTTGACAAGTACAGGTATATTGAAAAACTGATAAATGTAAATGAAATGCTGCTTCATGTGGACAGACCTTCCTCCCCACTGTTGCCCAGTACAAATTTTTCAAATATGCTTTATGTGTTTGCATTGAGACTGAGTTAATCTATTATCCCTGCTATCTCAACGCTCTCCTGGCTAATCCACTGCACACTAAGCAGCTTTCACAGAGAGATCGCGACCGGTCAATCTGCCAGTTTTAGCTTGTTTTCATACTGGTTTACTTTTATTTGCTGGGGAGAGTTCAGTAGGTCTACTCAGTACTGTATTTCTCACTAACTGTTCACTGCTTTAGTTCTTTTCAACTTTTTAATTTGCTTTTTTTATGAGTTCACGGTATTTTTGCACAACAATGACGGTTTTGTCTGTGTGGCTCTAGCCTTCAGTTGTATTGTACCTATTGACTCATTGCTTTGTGTCTGTGTGAATGCAGGTGTCTCCTCTGCTACCTTGTTGCACACAAAGTCCCTGCGCGGCCACAGAGACTGCTTTGAGAAATGCCACCTCATCGCCAACCAGAAGCTGTCACGTTCCAAGGTCTCCCGAAGTGCCTACGAGGGCATGAAGCTGGCCTTCAGCCAGAAACTGAACCGCATCATCCAGTATGCCCAGAACAAAGACTCCGTCTCCTCCAACGGCCCCAGCAGGCGGGGGGCCAAGATTCTTTGTTACAGCCAGCAGGGCGACCGCAAACTGCTGCCCCAGTCGGATGCCCAGGTGCCCCGCTACACACCCTGCTGGGACATGGGCAAAGCAACAGGGCTGCCCGATTACACCATGGGGATGTTGGAGTGCCACACGGTGGAGAAGCTTGGGCTGTTGCAGGAGACACAATCTGATGTTTGGTCCACTGACGGCAGGAATGGTCTACACAGCCGGAACCAGTTGTCAGGAGGAGGACAGTCACAGCACAGACACGACGGCCACAACAGAGATGAATGTGAGCACATTTAAGTTTGACCTTTACGAACTTTAGTTTAATCAGTGTCTAATTGAAGCAGAAGTGGAAGGTCTGTTTTCTTCTTTTGAAGGAAGACTAGTGTTGCCAATTTGTCAACAGGAATGGATCGCTCTCTCTGCCTCTCTTCTCTCTGTCTTAACTTCAACATTCAGTGCGATTTCTAAAACCTCTGAGTGCTTATTAGTTCAAAGGCAGCAGACGAAACGGTAACAGAAAATACATTCTTACTTCTGTCCTTCATCTTCCTCTTCGCTGTGATCTCTGCAGAGAAAGGTTAATTTTCCGCTAACCTCGAGATTTAGTATGTCCTTGTCTTTCTCACGTCTTGTCACTACTAAAGCTGCTTATGACTACCGACTGCAGCAGTGTGAGAGAGCCTTCTACAGTAAAGGTCTCTAATTAGAATTCTGTGCTTTGAAATGAAAGATGATGGGCATTTCACAGGTACAAGTGTTTGCATTTATTCGTGTGCATATCTCTACATTAGCTCATCAACACTTTCTTATCTGAATAACATGCATTGGGCAGGAAACTCATTTTGAGCGTCACACACTTCATTTCCTGCATTCTGGTGAATTTTTCTGCATCAATTTATTGAGGAAATGTTTTCATTTATGTGAAAGAAAACACAAAGTTCAGGCGCCAGGTGAATTCAAAATCTGAAAATATAATGCCGTAAGGCTCTCAGGCATTCTGTATTACTTTCAAATATTTATCCTGTATTCTCATTAATGTGATCTCTGCTGAGTCAACACACATGTAAGCATGGTTTAATTTTTGATGTAATGCAAGTTTAAGGCACTTCCGCGTCCCTTTTCAGACCTGGATGCAAAGAACGTATATTGCCAAGAAGTGAAAGTCAGTTGTCCGTTTCCATTGCAACATCAGCGCCCAGCAGCAAAGTTACGTTTCTGCCATTTTGGACTGAAAGCGACTATCGGACGCCGTATTGACATTTAAAATGAGGGATGACGAGAAGGTCGTCACTCATTTAACAACTGTAAATTATATTATAAACGTGTCTGCTGAAGAATAGACGCTCCGCTCCTGACGTTTCTGTACATGCTGTGTACATCCTGTGTGACATTCCTGGCATCTCACACTCTCTAATCAAAAGTGTTTGTCTTTTCTTTCAGTGACTAAAATGAGTGTGGACGAACTCCATCAGATGAACAACCAGCTACTGATGCAGATTCAAAGTATGTGTTTTTTTTTCTGGCATTCTGTGTTAAGTTGTGCAATGCAGGAGATTGAACACAACCGTTGACATAAAGTTCAACCATTTAAATCATCAACATTTTCCATCTGTAATAAATCCCCATATTAGATTCTTGGTGCCCTCGGGGGAAGAAAGCTGTATTTGGAAGAAGTGTTTTTCACTTACAGCATACCCAGTCTCAATAAATCAGGGGCTCATAGACTGGAAGGTTTCTCTAGTCAACACATCATCTCCCTCCATGTGACCAGCTGTGTTGAATTGGGCACTGTGTACTGCTCGCTCATGCATTCCCTGCCTGTCTGTTCACTCCATTCTTCATCAGTTAGACCTATTGTTTGCTACACACAGTAACAGCTAAGCTACGCACAGCTCTTCTCAAGCAAGTTCCATTTTTACCTCAGTATGGTCAAGTAGCAGGGTCATAATAGAACATCGTTGTGAGAGTTTTGGCATACCGCAATCATCATTAAACATTCTTGATATTTTCATCTTCAGTCTTCTGTTGAGTGATTAAATGAGCCAGATAGTCTCTCCTTGCAGTGTCAATAGGGAAACGACACATGCAGCGAATGTGAGATGTCCTCTGGTGGAGTGAAGTCTAGTGGGTGTCTGGCCTTCAGTCAGTTCCACATATTTTCATTACTTTATACAGAACAGATGGGGAGGTTATTGCTCCTATATTATTTAGCAGCAAGATTTTTTATGATCTACAGTATGATCCTCAATAGAGTGCTACAGGAATGAGTCCTAAAACCCTTAAATGAGTTAGCATTTTAGCACTTTATGGTTCCCTCATCTGGAAGTCAATGTTTTTTTTTAATGGGTTTTCACTTAGATGCCTGAAATAAGGTCTGTGGTTAACACAAGCTGAAGAGATTTTAACCTTTTGTTCTACATCAGTAAATACCCCACTTGTGAGTTTTGAAGCCATATGTGTCTTAAAAAAGGCGGTTGCTAACAAGTGGCTAAATGAGACCACAAAACACGTCCGCCTGTACAGCTTCGTTGTGTATGCTCACGCTCATGCGACAGTGGTGTAGTTTGTTTATAGCCTAACGTTAGCTTTTAACTTCTGCCGATTGCATTTATGCTTCAAAAATCATAAAAGTGGTGTTCATTTGTGAAGATTATCTTACGAAACAAAATGTGTTTGTTTGCCACTTAGCTTATTTTCCATAATAATCTAAAACCCAGTGGAAAAATCTCATTGGCTTTTTGTCAAGGGAACCAGGGCGATGCTAACTTCCTGGTTGGCCTACATCACCCCTGGAGCACTCTGTTAGAAATGTTTTCACGTCCATAAACTTGTTTAAATTAGTGTACCTCAGCCGCACAACACTGACGTCCTTGACTCAAGTTGTTAGTTAGATAATGTTTTTGTTTTTTTCTTGTTGTGTGGGGGTATCTTAAGCAGACGCATTTTCTGTCGTGTTGTCTTTGCTCTCTGCCCCTTCAGTAATCAGTGTTATTGGTTTTCTTTATCTCACTTGTTTGTCTGTGTATAAGTCACTGATTCCCATTGTTTTGCCCCCCTGTCTCTCTCTCTCTCTCCACAGAGGTCTTCGAGGAGCTGACCGATGCCGTGCAGGAAAAAGACTCGTTGGCGTCAGAGCTGCATGTGCGTCACATCGCCATCGAGCAGCTCTTTAAGAACTGTGCCAAGCTGCCCTGGCTGAACATTAGCAGAGCCGGGGTCAAGGCCAGCAGCAGCACCACCGGCCCTGTGGAGTGAGGTGCGAGGTGGAGGCTTCTCTGTCTCAGCTGCTGGGAGGAAGCTGACACTGAACACTTGAAAAGTGCCGGCTGCAGCAGCGAGGCTGAAACAGCGAGGCTGAAACAGGCCTTTATGTATATTGATTGACTTTTACGACACTATGGTGACGTTGAGTTGTTAGAGCTGCTTTAGAGCAGCATTAAGGGCTGTGTTGACATGGCTTCCGTTCCCGTGGTTGCGGTGATGATGCAAGGATTAATGGTGGTTTGCAGTTTAAAACAAATTGCTGGTCTGGCATGTGACCTGAATTCAACCCATCTCATGTAGCCAGGATGCATGTTAATACCAGGTGGAACGGGGATCAAGAGTTTCCTGTCCCTGATACACGCTGAGGACATGATGATCCTTAAAGAACATCTTTTAAGATTTACCTTAATCCAGACTGAAAGCAGTGTGTCTACATAATTTTAAAGAAGTGGTTGGTTTAATTTCTTTTTGTTTAGTTTGCTGTAAAACATTTCAGTTTTCATTGTTTGGATATTCAATTATTGGTTTTAACATTGCCTAATACTCGTGGTGAGTTACAGTATTTTATAACATAACTTGGTGCAGAATACTTAATGCAGATTAGCTGGATGATGTCTGTCATATTCATACCACCAGACACTGCCAGCAGTAGTGTTTGATTACTGTTCTAATGTCAAGCATGAACGAGGTTTTAGCTTTTCCTTTCAGCTGCACACTGGCAACATAATGGCTTGAAACACAAGTTTGCTTTCACGCTGCCCTAATTTGACTTGATAGTTTATGAATACTGTTGTGAGCAGATAGATTTAACAGTAAAAAATAACATATTGAAGTAAGCTCAAGTCTAATCTGGAAAAGGGCATGGGCAAAGTGCAAGACAACGCCCAAAAGTACCCTAAAGCATCTCTGCAGCAAAGACAAATCACAAGTGTGAACATTAACATGGCTATACTAGCTGTGCAGGTTTCTGTTTGTGAGGGTGATGACTATTTTGGGAGTGTCCATGAACGAATACTTTGTAACAGCTGGTTGGCAGGAAGCAGAAATATCAGTTAATATACCCGCAGCTTAAAGTGATAGGTATTTTATTTTTAATTTTTAGGTTTATAATAACGATCATTGCTGGTGAGATTTACTCAATATTTAGCGCAGAGCTGTCTGTTGTATAGCTGTCGAGCACAAGTCGTATGCATGGCTATACACTGAACGAGGGCTATCGGAAGAAGAAATGTTTTACTATTGAAAAAGAAATCCAGCTGCCAAACCAAAGTCTGTATTTGTTCTGTTTCACATGTGAACTGCAAGCATTTGATTCCATTAGCAGAGGAAGATGCAATACCAAACTGATTGAAAAATATATGTGGCTTAGTGATTCTCTTTTAGTTTTGGTTCAGTGTGTTTAATGAACCATCGATTTTTTTATTCTTTAAAGAAGGGGTTCTCAAACTGTTTGGGCCCAGGGACCCCTTAAAGGGGAGAACATTTTCCAAGGACCGCCTCATAATAAAAAAAACACCGATTAAGCATAATGCTTCCTACCATTTTTACTCTTAAGGCATTTTCATATTAGGTACGATTGATTCGTACCGTGCCCGAGAACTCCCCCGCCGCTCAGCTTTCACATCAATAAAGTTATTCCGTACCCGAGTACACTTGCGTCATCATCCGCGTGTATTTGTTAATGTTGAGAACAGCTGTTCTAGTTGCAGAGCGTCGTTAAACACTTCATTCAAACTTGACAGAAACAAAATAAAACTCACCAAAACCGTCGTCGTTGGTCTCTCCAAAAATCACCAACTCTGGTTTGGTCAAAATAAACTCGATGTGAAAATATGACTGCTCTACACGTTGTCCCATTAAATTAGCTAAATCAAATAACAAATATTGCCCAACCCTATCACCTACTATGTTTATATTTTAAGAACCCTCTGGCCTGCCTTCCTGCTTTATCAGTCAAGGCCGTGCAATTCAGAGGATGAGATCGTCACATGCTGTGTGGGGATACAGATATCAGAGCAGACCAGCTGGGTTGAAAAAAGCCTGCCCTTTCAAAACTACCTGCTGACTGCTACCTCGGGTTACATAGCGGTCCACTTCCGTATTTTGGTAGGGTTGGTTTCGTTTTGATTCATGACAGATTCACATGATGTGTCACAATGATATCAGAGTTTCCGTTGGCCCAAAACGTGGGTGGCAGGAATGAACACAATATGCTTGTTTTATTGGCGCAAATGGTCCCAATCTGTAGAGATGTACTTGTCAATGATACAGCACAATTTTATCATTTATAGCAGATTATTTCGCGGACGCCCCCTGACAGAGTGCCACAGACCCTCTAGGGGTCCCCGGACCCCACCTTGAGAACCACTGCTCTAAAGAGGTTGATGTGGAAATGATTTGTTCTCAAGTACACATGGCGTATGTTTTACAATTTGTTTTATTTATCTTTTTCATTCATCTTTTATGTGCAGTGTTAACTTTCATTGCCCTCTCTCCTGTATTGATGTGTGAGAACTAAGTTGAGCAATACGCGGAGGTCCCTGATTTTTAACGAGACAAATAAGGACGTAGGGGATGGTATTAACAGTCGGTGTGTTAAGCCTGCAGTTTTGGTTAATTTCTTATTCAGGAACCCTATGCAAGAAAGAGACAAATAAATCAGTAGCCTTATTAAATAGAAAATATCAAAAAATAATATTAGTTATCTGAGTTTTCCTCAGAAGAGGTCTTAGAGCTGCTCGAGTATAATAAGCTGGGAAAGACAAAGTTATATTCAGATTGATGTTTAGAAGAACTCAGCTTCGCCACCATCTCTTTTGCTCTCTCTTTGTAAGAGATTAAATGTATTTGACCCCTTTTAGGGTTTTAAAGGTTTTAGCTCCATTTTAAACTTGTATCTTGGTTTTCTTTGGATAAATGTGTTCAGTTGTGCTTGAGCGTTTGAGCGTATTCAGATTACTGGTCCTTAATGCAAAGTCCTTCAATCTTCAGTTGTATGTTTTTTTATTTGTGTGTTTAATTCTGAATGCTGTGTCTTTTTGTATAGTGTGGAAACATGCCTGGGCTTATGCCTCTGCTCAGCAGAACATTCAAAATGGATTTGGTTGTTTTCATTTTCTTTTTACTGGAGATGTAAGCACACCTGTTACACCTCCTTCCCTTAGACTTGACTCTTTGTTCATTTGTTTTCTGATGTTGAAACGAGGCTGCATTTGTGTCGTGTGATGATTCTATTTATTGTGTGTTCATGGACCTTACACATGCTGTGTGATTTGTGCTTAAGTGACGGTTTGTATTTTTTTGTAAAATATTTCAATAAAATTATTTTTACTACACACTGTGATATTCTGGATTTGTTTGTGGCCACTGCTGCAGAGATAAGAAAGGTGATGTGATTGATATTCACATTATTATAAAGGAATGTGACAGACACTGAATGGCTACTTGAAGAAGGAAGGTTAAACGCGCTTCTCACAAAGAAGTTGCAGAGTAGCAATCTTGTAACAGGAGAGACTTCAGAGAGCAGTTCCAAAGCATACTGGAGCACACCGATTTAAGGCAGTAAACTTTATTAAATACTAACCTTTCGACGCCAATGAAGACGCAGTTGACATCGAAACGTTAGTATTTAATGAAGTTTACTGCCTTAAATCCGTGTGCTCCAGTATGCTTTGGAACTGCTCTCGGAAGTGTCTCTTGTTACTGAATGGCTACTTCTCCACGTGGGCAATAATGACATTGTAAACTGTATAAAGTGAAATGTTGACCTTTTACACAGTCATGTGTTACATTAACGCACAACTTTACTGTCTCCCCACATGCACATATTCTTTGTACTTTTACACTTTATATACTGTGAACATTTGCACATCCCCAGGTCAATATTTCGCACATTCCTGCACAAAACTGTACAGCTCTTTCCACTTTAAAAATGTATATATTTTGACGCATTTCTTATATTTTTTCATATTTTCTATTGTAATTCTTTCTATTTTATATGAAGCATCTTGGCTTTTGTACTGTTAAAGGTCTTATTGATAACACTTTTATGTGGACGAATATTTAACGTCAGTTAGTGTGGAAAAAACTGATAAATGGCTGAGGTGACGATAAGTGCCTGGCAACACATTTTTTTATGAGGTATGTAGAATGAGTCGAGGAGTCTTACAGCCTAAGGAAAGAAGCTGCTCTGTAGTCTGCTGGCATGGTTGTGGATACTTTTGTATCGCTGGTCAGACAGCAGCAGGGTGAAGTTTATTTCCTTACAGAGGCTGTAGGAACGTACTGAAACATCTGTGAAATATGAGGAGAGAAATTGCAGCTGTGGTGTTCTTCCTGAAAGAGCTTGTGAAAAAGGGGGAGAAGTTGGAGTCGCACAAGATCGATCTGTTGCAGAACATGACTGTAAACACTGAATAAATGCTGAGTCCACCCATTTCACCTGATTATGACCCAGTTGTTGACTTCATGGATTTATAAATGGACTGCACAATAATCACAAGACTGTTCACTGTGCATTGTGTGGTAGATGGAGGTTAGGCGCCCTCTTGTGGACAAAAGGCATTTATAAGTTGAGCTGTAACTGAGCCTGTTGGTTATGAGTCATTTCCAGGAAATCAGCACACCATGCCATGTGGGAAAACTCCTCAACAACCGAATAGCCTTGAGGAAGCCATTGCTTCAAGAAAAAAGGGAAATTTCATAGAATTGTGTAACCATATAATTTTAATGCTGTCCAAGTTTCTATTCTAGTCATCTATATAATAGATTTTTTTATTTTTTATTTACAAGGTTACAAGGTTTGTTTATTTTCATTCTACAACACAGGGTTGCACAACGAAATGCGAGTAAAACTATTTTTTTATGATGTACGGAGAATGAGTCGAAGAGTCTTACAGCCTAAGGAAAGAAGCTGCTCAGTAGTCTGGTGGTATGATAGTAGATACTTTTGTATTGCTTGCCAGACAGCAGCAGGGTGAACAGGCTGTTGCTATTGTCTTTTGATATCCTTTGGGCTCTGCGCAGGCACCTCACCTCACTGATATCACTGATGATGATGATGATGATGTTCTGGCTGTATTTAATGACCAGCTGCAGAGCCTTCCTGTCCTGCACAAACCCTGCCAGTTTGTAATGTTTCCAGTCAGGATGCTTTCTATTGTTCTTCTGTAAAAGTGAACAAGAACTTGGCAGGGGAATTTTACCTTCCTAATTTCCTTTACAATTTTTACAAACTTCACACCAAAAATAAACACACTGTAACTACTTTTCTTGTGATCTGTTACAATGTAAACTTGGGTTTGCTTTTCACTTTTCATGATATAATTACATCAGTGGATGCTACCATTGCAACAAACAAAACTGCTCCCCAAGTGCTCCACAGACAGACTCAGGAAATCCTTTGTCCCCTGAGCCATCAAACTGTACAACACCTCTCTAGTGAGGGGGGGGGACAAAGGAGGACGGTCTGCAAGACAGATAATAATGCACTCTCTTCTGCACTATATTCACTTTTTTTAATAGTCGTGTATCACAGCTGTTACCCTGCACTATATTCAGTTTTAACAGTTTTTCTTCATCTCCTTGTATTTTTATATCTGGTATATTTTTTTTGTACTTTGTACTTTGCACTACTAACTTTTTTACTGCCTTTTTACTAACATGTTTTGCACTATGGAACTGTGATGCTGGAAACTTGAATTTCCCTCAGGATCAATAAAGTTACTATCTATCTATCAATCTATCTATCTATCTATCTATCTATGTATCTATCTATCTATCTATCCATCTATCTATCTATCTATGTATCTATCTATCTATGTATCTATCTATCTATCTATCTATCCATCTATCTATCTATCTATCTATCTATCTATCTATCTATCTGATATATTTATTGTTTGCTACAATTTCACTATATATCAGTTCTCCTATAAAGACTCAATTAACACAATTAACTGATAATGTTATTTTGGCAAATCATTAGGTAAACAAGTCTTGAGGCAACAGAGAAGGAGAAAGGGAGCACCCAGCTTTAATGATTTCATATGATAACCTATTGTTAAACTAGCAATGAATTATGTTACTAGTGGCGTACACTAAAATTGGATCATTTTACAAACTTCACACCAAAAATAACACACTGTACCTACTTTTCTGGTGATCTGTTAACAATATAAGCTTGGGTTTGTTTTTCACTTTTTATGATATAATCACATCAGTGGATGCTACTGTATCATTGCAACAAACAAGAAACACATGTCTGACTGTGAGTCATAACAGTGATGAGTATGACTCACTCCAATGACGAGCATACCACTCGACCAATGAACGCGCTCTATCGGTCTGCTCGGAACCAATGAGAGTGATTGGTGGGCGGGGTTTGTGACGTAAAGGGGCGGAGTTAGTAACTGAACTTGAAGCGCTCTTCTACCAAACTTCCGCTTCCCATTCATTTCATACCACCACGCTGGAGGAGAGCTGGAGGAGAGGTAAGAGAAGATGCACACAGCCTCGTGTCACACTGTAGTGTGTCTTAAGGGAGTACTGGTTGTTTTTTAATACATTTAGGCGTTATTTAGATAACATTATGTTCGTACCGTCAGTCTAGATAGTACCCACGCTGAGTAAAGTAGTGATAAAGAAGTTAATGTTATTGGAGAAGTGATGCTGGGATTACCGGAACTGGTGCGTCACAGCGCGCCTTTCTGGGACTGACCGTTAACGGTAACTGAAGTCAACAGATACAACAAAAAGACAGTGTCCTTAAATTTAACAGTCTTTCAATCAATCAATCAATTCCATTGATCATTTTAAACAAAAATAATCTCCAAAACAAGATACCAAGATAACAAAATAGTTATGTTAGGTTATTTCTGATACACTTGGCTCCAGTTTGTTTCTAATGGTCTGGGTGTAGTGGATAGATAATCTTCAAACATGTGTAATATAATGTCCTAATACTAATATGTCTTTCTCCAGCTCATCTACTTTAATTCCAACCAATACTGTTATTACTATTTCACTCTTACTTAACTTCAAGATTCAAAATGTTTATTGTCACGCCGCTTATGCAAGTACAATCGTGTGATATGCTTTTTGCTGGGAAGCTCCATTAAAAATAATAAGTTATATTACAATTATAAAAGGAAATACTTTGTGCAAGGCATATTAAGAACATATACATATCAGGAAGTATGAATGTACATATATAAGAAATACTTTGTACAAGGCATATTAAGAATATATATATAGGCATATTAAGAACATATACATTAAGAACATATACAGTATATACAGTATAAGATATACGATTGAGGTACTTTTTGTGTGAGAAGGTGTTGTATGAATAATCTATTTAAAAGTCTGATGGCCTGGGGGAAAAAACTGTTCCTCAGTCTGCTTTATGCTTAACTTCATTCAGATCAATTTATTATTTTATTATTATTACTTATCTATTTATTTATTTATTTATTTGGTGTGACCACGGGCAACATGGGGTGGGTGGGTCCTCTCTCTATGTTTTTATTTCATGTCAGGGACACTCAGTTATGTTTTGCATCTGATATGATGACCGTTTCCATGTCTGCAAAAAAAAGCCAATAAAAATGATTTGAGGAAAAAAAAAAGAAAGTGTAATGGCAGTGCTACTTTTCATCAGAGACATGAAGAGGTTTATTCCCAAATGGGAAAAGGAAAATGTTCCATCTGGAAGTCTTTCAAATTAGAAAAACTACTGATTCTGACCTCACAAAGCAATTTGTAGTGTCTGACACTTATCAACTGGAAATGCTCGTCATGTTTTTGTGTCGCTCGGTTGCTGCTCCCCATCTGACCAAATTTGATTTCCTTACAGAGGCTGTAGGAACGTAATGAAACATCTGTGAAATATGAGGAGAGAAATTGCAGCTGTGGTGTTCTTCCTGAAGAAGCTTGTGAAAAAGGGGGATAAGTTGGAGTCGCACAAGATCGATGTGTTTGTTGAGAGGCTGGCTGCTGCACTGCAGGAGAATTTCAAGGGTCACTGGTACCCTGAAAACCCCAGCAGAGGACAGGCGTACAGGTGCTGCTCTCGACCCTTTGCCATTTTTACTAAACACACACAACTTTCTTTTATTGATGTGTACGGGCGATGTTGGGACTGTTTAAACTGAAATCAGTTTTGTGTGCTCTGCAGGTGCATCCGAGTGAACCGGTTCCACAGGCAGGATCCAGAGCTCCTTCGGGCCTGCCGAGAGAGCGGGGTTCAGTACAGTGACCTGAGTCTGCCTCGTGAACTCACACTGTGGGTGGACCCTGGGGAGGTCTGTTGCAGGTGAGACTTTGAGGGAATTTGCCGTGAAAGAGCTGATGCAAAATTTGAAGAAGTTTGTAGTTCAACAAAAATGACTAATAGTTTTAGCATTATTTACACTTTAATAGTGTAAATATTTCAAAAACTCATTGGAAGTGTGGTGGTAGGAAGCGAAGAAAAGCAACCTGTAGGTTATATTATATATATGTAAACTATATTTATTGTGTTGCTCCAGCCCTGTACTATTCAGGAATCATTTTATGACTGTCCAGTTTTAACCTCCTGAGACCGACTTTACTGTCTTACAGAGGCTGTAGCAGGTTCAGTTTTAGTGCTAAAGCTGCATCTCAAATTAATCTCCAGGTTCCCAGCTTTCAGATGATGTACACCTCTTAGATGGACATCTACTGCTGACCTGCTATATCCCCCTAAAGACCTCCTATACTCCCTAAAAAAGACAATATGGCTCTATTATTGGTCTCGGAGGGTTAAACAGACTTCCTGTTAAATAGGTTTATCCCTCTCTAAAACTATTCGTGTTTTCCCTCCATTCCCATTGTTAGGTTCGGAGAACAAAATCCCTGCTTCTCAGTGGCCAGTTTCTCCAACGACGATGAGGATGACAAAGATGTTGTGACGGTGACTCGTGCTTTGGAGAGGGTGACATCAGACTACCACTCAGGTTCTTCTTCTGACGAGGAGAGCACGCGCATTTCCTCCCCCACTGTCGTCAACAGCCGCTG
Organism: Sebastes umbrosus; assembly: GCF_015220745.1. NCBI lineage: Eukaryota > Metazoa > Chordata > Actinopteri > Perciformes > Sebastidae > Sebastes > Sebastes umbrosus. The sequence goes on from NC_051285.1 coordinate 24,263,438, forward strand.
TGCTAACCAGGTATGGCATGATACATTTTAGAATTCCCATGACTAAATATCCCATGTTTAACGAGTTGGGAGTCTAATACTTCACGGGGTCAAGGGGCTGGGATTGTTTGTGTTGGCAGTTGATGGAAGCTTTTCTTTCTTTGTTTCCTATTTAAGGCGATGAATCCAGCTGCTCCTACGTGGCATCCTAAGAAGATGGTACCAGCGAAAGGTTACGTCCTTCCACGGCCTCACCGCGGCTTCAGGCCTCGCGGCAGAGCCTCCCACACTTTGAGGCCTCATGCGTGGGCGCCTCATGCGTGGGCTCCTCATGCGTGGGCTCCTCATGCGTGGGCGCCTCTTGGCTACGACGGAAGGCCTGGGTACTGGGACTCAACCCAAAATCACGCACTTGGTTACTGATAGGAACCATAGTACCTATTGTTCACACTAGACATTCAAGCTGAGGACCACTTTAAAATGACTGGATGGTTTTTTAAACATGAATTTTTATAGATTACATATTAACTGTTTTTGACAAAAACTCTTTTTTGCACTTTAGACTATTTGTTATAGTTGAAATAAATCACTTGTATTAAATTAGATATTGAAATTGGAATACTACACATTTTGAAGTACTGTATTTTTACAATGGGAGATGTTCGTGTGTGACACCTGTTTTGTCCTTTGTGATAAAAATGTTTTATTTATTCGTAGTGCAGAATTGTCATATGTATTGGCTTAAATTTATGGAGTTTTATTAAACACAATTACCAAGCATGGTGATGCTTTGTCTGTTATTTTTGTGTTTACCAAAAGATCCTCCAAGTGTTGTGGTTGAAGTGTAACATTGGTGTTTTGTTTCTGCTGTGTGTCTTTTGGCATTTTCCCTTATTTGCTAGCTGATGGTGTAGAAGAGAGAAATAAGTATAATATAAAACCGGTCCCTGGCTGGAACCACATTGTGATAGGTGTGTTCTGCTCAACAGGACACTTATATGCATTTAGAGGTAATGTTCAGCTCAAAGGGTCGGCTCACCCAAATCAAAAAACTCTTCATGGTTAGATATCATCAGGAGTAAGTGAATATTTCTGTGATTTTGTTGAACCCTTTAATTTACTCGTTAACACACTAAAATACTTTGACATCAAAGCTATAGTTACATCTATCGATGGGAGATTCAGTGTTCAGTTCCAGGAACCATTGTCACAGTGGATGCCTCATGGAGGAGAGAGTTCCTTTTAAAAGAACTACTATTAAGTACTATGCAAGGAAGGTGCTGTGAAATATTCTTTATTGTAAAAAATGGGAGGTGAGCTAACATTCGTACTCCTACTTGTATGGTTAAGATGGGCTGTATTTGAATGACGATGCTGCCAAATTAACCACCACTTCCTGTTTGTCTGAGCCGCAGCCCCCCCAATGTGTTTTCACTGTTCTCTGTCCTGAGCAGCAAATGAACAGTATTACCCGGGAGTAATTTAAATATCATATCAACCCACCACAAGCATCTCTGGATAAATATGAGAGCTGGATATGTAGCCTATGGTCCACAGTTTTGGAAATGTAGCTTCATATATGGATTTGCCATTGATTCACAACATAGGCCATTGATTAAATTAACAGTACATACATACGAAATGATTACAAATATGAATATAAATGGATAAAACACAAATTTTAAAAGGCCAAAGTCATCTCTCCCCTCATGGGCTTGAAAATAGAAGACAAAATAAGCCAGGGTTAGACGCCATCTACTGTACATACTGTTTTAAAACTGTAACACATGTAATACTGTATATACTAGCTTGTTTCAAAGGAGGCTAAATGACACTCCAAAATTACGCTAAATTTTGGAGAGGAAAAACTGGCATGGCCTTTTTCAAAGGGGTCCCTTGACCTCTGACCTCAAGATATGTGAATGACAATGGGTTCTATGGGTACCCACGAGTCTCCCCTTTACAGATATGTCCACTTTATGATAATCACATGCAGTTTTGGGCAAGTCATAGTCAAGTCAGCACACTGACATACTGACAGCTGTTGTTGTCTGTTGGGCTTCAGTTTGCCATGTTATGATTTGAGCATATGTTTATGCTAAATGCAGTACCTGTGAGGGTTTCTGGACAATATGTGCCATTATTTTGTGTAATTGATTTCCAATAATAAATATATACATATATTTGCATAAATTAAGCATATTTGCCCACGCCCATGTTGATAAGAGTATTAAATACTTGACAAATCTCCCTTTAAGGTATTTACATTACTATTTTATATTTACTTATGTTCATATTTAAGCCTAAACGTAATGCCTGAGACTATATTTTGCTTTTACTTTTACTTGTGTGATTTCCCCTTTTATATAGGATACATATTTTATGAGCATTGTTGAAGGAACATGAGATCAAAGATTTTCAATGCCAATGGCTGCTTTGCTGGAAATGACAAATAAAGAACCTTGAACCTTGATGCCTCAATCTTTATTGCTACAACTATAGCCTACTTTATATTTGCTCAGGTTTTGACAATTTGGTAAATAAATTGTGACTGGGAAAAAGGGTGAGAAACCCCCCTAGGGTGGTATGGAAAGACACAGAGAGTTATACATTGTTTTCTTTTCACAGGGTATCATACAGGGTATCACACTGGCGCCCATCTTTCATAATAAACACAGGGACAGCTCCTGGTTCATACCCAGCCAACATGGTTATGTGGGCTCCACGTGGGTTATGCTGGGGGTACTTGGGTACCAAGTGGGTGTGGGCCCAAAATGGGCATCTTATCTGGGGCCCACTTGGATCAACTAAGTTGGTCCCATGTGGGCTCCCGATGTGGGCTACCCATGTGGGTCCTAGTTGGGTCACTACTGGGAAATTAGTGCATGGGGCCAACATAGAAACTGTGGACAAACCCACTTACAACCCATATTTCAGCCCATGTAGTCCCCATGTAGTCCCCACATAGAACTTAAAGGGACTATTTGTAACTTTCAGAAATGCTTGTTAACAGCGACACCTGTGGCCGTTAAGTCAACGAAAGTCAGCATCAGGCTCGCGCTTGCTCGCTCTAAATAGACGTGAACGAGCATCGCTCAAAACAGTGAGGCGACACACGTCAGCTAAAACCACAATATCACTCTATATTTCACCTGCTTGGCAGTAATGTTAGCTGACCAGACGGAGGTCTCTCCATGAATCAATGCTGATCCTAGTGTTGGCTTTTCGAGGCTGAAGCAGGAAGAGAAACGTTATCGCCTCCGACCGCAGCCGGAGAGAACAGGAGAGACACCGGCACCCGGTCAGAGATGGTTACGTTTCTCTTCCTGCTTCAGCCCCGCTGCAGGAAGAGAAACGTTACCGTCTCCGACCGGGTGCCGGTGATAACGTTTCTCGCTGCGGAGCCCCGTCACTTCACAAGACACGGAAAACCTCTGTTGGTCTGGAGGAGCTGCAGCATTTATTTATGCACAAATGTCCACTGTACATTCACTAGATATTTTCTCAGAGCTAAACTAACTCTTCTGCAGTGTGTAGTGAGCACGTATGCTTGTCTAGAGGTGGAGCGAGAACTCGCGCTGCGTGAGTGCAGGCAGGCAGCGGAGCAGAGACTTCAGCCACACGCGAACGCACATATGCAAGCGCGCATGTGTCCTGACCCGGTACATTTATACGCTTAAAAAGTTACAAACAGTCCATTTAAAGCTGGGACCAAGATGGGTCTTGGGTATGTTGCCCAGTTGGGGCCCACATAACTCCCAGTGTAATCCTGCAAGGAATCCATGAGGGCAATTGACATTGGGGTCATTATGGAACTCGCGGACAATCCCATATAGAGCCCATTTTTCAGCCCATTTACTACCCACATGGGCCCCACTTACAAATGTTGGCTGGGTAGCTTAGCAGAGTAGCATTAGCACTAGCACTGTGTAAGTTTCCATTCAAGACGGAACTTAACAAAGTAGCATTAGTAGCATTAGTAGCGCGCTACTGTATAAAAATCGTGTTGATTTAGGTGTAACGTCTAAAATAGGCAGGCATTCAGAGAACGAGCCCCGTCTGTTGCGCAATCACTGCGCGCTTGCATTTGTATAGCGGTCGGCAAGTCAACCAGTGTTCAGGAACACACCGTAACCGCACACATCGTTAACTCTGAACATCATCAACCTGCCGCCTCCTGGTATCACCCGAGGACACTTTCGGCCACGCGTCCAGTGATTTTCCCCTGGGCAGAGGACCTGAGTCCTCGTATATAGCCCAGATAGCAAGCGTTCTGAATGCCTCGATTTGTTAAGGGGACTGAGGAGTATTTATAGACGATTGACAACACATCATTCACAATCACGGTGTCGCAAAATTTGGAAATGGCTGTACATTATCCCGTTTAATACACGACTACTTACTGTAGAAATCAATATTTTGACACAAAAAAGGTCGGCCAGAGTCCGACATCTGAACTGCGCCCATAGCAACGGTCTGCTATACATAGCAACGGTCTGTTATACAGAAATTACAGACCGCCGTGATTGACCAATCAGAATCGAGTATTCCACACAGCCGTGTAATATGATGTAAAAGACTTTAATATCACTACAAACACCTAAATAAGGTGACAGCTGGCTGGAGGGAGATCACCTGGAAGTTGATGTAAGACAGTTGCCTAAATCAGCCACCAGGTGTCGGTGGTGCGCTGTAATTCCCATCCGGAATTGAGCAATTGTCCATGTTTGTCCCTTACAGGACACCGTAGTTCAGTAGTAGACAGTGACATGTCAGATGAGAGGAGCGGCTGTGATTGGCATTAGGCTGTTGAAGCTTCCCTTAACTCCACCTGCTGCTGGCTGCAATATTTGGTCATTAGGCTGCTGATCAAAGTGAGCATGATCGGATTATTTGATTGCTCCATTTGATTTGACTGTAATTTAGTGCTGACTGTCACTGACGTCACGATTCTTGTGGGGACTCTTATCTTCCGTGATGTCATGTACGACGTCACAGAGAAGGGTAGCAGTACTACAAGTTATTGGGCGGAGCTTATGTTCCATGTCGTGTGTGACGTCATTTGTGACGTCATGTGTGCTTACCAAAAAGTTTACTTATAGGACCCATTTTCTCTAATCTCTAAACTCTGAACATCTCTGTCAGATGCCAGAGACAAGGTTGTGACCTAGGCGGGTGCGGTCTACCACGCCACGGGCAAGTTCTCTGTTCAACCCGAAAGGTTGAACAGAGGATCCGTGGCGAAACTGCCAGGCATGGACACACATAGTGATCCCCTGGCTGGTAGGCGCCGGGCCACAGCCATTGTTTCAGAGTCTACATGCCAGGCATGGGCGACAGCTCCACTGGCAGGTAGACTCCAGGCGATATTCAGGGGTTCAGAGGGAGTTAGTAACTCGAGGGAACGAGTTACTAACTCGAGGGAACGAGTTACTAACTCGAGGGAACGAGTTACTAACTCGAGGGAAGGAGTTAGTAACTCGAGGGAACGAGTTACTAACTCGAGGGAACGAGTTACTAACTCGAGGGAAGGAGTTAGTAACTCGAGGGAACGAGTTACTAACTCGAGGGACCGAGTCACTAACTCGAGGGAACGAGTTACTAACTCGAGGGAACGAGTTACTAACTCGAGGGAAGGAGTTAGTAACTCGAGGGAACGAGTTACTAACTCGAGGGAAGGAGTTAGTAACTCGAGGGAACGAGTTACTAACTCGAGGGAACGAGTTACTAACTCGAGGGAAGGAGTTAGTAACTCGAGGGAACGAGTTACTAACTCGAGGGAACGAGTCACTAACTCGAGGGAACGAGTTACTAACTCGAGGGAACGAGTTAGTAACTCGAGGGAACGAGTTACTAACTCGAGGGAACGAGTTACTAACTCGAGGGAAGGAGTTAGTAACTCGAGGGAACGAGTTACTAACTCGAGGGAACGAGTCACTAACTCGAGGGAACGAGTTACTAACTCGAGGGAACGAGTTACTAACTCGAGGGAAGGAGTTAGTAACTCGAGGGAACGAGTTACTAACTCGAGGGAACGAGTTACTAACTCGAGGGAAGGAGTTAGTAACTCGAGGGAACGAGTTACTAACTCGAGGGAACGAGTCACTAACTCGAGGGAACGAGTTACTAACTCGAGGGAACGAGTTAGTAACTCGAGGGAACGAGTTACTAACTCGAGGGAACGAGTTACTAACTCGAAGGAACGAGTTACTAACTCGAGGGAAGGAGTTAGTAACTCGAGGGAACGAGTTACTAACTCGAGGGAACGAGTCACTAACTCGAGGGAACGAGTTACTAACTCGAGGGAACGAGATACTAACTCGTTCCCTCCAGTTAGTAACTGGAGGGAACTAGTTACTAACTCGAGGAAGCGAGATACTAACTATATATATATATATACGTGGGAGTGGGAAATATGTTGCTTTATGCAAATATATGTATATATTTATTATTGGAAATCAATTAACAACACAAAACAATGGCAACTATTATCCAGAAACCCTCACAGGTACTGCATTTAGCATAAAAAATATGCTCAAATCATAACATGGCAAAACTGAAGCCCAACAGACAACAACAGCTGTCAGTGTGTCAGTGTGCTGACTTGACTATGACTTGCCCCAAACTGCATGTGATTATCATAAAGTGGACATATCTGTAAAGGGGAGACTCGTGGGTACCCATAGAACCCATTGTCATTCACATATCTTGAGGTCAGAGGTCAAGGGACCCCTTTGAAAAAGGCTATGCCAGTTTTTCCTCACCAAAATTTAGTGTAATTTTGGAGCGTTACTTAGCCTCCTTCGAAACAAGCTAGTATATATATATAATTTAATCAATAGCCTTTATTGGGAATCAATGGCAAACCCATATATCAAGCTGCATTTCCAAAACTGTGGACCATAGGCTACATATCCAGCTCTCATATTTAGTACTACAAACACCTAAATAAGGTGACAGCTGGCTGGAGGGAGATCACCTGGAAGTTGATGTAAGACAGTTGCCTAAATCAGCCACCAGGTGTCGGTGGTGCGCTGTAATTCCCATCCGGAATTGAGCAATTGTCCATGTTTGTCCCTTACAGGACACCGTAGTTCTGAAATGTAGTTATAATTTAGATGTTGACTTTCACTATGGCGTGAGTTGGAAAAGTGAGAAGTTATGTTTTATATGTAAATACTGGCCGTAATGTTGGCTTGTTACTGTGTGCGAGCAGAGCACCCTCTCGGGGGAGGAGAAAATAGTGCAGACTGGAGAATTAGCCTGTTCAGTTATTGTCTACTATCTGTCTTGTTGTTTCATTTAAATTATTTTCACGTTAGATCTTATGTTAAGAGTGCCTTAAATCATTTTATGTGTTGTAATTTACTTTCCGTGTTAGATTATGTTTACTTTTGTACTAGAATATATTTCCTCATGGAGGTTGACTTTGCTTTCACTGCTCCATAAGGTTGTGGACCAACAGTTGAGATGACAGATGAGAGGAGCGGCTGTGATTGGCATTAGGCTGTTGAAGCTTCCCTTAACTCCACCTGCTGCTGGCTGCAATATTTGGTCATTAGGCTGCTGATCAAAGTGAGCATGATCGGATTATTTGATTGCTCCATTTGATTTGACTGTAATTTAGTGCTGACTGTCACTGACGTCACGATTCTTGTGGGGACTCTTATCTTCCGTGATGTCATGTACGACGTCACAGAGAAGGGTAGCAGTACTACAAGTTATTGGGCGGAGCTTATGTTCCATGTCGTGTGTGACGTCATTTGTGACGTCATGTGTGCTTACCAAAAAGTTTACTTATAGGACCCATTTTCTCTAATCTCTAAACTCTGAACATCTCTGTCAGATGCCAGAGACAAGGTTGTGACCTAGGCGGGTGCGGTCTACCACGCCACGGGCAAGTTCTCTGTTCAACCCGAAAGGTTGAACAGAGGATCCGTGGCGAAACTGCCAGGCATGGACACACATAGTGATCCCCTGGCTGGTAGGCGCCGGGCCACAGCCATTGTTTCAGAGTCTACATGCCAGGCATGGGCGACAGCTCCACTGGCAGGTAGACTCCAGGCGATATTCAGGGGTTCAGAGGGAGTTAGTAACTCGAGGGAACGAGTTACTAACTCGAGGGAACGAGTTACTAACTCGAGGGAAGGAGTTAGTAACTCGAGGGAACGAGTTACTAACTCGAGGGAACGAGTTACTAACTCGAGGGAAGGAGTTAGTAACTCGAGGGAACGAGTTACTAACTCGAGGGAACGAGTTACTAACTCGAGGGAAGGAGTTAGTAACTCGAGGGAACGAGTTACTAACTCGAGGGAACGAGTCACTAACTCGAGGGAACGAGTCACTAACTCGAGGGAACGAGTCAGTAACTCGAGGGAACGAGTTACTAACTCGAGGGAACGAGTTACTAACTCGAGGGAACGAGATACTAACTCGTTCCCTCCAGTTAGTAACTGGAGGGAACTAGTTACTAACTCGAGGAAGCGAGATACTAACTATATATATATATACGTGGGAGTGGGAAATATGTTGCTTTATGCAAATATATGTATATATTTATTATTGGAAATCAATTAACAACACAAAACAATGGCAACTATTGTCCAGAAACCCTCACAGGTACTGCATTTAGCATAAAAAATATGCTCAAATCATAACATGGCAAAACTGAAGCCCAACAGACAACAACAGCTGTCAGTGTGTCAGTGTGCTGACTTGACTATGACTTGCCCCAAACTGCATGTGATTATCATAAAGTGGACATATCTGTAAAGGGGAGACTCGTGGGTACCCATAGAACCCATTGTCATTCACATATCTTGAGGTCAGAGGTCAAGGGACCCCTTTGAAAAAGGCTATGCCAGTTTTTCCTCACCAAAATTTAGTGTAATTTTGGAGCGTTACTTAGCCTCCTTCGAAACAAGCTAGTATATATATATAATTTAATCAATAGCCTTTATTGGGAATCAATGGCAAACCCATATATCAAGCTGCATTTCCAAAACTGTGGACCATAGGCTACATATCCAGCTCTCATATTTAGTACTACAAACACCTAAATAAGGTGACAGCTGGCTGGAGGGAGATCTCCTGGAAGTTGATGTAAGACAGTTGCCTAAATCAGCCACCAGGTGTCGGTGGTGCGCTGTAATTCCCATCCGGAATTGAGCAATTGTCCATGTTTGTCCCTTACAGGACACCGTAGTTCTGAAATGCAGTTATAATTTAGATGTTGACTTTCACTATGGCGTGAGTTGGAAAAGTGAGAAGTTATGTTTTATATGTAAATACTGGCCGTAATGTTGGCTTGTTACTGTGTGCGAGCAGAGCACCCTCTCGGGGGAGGAGAAAATAGTGCAGACTGGAGAATTAGCCTGTTCAGTTATTGTCTACTATCTGTCTTGTTGTTTCATTTAAATTATTTTCACGTTAGATCTTATGTTAAGAGTGCCTTAAATCATTTTATGTGTTGTAATTTACTTTCCGTGTTAGATTATGTTTACTTTTGTACTAGAATATATTTCCTCATGGAGGTTGACTTTGCTTTCACTGCTCCATAAGGTTGTGGACCAACAGTTGAGATGACAGATGAGAGGAGCGGCTGTGATTGGCATTAGGCTGTTGAAGCTTCCCTTAACTCCACCTGCTGCTGGCTGCAATATTTGGTCATTAGGCTGCTGATCAAAGTGAGCATGATCGGATTATTTGATTGCTCCAGTTGATTTGACTGTAATTTAGTGCTGACTGTCACTGACGTCACGATTCTTGTGGGGACTCTTATCTTCCGTGATGTCATGTACGACGTCACAGAGAAGGGTAGCAGTACTACAAGTTATTGGGCGGAGCTTATGTTCCATGTCGTGTGTGACGTCATTTGTGACGTCATGTGTGCTTACCAAAAAGTTTACTTATAGGACCCATTTTCTCTAATCTCTAAACTCTGAACATCTCTGTCAGATGCCAGAGACAAGGTTGTGACCTAGGCGGGTGCGGTCTACCACGCCACGGGCAAGTTCTCTGTTCAACCCGAAAGGTTGAACAGAGGATCCGTGGCGAAACTGCCAGGCATGGACACACATAGTGATCCCCTGGCTGGTAGGCGCCGGGCCACAGCCATTGTTTCAGAGTCTACATGCCAGGCATGGGCGACAGCTCCACTGGCAGGTAGACTCCAGGCGATATTCAGGGGTTCAGAGGGAGTTAGTAACTCGAGGGAACGAGTTACTAACTCGAGGGAACGAGTTACTAACTCGAGGGAAGGAGTTAGTAACTCGAGGGAACGAGTTACTAACTCGAGGGAACGAGTTACTAACTCGAGGGAAGGAGTTAGTAACTCGAGGGAACGAGTTACTAACTCGAGGGAACGAGTCACTAACTCGAGGGAACGAGTCACTAACTCGAGGGAACGAGTCAGTAACTCGAGGGAACGAGTTACTAAGTCGAGGGAACGAGTTACTAACTCGAGGGAACGAGATACTAACTCGTTCCCTCCAGTTAGTAACTGGAGGGAACTAGTTACTAACTCGAGGAAGCGAGATACTAACTATATATATATACGTGGGAGTGGGAAATATGTTGCTTTATGCAAATATATGTATATATTTATTATTGGAAATCAATTAACAACACAAAACAATGGCAACTATTGTCCAGAAACCCTCACAGGTACTGCATTTAGCATAAAAAATATGCTCAAATCATAACATGGCAAAACTGAAGCCCAACAGACAACAACAGCTGTCAGTGTGTCAGTGTGCTGACTTGACTATGACTTGCCCCAAACTGCATGTGATTATCATAAAGTGGACATATCTGTAAAGGGGAGACTCGTGGGTACCCATAGAACCCATTGTCATTCACATATCTTGAGGTCAGAGGTCAAGGGACCCCTTTGAAAAAGGCTATGCCAGTTTTTCCTCACCAAAATTTAGTGTAATTTTGGAGCGTTACTTAGCCTCCTTCGAAACAAGCTAGTATATATATATAATTTAATCAATAGCCTTTATTGGGAATCAATGGCAAACCCATATATCAAGCTGCATTTCCAAAACTGTGGACCATAGGCTACATATCCAGCTCTCATATTTAGTACTACAAACACCTAAATAAGGTGACAGCTGGCTGGAGGGAGATCTCCTGGAAGTTGATGTAAGACAGTTGCCTAAATCAGCCACCAGGTGTCGGTGGTGCGCTGTAATTCCCATCCGGAATTGAGCAATTGTCCATGTTTGTCCCTTACAGGACACCGTAGCTCTGAAATGCAGTTATAATTTAGATGTTGACTTCACTATGGCGTGAGTTGGAAAAGTGAGAAGTTATGTTTTATATGTAAATACTGGCCGTAATGTTGGCTTGTTACTGTGTGCGAGCAGAGCACCCTCTCGGGGGAGGAGAAAATAGTGCAGACTGGAGAATTAGCCTGTTCAGTTATTGTCTACTATCTGTCTTGTTGTTTCATTTAAATTATTTTCACGTTAGATCTTATGTTAAGAGTGCCTTAAATCATTTTATGTGTTGTAATTTACTTTCCGTGTTAGATTATGTTTACTTTTGTACTAGAATATATTTCCTCATGGAGGTTGACTTTGCTTTCACTGCTCCATAAGGTTGTGGACCAACAGTTGAGATGACAGATGAGAGGAGCGGCTGTGATTGGCATTAGGCTGTTGAAGCTTCCCTTAACTCCACCTGCTGCTGGCTGCAATATTTGGTCATTAGGCTGCTGATCAAAGTGAGCATGATCGGATTATTTGATTGCTCCATTTGATTTGACTGTAATTTAGTGCTGACTGTCACTGACGTCACGATTCTTGTGGGGACTCTTATCTTCCGTGATGTCATGTACGACGTCACAGAGAAGGGTAGCAGTACTACAAGTTATTGGGCGGAGCTTATGTTCCATGTCGTGTGTGACGTCATTTGTGACGTCATGTGTGCTTACCAAAAAGTTTACTTATAGGACCCATTTTCTCTAATCTCTAAACTCTGAACATCTCTGTCAGATGCCAGAGACAAGGTTGTGACCTAGGCGGGTGCGGTCTACCACGCCACGGGCAAGTTCTCTGTTCAACCCGAAAGGTTGAACAGAGGATCCGTGGCGAAACTGCCAGGCATGGACACACATAGTGATCCCCTGGCTGGTAGGCGCCGGGCCACAGCCATTGTTTCAGAGTCTACATGCCAGGCATGGGCGACAGCTCCACTGGCAGGTAGACTCCAGGCGATATTCAGGGGTTCAGAGGGAGTTAGTAACTCGAGGGAACGAGTTACTAACTCGAGGGAACGAGTTACTAACTCGAGGGAACGAGTTACTAACTCGAGGGAAGGAGTTAGTAACTCGAGGGAACGAGTTACTAACTCGAGGGAACGAGTTACTAACTCGAGGGAAGGAGTTAGTAACTCGAGGGAACGAGTTACTAACTCGAGGGAACGAGTCACTAACTCGAGGGAACGAGTTACTAACTCGAGGGAAGGAGTTAGTAACTCGAGGGAACGAGTTACTAACTCGAGGGAACGAGTCACTAACTCGAGGGAACGAGTTACTAACTCGAGGGAACGAGTTAGTAACTCGAGGGAACGAGTTACTAACTCGAGGGAACGAGTTACTAACTCGAGGGAACGAGTTACTAACTCGAGGGAAGGAGTTAGTAACTCGAGGGAACGAGTTACTAACTCGAGGGAACGAGTCACTAACTCGAGGGAACGAGTTACTAACTCGAGGGAACGAGATACTAACTCGTTCCCTCCAGTTAGTAACTGGAGGGAACTAGTTACTAACTCGAGGAAGCGAGATACTAACTATATATATATATATACGTGGGAGTGGGAAATATGTTGCTTTATGCAAATATATGTATATATTTATTATTGGAAATCAATTAACAACACAAAACAATGGCAACTATTATCCAGAAACCCTCACAGGTACTGCATTTAGCATAAAAAATATGCTCAAATCATAACATGGCAAAACTGAAGCCCAACAGACAACAACAGCTGTCAGTGTGTCAGTGTGCTGACTTGACTATGACTTGCCCCAAACTGCATGTGATTATCATAAAGTGGACATATCTGTAAAGGGGAGACTCGTGGGTACCCATAGAACCCATTGTCATTCACATATCTTGAGGTCAGAGGTCAAGGGACCCCTTTGAAAAAGGCTATGCCAGTTTTTCCTCACCAAAATTTAGTGTAATTTTGGAGCGTTACTTAGCCTCCTTCGAAACAAGCTAGTATATATATATAATTTAATCAATAGCCTTTATTGGGAATCAATGGCAAACCCATATATCAAGCTGCATTTCCAAAACTGTGGACCATAGGCTACATATCCAGCTCTCATATTTAGTACTACAAACACCTAAATAAGGTGACAGCTGGCTGGAGGGAGATCACCTGGAAGTTGATGTAAGACAGTTGCCTAAATCAGCCACCAGGTGTCGGTGGTGCGCTGTAATTCCCATCCGGAATTGAGCAATTGTCCATGTTTGTCCCTTACAGGACACCGTAGTTCTGAAATGTAGTTATAATTTAGATGTTGACTTTCACTATGGCGTGAGTTGGAAAAGTGAGAAGTTATGTTTTATATGTAAATACTGGCCGTAATGTTGGCTTGTTACTGTGTGCGAGCAGAGCACCCTCTCGGGGGAGGAGAAAATAGTGCAGACTGGAGAATTAGCCTGTTCAGTTATTGTCTACTATCTGTCTTGTTGTTTCATTTAAATTATTTTCACGTTAGATCTTATGTTAAGAGTGCCTTAAATCATTTTATGTGTTGTAATTTACTTTCCGTGTTAGATTATGTTTACTTTTGTACTAGAATATATTTCCTCATGGAGGTTGACTTTGCTTTCACTGCTCCATAAGGTTGTGGACCAACAGTTGAGATGACAGATGAGAGGAGCGGCTGTGATTGGCATTAGGCTGTTGAAGCTTCCCTTAACTCCACCTGCTGCTGGCTGCAATATTTGGTCATTAGGCTGCTGATCAAAGTGAGCATGATCGGATTATTTGATTGCTCCATTTGATTTGACTGTAATTTAGTGCTGACTGTCACTGACGTCACGATTCTTGTGGGGACTCTTATCTTCCGTGATGTCATGTACGACGTCACAGAGAAGGGTAGCAGTACTACAAGTTATTGGGCGGAGCTTATGTTCCATGTCGTGTGTGACGTCATTTGTGACGTCATGTGTGCTTACCAAAAAGTTTACTTATAGGACCCATTTTCTCTAATCTCTAAACTCTGAACATCTCTGTCAGATGCCAGAGACAAGGTTGTGACCTAGGCGGGTGCGGTCTACCACGCCACGGGCAAGTTCTCTGTTCAACCCGAAAGGTTGAACAGAGGATCCGTGGCGAAACTGCCAGGCATGGACACACATAGTGATCCCCTGGCTGGTAGGCGCCGGGCCACAGCCATTGTTTCAGAGTCTACATGCCAGGCATGGGCGACAGCTCCACTGGCAGGTAGACTCCAGGCGATATTCAGGGGTTCAGAGGGAGTTAGTAACTCGAGGGAACGAGTTACTAACTCGAGGGAACGAGTTACTAACTCGAGGGAAGGAGTTAGTAACTCGAGGGAACGAGTTACTAACTCGAGGGAACGAGTTACTAACTCGAGGGAACGAGTTACTAACTCGAGGGAAGGAGTTAGTAACTCGAGGGAACGAGTTACTAACTCGAGGGAAGGAGTTAGTAACTCGAGGGAACGAGTTACTAACTCGAGGGAACGAGTCACTAACTCGAGGGAACGAGTCACTAACTCGAGGGAACGAGTCAGTAACTCGAGGGAACGAGTTACTAACTCGAGGGAACGAGTTACTAACTCGAGGGAACGAGATACTAACTCGTTCCCTCCAGTTAGTAACTGGAGGGAACTAGTTACTAACTCGAGGAAGCGAGATACTAACTATATATATATATACGTGGGAGTGGGAAATATGTTGCTTTATGCAAATATATGTATATATTTATTATTGGAAATCAATTAACAACACAAAACAATGGCAACTATTGTCCAGAAACCCTCACAGGTACTGCATTTAGCATAAAAAATATGCTCAAATCATAACATGGCAAAACTGAAGCCCAACAGACAACAACAGCTGTCAGTGTGTCAGTGTGCTGACTTGACTATGACTTGCCCCAAACTGCATGTGATTATCATAAAGTGGACATATCTGTAAAGGGGAGACTCGTGGGTACCCATAGAACCCATTGTCATTCACATATCTTGAGGTCAGAGGTCAAGGGACCCCTTTGAAAAAGGCTATGCCAGTTTTTCCTCACCAAAATTTAGTGTAATTTTGGAGCGTTACTTAGCCTCCTTCGAAACAAGCTAGTATATATATATAATTTAATCAATAGCCTTTATTGGGAATCAATGGCAAACCCATATATCAAGCTGCATTTCCAAAACTGTGGACCATAGGCTACATATCCAGCTCTCATATTTAGTACTACAAACACCTAAATAAGGTGACAGCTGGCTGGAGGGAGATCACCTGGAAGTTGATGTAAGACAGTTGCCTAAATCAGCCACCAGGTGTCGGTGGTGCGCTGTAATTCCCATCCGGAATTGAGCAATTGTCCATGTTTGTCCCTTACAGGACACCGTAGTTCTGAAATGTAGTTATAATTTAGATGTTGACTTTCACTATGGCGTGAGTTGGAAAAGTGAGAAGTTATGTTTTATATGTAAATACTGGCCGTAATGTTGGCTTGTTACTGTGTGCGAGCAGAGCACCCTCTCGGGGGAGGAGAAAATAGTGCAGACTGGAGAATTAGCCTGTTCAGTTATTGTCTACTATCTGTCTTGTTGTTTCATTTAAATTATTTTCACGTTAGATCTTATGTTAAGAGTGCCTTAAATCATTTTATGTGTTGTAATTTACTTTCCGTGTTAGATTATGTTTACTTTTGTACTAGAATATATTTCCTCATGGAGGTTGACTTTGCTTTCACTGCTCCATAAGGTTGTGGACCAACAGTTGAGATGACAGATGAGAGGAGCGGCTGTGATTGGCATTAGGCTGTTGAAGCTTCCCTTAACTCCACCTGCTGCTGGCTGCAATATTTGGTCATTAGGCTGCTGATCAAAGTGAGCATGATCGGATTATTTGATTGCTCCATTTGATTTGACTGTAATTTAGTGCTGACTGTCACTGACGTCACGATTCTTGTGGGGACTCTTATCTTCCGTGATGTCATGTACGACGTCACAGAGAAGGGTAGCAGTACTACAAGTTATTGGGCGGAGCTTATGTTCCATGTCGTGTGTGACGTCATTTGTGACGTCATGTGTGCTTACCAAAAAGTTTACTTATAGGACCCATTTTCTCTAATCTCTAAACTCTGAACATCTCTGTCAGATGCCAGAGACAAGGTTGTGACCTAGGCGGGTGCGGTCTACCACGCCACGGGCAAGTTCTCTGTTCAACCCGAAAGGTTGAACAGAGGATCCGTGGCGAAACTGCCAGGCATGGACACACATAGTGATCCCCTGGCTGGTAGGCGCCGGGCCACAGCCATTGTTTCAGAGTCTACATGCCAGGCATGGGCGACAGCTCCACTGGCAGGTAGACTCCAGGCGATATTCAGGGGTTCAGAGGGAGTTAGTAACTCGAGGGAACGAGTTACTAACTCGAGGGAACGAGTTACTAACTCGAGGGAAGGAGTTAGTAACTCGAGGGAACGAGTTACTAACTCGAGGGAACGAGTTACTAACTCGAGGGAAGGAGTTAGTAACTCGAGGGAACGAGTTACTAACTCGAGGGAACGAGTTACTAACTCGAGGGAACGAGTTACTAACTCGAGGGAAGGAGTTAGTAACTCGAGGGAACGAGTTACTAACTCGAGGGAACGAGTTACTAACTCGAGGGAAGGAGTTAGTAACTCGAGGGAACGAGTTACTAACTCGAGGGAACGAGTCACTAACTCGAGGGAACGAGTTACTAACTCGAGGGAACGAGTTAGTAACTCGAGGGAACGAGTTACTAACTCGAGGGAACGAGATACTAACTCGTTCCCTCCAGTTAGTAACTGGAGGGAACTAGTTACTAACTCGAGGAAGCGAGATACTAACTATATATATATATACGTGGGAGTGGGAAATATGTTGCTTTATGCAAATATATGTATATATTTATTATTGGAAATCAATTAACAACACAAAACAATGGCAACTATTGTCCAGAAACCCTCACAGGTACTGCATTTAGCATAAAAAATATGCTCAAATCATAACATGGCAAAACTGAAGCCCAACAGACAACAACAGCTGTCAGTGTGTCAGTGTGCTGACTTGACTATGACTTGCCCCAAACTGCATGTGATTATCATAAAGTGGACATATCTGTAAAGGGGAGACTCGTGGGTACCCATAGAACCCATTGTCATTCACATATCTTGAGGTCAGAGGTCAAGGGACCCCTTTGAAAAAGGCTATGCCAGTTTTTCCTCACCAAAATTTAGTGTAATTTTGGAGCGTTACTTAGCCTCCTTCGAAACAAGCTAGTATATATATATAATTTAATCAATAGCCTTTATTGGGAATCAATGGCAAACCCATATATCAAGCTGCATTTCCAAAACTGTGGACCATAGGCTACATATCCAGCTCTCATATTTATCCAGAGATGCTTGTGGTGGGTTGATAATTAAATTACTCCCGGGTAATACTGTTCATTTGCTGCTCATGACAGAGAACAGTGAAAACACATTGGGGGGGCTGCGGCTCAGACAAACAGGAAGTGGTGGTTAATTTGGCAGCATCGTCATTCAAATACAGCCCATCTTGACCATACAAGTAGGAGTACGAATGTTAGCTCACCTCCCATTTTTTCCAATAAATAATATTTCACAGCACCTTCCTTGCATAGTAGTTTTTTTTTAAAGGAACTCTCTTCCTCCATGAGGCATCCATTGTGACAATGGATCTGGAGCTGAACACTGAATCTCCCATCAACAGATGTAACTATAGCTCTGATGTCAATGTATTATAGTGTGTTAACGAGTAAATTAAAGGGTTCAACAAAATCACAGAAATATTCACTTACTACTGGTGATATCTAACCATGAAGAGAGTTTTTTAATTTGGGTTTACCTCTAAATGCATATAAGTGTCCCGTTTAGCAGAACACACCATGTAACAATGTGGTTCCAGCCAGGGACCGGTTTTATATTATACTTATTTCTCTCTTCTACACCGTCAGCTAGCAAATAAGGGCAAATGCCAAAAGACACAAAAAAGAAAAAAACACCAATGTTACACTTCAACCACAACACTTGGAGGATCCTTTGGTAAACACAAAAATAACAGACAAAGCATCACCATGCTTGGTAATTGTGTTTAATAAAACTCCATACATTTCAGCCTATACATCTGACAATTCTGCACTATGTATAAATAAAACATTTTATCACAAAGGACAAAACAGGTGGCACACACATGAACATCTCCCATTGTAAAATAAAAGGGGAAATCACACAAGTAAAAGTAAAAGCAAAATTATAGTGTCAGGCATTACGTTTAGGCTTAAATATAAACATAAGTAAATATCAAATATTAATGTAAATGTAAATTTGTAATGGGTAGCCCACATGGGGAGCCAATGTGGGACCAACTTAGTTGATCCAAGTGGGCCCCAGATAAGATGCCCATTTTGGGCCCATACCAACTTGGTACCCAGGTACCCCCAGCATAACCATGTTGGCTGGGTAGACGAGACCCTAGACAGGGTATATCTTACATGATAACACAGTGGTCCATCTCCTGGTTCACACCGGTTCACACCAGCAGAGGGCAACCCGGGATCTAGTTTGGGAAACCCCGTGTGTCACGTGACACCCTGCGGCGCGCTCGCTCCGCTGTGCACCTGCAGAGAGCCGAGGAAGAGGAGGAGGAGAAGAAGGAGGAGTGAGAGAGTTTGGATGCTTCAGTCGACCCGGACCGACGCTTTTTCACTCGAACTCAACACAAGTTCTCCCACCAAGTTTCCCTGAAGAAGTGTTGGAGTAGCTGGAAGAGTAATGGAGCTGTCGATAGCTCGGTTCTGCTGGGTTCTGTTGAGCCTCTTCGCAGGTAAGCTTTCTCACTATACTTTGATTATTATAACGGCTTTTTCCACTAAAAACAGCAGCGAGTAACGTCTCCGGTCAGCCGTGTTTAATGCTACTATTAACACTGAAACTTCTCTGGTTTGATAAGTTAAAAACGCTGATAACTTTAGGTTGTATTACCTCAAGTTAGTGTGGTTATTAGTGTTTAGTCAAACCACATCTGAATACACTTTATGTTCCGAGTAACTCCGACCCAAGGTCAGTTTAGTTAACGTCAGCTAGCACACCACAACAAGCCTCCAGCAACACCCAGCTTAACCACCTACTCACAGATAAGTTTGCTAACATTGCACACATTTTATCTCCACAATAAAGTGACTTGCTTTTTCTATCAGGTAAACCATACTAGGTGGCCGTGTTGTGGTTTTATCCTGATTTTTCATCTTTTTATCTTTTGTTATCTCCATTAGCTATTCTTCCTCCTGGAGTCCACTTAAATCACTTTGAACTGTTTAATGCTATATTTCAGTACACAATCACGTTACAATCTTTACCAACAATGACCATTGTAAACTACAACATTAGTTCAGGCTCATAGTTTTGTTTCCCAAGTAAAATTATGGTCATTGCATGTTGACATAAATAGTGTGTCTTAGAAATAGGAAAGTGTTCACTATAGTTTAAAGATATATTAATAATAGCCTGTTGTGTCTGAATCAGAGTTGTAGTTCATCATAAAGAAAATATGTTTAGTTGGTCTTCATTAAGAAAGGTTTGATGGAAAGGATGCAACCATCGTTAAGTAGAAGGAACTGATTGAATTCCTGTAGTGTTGGTTATCTTTATCTTTATCTTTTATTCAAATCTCCATTAGCTGTGGCTGAAACCCAGCTATTCTTCCTTGAGTCCACTTAAATCACTTTGAATTGTTTTAGGCTACATTTCAGTACACAATCACATTACAATCTTTACCAACAATGACCACAAACAACATCGAAACTGACAGCAACAAAACACATCAATATTTAAGACACAACCCAACACACAACACAGGACCTATACGTTCAAGTTAATACTATTCACAGAGTATAGAGGTAAATATGATTAATTATTGGTTGGACCATAGCATATTATGTCAAAATACAAAAACAGAACAAGCAACAACTTCTTTTACCATAAGTATTAACTGGACTTTGTATTTATCTTTGAATCTTCCTTCAGTGGCATGCCTGGTACAGTACTCATGTTCATCAGAACTGAAGCGTAATTGATTATATAATACCCTTGGCAATTTAGTTACAGATATGTTTCTATTAACTATTATTAATAGGTATTTAAAATTACAGCATTGTTTTTTTAGGTTTCCCACATTAATTAGATGGTTTGTGCTTTTTATGGATTTTTCCTCTCTGGGTATTTCCGTGTGATGTCTCTTGGTTTATCGTCTGCTGGTTAACACACAATAGCTTGATCCTCTTTCAAACCTGTGGCTGCAGGACTTCAAAGTGGGGCCTGTTCTGTCTACCATCTGCTAACCCCCCGCCCCTTCCCTTCCCCCAGTAAGAAATCCCAGGCTATCACATGTAACTTAACCACATGTTTGCTCCTGTTGACAGCTTTGTTTATGTTGGGGTCATTTACTTACCTTCCAATGTCAGGACCCCTCGTTTGATGAAAGTTTAGTCCTAGTGACCCACTCCTATAGAGGGCTGTTTGTTGATACTGTAGGTGGGTAGATACCAGTGGGGGGCTGTGAAACCTTTGATCAGAATAGTTACTTGCTTGTGCTGGTCAATGATTTAAAGGTGAAATTGAGATATTCTTTATTTGGCTGGGAGCCTCCTTAAATAGAGCTATGTGATATCTTTTAAATCTTGTTTGGGTAACACTCATTTTTAGTGATGCACCGATACCGGATCTGATATCGGATACTGCCTAAAATAGCTAGATCGGGTATAGGTAATGGGGCAGAGCTATTCAATTCAATTCTATGTTTATATACTATATACATTATATATTGTCATTTTGATTCCTGTTTCAGTTTTGTTGCTGCATTTAAAAGGTTTACACTTGAATTGTAATTCCAAGATTTTTTGATTCTTATTTTAATAATAAATAACAATTCTGTGAATTTATATTTATGTATTTATTTGTTACATTTGTTTTACAAAGTTAAGAAAGCAATGTTTCAGTCAAGCCTGATGTTGCCTTACACATAAAAGAATGATCCCAGTCACTTCCGCACAGTGAGGCATACAGCTTATTGTTATCAGATCGGTACTCGGTATTGGCCGATACCCAAAGCCCAGGTATTGTGTCATTGTCATTCAAATCATCAGTCAGGGAAATACATGTAGACACATTACTATCATGAGTTATTTATTTATCAAAACTATATGATAATGATGTTAATATTTATTCATCTTAAATGAGTTTTAATTCACCACTGTTGTTTGGTTTATTGTAGGAAATGCTTGACTTAATTTTATGGTATGGGTGTGGCATCCCTGGAATTTACACTGAAACTAGCAGATCACTCCTCCCACTCCAAACAACGATGTGAAACTTTTGCTACATCGTCTGTCGGCTTCAAGCAGCGAATTGCCATGTTAGTCATTGACATTTTTTGAGATTTTGATGGGAAGCCACAGAGCCATGGTCAGGGCAATGACATTCCAGTCTGCTGATTAGTGTATGTAATGAAAAAAGTGCTTTGTTTAGGATCATCCAGCACGTCTCTCCATGTAAAAGCTGGGGCACTGAGTGTAATATAAGATGTGTATAGTGTGTTGTTTAGCCTCCTTTTGTCTCATGATTCACATTGCTTTGTACGCTGGTTTGGGCTCATTACCATCTTAATGGCATCATGGCCTCGTCATTTGGACGCTGTTCCACTTCAGCAGGCAGGAACAGTGTCTGCCAGACCAGTAGCATTCTTTTAACATGGCTTAGTAATACAAAATAATATGCTAACCTCTCTGAAATGGCAAAATAACAAGTAGGGTGTTTCTGCTCCATTTTCTTTGCTCCATTTGTCCACGAGGCACCGCATGGAATATACATATATATGTTGACAAATGAAACTGTAAGATCTGAAATCCTTGATGTTGTGGTCAATGTTGAGGATTTAGAATCAGTGCAGAGATTCAGCTTTCACATTACAAGTCAAGTTTACTAAACAGTTTGATGCAAGGAAAGGGAAAGACTTTCTGGGAATGTTTGTACACAGTGTAGAAGTGAAAATGCTTCTTTGATGAGGCCTCTTTTTAAATATTTTGTGGTGAGGGTTTTTGATATTACAATGTTATCAGAGGCCAACTGCTGGGGTTGGCTGTTTCGGCCCTGACACACCAAGCCAACAGTCGGCCGTCGGAGAGTTGTTGGCCGTCGATGAGCGTCTGCTGGCCTAGTTTTTGCGGTGTGTCCCACACTGTCGGCTCTAGTCTGCCCGTGTCAGAGTTTGGAGCTCACGGTGAGAGAAATCACTCTGACAAGACAAAGTGAAGCGACTCAAAGGTCGGCCTTCATCTAGTTCTTTGATGTCGGGTGGGTGTGTCTGGGCCTTTAGAATCTGTAAAAGTGCTTTACTAAACAATTTGTTGTAATGAAAGGAAAAGACTTTCTGGAAATGTTTGTACACAGTGTAGTTGTGAGAATGTTTCTTTGATGGGGCCACGTTTTTAATTCTTTGTGGTGATGTTTATTGATATGACAATATTATCAGAGGTCAACTGCTGTGGGGTTGGCTGCTCTTGACAATCACATCAGATGCTGTTACACACACTAACACTGCTCTATGCTAAGGCTCACACATGACAGTATTTATGCTTACCACATTTTCAACGTTTTTTCCGAGTTTATTTGAATGAAAAAAATTCACCACCACAGTTTTAAAAATGAGGCAATCTGGACTCTCTGGACTAGAGACCCTGGTGCCAACTAATCTGTTTCTTACATCTATCATCAAAGAGCTTGTCCAAGAAACATTATGTGTTTGTCAATCATTAGACACTGTGGTTAGCCCTGTCTGGCATGTCTGTCCACTTCTTTCCTTTACTAATAGACACCTCTAGATGCAGTCTGTAGTCTACATATGTTTGAGTCCCTGCATAGGACCTGAACAGTCATTTCCCCTGCTAATGTGCTGCAGGACTTGTCCTGGTGCCCCTTCCACTCCTAGCTGTTTGGGTCAAGAGTGCACTGACCTAGGATAAACAGAAACCTAGTGAAACCGTGAGCAGGTGCACAATGCAGTTACCTGATAAGCCTACAGCTGGTTGCTTGGTTACCTTTTTGAAAACAGATACGCAGATCCAGGGAGTGTACTTGTGTGTGTGTGTTTGTGTGTGCTCCGGTTGCTCTACAAAACTACCCTCCCCCCTCGCTCGCATGTATGTATTAGGTCTTCTTTTACAGCAGAAAAAAATCCCTATTATTTTTGCACAACAGCTTTTGAAGATGTATTGAATATCTCGATACAATAGCGGTTAACTTTGATCTGTAAATCTTGTTAGGAGAACAGCTATTGTCACTCTTACAGGTGTGTGTGTATTGAACAGGTGTATGAAGAATTAGTTGCAACCAGAAAGATGGGTGGAGACCCCACAGCTTGAGCCATTGTCATTGGCCCCACGCAGACAGTAATGACTTGAGGTCACATTCACTTGTCATGACCCAGCAGTCCGACGCCACCACTTGCCTCCTGTCGGTTGAAACATGTTGCAGCCACAGCTTCACCTCCAAGCAGGCAGCCACCCACACTCCGCCCAGAGCCCCCTGTCCTTGGAAATGAAGCAGGAACATGTAGAATCGGATTACACTCCAGGGACACTGCTTTGTCCTCCACAATCTGACGACGGCGACGACCGCGCATGAATATTCACAGCCCCAGACGTTAATATTTTAGCATGCCAGTGCCGCACAAGCCTTGTGCCAGCTCCTGTCCACCTATATGGCAGTGTGTAACGCTGATCCCGCCTTTACCTCGCCACATTACCCTACCTCTTCCCACTTTTCCCCCTCCATTTCATACCTGAATCACTGAAAGAACAAATTGCTACCTGCTAGAGAATGAGTGAAAATGATTAATAGTGGTGCTTGTTTCTGAGTCCTGTTAATGGCTGTGCAGCCACTCTGTATTCAGAGCTCATTCCTTTTTCACAGGTAGGGACTAAAACTGCCTTCTGGGCTGCTGCCAGAGCATTCTAGTGGGAAGATATATTGGCAAGATTATATGTGAACCCCTGGTCATAAAGTCAATGTAACAATGACCGATATTTCAAGTTTGTATGTCTCCTAACTTCTATAACAGTTTGGCCACAGTATTGACTTACTGACAGCACCAGGGTCCCCAGCGGCATCCAAATGATGTGCTAAATTTTCCAATAATTGTAGCTCAGGAGCAGTTTGCCTTAATGACACAAATTAGTGGCTGATCAGTTCATAAAGGTCATGCTTTAGTGTTTCTGTTGGACCCAGGGGACCATGATATATTGCTCAGCTTGCATTGCTTGGTCAATTTGCTTTTTTTTCTGTCCGATCAACTGTCTAAAACCCAAAGGTATTCAATTTTCAATAATGTGAAAGTAGGGAAAAGCAGCAAATTCTCTCATTCTCTAGGTGGAGGTACAGGGTCCGTGTACGTTTTGATAGTTTGTTTATTGGAGTAAATCCAAAGTGGAAGAGAGAAAACAACTCATGTTTTCGCTTTGTCCTCCCCGCCGCCAGAGTTTCAACAGTTTGATCGAATTTACTTACAGTATTCTTGCCCTGCTGTTAGTAAGTAGTTGGCAGAAGGAGAGATAACTAACTAGCTAACTCACTCACTCGGTTATACTCCCAAGCCGAGAAAAAAAGATCAGATGGAGACGGTGTTCTCAACCAACTCCTGTTGTTAACATTAGCTTAATTAATCGTCAGTCGCTGGCTAGATATGAGAAGCCTACATTTGTCTGCCTGCCTCTGTCGGTAATCACATGACCCACTGGTTCAAACGTTACTAACAACTTTGAATAGTAAATGCGCTTGAAATTCTCAAAGTACATCTTGGACAGAGATTGTACTGAGAGAGACATTTCCTTTTCTATCCATGTAACCTATCGGTTAAAACAAGGTCACTGCAGTGCTGAATTTTCCCCGCTGTCTCAAGTCTGTCGGTCATCACCGCTGTGTCACACTGTTAGGGCGATAAACACACCCAAAGCACATTCATCACGTAGCCACTTGATGCCTAGCTCTGCAGCGCCCACAACGCCCTCTGCTTCTAATGAGGAATAATGGGCTCCGTGACAAATAAGCTGTTCACCGTGATGATAATGAGGCTTCTTCATGTACCTCATATCTCAGATGAATATCGGCAGAATACATTTATCTGTAGATAAATAGCAGAGAAGATGCTGCACACCAGGCAGTGAAGGAGATTTAGAGGATTTTGTTACAAAATGCTGTAAAAATATTTGGAAAAAGTTATACTGTAATTCATTAAACTTTCAAAATGCAGTGGGTGCTATGCTTAAGGCACACATATTTTGTAAACAAGGCTTAGAATTATGATCAAATTAATTTTTGGTATTCATTTTCATTCATTCTATTTCATTTTCATAACTGTAAATGTTTAGCACACTATATATTTTGCTTCTTAAATGGAGGGAATCGCTTATTTAAACTGATGTATGGAGTTACAAAACATTCCACAGCTAGCATCCAGATCTGTAAAGCATTACTCTACTTATGCTTCTTCCCCTTATGACTATGTATTCTGGTTGTTTTTGCATAATATTCTCTCACGGCATCTGAGCTAGCCATCTCAGTGTGAGGATACACAGTGTGGCAGACAGGTCCCCAGGGTGCTGCATCTGCAGGTGCTGGTGTGCAGCCTGCTTACCTGCTAGTGTGTCAGCTCAGCTCTCCACACATGCTTGAACCTCTGTTAGATTACGCTTTGTGCAATGTTAAAGAATTGGGCTTAGCTGTAGGCTAAAAAAACTCACTTTATCATGTAAAACAGACTTGACAATTTATTCTGACAACAAATCTTTTGTTGCCACTTCTGACTTCCAATGGACGCATCATTTTGGAGATAAGCGTTGTGTATTGTGTTGTGCATGTCACATTATTATCAGCTAATGCCCAGGCATTGTCTTACACAGAGCTGAGTTGTGGGAAGATGATTATATTTTGTCCTCTGGCGGTAAGCCCCCTCTCTCGCCGCTAAGAACATTAGAGTTAATTGTGTGTCTAATCTTGAAAAATATTATGGCTCAGAAAATAAGGGACATAAGCAGAAGGTGGGATGAATTTTGGGAGGAGGAGGAGGGGGTAAAGCAGCTGTTGAAGGAGCCATTTTTAGCACCTCTATCTCATTGAAAAACATTACACATTGTAGACTGCAGGTCTGGTGAAAAAGGCAAATAAGTGTTGTCTGTAGAAAGCCTCTGTCTTGATTCAGTCCCACTCGATTTTGCTCCCCTGTGGTGTTGATATTCAAATCTGTCTTTTTCTGTCTTAGTCTGATGTTTAATCATCATGTCAAATTATATAGTTATGCTAATAACTCCTGTCCATAGAAAATAAGGGATTTGTTATGAAAAATGCCTGTTGCCATGCACAAAATCCTAGTCTGAACAATTTTACAGCCGTGTGATTGCTTGTATTATAGATTTTAGAATTATATTAAAGCGGTTGTGTAGTGAAATTTTATGATGCCGGCTGAATCTTGTTAGGAGCGTTAAAGTAGTATTGATACTAAGCGACATAGAATTAGACCCAGAAAATCCCATTTCTTGTAACATTTGTTGCCTCATTATCAGGCTGATGCTAAACTGAAGCCAAAGACTGCAAATCCTTCGAATTTAGAATCTGTAAGGAAGTCAAATATTAAATAATGTAGGTTTTGATATTAACCCAGACAGGCTATGCAACTGTACATCTGTTACAACATCTGGGGCTTCTTTACTGTATATAGCATCAAGTGAACTGATTAGATTTCAGCATTGGACGTTTTAAGATGCTATGGATATGTTTGCAGGTGTAAGATGTGAAGAAAGGACAGCTACTGAATATACAAGCTGTAGCATTTTTGCAAAATGCCACTAATCTCCTTTAGGAAATATGAATGCAAGGAAACACTTCATGAAAGAGCATTGAGATTAGATTAGATGAAAGCTTTCCTCATGGGGGAATGGGGTCATTGCAGTAAAGGGAATAGAAAAAAAATATACCCCCTTCGATCTTGGGGTATCTTTAAAATGTAAAAATGGCAAGATTGAACATTTGGATCTGATTCTTTGAAGTCTCATAATTGAATGGTCTTTGATTCATAATAAGAGGTAATGCAGTGTTCTCATTTAAAAACTAGTCAGTCTGGCAAGCCAAACGTCAGGCCGTGTGTCAGGAGAATTGAATTTGAGTGGAGTGCAAATGTATATTGTGGTTTACATTTGGACAGGTCTTCACTTCATTCAGATGACTTCCATTTACTCACTACGGCTTTACAACGAACGATTGTGGCCGTCTGCCACCTCCCCTCTCTTCCATTAACATTCATTAAAACAGTATTTTCCTGAAGTTATTACTCCCGGGTCGTTGTTGGATCTATAGGTATGATGGCCACGGGACATCTGCTACAGTTGGGTATAGAAAAGTGCCTGAACCACAGCAAGGTCAGTAAGCCACAACAGACATTTAATTACTGTAGTGCATCTCGCCGCCATGCGAGGAAATCGGCAGCTGGCCCAGTCGCCCTCCAGAGAGATGAGATTGAAACTGAAAATAGATCTGTGACTGGCTGGTTTATGGTGGTCAGAACGCACATTACTGCACAACCTTAATCACGAGTGCTGCTGTTTTAATAAGCAGGCACACAGGGGGAACCAGGCTGCAGTCGTTGCTGGTAAGTTCCTGAGGAACCAGCTGTTAAGTGTCTTAATGGAGTCCATGTATAATTCATGGGCACACACAGAGCTGCGTGGCTGGCTGGCTGGCTGGCTGTCTTTCTCTGAGTGGCCGATAATTGTAAGGAGAAGAGTAAACCTCCAGTCTCACTGGCACCCACAGCACCCAACTCTCCTCTCTCTTAGGTAAACATCCGCTCTACGTTTAATCCCTCTGTGACATCTATCTCAGTGATTCCCAAACTGGGGGTCCGGGCCCCCTTATGTGGGCGTCAATGATCACAGGGGTGCGCCAGGATTTGTCTGCTCTGAGTTTGTCAAAGTTAGATTTGCACATTTATAACTAAAATTGTACACACACTTCCTGGATCATTTCTACAAAACTCTTTTTTGCTTCTTAGTAGGCCACATTTTGTTCAAACCCATTATTTATGCACAGTCTCAGATAAAGAGCAGGCTACACTAATATTATTAGTATTATACTATTAGTAGAATTAGATTCCAGTGGTGGCTGCGTGGGATTGTTTCAATCTTTTGTGATCCAAACATTTCCGCACACAGAGGGAGGCAGTGATGAGATATATTCATTGATGAGAGTTGATTTATTAAAAAAAGACTAACTCATTTAATACATTTAATCACTTTACTCATATTGAGGATGTTTGTTAGAGTTGTTTGTTGTAGATGAATGACCTGTGGATATATAAAAAGAGCCTTTGACTGCCTACAATGTCAGCCGGCATTTTATCAACTAGAAAGTCTCTTACCTCCAACTCTTATAAATCTGCCATTAACGTGTTGGGTAGTACTGTAACATCCCGAGAGCTTAAAAGACCTTGTCAGAAAGATATGTGAATTTTGTTTGGACATTTGAAAATCCCTGATAATCCCTCTGCTGTAAGATAAAGGGTGGGAAAATTAGCTGGATACCCTTGACCTGGATCCAAGTGAACAGATTAATTACATTTAATGTAAATACTGTATATGTCAATACAATCCCTACACATGACCACAGCACACTTGCTGTCAGGTTGTCTTTGCCAACCCAGTGCCATGCAGTGTTTTCTCGATCAGGATTCAACATTTTCTACAGGGAATCTGGTGTTTACATTTTCATGTACAAGCCACGCCACGTAAGGTGAACAGTCGTCATTGTGCTGGGCCTGAGTCACTTTCCCTGAGATTATGTACTTGTCAGCCTGATCCAGGATGCCCTATAAGCAGTATTTGGCTGCCTGTCCAGACTACTCAGGGGTCAGACCTTTTTAGATGTCATTAGAGCCATCAGGGAGTTGGCTTGGATGGCAGGTTTCAGGCAAAAGCACTTTACTGCATCCACTAAACACTCAGCAGCCAGACAACCTTGCTGAATCTTTTTAAGGTGTCAGGCTATTTAGTGCCTTTTTTGCCACATATGTTAAATTAAACAAGGTATTGCTAAGATGGTATAAATTAATTTTCAGACATTTTAGCCGTTAATTTGTGGAATATTTGACCTTGACTGATGTAATGTTTCCACTGACAACAAAGGTTAAACTTGATTTTCTCGTTTGTCCTGAAAGACAGCATTTAAATTCCCTTTCCAAGGAATATGGTGACTGTGTGAATATTCACATAGTTATTTATTTATAAACCTGCGACAATTTTGGATGAAAAATACGGACTTGGTGTGCAAAGGCTTTACGGCTGATATCAATGAGATAAAATTGTGCTGTGATTATGTGCAGTATGTAATCACAGCACAATTTTATCTCATTGATATCTCATCGGGACGTAACGTTTTTTATGGGATGACGGATACAAAAAAATGCATACGAAAAATACTTTGCAAAGACCTTCACTGTTTACTGTTCACTCTCTTTACAACGTAGTAGAGCTGTAGTATTAAACTGCATTTGTAGTTACCACGGTAACCACGGGTGTTACCAAATCAATCAGGTATGAAATCTTATAGATTACAACTTTAATGACTTGATTGCTCTCTTATTTAACTGTCACTAGAGAATATTACAGCGTCTTACAAACATCGCAATATAACCTGTTGACAAAAAGCTCATGATAATTAGTTTCTTGTTGCCGTCTTCATTAGAAATAGATGAGGGAAGATGTTGCATGTGCAATCGCTTTTAGCTTGGGTGGTTGGGCTCCTCATTGCATCCCTAGTATCAGTTTTACTCTGCTGTGCATCACAAAATAGCACAGCTGCTGCTCTTCGATTTTGAAGCAATTTCATGCTTTGGAGTCCAATTTAATGTCGGAGTAACATATATGTTGATGTACACTTGGCTTAATGTTTTCTAAAGGAGATTGTGTCCAGTTTGAAGTGATCAGCTCTCCAAGTTTTTTTTAGAGATGCTTGGGTTGTTGAGATGGATCTAATTAGCCTGCGAAGACTATCGGGGTCAGAATAACAAACTCGCAGCGGAGCACAACACAACTGCTAGAATCTTGAATCTCCTTTGAATCTGAGCTCCGCGTCTTTTACAGGCTTATTGCATTTATTTCTGCCGTCCAGACTCTCCGCTCCTCTGTATGAATCTGACAAGCCTCATCTAATGCACAGTTAAAGAACACAACATGGAGAATAAATACCGTCATATAATGGCATGATGGAAATTGTAGGATTTCTTCTTTGTGCAGGATAGCTTAACTTGTGCAACAGAGTTATTTTTAACATTCCCAATCGCATCTTGTCATTTAACGTGGTATGGTAGACTAGAGCAGTTGTTTTGAGCTTCCCCCTCATGTCTAGGCTGGGAGCTGGAGGCATGAATAAACCCAGCAGTCTCGGTTAAGCTGTAACAACAACTGACAGTCTTCGCCTGCAGCTTCCTACAGGGCTCAACACTCAGGTGCATTTACTACACCTGCCTTCAAGAACCTCTGAGTGAAGCAGAGACTCCAGCCTCGAAACATCAGGCCTGTTTCACTGCCTGCACAGACAGAGAAAAGAGAGGAAAGCAAAATCTTGTTATCTGTTAACAGCAGTCTTATCTTGATGTCCTGCTGTAGTGTCTCCCCCACACAGAGGACAGGAAGGGACTGTCTGTGTTGTTACACTTTAACAAAGACCTCATTCTGCCTGGACGGGAGTGCTTTGGACAGCATGAGAGGGTTTAGAGATAAATGCATTTGAAAAGGAATTGATGTTTTAGCAGTTATTACAAAGTACTTTGTCAATGCGCCATTTTTGTCCTCGGGGAGCTTTCAGCTGCAATCTGATATGTTTTCGCTGAAATAGGCTGTGTTGGTTCTTTGGCTTTTGATGTCACACTCTGGGCATACAACACATATAGGACTGTGTATTTTCTACCAATGTCCAGAAGTCCACCATCATGCAATGTCCTTCAGGCAGGGGACCTAATTTTAGAGCAGAGCCTAGAGGTAACGGCGTGAGCAAGGCAGACTCATTGACTGCCTCGCAGCCAACCTAGCTGACAGCCACACATGCCTCTGCACTACATGGGAAACAGGTTACTGTGTAAATCTAGCACAGGCAGAGGTAATATCTTAATCTGCAGGAGCTGGCCTTCTGCGTTCTACACAAAACATGAGAAAATCAGCTGTAACGCTGACTCACATCATAGCAATTTTTAACCAGCAAACTAACTCAGATTCAAGGAAATATGTCAGATAGATAATTTATCAACTGAAATAAGTTACTTTTTCATTGTTTACTTTTCATCTTTCTAAGGTAGTGTAGATTTTGGTGAGTCAGTTCTAAGTAGGGCTGTCAATGGACTAAAATATTTAATAGTTAATTACGATTAATCGCAAATTAATTGCAATTTTTTTTATCTGTTCAAAGTATACCTTAATGGGAGATTTGTCAAGTATTTAATACTTTTATCAACATGGGAGTGGGCAAATATGCTTGCTTTATGCAAATGTATGTATATATTTATTATTGGGAATCAATTAACAACACAAAACAATGACAAGTATTGTACAGAAACCCTCACAGGTACTGCATTTAGCATAAAAGTGGGCATGTCTGTAAAGGGGAGACTCGTGGGTACCCATAATACCCATTTTCATTCACATATCTTGAGGTCAGAGGTCAAGAGACCCCTCTGAAAATGGCCATGCAAGTTATTCTTCACCAAAATTTAGCCTAACTTTGTAGAGAAAAGCTAGTATGACATGGTTGGAACTAAATGGATTCCTTAGGTTTTCTTCATATGATGCCAGTATCTTCACACCCGCTACAACCTAAAAATTGCAAGTTGTGTTAAAGACATTAGTGGAATAAAAATTAATTTGCGTTAACGCATTATTACCGCGTTAACTTTGACAGCCCTGGTTCTAAATTATTTCAAATGGTGGTCACGGTCTCTCAGACTTTCAAAAATATGCTGCACTCTAAAGAAATAAGGGAGGAACCCAGGAATTCACTGGGAGGCATTTACTGTATGTTTGAATTCCTGATACTTTTATACTTGCCTCTGTCTGCAGTCTGGCCTCACACCTTAATCCCTTTAGTGGTTTGGCAGTGAGCCATAAGAGTCTTTACCTCTCCATTGGTGTTTACATACAGTTGGTGTATATGTGACTAGATTTACCACCTAAGCACCTTTTTTCAAGACAATGTTGATTTAAAAAAAGTCTTCAGTTGACTGAACCAAGATACCAGAGTTGTGAGTGTCAGTGATGTGTTTCAGATGCTATGAGGAAGTCATTTCTCATCCCTGAGAAAGGCAAATCTGACTAAACCTGCCCTGTTCGTTCTCACAGCCTCTATGTCAGCGAACACGGTGCAGTGAAACATCCAGCCCACCTCAGACTGAGCCGACAAAATTGCTGAGCTCTGGAAATTCCAGAAATGTGAAATTGTTTCCCCTCCCGAGGAGTTTCTGAGTTTTTTCAAAATTCCATCACCAATGATGTTGAAAAGCAGGCTTGTTAGGAGCTCCAGAAATAACTTCTAATCCCTAATTTAGCCCTTTGTTTCAAGGGGAATGTTCTCGTATGATATTCACGCTCTATTGCTTTAAGCTGTTCACCTCTCTGACATAATTAAGCACGTTCGTGAGAAACCTTTGTTGGCTTCTGTATTCTGTCTCACACATTTTGCTGGTCTGCATTGCAGTTGTGCATCTGAGTTTGTATGTTCTCTAAAACCTGTATTATCTGGATCAACTCTCCAACACGTCCTGTCCCACAGTTAAAATAACTCTGTGAGAGTCCATCATCAGTCTGAATGAAGTAGCTGCACTCTGCTGCACTTGTGTCTCACTGTGTGATCAGCGATGCTGCCTCCTGATCACAGTTGGCACCGTGCCGCGGGGCCCGGACAAAGGCTGGGTCTGGGGCGCCGGCAGGGGCCTGGTCTGTATCAGACACTTTATTTGTTTTGGGGGATGGAGGGCGGTTAGGATCGGCAGTAGCATGGCTGCCTCCCCCTCAGTGAGGAGAAACTCCTGTGTCAGGAGAGAGAGAGAGAGAGAGACGCCCCATGACTACACCCCACTGAGACATTTGGCTTTCATTTTTTTGTTTCATAGTAAACTGCTGGAAGCTTGGAACACAAACACATGCCTATGATTAAACAGGATTTCTTTCAGTCCTCAAGTGATTTTGTATTCCACAAAAGTATAAAAAAAAGATTTTTAAAAAAGATTTTTGATAAAGACGCCTCACCTTCTGGAGGTCACTCCATCATTCCCAGAACTTAACATGCATCTTGGGTGATCCTGTTATAGCTGGATGAAATCAAAATTTCAAACCACCTAGGGAGTGGTCAGAAATCAGCAACACGTGATTGCAGTGTGTCTCTGATCTTTTGTGAGCCGTGTCGACCAGGATATTCTGGCAAATCAGCAAGATTTGAAAGCAGGTCTGACGTGTATGTGAAAAGTCAGGTTAAAGTGTAATAGTTAAGCATATTTGGATGCAATCTAATGTTGATAGCAGATGTAGCGGGGATGACAATGTCGCTGATGAGGATTAAAGGTCCAGTGTGTAGGATCTGGTGGTATCTAGCGGTGAGGTTAAGATTGCAACCAACTGAAGCCTCTCCCGTGTGCCGAGCATGTTGGAGTGCTACGGTGGCCGATGCGAAAACGCGAATGGCCCACTCTAGAGCCAGTTGTTGTAAGAGTAGTGTAGGTCATCTGGAGCAGAGCCAGTCCATAGAGTGTGTACGAGGGAAGTGAGTGGTCAAGCAAGAGAAAGAGAGAGAGCGGCGGCGACGGGAGGGAGTAACGTTATCGACGCCGGCCCAAGCCGCTCTGGGCTACTATAGAAACGTGGCACTGCAACATGGCGGATGGTTCCATGAAGAGAGGACACTCTCCATATGTAGATGTAAACGGCTCATGATAAGGTAACGAAAATACGATTGTTATTTTCAGGTGATTATACACAAAAGAAAACATACTCATTTCTGCCATTAGATCCTTCTTATTGTTACACACTGGTCCTTTAAGTGACAACAAAGAGATTTGTGTTTGTGAGGCATATTTCAGTTTTGCGCCATTTCTCAAGTCATGCAAACTGCTTTCACATGTTCACTAATTGCTTGCAGGGAATTGTTGCTTTTATCCCCCTGCAAAGTGACATGATTTGGTAATTACTCCTCTGGCATCTCTGACTGCAGAAAACACTCCAGCTGTTTCATGTTTTTGCATCTACAGACAGGTGTTTTATATAAACGAGGCACACCAATGTATCTCTGAAACGCCTCATATACAGCACCTTCATGTGTCTCTTTTCGGTTTTAATTTCCTCCTCACATGACTACATTGGCACATTAGCTTGTTGTTTCCTGTGTGGGTGTTATCAGCGGGTTATCTGTGTGCTCTTCCATGGACTGGCGTCTTGCCTATCGGCTTTACGGCACAGCCAGCCCCCACATTGTCACCATCTCCCATTAGTCCCTGGGCTTCAACAAATCCTGAGGGACGCAGGCCTTTTGTATATCTGTGTGTGTTTCCACGAGTCTCTGAGACACTGGGGGGTCTTATCTGACTCTTCAGGGTTCTTTAGATAAATTTGCCTCCTCTCACAGGGATGGGGGAAGGGATGTATTGTTGGCCAGGGCTGCTTTTAGTGGTTTGTGTCAAGCTTTAGAACAATTCATGGTGGCAGAGAGGTTAGTCGAGCAGCATCTGCTTAAATGCACAGTCCCACACCTTGTAAAATGCTAATGCATTCTATAAATAAGAAGTACAAATCCCAGGGCTATGACTAGAGAGTCCCTGTGATGAAGACTACCATTAAAGGGACTCTATGGAAGAATTAGAAATTGCTTGTTAACAGTGACACCTGTAGCCGTTAAGTCAACAACAGTCAGCGTCCTGTTGCTCGTGCTTGTGCTCGCACTACATAGACGAGAGCATCAGTCAAAACAGTGAGGCGACACACACAAGACTGAACGTGATTGACAGGCATCATGTTGATTAACGTTAGCAACATTAGCCAGCTAAAACCACTGTAGGTGAAAATCAGACTCAGGAGAAAAAGGCTGGTGAAGATGCAAAAGACTCTTTATTTGCATAAAAGATCTGAGCTTTGCGTCTCTGCAGTCAACACAAAAACTGATTCGTATTTCCGAGTACATCAGTATATCAAAAACAACATAACACAAAGACCCTCCCCGATGGCTCCCTTAATTGATGTAATGATTAATCCCCTTCTGACACGTTTTTCCCGTAAATACCAGAAAGTCGCGGAAGGTCTTGTTGTTTTTGTTAGGTTACAACCTGTTCACACGTTGGCAATACAAAATTATTAAAAAATGTTTAAATACATGTAAACACTTACACACAGTCCCTTTAAGGAACAAGCCATTGTCGGTGTCTTTCCTTCCTTCCTGTAGTTCCTTAATTGAGACATCAGTTTTTACCAACCTGATGGTGGGATTACAAATCTAATTTGAATGTACATGAAATATGATTAAAAAAGAAAAAAAACATTGCCCCTTTTAATGATTGGTTACTGTGGACCTTCACAGCAATGGCGTTAACCACATCCCCCGTAGGCTCGTCTAAAAGCTGTCAAATGCTCAGGCAGTCGAGTAAAGTGCCTGTCATTCGTCACCCCTTCATCACTTAATGTTCAATTATGTCAAAACAGCCTTTAGGTCATCTGCGCTGGGAATTGATGGCAGCTCTGTGTGGCAAGTGGAGCTTTCAGGCTGCATTACAGCACAATCAGTATGGTTCAACAGTCCCAGCCCTCTGCAACACTAAATAAACCAAGGCTCGCTCTCAGGGCACCCACATTGCTTCAAATTGAATAGCTCCAGCGGGGGGCACTGGGGCGAGCGTCAGAGCCTTCTTTTTGAGCAGCGACCAAGTTATGCAGTTATCCTCTGCTGTGCCCGAAATAATTGATGTTCTCCGGCGTGGTCACAGGGGATTGGCTTGGCTGTTCTATGATGGGGAGAGCGTCTGTGCTGTTTAATTTGCTCATTCCAGAGCCCCCCAGACTGCAATTTTACTATAATGAGTCACTAATGTTCGTCCCACCATCATTGCCCATCCAACAAAATCTGCCACAATTTTCAAAAGCTCTGTCACTGTTTTTTTTTTTTTTGTTTGCTCTTATGAGTGTGACATTTTCTTTTCACTTGGTTGGAAAATAATATTGTTTTCAAGATTGTTTACTCTGTGTGGGTTTTTCTTTCCAAGATGCACTAAACTAAAAATATTTCCACTTGCAGTGTTGTTTAATGAGAAAAAGATGTAAATTCATACTTGCATATATGAATTTTCTAATTCATAGATACATATTTCCCTGCCACACACACTCTTTGTCCATAGCTATTTGACCGAAATACTTAAAATTGAACTGAAATACTAGACCAATGCTTCCACTGCCGCTGAGGCTTACATCAGACCCAATACAAGGGTTACTGCATAAAGCAAACCTTAAAGAAGGCAAACAGGAGTAAATCCCAGCGTGACGTCATTCACCTCTTTCACCTTGCCAAGCTTTTCTTGTTGCTGTTGCTGAGTTGTGAGCCTGAAATAGCTGCTGTCTTTATCTCCCCGTGGTAAGACTTGCCTTTCCAGACTTTACTCCCAAGGATGCTCTTTAAGGTCAAAGTGTGGAGAAAGAGGCTTATGACCCACTGTGGCCCACGCCAAGGCTCTGAGGGTCTTTAGCTGGGTAGCACAAGGGTCAGTAGAGGTTAGCGTGTTAAACTGTCTCCTGGTTTCAGGGCTTATTGCTGTCTGCTGAAGTGTACTGTGTACTCCTTACACTTAACATCATGTCTGCAAAAACACACTTTGGGCTATACAGACAGGTTCTGTTAAAGTCTTTAAAGTTTATTAGTTGTTAAAATGTAGATGATAATGACAAATGCCCATTCCAAGTTATCATTGCCCAAAGGAAGGTCTCCGGATTGTTCTCTTTGTCCTACCTGCCACTCATCAAAAAAAAACTCGAAGGTATTATTCAGTTTACAACGATAAAAAACAGAGAAAAACAAGCAATTACCCACATTCAAAAGTTGTCATTGATTGATTTTCATCCCATCATTTCAATCAACAAAATCATTTCTAGAGAAACCATGCCTGTTTACAGTGTTCCTTAGTGATGAAATCATGTGGATGTTTATAAAGACGTCTCACCATGAAAGGTTTGAGCTGGACTTTGTTCACTTCCACAAACGCTTTTTAATGGCGAGGTAGCGTTAACTTTCCTTTTTATAACTCTCCCTTGTGTCTCCACCTACTTAACCTCTTTCTCCCTCTCTGTCTACCTACCTCTTTCTATCTCTCTTTCTCTCTCTCTCTCATGCTGTCTCTTAAGCGCCACGGCAACCTTCTCCGAGGGATTGGTTGCCAGGAGACAGGATTCGCTCCCCATTGTATGTCGACAAAGGTGGAGGGGGGTGGGTGGTGGGGTTTACAATCAGCAGGACCGGAGAGAATTGGAGGCCTAGGGGACCGGCACTCCACAATCATGGGTGTGTTGGAGAGGAGGTGGAAAGGCAGGGAGGGATGGAGAGGTGGGGGGGGTGAGTGAATGAATGGCAGTGGGGGTATTGGGTGGAGCGCGCTGACACCCTAAATTCCTCTTGTTCATTCCCAGTCTCCCAGTAACCACGCTGGGATGTGCTGTGTCAGACAGTGTGGTGGAGACTGGAGGGAAAAAGAGACACAGGCAGCAATGAATAGTTATTAAGACAGACTTTTTAATTAGCCAGCGTGCCCTCCCCCACTGCTCGGCTCCCCTACTACGCAGACGCACACACATACACACACCCACACAGTAGGACACATTCTTACTACAACAGCAGACTCTGAGCTCAAGGAAGTTGTGTGTGTGTGTCTGGTGTATATGCTTGACTGCTTTTACCAACAGCCGATTTTTCATAGTTTTCCTTGGACTGTAATGATGGTCTCTCTTATCAGCCGATTATATTACCTTGGAGGAAGAAGGCCAGTTTACTTTAGCTCTGGAGCCATTACTCTAAATACAGACTGTCACCCTATATACGCCATTAATTATATGGAGCGCTCTCTCACTGTGGCAGAGACTTTGAGCTCAGTAAAATCATTCCTGCTCTGAGTAACCTGGTCCAAGGTTTACACAAACACTGTGTACAGCATGTGTTGATACCTGATAGTTACTGATTAACAGCATGAGCTGCCTGGTTACAGAGTTATTTGTGTTATTTTTACTGTAAGAAGCTAGTGGCTGGATGATTTCTCCAGCCAGTTATTAGCCATTCTTCAGTCATTTAAATTGCCATGTCCAAGTTAGTTATGATAAGTGCTGTTATTTTTTAATTAATCATGATCATTTGTCATCTTAAAGGCCCTGAAATCTAATTTCTCAATCATCTTTTTATTATGAGTAATGGAGTCCTACATGAACACACAATTTTCTGCCAGAGTTGGAACAGTTTGGGTTATTTTATACGGGGGTTTCCCTGTCAATCAAATCTGATAACCCCACCCACACAGTCCTGATGATGCAGATTAGCTGAATTTTTATGTTTTAAACTCTTAAGAATTGATACCTAAGGATGTTGTTTAACTTTGATGGTTGCACACTAAGTAATACATATTCAATGTTGTAGAGGAATAACAGAAGATTTTAAATCACGTTTCCAGGAGCTTTAAATTCAAATTGCTTGTGTGGATCAATCCATATTAGTTTACACTTTCTTCATTATTTCTTTAGTGTCTATATTATTATTATTTATGTGACATTGTTGTTTAGATGGCAGCCACCGATTTGACTGGTCACAGAATCTTCATCAGGACTCATTTCCCTTCTTCCTGTCCTGTTTACAGGCTCCATTTATTGACTTTTTTTATTAAAATGATTGTTTTTTTACTGAGCTTTGTAGATTTGTCTTTCATAGAAAGGATGCCATCTGGGTGCTTGTACATGAAATGTAAAACTGTGCCACTTTTATTTCTCACAAATGCCTTTTATAGCTAAGGATGATGATCATACATAATTTAAGGGCTGCTGGGATGATATTACTAGAATGCTTTGTTGATGTTTTCTCTCATAGCAAATCTTACAAATTTATGTTCATATTCATGACTAAATAAGCAGCAATCAATCAAGACTGTATGGGTGTGGTTTGATCAGATTTAATTGACAGTGCTGGAAACATAAGAAAACAACCACACATTTGTCTTTGCATTTTGATTCAAATATTGCATCACCTTTTTTCAACTGACTTCAAATCAGTGAGAAAAGCAAAGACAAAAACAAAATCTCTCTTGAGAAATAACCCAAACTGTTCAAACCTTAGCAGATAAAGTGTGTTTTAGTAGGACCATCACTCGTATTAAAATGTGTTTTAGTTTTCAGGGCCTTGAACATCTGCCTGCTTTGCTATAATTGTAGATTTGCGGTGCCTTTAAATAAACTAACCCAATTATCTCATTTGCATTTACCACAGTTCTTCTCCACAACCTTATACGTGCAGTAGATGGATTAAACCGGTTTACAGAATCCTGTCTGTTGATTGAATGTGGAATTAACTTTAGATTACACTCATGGTGTTTATGTTTCTTTGCCTTGCTACTGCTGTCACCTGAGCCGCCACACAGGCAGGTTTATAAGCAAACAAATCTGTTTGCCAATGGAAGGGATGATATCCTGAAATGGCACCTTTTTCCCATTTGTGTGTTGCTGAATAGAAGAGGCCTCTGGCTGAACTGTAATTTAAACAAATGCTGTCTAAGGCCTCACAGGTCTGTCATTGATTTAACAGGTACATCAGACAGTGTCCCTTAATGCCCGTCAGAGAAACCAGTCTCTCTGATAAACTGTTCACTCCGAATACTTTCTTTTTCTCACAGAAGGCAATTTTCTCCCCTTTCTAAGCAACTTTGAGAAATGCCCCGTCTTCTTTAAGAGCTTGATGAATTGACATAGCTTTCCGTCATGCAGATGCCAAGCTGTGTATCCGTTTTGACAGTGACAGACATACATCTCAGTTCTTTCTATATCGCTCCCTGTTTCTCTTGCTTCTGCTGAAGGCGATGGATCGCTCCCATCAAGGGCGCCTGTCAAAATCCGTGGGCTGAAACGACCAGCTGCAGCGCCGACGGATAGGGAATAAAACTATGCCTGTGCTTTGCAACCATATCAAGTGCTTACAGGCTGTGGGCTTCAACAATAGCGGGTGTGACTGAGACTGTCACTCTCTATATGCGTGCAAGTCTCTGGTGTATTTTTCATTCATTTGTCCTACCACAGCC
This sequence comes from Sebastes umbrosus, assembly GCF_015220745.1. Classification (NCBI taxonomy): domain Eukaryota; kingdom Metazoa; phylum Chordata; class Actinopteri; order Perciformes; family Sebastidae; genus Sebastes; species Sebastes umbrosus. Next base: position 24,304,053 of record NC_051285.1, read on the forward strand.
CAGAGGGAAGTGAGGTTTGAGGCTGAAACAAAGCTGATGGACATGTGATGCGGCAGGGACCTCAACCTGTAGCTCACACCCTCCGTACCCTGAGGGCCAGGATCTAGAAACTGCCCTCACACAAGCGGCAATCAATAAGGGTCATCAATTAATTAAAATAGTTAATCACTATTAATCGCACATTTTTTATTTGTTCAAAATGTACCTTAAAGGGAGATTTGTCAAGTATTTAATACTCTTATCAACATGGGAGCGGGCCAATATGCTTACTTTATGCAAATGTATGTATATATTTATAATTGGAAATCTATTAACAACACAAAACAATGACAAATATTGTCCAGAAACCCTCACAGGTACTGCATTTAGTATAAAAAAATATACCCAAATCATAACATGGCAAACTGCAGCCCAACAGGCAACAACAGCTGTCAGTGTGTCAGTGTGCTGACTTGGCTATGACTTGCCCCAAACTGCATGTAATTATCATAAAGTGGGCATGTCTGTAAAGGGGAGACTCGTGGGTACCCATAGAACCCATTTTCATTCACATATCTTGAGGTCAGAGGTCAAGGGACCCCTTTGAAAATGGCCATGCCAGTTTTTCCTCGCCAAAAAAGGGTAACTTTGTAGCGACATGCTAGTATGACATGGTTGGTACCAATGGATTTGTTAGGCTTTCTAGTTTCATATGATGCCAGTATCTTCACTCTAGCTTTAAAACTGAGCCGTGTTAAAGAAATTAGTGGCGTCAAAACGAATTTGCATTAACGCATTACCACGTTACCGTTGACAGCCCTAGTGTCAATATCACAATCAAAATAAATACTTTCATTTTCTTTATTTACGTTGCATACTTGATATCCTGTCACCTTGACCCTGCTCATACTGTTGGTAGATTTGATTGAGAGCGGTCAGGTGGGTTGGAAGACCGTGTGTAGCTTATACAGAGTATAAATTGTGATTATAGCAGTAGTACAAATTATCTGCACTACAGTACAACATTCATAATGTGCTTTCAGATCCCTTTGTGGTTGTGTAGCTGCATGTACTCTCGTTTTGTTCGTCTTTTATGGAAACCTTTCCAGGAAGAGAAAAGAGGTTAACAAAGTGTTTCCAGTTGCCAAGTTTGGCTCCTGTTTCACCCATTATGTTTGAGTCAGCTCCATCTGTCAGTGTGAAAGCAGCGAAATGAGATACAGATGTAGCTTAAGAAAAATGCTATGTTTTTTTTATGTTTTAGATGAAGTGGAAATTCTTTCATCAGCAGAACATTTCAGTTACACGTTTGGTGTCATTTGTGGGACGTGATAAGTATTTGTTACACACACACGCTGTTTAGCAGCAACATATTGTGGTGATTTTTTTTATTTTATAAAGCTGTTCTCCCCCCGCTCGCTGACTGGAAGGTGGCAGGCTGTCAGAAGGATTTTAATGTGTCGAGGCAGCATGTGACAACTCCATTCTCTATGGACTGTGTTCCTTGCTGCGGCTTAAATCTTGTATTGAATGGAGAATCTTAACCCAGTTGATGTCACCAGGAAATTATGTTTATTCCTTCTAAGAATAAATGCTTAAGAGACTGCTCCAGTTTGGTGATGGGCTACAGTTTCCCTTTCTTTATTATTATCATCACCCTTCCTTCAGCTAAGCTGTGTTCTACTCTTATTAGTGTATTTTTTTCACTGTGTGATTTACATGATGCATATTTTATTAAGAGTTAATTCTCAGATGAGCTTAAGCCATATTTATTTCATGAGTGACACATCCCCCGAACCAAAACATCTGACTGCCAACTGAAAATGTATCTGTAAAGCACGTAAACAATTTTCATCAACTCAGTTCAATTAGATGCAAGCAACAGAATTTTCCATCACCAAAAAAAGACATGAATTTACAATCTGTAGTCTTCGTTCAGTCGTTTTGGACAATGTTAAAAATGAACACTCATTAATTCATTCACCGGAAAAAAAGTAAAAACCTGAACGTGGCTGTGATTGTGTGACCTGGTGGTGTGTAGGGCTGGGACAATTCACCTATCTCCCGATTCAATACTATCACGATACTCGGGTGCCGAGTCGATATGTACTGCGATTTTTAAGTATTGAGATTCTACAAGTATTTGCAATTTTTGTTAACTTTTTTAACACTAGACCATGGGAAAAAGTTGAATCATACTCTTCCAGAGACTTTTACTTTGGAAAATATCTAAATTTATACATTAAAAATGTTTGATTTTCAACATGTATGTAGTCTGAGATGTCCTGAAGTCAAATATATCAGTCATTGCCAGGCATTATTTATTAAATTTTTTCCAGCAACCCAAAAATCAAAGACATTTCCCTCACAAATTAGTGGTATTTTCTTTTTGCTATATAGCTACTAATAATAGCTAACAATTACTACAGAGCTTTCACTCATTTGGTCTCAGGATGGACAAACTATTATGAATAAGGAATACGCTTCAAAACAGTTAAAGGAACAGCTCTTTACTGCTGCCAAAACAAGGTCAAATTGCATGAAAAGTGCTGCTTGGTGAGATCTTTCTGGCCGAAATGCTGCACATATAAATTGTGGTGGGCTAATTAACTGTCGATGATTTTCTCTTATAAAAAAGTTATAGTGGTCACCAATATGTCACTGAGTCTAAGTGATTTTAATATTCAAAAGGCCACCTCATTGTCCTGAGCTGCATGGATGAATATGAGTGAAAAAGTCATCTACACATAAGCAATCTGTAATACTTCATCACTCCTGAATGAGATGAAAAATGTTTTATTGAGAAACATGCAGTCTCAAGGATCCTCATGGTCCAAGGCTGGTACAAATCCTCAGAGTATGCTCTGTCTGAGGTCATCTGAGCTCTGCCAAGCGTACAAACACGTGTTCCGCCACCTATTTAGCGACGCTTCGCAATTGCCTTGGTTCGATGAGCCTCTCAATCTGAATCTGCAGGTCTTGAAAAGTCTTAAAAAGCATTGAATTCACTTTCCTCAAAAAATCCTTACGTTTAATGTTTTAAAAAGTTAATTTAAAATGTAATTTACAAAGATCTTGAATATGTTACCTTGCAGGCAGTGATGCTAGTTATAAAATGTTTTATATCAGATTGTTGGGAGATGTTACACACTTATAAAACTAAAAGTGTGATTGCTGACAGTGGATTGTGCTGCAGGAGGCTGTTCCTTATCCTTTTTTTATTGTTTCATTCAGTACCTTCAGACCTGTAGTAAGCTCTGTTACTACTGCTATACATTAGCTCATCATCTTGCAATGGGCAAGTGTCTGTTTTAGCAAAAAATTGAATACATTTAATAATTTTAATTGGTTAAGACATCCATCCATGTTCTGCCACTCATCTGGATTCAGGTCACATTGATTGATTAATTATATTTCTAGGAATTATACAATTATATACAGCTGGTCTCTCTACTGATAAAAATATGATATAAATGTCAATAAAATGTCCTTAATAAATAATTGTGGTTTAAGTCATTCTTTTGCTGGTATGATCGTGAAGCTGGCATTAAATGGCATTCAATGTTTTTATTATTATTCATGTTGCAGTGCATTAATTTCCTCTCTTTGTGTGTGTCTGTCCAGGTTTGGCATCTGGTCTTGAGATCACATCTACGGGGCCCACATCCATAGAGAAGGCCAGCGGTCAGAGTGTGAAGCTGGACTGCCAGTTCTCTCTAGCCCCTGAGGATTCTGGACCGCTGGATATTGAATGGAGCTTGTTGTCCTCCGACAACCAGAAAGAGGACAAAGTGGTACGTGTGGATGTTCCCCAAAAACATTGAAAATGCAGTTTTATTTCACTTTTTCAACCTGGTCTTCTGTATGCAGCTTCTCATAGGTTTAAACTAAGTCTGTCAAAGTTAATGCGATAATAACGTGTTAAGGCAAATTTGTTTTAACTAATTACTTTAATGCATTTACGCGACTTGCGATTTTTAGGTTGTAGCGGGCTCAAAACTCAAGATACTGGCCTCATATGAAACTAGAAAAACCCTAATGAAACCGTTGGTACCAACCATGTCGTGCTAGTTTGTCTTGAAGGACGCTAAATAACGCTCCAAATTTACGCTAAATTAAGGCGAGGAAAACATCTGACCTTTGTCTCTTTAAAGACATGCCCACTTTATGATAATCACATGCAGTTTATGACAAGTCATAATCAAGTCAGCACACTGACACACTGCCAGCTGTTGTTGCCTGTTGGACTTGAGTTTGCCATGTTATGATTTGAGCATATTGTTTATGCTAAATGCAGTACCTGTGAGGGTTTCTGGACAACATTTGTCAATGTTTTGTGTTGTTAATTGATTTCCAATAATAAATAAATACATACATTTGCATAAAGCAAGCATATGTGCCTGTTACGGGTCCCAGGGACGGGTGTCACCGTAACAGAAATGTCACCTGTATTAAGCAGGTAGAAGAGTAAACAATGAGGAGACGGTGCATCTTGTTTCGCGCCAAGACTTTAAAAGTCCCTCATTTGCTCGTAGTGTGTCTGTGTTGTTTGGTATGTTTTGCAATACAGGTTTGATGCTAAGTGTGTATTTCCTAGAAGTGTTACAGTGTAACAAAGGAAGTATACAGTATGCAAGACAAATGTAATTTGAGCCACATGTACTTCTATTGAGCATTTTGTAGTCTGCAGTGTTCTCACAGACACACAGTGGGAGCGGTGGGAGCTCCCTTTATCCCAGGCTGTGTCTTTCGTTTCCAGCATGGCCCTCGGCCATGGAAAGGGAGGACTACACAACTCTACAGGATCTCCACATGCCCTCGGGGCTTTCACAGCCATAGAGAATGATTCTTGCTGCAGATCGTTCCAAGGGTGTGATCCTCTCCCGTGGCTCTCTACTCCCCCACCTGTCACAAAGCCTTCCCATCCCTCTCCTCCACTCTCTTTTTTTCCCCCTGTATCCCATGGTTTTAGTTTTTTTCTGGCCCAAATGTTAGAAATAGGTCACAGGCTCATCATTAAGGTTCTCTGTCTCTATCATCCACCCACTGTCCTCTCTGTCCACCGACCCAACCGGTCCTCCTCTCACCCAGGTTAACCTCTGTACTCCTGCTTCTGCTCTTGTGCCAGCACGGAGACACCAGTTACCCCCATTTATTTGTTTTTGACCTACTTTGTTTTCCCTCTGAATCATTAACTGGACTGGTGGAGCAAAGGGAGGTGGAGTTAAGCAGTCTATCATTATCGTTAATCTCACTATATCAATAGTTCTTATGATGAAATATTGATTTCAGTGCTTTTTAAATTGTCTGTTTTTTCAGTGTCTCAACAATACTATAGGGAAGCACAGAATTCAACGTGGGTGGTTCCTCACTAGGGCTTCTTCCTCTTCATGTCCGAATGCAGCTGTAGAAATACAAAAGCCCCTTTTTGACTGCAGGAACTTTTATCCGAAACTAGGAACCATTTGAGTAACTCATTAGCCAGGTTTCCACTAAAATTTCCTGGAACTATTTTTTAAGGAACTAAAAGGTTCCTGCAGCCCTCTGTTGTCTGCGTTTCCACTGCGGTCTAAACACCTGCGAAGATTAGGCAAATTAGTCTGCTGACGTATGAAAAAGAAACATGACATTAGGCGAAGGTTGCTGGTGGTCACAGCAGTAAACACACTCTGCAGCTCAGTGTGTCCACCTGTTTCATAGAGAGAAAAAAAACATATTGGAAAAGAATGAACCTTAGAAAAAAATAAACATTCGATTTTGTCTCACTGCAACGACGATATTTATTGCTGCATGTAATGAATGAAATGCAGAGGAGGAAAATGAAACTAAGAGCGTCTGTCTCCACAGTAAATCATCTGTTGAGTGTTTGATGGTTGTTTATTTGTGCTTTAGAACGTAGCCATCGTGAAACAACGAGAAAAACAGGGTCTAAATTAAGTTCCGGGACTTTTTCCGGGGACATTTTACCCCCCAAAAGGCCCTGGTCGGGGGTAGTACTTTCTGGAAGTACAGGAACTTTCGGGGACAGCGGACTAATCTTCGCAGGTCTTTAGGCCGAGCTGGAAACACAGACAACAATGGGCTGAAGGGACCTTTTAGTTCCTTGAAAAGTAGTCCCAGGACTAAAATTACCAGGAACTTCTTGGTGGAAACCCGGCTAAATGTTCCCAAATTGCATCTGGTTCCACAGTTTATTTTCTTTATTATGTGCTGTTTTGCTGAGATCTATCTGGACATCCATTAATGTTGCCAAACCTTCGTAGGAATTTAAACAGGCCAGACATCTCTCTCTGAACACATTTGTTCTCCTTGACCTATCAGATTTTGCTCGCTATATACACACACACGCTCACATTCGTATAGCCTTTTACCATTATGAAGTCACGCTCGGGGTGAATTCTTCTTAATTAGCGGCACATTAATTCCAAGGGGCTGCTTTAATATATGTGACAGTGTTAAATGGGATTAGGCCGATCAGCAAGGACCAAAGCTACTAGGTCAGGCAAGGAGATGAGAATGAAGGCTAAACTTTATAGCCACAGGCGTCCAAATGCTCAGAGACCATGGTGAACCTTTGCTCACATGGCCTGAGATCAGCAAATCCAGGCTGCTCTTAAAGGACAGCCACTATCGGATAAAACTTTAAAGTGGAGAACTAGTCAACAGGATCAGTCCACAGGGTTATATAACCAGGAACTGGAAGCCCTGTTTTTGCAAACAGGGAGATGGGTTGTGTGGTGTGCCTGGAATGTGCAAACAACCCTTACTTTAGTAACTTTGTTCATATTCATGAACCATATATCAGTTTCTTTGTGTTGATGCAATCAGAAGTAATGCATTGTCTATTCAATCCGGTATCTGGTGGGGACATGATGGCCTCCTTCATCTGACACATCCCACATATCATCAGGGTCCGGGTGGTGAAGCGTAGCTAATGCATGTTGCTTTGTTGGGCTTGAATGGGAGATGCCAGGCATGCCTACAGTAACAGTCATTAGCATTTGGCTCTCATTGCCTGGCTACAGATTAGCTGAAAGCAGGGTGTGCCCTGAGAGCTCACCACCACTGTGAGAACAACAAGGGAAACAATTATGAAAACTAAATCTGAATCAGTTGAGGCTGGTCCACAGAGGCAGAGGAGGTTGCTCCTCCTCTATTTTTGAGAGGCAAAAGGGAGATCAAAATATTAATTGTTTAAAATAATCCATTACAAAAACTCAGTATAATTTATAAAAAATATTCCCCCCCCCTACATATGACACACAAAAATTAGGAACATGTGAGCACATCAAGCAGCACTGAGCATACATAAAATGGAGGTGCAAGTGCAAAATAAGGGCTGGTTTTCTTCCTGTCCTCCCTTTTAAAGTCAGCAGCCGCCACTGATCTCAATGGTGTGGAATTTGCTCAGAGAAATACATAGCTTTATTCCATATCATACAAACTGTCTCTTTTGTCCTTGAGCACAGCAGAGCCTTTTGTTTACTGAACGTATTGCGACGGGAATGTGTGCATGTTGACAAAGTATTGGAGGATTTGGACGTAAAGCCGTGACACTGTTTGGTGGAAATTGCATTGTTTGTTTGTTTGTATATCAGGGATGAACATGAATGCTAATGGCCACATTTCGTTGCATTCTCTATAGCGTCACTGTTGAAGGACACTTTCAGGTAGTGATGGTGCTTTAACCTTGTGAAGCAGTTTGAAGCAGAGCTGTTCCCGTGAAAGCAGCATGTGGCACGAGTCATTCAAGTTAAAAGCCTGGGATGCTGCACTCCCCGATCTCTGCAGGTTGTTTAGAGTAAACAGGTATCGCGGCTCCCTGCTTTGCCTCTCAAATGATCTGCACCTCTTCCTCTTCCCCGCCTGTGCAACAGCATCACATGACAATGACCTCATCTTTACATGTGTCTGATGAAAGGGATCCCGGCCAATAGAGGTCTGTTACCTCTGCAGCATGATCCGTCCACTGAGACTGGCCAGGCCAGGTGGCGATTGTATCAGTGAATGTCGTACCTGTTCCGAAATGCAGCACACAGACGGTGGTGCTCTTCTGTCCTTTCCAGCCCCCGCCAGTTTGTCTAGTCATTTGCCCTTTTCATTTTCATTCCCCGGGCTCTTTATGGGATTTTTTTTTTCATTGGATCATGATTTTCAAGGTTATTGTGCAGTTCAGATTTTTTTTTTTTTTTTTTGCAAGAGGTGTGCCTCTGTGTAAGCACTCCCATCTGTGTGCCTGTGAAGTGGTTGAGCTCATGTGAGAGTTCTTGTCTGGCTGTGCTCGGGGCAATTTAATTTCCTCTCCTCCGTGGTCTCATCTCGCATATTGCTGTTATTACTGCTGAGGTTCTGATCCCCAGTGAAGGATAGGTTTCCCTCCCCTGAGAGCCAGGTGGAATTTTAACTACATTACCTGTTTACACGGCTAATATGTACAAGATGAGCATGGCGTCCACTGCGAGCACGCTTGCCTTCGAGCTCCAGGAGCTAGTCTTCCTTTTGGAAATGTGGCAGAGAGGCAACTTGCTCTAGACAACCCAGAACATCCCTGACTCTGGCTGAATTCGAAACTCCATACTATACTAGTAGTACGTACTGATTTGGTCAAAATGTAGCATGTAGTATGCAGTATACAAACAAAAGCAAAATCTACAGTATGCCAAAAATACCCGGATGTCATACTGATTTGGAAAAAATCTCCAGTATGCATCGGACCAGTCGACCTCTTCTACTGTATCCCATAATGCAAAGCACTGGAACAGTACAGGCTATAGTCACAACTACAGTTGTAGCTATTTCATCACTAAAGTCACTGCTGAACATTTTTGAGGCGAGAAATCAACTGTGTAGATTTTGAATATCACAGTTTTACGATATTAGATGGCGAATCGAACATTTGCTCCAACGATTTCGGAGTTTAGAAGCTCCACAAACTGCCGTGGCAGCTAGCTAGAGCCTGCCGGGGTCGCTACCTCGCCAGCCGGGCAGTCACGCTCACAGATCGCTATGAGCTGGCTGGAGCTCTCTCAAGAGACCGGTCTGTAGACAAGATGCTTTTATTTCCCTGTTGACGGATGGTTTGTTTAAATGTAACAACACAGATGTCCGTTATAAAATTAACGGCAACCTGTGATTATCTGCCTTTTTGGAGTTGAAAAGCTCCACAATCACCCACGGGCATAGCTCGCTGGAGAGCCAGCCAGTCACGTTCACAGACCGCCTGCAGAGCAGCAGGAAGTGACGAGGGAAGAGACGAAAGCGCTGCCTCTGACGGGGCAGAGAGATACCTGCTGAGACAACATGACCCTTTTTGACATTACTGTAATATTTGTAGGGATATCATTCCACTGTTTTGTTGCTGTAACTGTAGCGTCTCCCCTCGTTGATAATCCTGTTTGTCTTACTTCACCATGAGCTGTTAGAATGAATTGTTGAAGGGGTGGTGGAGCTAAACCATGCAGTAACTTATAAAGAAAACAAACATTGGTCATAAACAAAAAGTTGCATTTTTCGATAATATAGCAAAAGTTGTACGAGTTTGTTTTTTTGTCCGGTGCTTTAAGAGCTTGTTTAAAGGCTAAAGCAGTTTCTTACTCCCGCTACTGAGGAACACAGTATGCCGTATGTACGGCATTCTGCATACTGAGTTTGTCAGTAGTATAGTAGGCAGTTTCGAACACCGCCCATGTTTCCCTTTGTTGTGCTCCTCTCATGCTTCCTTTAAGTGTTCTGCCTCCTCTGATGGATTCATTATTCTTCCTCTCCTCCTGCCATGTTTTTGAGTCTTTCCACTCTCCTCCTCTCTACCTACCCAGGGGTATTGCTGTGCGTATGCCTGGCGCTGATCGTGGCACAGAAAAGCATGTTGATGACTGTCTCCATGGAAATGTGCAAGAATATGCCAATGTCTATGAAAGAGAATGAGAACTCTTTTCATTGTTGTTTGCTTTTCTTTTCCCCTCCTCATTCTTTTCCTTTTGTTTTCCCCTCCTCCATCACTCTCATAGCTACCAGCTATGAGGTGTCTTGTTGGCTCCACCTGGCCTTTATTTCTAGGCATTTCCTTTCCTGCTTCCAAGACCCAGACTGTGTGTGTGTGTGTGTGTGTGTGTGTGTGTGTGTGTGTGTGTGTGTGTGTGTGTGTGTGTGTGTGTGTGAAGGAGGGGGGCGGGGGGGTTACAGAATTGGGGGCTACTGCTCTTTGTTGAAACAGCAGGTGTTGATTTGGCTCCACAGTGGTCGCTTTGTTTGTTCCACCTTCATTCTTGTTGAGCACAGAAAGGGCAGAACAGCGCAGGCTGCCAGGTCTGAAGGGCACTGCAGAGATAAAAGAGAGGGTGCTTTTCTCTCTTCCATATATTTTGGTTGGTTCAGTGAGCAAGTCCTTATCTCTCAGCGAGCACACAACTGTCATTTCAAGGCCGTTATTTTATTCATTTTCTGGAAGGAGTTTTATCAACAGATAAGTAAGATACAGTACGTCACTCTAAAGTTTTTAACTCAAACTCTCTTTCCTGCACTCCCTCCCCACATCCAGGTGATCCTGTACTCAGGCGACAGGTCCTACGAGGACTACTACCCCCAAATGAAGGGTCGAGTCCACTTCAACTCAGCTGACCCCAAGAACGGCGACGCCTCCATCAACCTAACGGGGCTGAAGTCGGCGGACTCGGGGACCTACCAGTGTAAGGTGAAGAAGGCCCCCGGTATCCGCAGCAGGAAGATGTTGCTCATCGTCATGGGTGAGTGGAACAAACCACTGAACACACTCGGGTGTTAGGCAAGCAGTCTTTTTTTTCTCACAGGGTAAATTCTCTCTCTACACGGAAATGTTCCAAATCACACGGCCTTTGCCCTCCTTGGCTGTTTTGATGTAATCCCTCCTAAAATCGAGTGCATGACCTTCCTGGAGGCTGTAGAGCACTGCCCCTTTGTGATACATTTCTGTATTCACCCGAGATGCTCTGTGATTATGTCTAAAATGATAATCCAGATTTTTTTTTTCACTAAATACTGCGGTCATGATTTATGATTTATATCTATATTTAGTATTAGTCTTGATCAACAAAATCATTTTATTGCTTTTTTCTTCAATCACAGCTCTTATTTTAAATGAATGAACGAGTGGAAAATGTAAAAAAAAAATGTCTAGTCTCTGCAATCAGCTGGCTTTTTATTGCACAGAGTGAGATGGGTGACACACCAGAGTTGTATAAGTCAGATGATTCACTCCCTAGGCAAACACACACTCACACAGAATGGCCTTGCTGGTCGGTCAACTGACTAAATGATGTCGAAAGTGAATCGCCTCCCGAAACCCGCCTGCTATTTGCATATGGGAAAAACAACCCGCATGCGCTGCACTAGTCTGTGCCGTGGGATAAGCTGCACATTGTGTTGTTATGGCAGCCCTGTTATCAGAGTAGTTTCTCCTTTCTAAAGATAGGGCAGGCTGCAGAAAATGGCCGCTGTTCTTGTTGACATGATATCATGTGCACAAAAGTGACTGCACTGCACCAACTAGCTCAACCAGAAAGACATGAGTTATTGGAAACAAACAGGTTTCTCAGTAGTTGTGTTGTGGCGCCACTAAGCAGTTCTCTAATAAAAGAGACAAATGGCCACATATAATCTGACCATTAACTGTGACTACAGCCGACACAAGAGCCACTGACAAAGCCCTTGGGGAGGGTACTTTACATAAAAATTGATCTTACCAGAGGCACCTTGAAAAAACGAATCACTGCTTAAATCATCGCTGATTCATACATATGCTTGTACATTTGCTGTGATGGCTTCTCCTCCCTGCAACAGTTCCACATTCCTCACCAGTGAGGGAGGTTAGCAAGCCTGCAGCTGATTTCTCAGTTGTTTTTCGAGCCTATTTTTTAATTTTGGTTAAGGCCATTGTTTAAGTTTGTCATTTTCATCAAAATGGCCTAGTTAACCAGTGCCATCTACAACGGAAACTAACAGCATAGGCTGAGGTTGTTAACCTTTTCCACCCCCCACCCCCCACGCCCCCACCCCTCCACCCCCCCACACCCTTCTTTTTCATAGACCTTGTTTTTCAAATACCACATTAAGCCACCAAGTCCTTGAGGAACACCATAGAAAAAGAAAAAGCCATGCTGTGGATTTGGAGATTTCTGCAAGAATGCATTTTTCTGCGATTGGATGGCGAGCACTTCTGTTCTGTAAACTGCTCAGAAACCCCCTTATTGTCAATCTACCTAGACAAGCCATCCATCCTCTGAATGCCCTAGGTCTTTAGTTTGTTGTTATAAAGTTTCATGAGGCTGTGATTATCCTAGAGGTCACCACAGGTCATTTTATAAAGTGAGGTCAAGTTTTTAAAAAAAATGGTCTCACTACAATGAAATGGCTCCTATGGGGACTAACATCATCACACATTAATAAATTAGGTCTCATTGGATCCACAAGAGTCTCAGCTTTACAGTGATATAATTCCAAGACCGTTTAGGGAGCTCAGGATGCAGAAATATTCAAACTCACAATTTGATCTTGCTGTGGTCTGCTGAGTGACTAAAATGCAAATCCAACTTTCATTATCGTTATGCAGATGTGTTTAGTTATAGTGTGCATGAGAGAGAGAGATAGCTGGAGGCTACAGGAGCTGACAGGCTGCTAGCTATTGACCCCCAGGGGCAGGGGTGTTCTTAGCAAAGAAACATTGACAAGGAGAGGGGAGGACATCTTGCCTGCTCTGCATTTTACCTTCAGGTCGATCTTGTCACAAGGTGGATGGTCCCGAGAACAGGGGAGACTTACATGCACGTGTGTGCACAGACATAAACGCACCTCAGTTTATACACCGGGTGTTGCTATGGCACACACATGTCACATACGCGGCCATATGCGGGTAGGCACACATGCTGACCCCTGCAGTGTACATGGTGTCCAGGTAGTGTACAGTAGGTAGCATCCCTCGTTGTTTATTCTCCTCTGGTCGCAACGGGACATTGAAGTTAACAGGAGGAGAGTACCAACCTGCACTCCAGCACTACATGTCAGCAACTCTCACAGCTGTTTCTGACTAGACTCCACCTACACTCTCAACAGCCAATCATCTAGCTCTGCCTGCCTGGAGTCCATAACCTCGCACGGCAGCTGGATTCTCGTGATGTCACAAGATCACGAGAAACCTGGGATCAAATGTCACACGAAAATCCATCTCGGCAGACTCCCAAGTAATGCGTTTGTGTCCGGCTCGCCAGACAACAGACCAATCAGCGTCCTGTGAGGAGCTACTGCAGTTACGGGCGTGGCTTAGGTGTGTGAGACCATAGCGTGAGACGACACGGAGAGGCGATTGTTGGTTCTAAACAACAATGGCGGCTCCTGAAGAGGTTAGCGTAGATGCTGCAATAGCATCAGTTAAATCAGAACTGGAGAGTATTTCTTCATTGAAAGAAGAGGAAAGAACGGCACTGAACATGTAAAGTACAGCGATATTTTCACTTAGAGTTAGTTTTGCTTTCGTTAGTTTGATTGACAGGTGATTCATCCAGTCACCTGCCAAGTATTTTATGAAAGTGCCTCCCCTTTCCCAAACAGTTCCAATGACAGAGATCTCAGATGGTTCTGTAAAACAAACCATCTGACAGGGTCAGGTTCTGAAATCCAGGCAATCCTCATCGCATCCAGGATCACTGTTAAGGCTCAACAGCCAGTCTCTTTAATTCTCTCTGCCTGGCTTTAGTGCCCACTACTCACTTATCTTTCACTTTATCATTCAACTATCAGTGGTCACTCCTTGAAGTTGTGCGCCGCCTGACTGAAATGAATACCACAATCTGGCAATCCCTTTCTACTTATCTCGTCCCCAAGATAGCCTTGCGCTCATAAATCTGTATTCATTGTTCGTTTTACAGAGCCAGGCTAGCTGTATCGCCCTGCCCTTTATCTCCCCGTGCTCCTCCAGCCTCTGTCACCTTCCTCTCTGACCTCATCTTTCAAACAAATAAATCTGCTCATCGGACAGCAGTCCTAATAAGAGGAGCTGTGTGTTACAGCCCTCGGACGCGTCGAGTTGACTTTCACCTTTTAAAAGACGCATTCAAAATGTCATAGCTCGCTGACATTTACTGTGTGCTGCGTGAACGTGTGTGTAGGTGCAACACGACGGCAGCAAAGGGCAGGCCTGTGAGTTAGGAGCCGCGCAGCCCTGGCCCCCATCATTCTGCCATCTGTCCGTCAGCGCTCGCTTCATTTTTGCTCTCTGTTTTGCCCCCTCCGCTCTGACCCCCTGTGTGTTTATTAGATTAGTAGGAGCACTCAGTACTGTCAGTCTACTGTTAATCCTTACGGTTATGCCTGCTAAGCTTCCCCCTCCCGCCCGACACCTGGTTCAGATCTGGAGAGCCCCACGCCAGGGTTTTGTTGTTACAGAACCCATTATTGCCACACCATGATGTCAGCTCTCTGTCAGTGAACACACAGCACAGAATTGGAATATAGCCTCAGAAACGTTACCCCTCATAGTCCCTTTCTCTTTTTCTCTCCCCCCTCCATTCCCTCCCCCCCGCCCCTCGACTGGCTGTCTGGGTTTCATTGGAGTGGGTCTGCTTTTAATTTGAAGCTCTGTTTGTTTTTGAATCCCCCGTCTCATCTCCTGCCAGCACTCTGACTGACCGAGGAGTGTTTGCACACGTTCAGCTTTAAGACAAAAAGCTTTACCTTCATCCTTAACCCAGAACGCTACGTGTGTTTGTGCGTCGGATAGCACGCGGTTCCTTTCCTCCTTGCGGTTATCCTGAGTGACAGCTCCTGTAATGACAGCAGCTGTATCAATTACTCTGATTACCGCTCTCATTACGATGATGACTGCTGCTTTGAGCAAGAGAGGAAATGAACTTTAGGAATACACAATACACAGACACACAACTTACCCACAGCATGAAAGATTGAATAATAACTGGGTGGTAGACAGCAGGACTGTGTTGTTCCAAGCTAATGCCAGGTGGCCACCTGGTTGTGCCTGTTGTTTTTCACCGCTCTCAATCACTTCCTTTTCTCTCCACAGTGAAGCCATCCAAGCCCAGGTGCTACGCCGAAGGCCCCACACAGGAAGGCAAAGACATTGTGCTGAGGTGCATATCGAACGAGGGCACCACTCCTCTGCAATACAGCTGGTTCAAGACCAGCGACAGCCAGCTGCTGCCCAGCTCTGCTGTGCTCGGTAAGAGACCCTCTCACAAGCATTCCCAAAACAAATAGAAATCAGATTTCAAAATCCCACACACAGCTCCTCTTTCTGTTTAACACTGTCATCTCTTCATTGATGTGTGCTTTGCCCTCACTACAGATCCAGTGGGAGGCACCATTAACGTGAAGAACGCATCTGCCAGCGCATCTGGCACCTACCGCTGCACTGCCACCAACCGTGTTGGCACTGAGGAATGTATACTGTATATCAGCGTGAAACCTGGTGAGTGCCCAACTAACTTCACCTTGATGCACTAACCTGCATTCAGCCTGTTTCACATTTAAACCTGTTGCTCTGTTGTCTGGTGGTCAGCTGGATAATGTATTTGCTGCACTAAAAAAAAAAAGGTCCAGCAGAATTGTACTTTTGGAGTACAGTTTGCAGTACCCCATACAGGTATAATATGGAACTCTTTCTTTCACCCCTGCCATTTGTACCTTCAAGAGTACAGTTATGTATTCATGTGACCAAAATATACACATTAACAATGGTATAATCATGAGGTAATATTGAGAACAAGACTAAGAGTCTACAGCCATGCTAACTGCTCTGCGAAGCTGTACATAGGCAAAGCTGCACTTCGAGCTAAATGCTCAGCATGAAACGTCAGCATGCTTTAGCAGGTGCAATGTTTACTATGTAAACTACCTTAGTTTAGCATGCTAGTATTTGCTACTTGAAAACACAAAGGGCAGCTGAGGCTGGTGGGAATGTCTTTAGCTTGCAGGTGTTTGGTTATGGACCAAAGTACAGTCAAAAACCTAAAGACATTCAATTCATTATAACTTTAAGAAACCAGCAAATTCTCACATTTGAGAAGCTTGAACCATCAAATGTTTTGCATTTTTGCTTGAAAAATTACTTGGACCATTACTCAGTTATCAAAATAGTTGCTGATGAATTTTATGTCCATTAATTAATTGACTAATCGTTGTAGTTAAAGTCTGGACTAAAGTCGACAGGCCGAACGTCATTGCCATCCATGCCGTTAGCGTGATTAGAAATCTACCTATGTGCTACCTTTACTAAGTGTAGAACCTAAGTTCAGGCTTAATTAGTACACATTTTACCTTATACCATCAAGAGATGAGCATCTGGGATCCACAAAGTTATTGTACATTTGTGAAAAATTCATTTTCCAGTGCAACAACAAAAATGTACATTTATCAGTGCTGCTAGCACACATACAGCCAAAGCTTGTGTTCAATATTTCCTCACCAATATAAGATGATGGTGACTGCAGTAAAAGTCTGCCAATTTATCACAGCTAAACATAGCATTGTGAAGAGGACCATGTTAGAACATTGCCACTTGGCTAGCTACTGTAAAGTATTCAGGCAGTGTCAGCATCTTGAGTAGTAGAAGCCGTGGAACCACACACTCAAACAACAAACAAACAAGTGCTGGAGCATGATGTTGCCGACATAGAGGAACAGGAATGCTAAAGTGAATTTGCATGTTAATTTGCATGTTCTTTTTTTTTCAATGAGATAAGAAAATATGAAAAAAAGGGTGCTAGGCGCTAAAAAAACAGCCACTCACTTATGAGTCATGAGCACTCACAGCCATGGTCAAAGCACAACTTTGCCTTAGATAATAATCCAGCAGTATATTTGAGGTTTTTGTTGGATGCAGACCCTTGGTTATATGTTATTGTCATTGCTACTCATTGTTTTTTCTGCGCACCTGTTAAAGCACTTTGAATTTCTGATGTGTATGAATTGTGCTATGAAAATAAACTTGCCTTGCTACCCAAAAGACATTTACTAAACCTTCCAACCCTTTTTCTTCCTTGCGTTATCCAGCTCCCAACACGGCAGGCATCATCGCAGGAGCCATAATTGCTGTGCTCCTGATCCTCCTCATCATCGCCATCATCCTCTTCTGCTGTTGCCGTGCCCGCCACAGGAAGAAGTACGAGAAGGAAATCTGCAATGAGATCAGGTACATTCACTAAACACATCAATGACACTTGGCTCACAGCTACACAAAGCTCCCATTTGATGGAAGAATATTTTGTATCACTGTGTAGTCTTTGCTATATAATGGGTTGTATAATACTAATACTTAAATGTAAGCATAAAAAATGCCATAGGTTACATACAGTATAGGGCTGTTTAAGTTAACGCGTTAATGCAAATTCTGTGGTTGTTAATTGATTTCCAATAATAAATAAATACATATATTTGCATAAAGCAAGCATATGTGCCCACTCCCATGTTGATAAGCTTATTAAATACTTGACAAATCTCCCTTTAAGGTACATTTGAACAGATACAAAAATGTGCGATTAAATTGCTATTAATCACGAAGAAATATTTTAATAGAATTACAGCCCTAATTACATATGATTAATATTCTCAACTCCCCATGTAGTATGACCTGTGGTCATCACTCAGACACACATGCACTGACAACAACACGTCTCCAACAACCATGAAAATGTTTTTTCTCCATCAGCGTTTTTCTTTTTTTTACCCCTCCTCAAATAAACAGCTGTGGTAATCAGTTTGAAAGCTTTGTTTGCTCTGTGGATCCTGTGTCATGTCTGATTCCGGCTGCCCTCCCCTCCCCCTCCAGAGCCACCTATCCTAACCCCCCCTCCCTCGCCATCCAACTCTCCATGCAGCCCACGGGCTCTGTACAACCCCTGGGCTTACTATCACTCTGCTGCGGACTGAATCTGTCTAAGACCACAATGTGACACTCTCGCTGTAGGACAAAGAGGATTAGACCACTGGTCCTGTCTCGCTGAAACACTACAGCATGAAGCTATAGACTAAACAGACTGAAGCCCCCTCAGGCTCCGTTTGATTGAGCATTTCACTGGATTATTGCTGCTTATTAGTTGTTAATGTGGTGGCAGAGGGAGTAGAGGGCATAGCTGAACTTGGTTGCTCAGCTCAATCTCTACAGGCTATTACACAGTCAGTGTGGCTGAGCAGTGCCGACGCTGCCCCTACCAATCAACGGGTCAACTCTAATTATTTGCCCCTCCTTATCGAGTCAAATCATGTTTTGCTCTTGAAATGACTCATGCAGACTTCTTTAGTATTCATTGTTTTCCTCACAGTGCCAGACATTACAGACGTTTATACCTGTGTGTCATCACACTTCATTCTGGTTTATAGCACCTAAAATCATTTCCACCTTGTAAATCTCTGACTTGATACTCAGATATTGCTGACCTTTACACCAAATAACTTCTCAAGCGATTTCACAGTCACAGACATATTTCCAATGTCGGAATAAAAGCACGAGAGTTTTGCTGGAGTTGCGGCGCGCTCCCATGAAAATATTAATCTGTGACTAAAAACTCTGTGGCTTAAGACACATTGTCTTTAGATGTGAGAGGGTGTCAGACTTCAGTCATTTCAAAGTCTTTTCAAAGTCTCCTAGTGTATGGTAGGGATGAGCTAATAAAAGTGAGTCTTATCATGTTGTCTAAATGTGCTGCTGTCTGTGTTTCCTCTCAGAGAGGACGTGCCGCCTCCTAAGAGTCGCGTATCAACGGCGCGCAGCTTCACCGTGGGCAGCCAGCGCTCCTCCCTGGGCTCCATGTCGCCCTCCAACCTGCACGAGTACGGCCTGAAGCCCCAGTACGACAAGATCCCCTCAACAGAGGACTTCGATAGGCCTCCTAGCCACGCCCCTCTGCCTCCGCCCAACGCCGTCAGGATGGCCGGCCCCAACCTCAGCCGCATGGGGGCCATCCCCGTCATGATCCCTGCCCAGAACAGGGACGGCTCAATCGTCTAGCCCGCCCTCTTCTCGAGAAGGGGGCCTTGCACCGAGGGGGAGGGAACGGTGGAATGAAGTAGGACACAAGCCAATGAAGATGGAGCAAGAGCTTGGACGGGCTCACTGGCCTGACTTATAGCTCTTCGTTATTTACAAATGGGAGTATCCTCCTCTTATGAAGACCTGGCTCTGCTGTGGTGCTGAGAAGAGAGTTGTACTGGAATCACAACAGAGCACATTAACTTTTTATCAAATACAAATACAAAAAAAAAACTTTTATGAATTTTACTTCCTGGACTTTCTCACTGAAAAATGAATTGGTGTGGATATAAAGCAGAATGGTCAATATACAAATTATATTGTACATAAGTGAATGCATGTTTTTTTTTATATAGATGGCCCTTGCTGTAGAGATACTGTATGTTCAAAACAGATCCAGGCCCCTAATTGGCCAGCTATACAGCTGTATGCATGCATCTATGTATAAAATTACAGCTGTATGTGTGTGTGAATATAAGTGTATGTTTGTGAATGGGAGTGTGGAAAATGTGTAGTCCATTTATCATCTTTTAATGCCTACATAACAGTGATTTGTCAGGCAACCCAGTCTCTACTAGTTTCTGACATTTTTAATTCCATAAATTTATTGTTAAACGAGACTTTCTGACCTTTGGAAAAATCGAAAGACAGACTTGTTAGAAGAAAATTCACAGATTTGAATTAATCCTTCAGTTTAGTTGAAAATTGTCTATTTAGGTCAGCCGTTTTTCTGTTGTTTGAATTGTCCAGTCTGGGTCTGGGTGAGGGGGCTGAAGTGGACAGGATTGGCTGATGGTGAGGGGGAGGTTCAGGCCACCACATCTTGTGATTGGGTGGATTATTGCTTCTTGACCGAGCTTAAAAAACAATACTTCTCCTCCAGAGATCTTAGAGGAGGTAGCATATAGGGAAATAAGGGGGGGGGCGTCTGGACAGCGAGGTTCACTGAGCAATCGGCTTTGATTGTGTTTGACTGTCAACAGGCCCCTAACCTCTGTGACCACTAGAGCATGTAGACCTCCCCAACACACATACACCATATTAGCAGTACAAAGGCACCAAGTCTTAATTTATCATCTGCAGTATCGGTCACCCCCTCTCAAATATATGGGGCATATGTAATCCTCGGTATTGCAGTCGCATTACAAGGAGCCAATATCTTGATTAACCTTCTCTCTGCGGTCAGTGTAAAACCTTTCATGGCTTCTGTAGCGTTAATTGGACTTTTTAATGAAGGATGTGAAGCCTGTCTCCATGAAGAAAGTGCCCACAAAGAGGAACAAATGAGAAAATACTGAATAAGAATGCTGAATTGTACTGCTCTGCATCCACTTTACAACCACTTTGGTTTGAGTCCATTGTGCAGTCTCTCAGTGCTGGATAATATAAATGTTCGTGTAGGTCAGTCATTGTTTGTGGGTTATTCTACTCTTATGCTGTGTTCAGACCAAGAGCGAAGCAAATTCTTTTTTACGTACGTCGCGTCATTTCGCAATCGTTAAGAAATTTGTGTGACGATGTGTCGCAAAAGCCTATCAGCGTTGAGATTCTCCTCCTCATTGAATCAGAAATGGAGGAAAAAATATTGTAAACAAACAACAACAACGTCGCTGCGGTATTTATGCCTAAATGACTTTTTCGTGAGTGTTGATGGAGCAGCAGCATAGCCTGGCACCGATGGATCCGAACTCCATTCAGAAAACAAGCATTTTAAAGTTGTTTGTTTGTCGTCTTGCGGTCAGACCTTTTACAAATCGGCAATTACAATTAAATCACAGCACAATCTGTTTATTTTGAGTTCATATCGACGTGTGGCTTGCTAGATACAGTCAGTGCAATGGCACTGTATGTGAATAAAAGCTCGCCGCCGGGTGATGTTATGAACCCAGACACGACGTTTTCTGATATAGCTGTGACTTCCACAACATGTACAAAGCAGCAACAGTGGTTCTTCCTTCCATGGTTGATGGCGGAAAGAAAAGATGTTGATATCTATGAAGACAAGCTCCTTCTCCTCTTCATTCGCATCTTGTGCGAATGAAAACAAATGATACCGGCGGTACTTGCACGAGTAAAGCGAGGCGAAAATTGGCTTCACTCTTGGTGTGAACACGGCATTAAACCATGCCCGTTCTTCCATTGTTTGCAAACATGTTTGGAAGCCCCAACATCTCATCTTGTCCCAGTATGAATACTTGGAGTGGGCAAACAGTGTTTCTTTTTACTCCGACGCCTTATTCTATTCTTTGTTGTAGCCTTACACGCCCACCCTCAGTTCACCTCTGCACAGCTGGATTCTAATAACTTCTATTGTGCCTTGTTGCCCCAGTTGAGTTGTGTCGTAGCACATCCGCCAATGTGTGCTGTGCTATGTGCAGTAGCGTCATCCCGAATGGCCACCATAGCCCGCAGCCACTAGAACAATATAATAATCAGTACACAGTGAGCCTATTGATTGTTTCCTGTTGCCTCGATCAGGTCATGTCTAGGATTTCCCACACCGCATACAAATCCCCCCACAGCTTAACAAAACCTGTCTTAAAAGCTTTGATTTTGTATTCCAAAACATGACTTCATGTTTTTTTTTAACTTTATTTAAGTAAATTGATGTGCTTTTAAAAAACAAAAATAACATTAATGGTTCGGGCTGTATGTATAATATCCTGTCGAAGTAACCCTATCTAATCACAACACAGTTGAATGATATAAAGATGATGTTTGTATGTATATGTGATGCTCTGCCGTGCTGTGCTTGGCGAATCTATATCTAAAACAGAAGAGGAGGGGCGGTGTGGGTTGTCAGTACAGTATAAATGCTCCCTAGTGTGATTTCTGGCATTGTGTGGGTGAGTGTACTGTAAGTGTTTGTGTGAATTCTGGGATGTGAGGGGAGGTGACAGTTGTAGAAACATCTTGGCCCTTGTACTTCCTGGCAGATCTGATGTCGCACCTATTTTCTAACACCAAGGAAAGTGAGACCTGGGCCTGCCAAAACGAAGAAATTACATCTGTCACTTCCTCTTAAACACTACTCTGTATGTGTGTGTGTGTGTGTCTGTGTGTGTGTGTGGGAGCAGGTATCTTGTACATGAAGGGAGTTTGCTGTCAGGATGGGCCCCTGTAGAATTCTAGTTCACCTGCTGACAAACTGTACAGAGCTCTTAGGGAGACGGTCCCGTTACCGTCCCACTATGTGCTCAGAACAATAACTACTAACAATATTAACCGTAGCTTTGAAATCAGCGTACTAATACTGTATGGAGATCTCCTTTGAGGTTTGCACACTGTGTGAAAACCAATTTTTCTTTTTCTTTTTTTTGTGTGTGTATTTTTGTGCTGTATTTTTGAATAATAAAAGTCCATGAAATGAAGAAAGAATAGCCAGCCACGATTGTTTATTTGTTTGTTTACTGAAGCAGTAGCGGCTTTTGTTGATGTGGAGCGTGAATAGAACTCAATTTCTCTCTTCTCCAGCGGCGCGTGATCCCCGGGGACTCGGCTTCCTGCAGCTTTTTGACTGTGATTAATTTTAATCAGGCAGTGAGTTCCACCCCTTACACCAGGTGAGGTGACTTTCTAACCGCTTAATGACTGTAATTAATCAATTAAGCGGGCAGGCACAATAGCCGCCTGCCATCTCCAATGCTCGCCATTCAGCTTTATTATAAACATGCTAAAGGTTGTGACCTGGCTCACCTACCAGCACGGCTAAGACACTCATCCTGTAGGCCGGGGGTTCTCAAACTGTATGGGGCCAGTGACCCTTTAAAGGATCCCTTAATAATCGTAACACTGATAAAGCATAATGCTTACTACCATTTTTACTCTTAGATGCCATTGGAACTACTTGTACTCTAAAACTTTTCAACCTAAATACTTCAGACCTGATTGATAGTGAGAAACAGAAAAAACATTTCAATTTGATTCATGTTCACATCACTTTGTTTTGCCCTGATATTCCAGGTACTTTGTAATCAGATGTCACTTTTAGCTTGGCCGCCTTTATGGTTTCGTTCGCTGGCACCTGAAGACACATGACGCATTTTGGTCTCCCGTTGCTGTCGCTCGATATAACTGTTGTCATATTTTCTCAATTTAGCTAGTTTGGGCTTAGCGTCACTTGACAATTAGACCGACTCAAATATTTCTCCATATGCTCGCCAGATAGCTAGCAGGCTAATGAGTTAAGTTAAGCAGCAGGAGGAACGGGTCGTTGCACCCTGAGTGAACTGACTGATTCATGACAAATTGACATGATGTGTCACAATCATATCAGAGTTTCTATTGGCCCAAAGCTAACGTGGGTGGGAGTATTGGACACATGATGCTTGTTTTATTTGGCGCAAATGGTCCCCATCTGTGGATATCTACTTTTTAATGATACAGCACAAGTTTATAATTTATAGCAAATTATTTTGCGGACCCCCTGACAGAGTGCCACGTACCCCTGGGGGTCCCCAGACCCCACTTTGAGAATCACTGCTGTAGGCTCCTTATGGACTCACAGCCATTCCCCAGCTGCACTGTATTGTCCGTCGCATCGTGGCCATTTGTGTCAACATTTACGTAGCTTTTTTTCCAATTCCCCCCCTTACTTAATGTGGTGGGTAATTACCTTCACTGCAAGCCAGCACTAATCAAAGTTGTACAAAATTAGCTCTCTAATTAAGTATGCTGAATGGTGTGAAATGCCTAGTTAATGACTGAGGGACAGATCATGCTGATGTTGGTGCTACATGATCCTATTCTGACCACTGCTGCCCTCCTTTATACACTTAACATGCTGGTTATCTTGACATGTGGATAGATCGATTATTAGCCAATAACTCCACTGTGTGCAGGCTGCTGACAGGTAGTCAATAAAGAGACTAAAGCACTTAGTAGCGGTGCTAAGCGGACGTCCATTGCTATAATTGGATGTCAGTAATAGATAGGGCCCCAGAGCATTGATCTGTGGCTAGTCGAAGTCCCTCGTGGATCCTAATGGCTCCCCAGCAGCTCTGCACAACAGGGGTTCTCTTAGGTTTGTTCATGTCACCTGCACAATCACAGCCGCACTTTTATAGCCGTGCCTTCAAAACATTCATTAAAACCACATTAGTGATGTGTGCTACTGCACGTGTGCAGATGAGATTTATGGACTAAAGGCTGTACTCATTGAATTAATGTACAATGAGTCATACATCATCCCTCAGTGTCTTGCAGCCCAATATCCATTTGTGAAATTTATTTTTTTTACCTCATGTCCTCATTCACATAGCTGAAGGGAGAGAGTGGTGTTGTGCTAAGCACCTGGGGATTTGTGCCATCCTCCCACTTCCCCGGCTCCCTCCCTTTCTGCCTGGGTAAGGTATTAATTGTTTGCACAGATCAAGGAGGTTGGGGGAAAAAAAAAAGCTCATTGGTTCTCCAGGAGGGTTTCCTTGGCAACGTTATCTGGTTGTACACAGTCTAAGCCGGCTGCTAGCGGGATGATTTATCTTGTAACGCGTGATTCGCTCCCCGCTAACAAAAGAGGCCTCTAAAAGCACGGGTCTCATCAAAGTCGCTCTCCTCCAGTGTGACGTCTGCCGACACAGACGTTAAGCTTTCTGCCGTTTTTAGAAACCTCAGTCAGGTTGGGAGAGGGTTGCAGGGGGAATTCTGGGTAGGATAGGGGAGTTTGCATATGTATGAAGAGCGAGCTCCATCAGCTCCGTTGGCACAGCAGTACATTAACATTTTTGGCTCAGCGCTCTTAGCACTTTGGATGTAAAATGACACAGATTATGGTGTGAATGTAAGCTTTTACAGCTACATCAGATAATTGAGGAGCTACAGACATTTTTTGGACACGGTCCCTCTTGTTTCCAGTCGCAGTATTTACTGTAGATGGATACAGATTAACCCTCAAGTCCTACATTTGGGTGTAAAATTCTCTTGTGTTTTCAATTCCGCATCCTTTCATACTTTAATGATCATAATATTAATATCACACATGTGGTAGGGTAAGTAGGCAATTAGATGACTGTAGTTATTATAACTAGGGTCATTAATGCGATAATAATGCGTTAAGGCAAACTCGTTTTAATGCCACTAATTTATTTAACCCATTAATGCAACTTGCATCCATTAGTACCAACCATGTCATACTAGCTTGTTGCAAAGGAGGTTAAATAACACTCCGAAATTGCACAAAATTTTGGCGAGGAAAAACTGGCATGGCCATTTTCAAAGGGGTCCCTTGACCTCTGACCTCAAGATATGTGAATGAAAATGGGTTCTATGGGTGCCCACGAGCCTCCCCTTAACAGACATGCCCACTTTATGACAATCACATGCAGTTTGGGGCAAGTCATAGTCAAGTCAGCACACTGACACACTGACAGCTGTTGTTGCCTGTTGGACTGCAGTTTGCCATGTTATGATTTGAGTATATTTTTTTTATGCTAAATGTAGTACCTGTGAGGGTTTCTGGGCAATATTTGTCATTGTTTTGTGTTGTTAATTGATTTTCAATATTAAATATATACATACATTTGCATAAAGCAAGCATATTTGCCCACTCCCATGTTGATAAGAGTATTAAATACTTGACAAATCTCCCTTTAAGGTACATTTTGAACAGTTAAAAAATGGTAGGGTAAGTAAGCAACTAGATGACTGTAGTTATTATAACAACGCAACCAGTCTGTCTGAGACTACGCTTAAATTAAAGCTGACAGTCTGAACTTTAAATGCACAGTCACTGTGCCATGTGAAATGAAAAGGAGGCGCAGCATCAATGTGTCACCATGCAAACAGTCACGGCACTCAACCGTATGTCGCCTTGAACAACCTGCGTGTTGTGGCTGGAGTCGGCGGAGGATAGTCAGCGGAGAGGGAGTCGAGGCCAAACCTGAGCCAATCATCCCACTCTGCCTGCTACGCCTGCAGACAGCCCAGATTTCTCAGGAGGCTTACCCAGCTGCTGTACACTCATTTGTCAGTCTTCCTCATCTCCCGGTCTGGGAGGAGGAGGAGAGCGGTCTGGCACAGTATCCGACGGCCCCCCCACCTCTCCCCATCCTCCCCTTTGGTCGATGTGGAGTCATCTGTTAAGGGCCGACCTCTACGCCCGCTGCATCTCACCACCATTTTGGGTCACTATTCCGACCCCACGCTGCTCACATTTCTATGACTAATACGTGACTTTTGATGGATGACCTTCCCCTCTGTGCTCTAGGGAGAAGTGGGGAGCAGCGGTGGATGCATGCTGAGATTATACTCAGTCCAAGAACATCATGTTATATCAAGATCTCCCCCTCTCTGGCGGGACTTTGTCTGGTGAGCTTCATGGATCAGTGAGGCGACGCTCATCAGCGGATGTGACATTTTATTCACTGGCGGGAACATTGCGTGTAGCATGGGCGAAAGAGAGAGCAGCACTTAGCTCCTTACCACAGGAGACACCCCCCCGCGTGTGGGGAAATTATGAGAGCTGCTCCTCGACCTGCTTCCATATGCCGCTGGAGAAGAGGAGAGAATACAAGGTGGTTCGGAGGCAGGACACCTGGTTTCATTTAATATCCTCTCTCTGTGGTGTACTGTAGCTTCACACACACACATCCTTTGATCTTTTGTTATCTCTTATCTTCCCTGAGTCAGTCTTAGAGATCGGAACCACCGTGGCCTAAACCCCCGCAGAGACCAAGATGGAGGTTACACAGTGCAGCTCAACTCAGTCGTTTACAATGTGATTTGTACTTTTAATCTGCGCCTCGGCCGGACTCTATTATAGGTGATCATCCTCCAATGCCATGTCATCAGGAGGGCACAATGGAGGCCGGCAATAAAATATAGCCTTGGCGAGGGAACGGTCCTCAGTTTCCCCTTTTCTTTCCCTCTGATGATTGGGGTCATCGCTATCATTACCAGTGATGTCAGTGATGTATCGTATGTGTGTCTCTATAGTGTCGGCCTGTGGATGTGTTAGTATGTATTAGTTCTGGTCGTGTGTATCCACGTTCAGTAGCATCACCCTGAGTGGCCACAGTGAGGTCAAAGATCAGGGTGCTGATTTAACAGGATGGGGCAATCCCTTTTCCCTCTGCACAAGCAAAGCAACTACCCCCCCGCCCGCCACCACCACCTCATCTCAGGCTATTTCCAGCTCCGCAATTAGACGATGTCTTTTCCTCATGCTGGACACGTACCTCAGGCCACCTTCACAGACTGAAACCTCCCCTCCATGCAGCGCTCCAGCTGTCACAGCGGTTAAAAGAGACCGAGGCTCTGGATGGGGTTTCAACACCATTCAACAGAGAAACTTTACTCAAACTTCAAAATGTCAAGCTCACTGAGGACATCATCAAAATTACTTTCAGTCTGAAATTTTTGATGTTGTCCGGCAATTTTTCCCTCATTCAAGTGAATGGATGTTAAGAGTTAGAGTGAGTCACAACACATGCAGAGTGGGGTTAATCCAAAGAACGTAAATTGCTAAGAAGTGAAAGTCAATCGTTTGTTCCATTGCAACATCAGCGCCCAGCAGCAAAGCCACGCGTCCGTCATTTTGGACTGAAAGCAACTACAGGACGCCAAAGCCTATTGAAAGATGCGGGTCTTGGGGTATAGAGTATGACACATGCTCAGTGTAACTGGAGCTGCGGTCTTGCATCGTGATTGGCTCTATTTTGGCGAGTGCAAACCAAATTTTACTGCACGTGTTGCACCCCAAAGATATGACGCGTTGACGACGCGGGACATCTCCATTTTTCACCCTCCTTGCCTCCTGCCAGTAAAACGTCCGCCTAAAAAGTGCCACAGAAAAGTAAAACTAAATTATTTCTATTCTATTGTCATATTCTACCAAATTGACCTGTGTTGAACAATAAGATATTATAAACATAATAAGTGTTTCAGTCCAAAATGGCGGCAGCAACCATGTCAAAAAAACCCATCTGAGTTTCATCTCTTGGCTTCTATACTTTTTGGTTAAACTGTTAAATTCCTCTTAAAAATCCTCTTCAAATTCCTCTCGCTCCCACAATCTTCACTCTTCATACATATTTGTTTTCATCATAAATGTGTCCTCAATGCCACGGCCATTTCTTCAGAAATTGCATTCTCTAGTTATGAATTGCTGTGCAACTCCCCATAGAAATCAGCAATGTGGATTTGCAGGAAATTCAAGTAAGCAGAAAGAGTATTTAATTCTAATAGAGTTAATAGAATAGATTTAATCATTACATTTTGTTGTCTCAGACATAGTATAGACTCCCATTTCCTATACAGGTTTCACAATAGTGTTGCTTAGGTACAGGAGGTGGATAAAATAACAGGAACACCTTACAACTGTACTATATAAAAATGACCATGATGATGTCTGAATAAGATAGTAAATATTATAAGCTTCACATTTTATGAATTGCTGGTCTATATAATACTTAAAATGTTCCTGTTAATTTGTCCGCGCCCTGTATACCTAATATATTAATGAGGAATCTAGGCCTGAGAGCCACTGGGTTGGATCCTCAGCAGAGATTTATGTTGATCATCTACAAAAATATGGATTTCATTTCATTTTAAAACCTGTCTGACCCCATTATTATATAACCACATAATATGATTTATTTCTATACATTTGCAGATATGTTTTATTTGTGTGTCCAAGCAGCAGCTTTGTTGGCTGCAGACAGAAAAAGACATGAAAAATGGAATTAGATCAAAACTGAATTTGGGGTTCAGGACGCAGACAGGAGTCACGGGGACAGGTGAAGCATGACGTCATCATCACGAGCAGAGCAGCTGCAGTCAGGCAGCTCATCAATGTGGAATACAACTGGCTAACAACAACTTTTATTTTAACTACACAATAACTTACAGTTTTACAGTCACTTACATCACGGAAATGAGTCTTAACAAACAGGCTAGTATAACGCACACTGCGTATAAACAAAACGTCTGTTATCATCTGTTATGTTTAGACAGACATGGCGTGTTCATGCTGCAGCGTGTGCTGCAGGCCCGAGACCAATGTTCAACACACTCTCCTCGAGACTCCGAGTCACCACTTCACTTTAGTAAGGTAAGTGTTGCTCATGCTTTATTATGAGGCAATGTTTTTGCTGTTTAGTCAGTGCTTGTGTGCTAGCATTATTGCTGTTGGGGATATTTTGCTCTCTCTTGGATGGACATGTCTGCTAGTTTCTGCTGCCATACTAGCTGCTGTTATATGACTGTGCATTGGGATGTTTTCATGCTGTTGATAAATGTAGACTGTATATAAGACCATTATGCACTGAAATTGGTTTTGTGGCTTTCCTGAGTTGTTGTTGTTGTTGTTGTTGGATTGAGAGGTTCTTATTAACCCTGTGTAAACTACTGGGGTGAAGTTGATTACATTTTTGACTTTGACAAAGCCTTGATTTCTCCCTGTTTTGGGATGTTTTGGAGGGCTAATTTAGGAAGTTTGACAGTTTTGATCAACTTAAAATCCCAAACATTGAGAAGCAGATGAGCAACTTTTTTTTAATTATTTATTTTTCAATACAATATATTTGCATGTTCAGATTTTTCATTACAATTCAGCAAAAATATTTTACAGTATAAAAATAATATAAAAATAAATGATACAACAAATAAACTGTATGGAAAGGAAAAGATAAATAAAAACAAAACAAAATAAAAAACAAACAAACAATAAACATTCGGGTCTGCTAAACAATTGGAATCAATTTGAAATGTCTAAACAATTTAATAGTTTTAGTCAATTTAGAATTTTTGAGCTTTAAGTTTTCAATCATAGTCAAATATGTTTTAAAATCAGTATCTTTGAAAATAGAGCACAAAGAACTGAATGTCTGTAGTTAGGTACCGTCATTAAAGTGCATTACGACCCATTTCAATCTTCAATAACTGTTTTGTTTTTCTCTCAAATCTCTAAACAGAGAGCATCACAGAGAGTGACAGTCCTTAAACATGGCACATCTATGAGTTTGTAAAAAAAAAAAACACTAATCATCAATCAGTGTAATAATCCATATTTCAAGGTTGTAATTTCAATAGCTTGCTCATTTTTGAATGTACATCAAACCACCTCTCATGTGTCTCACATCCTCTCACAACTTTCACAGCTGTTAGTTTATTGAAAAAAACTCTTAGGAAATCTGGAGCACAGAGCAGGTAAAATAATGCATTCATAATGCAAAAACAAAATAACAAAATATTACAGTTTAGTTTCCAAATATAAACAAGGATATTAGACATACCAAACACATATTATCAGAACCAGTAGTATTGCCTGCAGAACAACAGCAGTCAGGCAGCTTATTAATGTGGTCTACAACTGTCTAACAGCAACCTTTATTTTAATTTCACAGTAATTTATTGTCATTCTTACATCACAGAAATAAGTCTTAACAAACGGGCTAGTATACATACATACATATATCCAATGCATCTGTTATGAGGCGGTATGTTCAAACAGACACTAACACATGCACGTTTTCCCTGCAGGCCCAGGACCAATGTCAGCCACATTCTCCGTTGAAGTTTCGGGTCACCAGTTCACTTCACCTCACCTAGGTAAGTGTTGCTTATGCTTTATTATGAGGCAATGTCTTGGCTGTTTTGACAGTATTTCTGTCTCTCAGATGGAAATGTCTACTAGTTTCAGCTGCTATGCTGGCTGCTGTTAACATGGTTGTATCTACGCCTATAGCCTGTTGGATTGGGGTCCATTATGAATGAAGTTCTTGTAGCAGCTGATTTCGTTCTATTTCTTTGTCAATCTGACTGTGCATTGTCATGTTTTCATGCTGTTAGATAATAGATGTACTGAAATTGGTTTTGTGGCCTTTTCTGAGTTGTTGCTGTTGGTTTGAGAGGTCCTTATTAACCCTGTGTAAACTACCGGGGTGAAGTTGGTATAATTTTTTAAAACTGCTGGGAATATTTTTGCTGTCTCTCAGGTGGAAATGTCGTCTGCTAGTTTATGCTGCTACTGTCAGTACGCCTTTTGCCTGTGTTGTATTGGGATCTACTGTGAATGAAGTTCTTGTAGCAGCTGAGCTCATTTTCTTTTCTTGTCATTTGATTATAAACAAGGATATCAGACATACCAGACACATATTATCAGAAACAATATTATTGCCTGTATCACATAAATGTCACGCCTGATTACTGAACTGCAACTTGCAGCCACTTGCACTTGTTTGGCCACAATTGTGATTATTCTGTTGCAGTAAATGTTAAAGTTTCACAAAGACATTCCTTTGCTATTACCACAGACTTACAGTTATGTGTATTTGCACGTCATGTTTGATCTAGATAAAAGCAGCTGTAGACTATAAACTGGCCGATACAGGCTGCATGCATTGAGGTCACTAGTATGACAAACAAACACACATGGTCGCTGCGTCCGTTGTTAGTTAGCTTACAGATAGATAATGTCTGTACTGTTGGTGCATTGCCTGTTTGGGGCGAATAAACAAACGATCCAGCAGCCAAATTCACCCGAATGATCTTCTCTTGCTTAAATATGGTTTGTTATGGTAATGAAACTCTGCGTGTGTAACATGTTCAGCAGTGGTTTTATTACTTATGGCACAGTTTTAATTTACAGCAAATGATGCATGGAGTTAGTTGAAGACAGAGTTAGTTTAGCTCTGAGAATATCAAGTGAATGTTCAGTGGAAGTTGCAGTTTGTGCAGAAATAAATGCTGGAGCTCCCCAAGATGATCAAAAGTTTCCAATGTCTTGTTTCCCGGCGGTTGAGTGGAGTGACGGCGGGGGTTAACTCTGTAGAAACATGGCGCCCGGCTCTGTGAAGAGAGGACCCGCCCTCTATGTATATATAAACGTCTCATCCTAATGATTATAATGATTATACACTGAAGGAATCGTACTTATTAATATTATATTCCATTACTAGATAGATAGAGCCCCCTAAATGCTACACACTGTTCCTTTAAGTAGTTACCCCCTACTTTGAGGACCTTTTGAAATCTAAACTCCACCTCTGGTTCCTCGTGAGTTGGCTGACTGAAATGTTCTGGTGCAGGAAGAACAACTGCAATAATTAAAGTTCATCTGTCTGAATCCCATTGCTAATGAGGCCCTGCTGCATCGGGTGGGTGAAGGTCATATTAAACCGTCCTGCTGCTGAAAATGAAACCTGTAGGATTAAGTTGCATTGTTTCCACGGTGAGATAATATCTGGGTCAGCATGACTATCTTGTTTGAGAAGCAAGATACATAACAAGTAGGAGTAGTAAAATGCAACATGTCTGAAGGACTCCAGAGAGCCGGTAAATAGAAAGGCTATCTCCTTATCAGGTGTGATGAGCAACAGTTATCTGCTTTCTTCTGTCACATTGTAGCTGCGTGTTTGTCTTTTGAAGGTCATGGCCGTGTGTTTTCATTCCTGCCTACAGAAAGGCAGCGCCCAAGTGTTTTTCTCCTTCAGCTTTATGTATTCAAGTATGTTTGACACACACAGCTTCTGTAATGTATTTCCAGCCTCTTACTTTAGTGCAGTGGTTCTCAAACTGGTGGGCGGCATGACAGCTGGGCGCACGTGACCGGGGGAAAATGTGACGCGCGATTAATGTTTTGATGCTGGATTTTTTTTTCACGACGGAACAGTCTACAAATCGGCTCTTTACGCATCCATGGTAGCGATGGTGTTCATTCAGACAGGTAGTCTGTAGGTTTACAGAATGGACAGATATTTGACAGGGAGAAAAAGAAAAACAGACGATGCTTTGGAGACGAACAAGACAACGTGCTCATCTGACGGTAATCAGAAATTACGAAGTAGGGCTGCACCGAGTAGTTCCAAGCTTCATTCATAACGTTGACACTCGGTAATTATTATTAAACTTACAGAAACATTAGCCTACCTTCCACCTTCTCTTCCCTCCTCTCTCTCAAATATACACAGAGCGAGCGACACGGCGCTCTGTCCATCTCTGTAAATGCCTCAGTCCAAAATTTATTGAAAAAAGAGAAATTGTATTATTTCCAAAATTCACTACATGTTTTTATCCAACGAAATATTCTGCTTCAGTCCATATTTTCTGTCGTTTAGCCTTTCGAAAACAACAGTTTCACTGCAGTTAAAAACTGTTTCTCTCCCGTACGCACCTGTAACGGGGCGGTCTAGCAGCAATCCAACAGCACCATAAATTACAACTATGTAGCCTAAATATGAATAATAATGAAGGCGGTAGGAGGGCTTGAAAATATTTCTTCCTCCAAAGGGGGGAATGACAGAAAAAATTTGATAAACCACTGCTATAGTGTGCGTTGTGGCATCTTCAGACGCTCCAGTTTTCCATCATTGCATCAAATTATAGGTCTGTCACGGTGAAGGAATTTGCCCTGTGGTGACAATGATGAATGATAATGATCAACAGGTATGCGGTATTATTGCCTATTTATTTTTTAAATT
This sequence comes from Sebastes umbrosus, assembly GCF_015220745.1. Classification (NCBI taxonomy): domain Eukaryota; kingdom Metazoa; phylum Chordata; class Actinopteri; order Perciformes; family Sebastidae; genus Sebastes; species Sebastes umbrosus. Next base: position 24,337,458 of record NC_051285.1, read on the forward strand.
ACTTCATTTATCCAGATTTTAGTACTATGTAAATAAGTTTTATTGTTGTCAGCTGAAACCCTTTAGTTTCATCTGTTTGCAATGGTACTGAATATCCGCAGAATTAAAAATGTCGGCCTAAGGTAGAGTACTTGCTATTAATGAAGGGAAGGCTGAAACTCGTATAGGGAGAGAGGACAGACCCGCCGGTCTATGTGTATTAATTTCTCCTCTATTGTTGTTGTTCAACACTTGTAACCTTCATGTAGAATGTGACTGTAGGTCTTTGTGGTATTTGTCCCGCCCCTCCTCCATTGTGAGTGAACGGCCAGGTAAAATGTGACAGTGACGAGCGCAGCGTTTTACCCAAAGTTGAACATTTTTCAATTCTTGCTGTTCAGGAAAATCACCAGACGCTCAACGGCTTGTCACGCTGCTGGCCTTTGTAGCATCGTGTAAATATGCAGCGCTCCCATTTCAAAGAATTAAAAAACGTGAACCTATCGGTTTGGCAGTTGCTTGCCATGACCTGCGTTTGGCTTGTCAGTAGCACGGTATTGCAATATAGCCTTTATTGCGACAGCCCCAGCAAGTTATCCTTCAGAGGGCCCAAGGCATCCTCTCAATTACCTCAAACAACACATGTACAGTATGAATAATGAGGATCAAATACGGATGCACCGATTCGACTTTTTCAGTCCCGATACCGATAGCGATACCTAGGCTTTGGGTGTCGATACGGAGTAGCAATCCGATACCAGTGTTTAATTAATAAGCTGTATGCCTCACTGTGTGGAAGTGATCAGTTGTTTATCTGTAAGGCAACATCAGGCTTGACTTAATGTTGTGGCAAAATGAAGAGGAGAGACCCAGTTCTGGAGTTGGCAACCAGCGGGGAACCGTGCTAACAATGACAAGTTCACAACAGATCCAAAACGTCAGAGTGACTTATATACCTTGGTTCTAGCACCTTGCGTCACCTTCCACCAATCAAATCCTGTCGATCGAACCAAAAACAAAACACATCTAGTCTTCTCATTATCTCATGCCCTCTTGTCTGGGTCAGGTTGACATTGTAGGCAGGTCAAAGATATTTTTACACGTTGATGTTTCCCTTACTCACTTTTCTGGAAAATATTCTCGCCTAATTTTCCTGGCATGGTTTTTAACAAATGTTTCTCACAGATATCACAATACCACTTCCTTGGAAACCGCTAAGCTTCCCTCAGACACATCCCTGGAAAATGTGCTGACCAAAAAGATCAGAATGTATGATAAAATCAGTCGTGCCTGGGTCAACTTGACATTTTTATATGAGGTTGTGAGAACTCATTCTTCAAGATTAAACATTGGTTTCCTAACTTTATTAAACAAAATTTGACAATACATAAATTTACTTAATTGCTATTTATTATTAAAATAATAAATCATACACCAGCAATTTGAAAATAAATCTTCAAAATGAACAGGAACTACAATTCAGATGTAAACCTTTTTAATGCAGCAACAAATTGGTCAAAACTAAACAGGACTTAAAATTCCAGTATATCATGTGCTGTATATAAACATAGAACTGAATTGAATAGATTGTCACCGATACCCAATCCAGCTATTTGAGTCAGTATCGGCCCGATATCTGATCCGGCGTCGGTGCATCCCTAGGATCAAAAGAATCTATTAGAGCCAATAAAACAAATCTGTATTTTGGAAAGGGGCGTACAGCTGCAGTCGGGTTGAACCTGGTATCAGACTACGTTTACATAGTAGTTTAAGCAAATATTACCCATATTCTGCTCACAGTGGGGCTCTAACAGAGCAGCCAGACCAGCTCGTCTCATTCTGACCGCTGTGAGAAGTCAGTGTGACACATTATTGGATACATACGTCTAAAGCCTTATGCTAATTTCCCCGGGTTCAGTGGAGGGCTGGATCCTCTGCGTGCGCTAATACAGCGTTTCATATTTTTGAGGCCGGCTCTTGCTCTTTTGATCTCATCCTTTCTGGAATTTACCATCCGATGATTCAACTAATGATGAATGAATGAACTCTGTTTGAGAGGCCCGAGCATCAGCTTAATCCCAGTAGGGGAACCGACAGCGGTACTGGTATAGGCTCGTGTTTATAGGCTTTTTTCTCAGGAGAGTGGAAACACCAGGGGAATTTTACCACTGAGAATGGGATGCCTTCCCATTTATACACAGGAAAGTATTTTTAGGAGCGTTTGAGTGTGTTTGTTTGGATGTGATTAGAGCTGTTGTCAGCAGGGAGAAAAGACTGTGAGCATTCCCACATAATTGCCTTTTTTTTCTAGGTGAAAGGGAGGTGTATTAGCCAGAGCCAGTGCATTGTACAATACATAATATTAAGGTGATGGAGGACATGTACAGTGCCTATGATTAGAAAGGGATGGTGAATCTCTGTAGGTGTGTACCGGGTAGTTTTATTCCTCTCATGGTGTATAATCCTCCGTGTTATTTATAACCCAGAGACTAGTCGGTTCCCAGAAACAGGTTTTGTTTACAATAGCATGGAGGCGTCAGATGTTCCTGTTTGCCGATATATCATGTGAGCTCAGAGGCAGAGAGAGGTGTGCCACCAGTTATGAGACAGATGACTCTCGGTATTGGGATGAATTCCAGGCTTCAGGGTTCAGACAGCTGTCAAGCGAGGACCGTGGCTTTATTTGCTTCTTAGCTGAGCTCAAACACCCAAAAGGAGTGTCGCGTCTAACACGCCATGCTGCTCTTCCTGTTTGACAGCATGTGTGATGACGGAGCTCTTTTCAATCCAGGTAAATACCAAACATATGATGCTGGTCAGAGGAAGTCAACCTGCCGAACTGGTTCTCCTCTCCCAGGCCAAATGAGATAACAGTGCCACTGTGTGTACTACCTGCTTCGGCATCCATCCACCGAAACTCTCTGTGTTGCTTCTTTTGTCTCACCGCTCAGTGTAGGAGTGTACACTGACGCCACCTTGTGTTCAAAGAGCTAGTTGCATGACCAGAGGGACACGGTGTACAGCAGGTGTCAAAGTCAATAAGGTCATGAATGAGGTTTTCAGGTTTAACAGCATCATGGTAGTTATTAACAATAACAAAATATTCCCTCGTCGTCTCAGTGATTCCCCTCAAGCCATTAAGAAAGTGTTGTCTTTCAAAACATTGAATTTAATTGTTGTTTTTTAGTACAGCACATCTTATTTAGCACAAAACACACCCAGGCTGGCCATTAAACCGTAATAACTGCAGCAAACGGTTCTAATGAAATAGCAGAGCTGAAATGATTCAATCAACTGAAAATAAATCTGCAACACTTTTAATAAAAGAATACTAATTTAGGTAATTCTTTAAAGGGGAACTACGCCCATTTTCAAAATTCATACATATTATTCCTATGATCTAAGACAGTCCAAAATATTAGTAAACATGATTAACTCTCTCCCAAATCCAAAGACTAGAGCGCCAAAACTCAAACTTGTGATCTCATAGGGTATAAATTGTGGAGCTGCTCCATAGACAATGAATGGGGAGAGATGTTCTCAATCTGAGTATATGGGAACATTTTCTGTTTCACAACTGAGAACGTTACAATAGAATAAAGCTCATTTGGGTATAAAAAAGAAAAAAAACATTCTGGGGTCCATAAAATCAGTCTCTCATTCATTGTCTATGGAGCAGCTCCACACTTTATACTCTGACATCACGAGTTTGAGACTTACTTCTCTGGTTTCTGGCTTTGAGAGAGAGGAGCTCATGTTCACAGATATTGAATGAACTTCACTAGGCCATGGAAATAACATATAGGAATTCTTAATTTGGGTGGTGTTCCCCTTTAAGCTACAAGCTACAGCTTTCCAAATCTGATTGTTTGCTGGTTTTCTTAGTCTTCTATGATCGCAAATTGAATACTTTTGGTTTTTGGACTGTAGGTTGGACAGAATATGTAATGTGAAGACGTTACCTTGGGCTGTGGAAAAATGTGATGCACATTTTTCATTATTTTCTGACATTTTGTAGACCAAACAAAGTTTTTAGTCCATTTACTTTCAGTTACCTTTTATTTAACCAAGAAAGCCTCAATAAGATTTAAAGTGTCTTGGACAATAAAGGCAGCAATAACATTAAGTTACAAACAATATAAGACAGATAGCATAAGATACAGTACACCACAATTTTGGAATTAGAAATCATGAATACAATTTGTAATACACAAAAGACTACAAACCAACCAAGAGCTGTCTAAAACCATAAAAATGAATAACGCCAATCTAAAACAATAACCGTTTTGAGCCTTCGAAATTGTAAAATATCTAAAAACATTAGCAGCCTGAAGAGAGAACTCAGCGTTCTGCAGCAATGATTCGTATTTAAAGAATTTTGTAATTTATATCTAACTGCAGGCAGTGTTAATTGTGGCAGCTATTTTAGATTTTGTCTTAAAATGAAAATGCTTCTATGTTTTAGTCGCATTTTAGTCATTTTTATCCTTCATAGTTTTAATCGACAACAACTCAAAACGTTTTAATCCAGTTTTAGTCACCGAAAAGTCATTTGTTTTTCTCAATTTAATCAGCTCTTTTTTTATTCAATCTTAGTCCCGTTTAGTCATCAGATTATATTGAACATTTTCGTCATTTTAGTCATTCCACATAAAATGTTATCTTATTATCTGATGAAAAACACAGGTTGAATGATTCAGAGTGCAGCTTTGCATTTAGTCCGAGTCTCCTGACTGCGCTCATTAATGATGCACGGTTCAGTACATTAGGAGAGCCAATCCGCCCACCCGAACCTAACCCGCAAACCGCCAACTTTATGCATTATAGTTTCTCAATTGTCAGGATTGAGGTGTGAGACAAGAATGATGAAAATAAAGAGAGAATTTGGTAAAGTTTTTATGTTTTTAAACTACATTTTAGTCTTACCAGTTTTCTTTACATGTTTGATATTGTCACCATTGTCTTGTCTTAGTCATGGAAAAAAGGTCGTTGATGGACATATTTTGTCATAATTTTGACTGACTAATTGGCGGAATAATTGCTTGCTACTATATTATTATTAGTTGTTTATTTGTTAGTTATTAGTTGGATCAGTGTCGAGCTTTCACTACATGAAACCTCTGTATTCCGTGGAGTAAAAACATCCATCACTTCCTGCTCTGTGAAACACCAGAGTAGCTGACTGACTTTGTTGTGTTTTGTCTCATCAGTCCTCTCTGTTGTTGCTGCTGTCAGTTGTCAGGATGTTGTTTGATAAAGAAGTTGCATTCACAGGATCCCATTTGCACTGAAACCCCCATCAGACACCCTGCTGTCAGACCTCATTAATCAGAGGTCTCTCTGTCTGTCCGCACACTGGATAGTGTGTCTCTCTTTGCAGACTGATGCCTCTCTATTGCTTTCAGGCACTAACTTCATGTGATTCTTGATAACGACTAAATCTGCAGTTTAGGGTAATTATAACCACTCAGGCTGAATGCGTAGCTTTGAGCAAAATGTAATTGGTGTGAATACACTGACTGGATGCTCAGTTGTTGCGCCTTTTACTGCAAAATAATGAGAATTACAGGATTTTCTAGTTGTTATTTTAATCCGATAGTAGTTGGTTTCTGTATTTGTCTTGTGTGGTTCCTCCTGTTTGTCCTTATCTGAGCATTCCCCCGGCCCTACGCTGTCCCTGTGCCCTGGCACAGGATGTGGTAGACGAGGCATATCGAGGGAAGAAGATAGATTAGATGCATTAAACCTGCGGTGGAGGCTGAAAAGCCAGGTTCTGACCAGTGGAGGAAGGATTTGTAGCAACATCCAAAAGCAGTTTACTCAGACCGTTTAGGATTGTGTTTGCCGGTGCTTAGATTAGGCTGTTCCAGAAATAGCTGAAAGAAGCAGCCAGCAGCTTTGGCTGAAGGGAGAACACAATAGCTGGGAGGCAGAGCTTGGAGGTGGATCTCATGACTAAGGTAAACCACAAATCTGCATGTAGAGGGCTTCTGAACCACCTGACCAGGCTGGAAGGAGTTAGTTTTTACAGAGACGGTCAGTTGAGCTGATTTGTGAGGGAAATGTCTTTATTCTTTGATTTTTGGGTTGCTGGAAAGGTTTTTTAATAAATAATTCCTGACAATGACTGATATATTTGACTTCAGGACATCTCTGTTTACATACATGCTGAAAATCAAACATTTTAATATATTAATTTAGATATTTTTCAAATTAAAAGTCCCAAGAAGTGTATGATTCAACTTTTTTCCAATTGTCTAGTATTAAAAAAGTTAACAAAAATCCCAATAAATCATAATATCGAATCGCAATACTTAAACATCGCAATATATATATAGAATCGGCTCCCAAGTATCGTGATAATATTGAATCAGGAGATAGGTGTATCGTCCTAGTCTAGTTCTATGGGTACCCACGAGTCTCCCCTTTACAGACATGCCCACTTTATGATAATCACATGCAGTTTTGGGCAAGTCATAGTAGAGTCAGCACACTGACACACTGACAGCTGTTGGGCTTGAGTTTGCCATGTTATGATTTGAGCATATTTGTTTATGTTAAATGCAGTACCTGTGAGGGTTTCTGGACAATATTTGTCATTGTTTTGTGTTAACTGATTTCCAATAATAAATATATACATACATCTACGTAAAGCAGCATATTTGTCCACTCCCATGTTGATAAGAGTATTAAATACTTGACAAATCTTTCTTTAAAGTACATTCTGAACAGATAAAAAATGTGTGATTAATTTGCGATTAATCACGATTAACTATGGACAATCATGCGATTTATAACGATTAAATATTTTTATCGATTGGCAGCCCTTATTATAAACTGTTGGACATAGCAAGCAAATTGAATATGTCAGCTTTACTTTGGAGAAATTGTAATCAGCATTTTCACTATTTTCTGATCATTTCGACTAAATGATTATTTTGATTTTGATGATTAATCATTACAGAAAATTAGGGCTGCAACCAGTGATTATTTATGATTTACCAATTATCAATTATTTAATGTACCGATTATTTTCTTGATTAACTGTTTGGTCCGTAAAATATCAGAAAATACTTAAGTTCCCAGAGCCCTTAGTAATGTTTCTAATGTCTTGTTTTGTCCAACCAACAGTCCAAAATCCAAAGATATTCAATTTACAGTGATACAAAAACAGATAGCAAATCCTGTAGGAAGCTTAAACCAGACAATAATTGGAGTTTGAAAAATGACTTCAATATTTTTTTTATTATAGAAGAGTAAGAATACCAGAAAATATTCACATTTGAGAGGCTGGAACCAATGCTTAAATTGATTGATTATGAAAATTGTTGCTGATTAATTTTCTGTGGATTGATTAATTGACTAATCATTGCAGCTTTAATGAAAATAATTGTTACGTGCAGACCAAGGTTAGATTGTCATATCATCATGTCTTGCAGCAGTTATGAGGGCCTTTGTGTTACAAGTTTGTATTTCAAGCAGTTTGGCGCCCTCTCCTGGTCCAGAGCCTGAACTACCACATACTGCACTGACAGCACTTAATGCAGGTCTGAAAGGAAAATTTGTGTTGGTCCCTGGAGCAGGAGGCATTTACTTGGCAGGAGGAAAAATACAGGCAATCCACATTTCCCACCAGTGACGGATCGAGCCAACGTTTGATTGATGCGTGACCTGGGTGCTTCGGTGCTAAACATCAATCAGAGAGGGGTGCATGAATGCTGTGGTTATTCAGTGTAATGGGAATGTCAATAACTCTCGCATCCTCTGATGAATACACAAGTACCGTGCCATGATTCACCAGTGAGGCCCGCTGATGTTTAAAGCGCTGTTATTGAACCGAACACAAGCCCTCACTTGTCCAAGGAGCTGATGTGGCGTGATGCATGATGTTTCCGCGGTTTTAAGCGTTACCGAGCAATTTTCTAGCAAGTCAGCACCTACTGGTGCAGCAGAGATGTTGAGAAATGACATTTTTTCATCTAGTGGCTCTTCAGGTGAATGATGAAACATGATTAGAAGTGAATATCAAGTGACAAAATCCTCAGAGCTACTTTATAACTAGATAATCAGTAGCACTCTTAAATAAACACTTAGGATGCAAGCGAGAGTGGTACCCAAGGTAGTTTATCCTCCATGGGAGTCTAATGTGGAAAGTCATTAACTGTGTAAGCGTGGTGTCAAAAAGAAATATAGCCTGTTTACTCAGCTCAGCAGGTGTAGGTGGAGGAATAAAAGCCCCACAGACAGGGTTAGTACACATTTTTTAATAACATGGCACAATTTACATAACACAAGTTTAAATGAGGAGCATGCTGAAGATTCAGTCGCTTCATTTTTTTTTTCTCATTTTTGTACATGATCTAGAAAGACTTCACTTTTTTTCCCTGTACATGTTTAACAGCAAAAAAAAAGAAAATCTCATTTAACAATCTTTTTGCAATACGCATCGACTAACCACTATGGCTCCGGTGGACATTTTTATGTTGGATTAAAAAACACTGCACAACATGATATCACAGAGTTTGAAGCGCACAACTAAACCTTCAGTGGACTACTAAAATAGATCTCTGCTCATTAGAAACAAACTGTCCATAGTTTTAGCTTTTTTTGTCTTTTGATTTTGTAGGTACAACAACTCAGGAAAAGCACTTTAATACACTGTTTGACCAACAGAACCTATTTCCAAAACATGTACTTTACACTCCTTCAATAGGGCAGATGTGCTGTCATGGTGTTTAATGTGCTGCATTCTCCCCAGAACGAGACTGGTGGTAACGGAGTGAAGGACGAGTGGAGAAAAGAGAGTTGACATTTGTGCTGCTGGCTTTTTTTACATTGAAAATCTTTGAGATGCAATACCTCCATCAACTGTTTCTAGGATTGTCACCACAATTGATCATATTTGAGAAAGTAATTATCTTTGTTTAGTCTACCTACAGCCTGTGTGGATCAGTTAAAGCTTGTGTCTGTTTGCATGGACCCAATGTGTGTCTGAGTTGTGGAGAGAATACAGCCGTTTGTCCGTTATTGTTACACAGTCAGTAGTGGTGAGAAGGCCAGCTTTCAGGAAAGGAGCCCAGACATTTGTTGCATAGTTGAATATGGGGTCTCTGGTACAATGCTAATCAGCTGCGTCAACCGAAAAAAGGAAATAGCAAAAAGCACATTCTGAATCACTGCTGTAATACTCCTCTATTTACATGTGTTCAAAGTAAAGCTTTCAAAACACCCTTTTGCATATTTGTACCATGATTTTTAATTCCATACAGAGTGAGCACAGCGACTGTACACATTATCTACACACTTTGCTGTCTGTCAGTGCTAAAGTACCTGTACATTCCAAAATTGTTCATTCTTGCCCTGCGTCACTTCGCTATACAAGAGAAAGAATGCACACGAAAAGCTGGAGCAAACCGGAAAAAAAAAAATCTTTGAAAAATCTTTTTTTCCCATGATTATTGTCTCTTTGTAGTTTTATACAAAAACAATTCATTGTGTGGGCGTGTCTCTGCCCACATAAGTTATTCACAGCTATGTTACAGTCTTGCTTTGCCCAAAGCTAAGTGCTTGGTGTGAGTTCAGTGTTAGTGAGGCACGGGGCTGCAGGGCCATGGAGTCTGCGGAGGCTCAGCTCACCGCGCCTCGATGTCTTTGTGAGCCGGTCTGTCTCTGATATCTGTGGCCAGGGGAGTAGTCCGTCTGGGTGAGCCGGGCCGGGCGCCCAGTGTGGGGATGAGAGGGGGCGGGGCACTCAGAGAGGCGGTGGGTGGGGTTTTGTTCAGGATACCGTTCTGATGGGCGGTGGCCGCGGCGGCTGCTGCTGCTGCGGCCGAGGGACTGACCCTGGAGTAGTGCATGCCTGGGAGTCCGGGGGCCATGAGGCCCTGGGCGGGGTGTGGGAGGTGTCCGTCAAGGTGGTGCATTGCTTGGTGGAGGCGCCCGTGCTCATAGTCCTCTCTGAGCATGTTGAGGCGCTCACGCTCCTCCATGTGGGCGCGCTCCTGCTCCCTCCTCTGCTCCAGGGCCAGAGGGTGGATGTGGTCACGATTAAAGTCGTGAGGCTCACGGTCTCTGTAGGAGCGCTCGGCCTCGTAGAGGCGTTGCCCTGCAAGTCGGTGCAGAGGGTCATTCCTTAGCAACAGGTCCCTGGCCAAAGGGTCCCGTCTGTGAATGTCCAGGCCCCTGTAGGGGTCCCTCATTGGGTCCCAGTGGAAAGCAGGGTAAGGGAACCTGTCGGCTCCTGGGATGGGGCTGATACCCATGAAGGGCGCCACCATTCGAGTTCTCTCCAGACCACTGATGCTGTTGATGGGGTGGACGCCAGCCATGCTCATGGGCATGGGCATTGAGGAGGGAGGGTGGAGGTTTGGCGGGAGGTTTGGGGGGAGGTTTGGCGTGGAGGGGGCCCGTGTCGGCTGCTCGGTTGCCCTCTCTGTGGCTCCATCCTGCTCCTCCTTCCGCTCCTCCTTCACCTTCACCTCATTGTTCTTCTTCTGGTGCTCGTACGGCAGCTCTGCCTTTTTCTCCAGGACCTCCCTGCTCAGCCCGCCATTGGGACGCTCGAGGCTCGTCTGCCGGACGTAGGGCGACGGCGTCCCCCTGTTGGACACTTTGTCCTCTGACACTCGGCCGTCGAGGATGATGGGCGTGTCCTTGTCGCTGTGCTGGTTGTCTTTGAGCTTGTGGTCATCTGTGCCGTTGTCTTTCCAGGAGTCCGAGTGCTCCCTCTCCCGGTCTTTGGCCTTGTTCTCCTTGTCCCTTTGAGGCTCGCCAGAAGCAGGGAGCAGGTGGTTCCTGTGGTGCTCAGGAGGCCGGGTGTGACCAAGGAGGTTGATAGGGTTGACGGGGACTGGGGACGGATGGCTCGAATGGCGCTTTTCTACAGAGTCCCTAGAAGCATAAAGAAAGTCCACCCATCAGTACCAGTAACTTAGCTTTTTCACCAATAGTTTACTGATCTTTACATTTGTATTCCAAATTATTTTTAAATTTAAATAATAAGCAAAAAAACATATAGCATACAAAGATTCAACAAAATCAAAATATGTACCCAAACTCTTTTTTTTTTTTTTTATCTATTTATGTTCTTGGCAGTTAACAGGGCTCAAGCTAGAGTCGTCCCTTTTGGCAACACCCACCTGTCTTTGTCGTCTTTACTGACCAACGAGTCCCGTTTGTCAGAGTCTCGGTCCCGCTCGTGCGAGCTGGCCGAGGTGCTCCTCTCAGAGTCTCCGGGTTTCAGCCAGGGTGGCGGTGTTGGGAAGGAGGGCGGCGTGCGGTGCAGGCGGTTCCACGGCTCCTGGTGGCCGCTGTTACCACCGGGGTTGAAGTGCTGCTGTGCGTTGGGGCCATCTTTATGGCCGAACACAGAGTTGGCCGCTGCTAGGGATTCTACACGTAGAAAAACACGGCAGGACGCAAGTTAAATGCGTATCTCGACAACTTGCTCTGGTGAATATCAGTATTTAAATTCTACTCTGCTGATGTTCTTAGACAGCATGAGCAACAATAACTCTAAAACTTGAATTACTAGATTGGGAACATTACAACAGCAACCATGCAAAGAGTGTTCCAGCCATAGTGATTGTAGGCAGTAAGAAACAGTGATAGCAAGGTAACCAACAGTATCTTTAATGAGGCTGTAACTCACTTAGTGCCGGATTGCCCAGTCCCCCAAAGGCAGATGAACTGAGGGTGCCCAGTCCTCCAAATGATGCAGGCCTACCGAAAGGTTCTGGAGGGACACACCACATGTTACCATGCATCCAATCACATCTGCATTTTCTTATTTCATTTCAGATTGAGACTGAGAAGAGCTGAAGGGTCATCTTACCTAAGTGAGATGCTGGGGCGAGGAAGTTTCCAGGATGGTGGGGGGGATGACCGAAAGGACCTGCCGAGGGGTGTGTGGGACCTGAGGAAGGCGAGAGCACACAGAAACATCCATCAACCGCTGACTGTAAGTGTTTAACAGTAGTTTAACAAAACAATCCTAACTCAAAGTCCACTTACATACACATATTTTGTAAGACTTTCAACTATCTTTCTCCCTATAGAGAGATAGATATATAGATATAGATATAGATAGAGCTAGGGATATAGAGAGAGATAGAGCTAGGGATATAGATAGATAGAGCTAGGGATATAGAGAGCGATAGAGCTAGGGATATAGATAGATAGAGCTAGGGATATAGAGAGAGATAGAGCTAGGGATATAGATAGATATATAGATAGTTAGAGCTAGGGATATAGAGAGAGAGAGAGATAGATAGAGCTAGGGATATAGATAGAGCTAGGGATATAGATCGATAGAGCTAGGGATATAGAGAGAGAGAGATATAGAGAGAGATAGAGCTAGGGATATAGATAGATAGAGCTAGGGATATAGAGAGCGATAGAGCTAGGGATATAGATAGATAGAGCTAGGGATATAGAGAGAGATAGAGCTAGGGATATAGAGAGAGATAGAGCTAGGGATATAGATAGATATATAGATAGTTAGAGCTAGGGATATAGAGAGAGAGAGAGATAGATAGAGCTAGGGATATAGATAGATAGAGCTAGGGATATAGAGAGAGATAGTTAGAGCTAGGGATATACATATAGATATAGAGATAGAGCTAGGGATATAGATAGATAGACCGAGCTAGGGATATAGATATAGAGCTAGGGATGGAGATAGATAAAGATCGAGCGAGCTAGGGATATAGATAGGGATAAAGATAGATAGAGCTAGGGAGATAGATAGTTAGAGCTAGGGATATAGGGATATAGATAGAGCTAGGGATATAGATAGATAGATCTATAGCTATCCCTAGCTCTATCGATCAAAAGAGATAGATAGGGATATATAGTCTCTGCTTGTTCACAGCTAAACTCATTAACAACAGTATAAGCAGACACTCTGAACAGCGGGAATTGACCGTCTGCTGCTGTATGTCAGAGGGTACCGTTGTTAACCATCGATCAATCTTTCTCACCAGAGATCTTACACACACAGGTACCTGCAGCAGAGAAGAGTGTGGCGGGCCGCGCCAAGTCGCTGGGGTGATGGATGGCGCCGAAGAGGCTAGGGCCCGGAGGTCGACTCAGGAACTCTGGCTTCAGGCCGAAGTCTAGCTTGTGAGGGTCGACCTGCATCTGCTGCTAGAAGACGGCAGATTGACAGAGAGGAACATATGTAAAACCCCTTTAGGTTACACTATAGGTTGGGAAGAATTATTTTTTAGTTGAAGTAAACTAGATTAAGTCAGCGACTAGAGGATTGTCTTGCCCAAGGACAGTTTGCAGGAATCAAACCCTAACCATTCAGGGATGAAAGAGTCCCCCTGACTGCCAGGCTACACTGAGTTACACTCTCCTTTTCTTAATGGACCCATCATTATAACCTCAACAAGTGATTATGGTTATGACCACTGAAACCATACATACGTTTTGCATTGTAGTTATTTGAACAGTTTTTTGTAAATGGACTTCAGAAAATAAACTCTGTGGCAAACAAAAGTTTATGATGCTTTCATGTTTTGTTCAGTAAGATAATCTTCACAAATGAACACCACTTCTATCATTTTTGAAGCGTGAATGCAATCGGCAGAAGTAAAAAGCTAACGTTAGGCTGTAAAGGAGGACGAGTCAGCGTGAGGACGTTTAGTAGTCTCATTTAGCTAAAATGATAACTCATTTCTGGGTTTTAGGGCTCATTCCTGTAGCCCACTATTGTATCATTTCATGTATAAAACAGTACTATAAAGACTAGCATGAATTGGGACACCATTAACTTTACACTGTGTTAATATGGCACAAAGCAGAGAGAGGAGTCAGATGAGTCCTCACCTTTACTTTCTGTTGGTGGTGGTATATCTGCCAGGCGATATGGACATGCATGGCGCACCACTTCCCTGGTTTCTGTAGGTACAAGACAAAAAAACACAGGACAGTAAGACCATTACTAATTTACATATTAAACAGCTAATTGTGTGGTGAATATGGATGCATCATATCAGTCTGTTGTTCAAGCTAATTATGGATATAGCTATATTGTCAATGCACATTAACCCTCACGGATCCTACTACTATTTTGAATGCTCAAATGACATGCACACCCTTCTCATTTATTTACAGTCAAGTCACCTAAAAATGACATCCTGATAAATTAATTATGGTACATGTGGCACCTTTAATCACATATTACTTAAAAGATATGGCCTATGATGGTGACAGAGGAGTAATTATAGCTGGGTGTAATTATTCCCCAGGCGCTGTATAGTAGCAGCCCACTGCTCCTAATATACTAGGATGGGTTAAATGCAGAAGCTAAATGTCACTGACTAAATGTGTGACAATAAAAGTTGATTTACGTTTTTACACTCACATGATCTGTGATTTGAATGCATGTCTATGTCTGAGCAAAGTCTGTCAATAGTATTTCTGCATGCAGGGGCTGCACTGTTGTGTTGTGGTATAAACTAGCACACTCTGCCTCCAAGTGCAGCGCTCATTTAATTAAAAGACACTATCTACTCCATTAGCAAAAACCCTTTAAGGCATCATGGCTATTATTGTGTGTGTGTGTGTGTGTGGTGGGAGAGAGGTGTGTGTGAGGGTGCAGACACTGCGGGGAGCGAACACTCACCCTGAGAACGGGCCGGAATGGATCCGTTAGCTACAGGAGGGAGAGGGAATAAAAGAGGTTGAGTTATTTTGCTGTCAATCAAATCACTACTAATTAGTCTCTGTGTGTGGCATCCATTATGAAGCAAATTAAAATGTTAAAATTTCCCTTTAAAATGAAGCATTTCAGGAGTAATTAACACGCGGGTTCCTCCTGTGTGACCCTCTGCATACAAATGAATACAGACGAATATGGCAGTCTGGGTTGTCTATAAACTAGAGCTGTCAATCCAAGTTTGAATCGCGATTGTCCATAGTTAATCGCACATTTTTTATCTGTTCAAAATGTACCTTAAAAGGGAGATTTATCAAGTATTTAATACTATTATCAACATGGGAGTGGGCAAATATGTCAATTAACAACACAAAACAATGGCAAATATTGTCCATAAACCCTCACAGGTACTGCATTTAGCATAAAAAATATGCTCAAATCATAACATGGCAAACTGCAGCCCAACAGGCAACAACAGCTGTCAGTGTGTCAGTGTGTTGACTTGACTATGACTTGCCCCAAACTGCATGTGATTATCATAAAGTGGACATGTCTGTTAAGAGGAGGCTCGTGGGTACCCATAGAACCCATTTTATTCACATATCTTGAGGTCAGAGGTCAAGGGACCCCTTTGAAAAAGTCTGTGCCAGTTTTTCCTCGCCAAAATGTAGCGTAACTTTAGAGCGTTATTTAACCTCCTTCGTGAAAAGCTAGTATGACATGGCTGGTACCAATGGATTCCTTAGGTTTCTTAGTTTCATATGATACCAGTAGTCTAGCTTTAAAACTTTACAACCTAAAAATCGCAAGTTGCGCTAATGCATTAAAGAAATTAGTGGCGTTAAAACAAATTTGCTTTAACGTGTTATCGCGTTAACTTTGACAGCCCTATTATAATCTAACTGCATGAGAATTCTTTACAAGGACTTATGCAACAAATACAGAAGATCTAAAGGTTACCTCTACATTGTGTGTATGTGTGTGTGTGTGTGTGTTCTTACCCTGGGGTCCTTCTGTAAGAACGTGTGTGGGACGCCTCCAGGTCTGGCCACATCAAGTGGATTGGAGGTCTAGAGAGCACCAGACATAGATGGAAACAACAAGAATCTCTGTAAATAACTCCTAGTTTCAGTTTGTCTTATCTGCGTGTGTGTGAGAACAGAGAGGGAGCGTAGTGGTGGTGTCCCTGTGCGTCTTACCTTGGGCTGAAAAGCGCCCTGCAGCGAGCCGAAGGGCCCGGTCGGGGGGATGACGGGGGGAAGGCCAGACATGGCCGGTGGGTAGGCGTGGAAGAGCTGAGGGAGAGAAGAGGAAGAGGAGGCGTGAGGATGCTTCGGTCTGTCAGTGAAATGCAGGACAACAGCTATATAAGGCAGTGGAGATGGAACAAACGGGTTATAGTGAAGGATGATCCTCAACATTCAATCTTTTTTTTAAATTTTTTTAGATGGGGGGAAAGTTACAAATGATTGCCTACATGTTTCACAAACTGCAGGTTTATAAAATATTCCGTGCTCATTCCTGGTGGATTTAAATAAGTGGAGAAAAAACACTCCTTTGATGTGAAAACTAGAATGTTGTAATACAAGCAAAACCAAACGTAAACCAAACAAGCGCTCCAGGCTTCCATAAAACTATCCTGAGGAGAAACAGATAGGTAATCAAGCACTCACTATAATTGTTCTTGTCAATCACATTAGCCTTAGTGGAAGTACAGAACGTTTTTCTGCACTTGCATGCTTGCGCTGCTTTAATCACGGATGGTGCAACAGAATTATTTAAACTTGGGTTGCCAGGATGAGTTATTATTGGAAGCGCTCGAGGAGATGCTGTGAGATTTTAAAATGCAACTTGTTTCTCCCTGTGCATCATGTTTTAAGACGTCAGTAGGTTTTATAGAGAGGAAATGGCTTCGGGGTATTTGCTGCTGCTGCCATAATAACGGCGAGGAAATTCTAGGAATCAGAAATGAAGCACTTAAAAACAAATAGCAACATTCTGCAACATCTATTTAACCCGGGGTTGGTCTGGACACAAACGCATGATTTTTTCTGATATTAAAATCGCAGCTCAGTTTGAAGAAAAAGCACACAGCAGGTGTCTGGACGCTTCAGCAAACACGGTAGCAGAGTGAGGTCCAATGATTCAAATAAGTCCCCTTTAGTGAGTAACAATCATGAGCAAGCCACTGCTGTTAGCAGACAAATACAAATGAAGAGTAGTAGGTAAGACAAAGATATAGTATTCCCCCTGGCAATAACGCAGTCTCCGTTGTAATAGAGTGCTCCAGGGATGACCTATTTTTGTAGGCCAACCAGGAAGTTGGCATCGCCCTGGGTTCCCTCGACTAAAAGCCAATGGGATTTTTCCATTGGGATAATAAGCTCTGTTGCAAACGCAAGTTAATTTACACAAATGAGCAATACTTTTCTGATTTTTGAAGTGTAAATGCAATCGCCAGAAGTAAAAAGCTAACATTATACATATAAACAAACTCCACCGCGTTCACATTAACGCAAATACACACGAGGCTGTTAAAGGCAGACGGGTCGCTGTGATGACATTTAGTAGTCTCATTTAGCCACTTGTTAGCAACCGCCTTTTTAAAAGACATATAAAGGCTTCAAAATTCACGAGTGGGACATTTTATATTGTAGAACAAAACATTAAAAAATCCCCTTGTGTTAACCACAGACCTTATTTCAGGGCATCTAACTAAAAACCCATTGACTCCCAGACGAGGGAACCAGAAAGGCTAAAATGCTCAAACTCATTTCTATGCACAACAATGTTACCGTTGTATGCATGCACAATAAATCGTGTGCATTAATCACAACATTAGCTGGGACTGAAGGGTGAAATGGTACAGCTAGGACGCTTACAGTGTCCATTAAGAAGCGGATGAGTGATTGCATGGAAATCATACATCAACACACATACACACAGCCATAACACCAACTTTCATGGGCTGGAATGGCATAATAATGGCAAGCAACAAACTGCTCTGCAGGCAGATAGTAGGCAGTAGGGAAACTTACACTGTGTCTGTAGAAGGGGTCCACTTTTGTTGGGTATTTTTCAAACTGTAGGAGAAAAGAAACAGAGCTCAGTAGAGAAAACATGAGAACCTGCAACCATTGGCCTCTTTCAGGGTCATTTCAGGCCGACACAAAATGCATCACAAAGTGTATTTTGAGAACATGCTCACAGATTGACATCATGATCCAAGATCTAAAAACTGTGATTCAAAGTTCAGCTCCTTCCCAAAACCAGACTGTTTTTTATCCTCCCCTTTCCGTGATCATCTGAAGACCTTTTAAACTAGCGCGGGTTCTGTGTCTCATTTGGTCTCCTTTTAGTGGTGCAGCGCGGGCTCGGGGCGAACATTTCCCCAGTCAAGACTAAACACTGCAGCCATAAAGAGCCTTTTTATGGCCTCATTAGCTGTCAGAGGCCTCGCCATGCTGCCTTTGAGGTATCATCAGAGCCAAGCGAGCCCTCTATGGGCCAGGCAGTTATGAGAGTGTGTGCGTGCGTGTGTTTGTGTGAGTTTTAGGTCCAGCCACCCATTGCCTGTGGTCTCCCCCAACAAACAGCAGGGCTCTTAACGCAAGGCATTTGCCAGTAATGAAAACCCCCAAACGGGACCAAATGATGTCATTAAATTCAGAATGAATTAAGCGTATTATGTTCTGAAAGCTGGCTCTGAAGTTAACATGCTTTGGGCGAGTTATTGCCAATTTAGAAAATAACGGCGACTCGAGTCTGGAGTCCTGGAGTACGCCAGAGCAAACACTAGAAAGGCTTTCTGGGAGAATAAAGGCATGATTGTAGCGCAGACGGACACACATGGCCATCATTGAAAGGCCGCCACAGAGACCCGCAGGCTGCAGTGTGCCGCTCACACACACACGTCAAACTGTGTAAAATCCTCACTCTCACAACCGCAAAGTGAAAACACTTTCAGTGCCATGCCCGCCCACTCTTCTACACATGTTAAACTCATTATTAGAAGACATATGAAAGCATTTTGGCTGCAGTGATTTTTCCCCTCCCTCTCCACCCTCGACCCAATACAGGTGCGTTCTACTTATCCTCACGTTTCTGGCCGGGGTACGCACCATGGGCGGTGCTGGGGTGGGCATGATGGCGTGGGGGAAGGGCGTGAAGGTGTGCTGGTGGGTGTGCTGGTGGGTGTGTTGGTGCTGATGCTGGTGCTGATGCTGATGCTGGTGCTGGTGGAACTCGGTGCGCAGGTAGGGCGGAGGGCCCAGCGAGGCGCCACGGTCGGCGTTCTGGGAGGCCAGGAAACGGGTGTTGAGCTCCTGGCGCAGAAGGTCTTGCTCTGGAGAGGAGCGTGAGAGAGAGAAGGGAGGATTAGGAGTGGGTTTGTTAACGAGGGGAAGAGGACTGTCGAGAGTTCTCAAGCATTTTTCAGACTCAACTGAACATACACATTAACAACCACAGACCCCATTATGTAAGGTTTTCCTAGGGACCTCCATATGGTAAGAATGTCATAGTGGTAGATTTGTTTCTGTCTAGACTGTAGATAAAGTTAAGTTCTGAAAGACAAAACCTAGGGCTGTAGTTAACGTGATAACGCGTTAACGCCACTGATTTCTTTAACGCATTAATGCAACTTGTGATTTTTGGTTGTAGCGGGCTCAGTTTTAAAGCTAGAGTGAAGATACAGGTATCATATGAAACTAGGAGTCCATTGGTACCAACCATGTAATAGTAGCTTGCAGCGAAGGAGGTTAAATAAAGCTCCAAACCTATGCTAAATTTTGGCGAGGAAAAACTGGCATGGCCATTTTCAAAAGGATCCCTTGACCTCTGACCTCAAGATATGTGAATGAAAATGGGTTCTATGGGTACCCACGAGTCTCCCCTTTACAGACATGCCCACTTTATGATAATCACATGCCGTTTTGGGCAAGTCATAGTCAATTCAGCACACTTGCCAGCTGTTGTTGCCTGTTGGGCTTGAGTTTGCCATGTTATGATTTGAGCATATGTTTTTATGCTAAATGCAGTACCTGAGAGGCTTTCTGGACAATATTTGTCATTGTTTTGTGTTGGTAATTGATTTCCAATAATAAATATATACATACATTTGGACAAAGCAGCATATTTGCCCACTCCCATGTTGATAAGCGTATTAAATACTTGACAAATCTCCCTTTAAGGTACATTTTGAACAGATAAAAACTGTGTGATTAATCGCGATTAAATATCTTAATCGATTAACAGCCCTAAAATAAAATATATATACTTGATATTTATGTGTCTCTAATTGAGAAGTATTCTAGTTCATTTAATTACAGTGAAATTAAAGTATTCCTCATTTTGCTGGGTCCTGCTGGAAGCCCCTCAGAGACGCCTGGACTCCAACAAGTGGGAGCTACATATGTCAAACAGGAAACCATGTCAAAGTTACAGAAAAAAAGAAACCACCAGTGTAGGAATGGCTGTGATTATCAGCATGTCATCTTAGATTTAAGCGAGGCTCGAGATGATTAGAACTGCCTGAGTGCTGGAACTGTCAAAAGCTGTGATTTGATACACCACAGCCCCGCTGAGACAACAACATCTGTTGTTCTAATAACCTCTGCGCAGCCCGTGGAGAAAGAATGGATTTCAAGTAATCGCCGGCTTTTCTTCTAAATTCAACAGAACGTGCCTTGAGAGATTATATCTGCTCCTGAGTAACCTTATCCTTCCTATTCCACCGCGACTCGCTGCGATATGTTCTGCATTCATTCCAAGCGTTATTGGGCGGGGAGTGGGGGAGGTGGAATTTTCTCTTCATAAAAATTTCATTAGTATCTTTTGAGCAAAATCCAGCTCGCTCCGTTCCGTATTGACCGAATTGATTTCTCGCACATGAACACTATTCAAGGTGAATATGGAAGTTCTGGGAACGTTGCTAAAGGTGAGTCGTCGTCCACCCCCCCCCCTCCTCTTCCCACACTGACCCTGACATTTAGCTGGACGGCACAACGTGCAAATGTGCACGGGGTCCGTAATCGCTTTTGCAATGTGGCCGAGAATGCTGGTGGATATTACTGGTGTGTAGAGAGTCGATCAATCACAGCATGACAGAAAGAGTGTGAACTTGAACTGTCCACGCGACTATAAACACACTAAACTGCGGACGTGGAGTACATGTGGATTATCTTGGATCCGGTTGCGTGTTTCTTTAAATAATTACAGGGTAACATTCTGCCTGTCTCTGCATCTCAAATGATGCTGAAATGATTCCTCGTGTGCTTCTCATATGTCTCTGCAACCTGATGCAACAACTGGCTAAAATAAGAGTCTGCTTTCTGTTTTTTTTGTGCAATCCCCTGCCACATCACTTGGGGGCGATGTGGGGATGTTTGCAAGCAGCCTGTGATGTTTACCTGAGTAGGCACTCCCAGCAGCGGGATGTCCTGGTGCTGGCAGGGCGCTAGACGTAAGTGGTGGTGGTGGAGGCAAGGCCGCTGGAGGAGCGAACATATTGGGGTGATGTGGGTGCGGCGAGGACTGCAAGGCAGGGGGGAAGCCGTGGGGGGTGCTCTGGTTAGCCGCCAAGGGCAGCGGGAAGGAGGAGGCTGCTGCTGCTGCTGCTGCCGCCGCTGCAGGGGGAGGCGGGTGGTGGGGGTGTTGCAGAGAGGGAGTAGGGGGCCCGTGGGGCTTGGTGCCTGGGGTGCTGCTCCTGCTGCTGCTGTAAAGAGAGAGAAAAAAGATGGAGAAAGGAGCCAGGTTAAGCCAGGCGTGATCAGTCAAAATTAACACTTGTTCCTCCACATCCCCTCATCTCCATCTGCTCCGACGCTCAATTCCCAGCACAGTGTTTTCACACCTCGACTGTCCTCCATTTACAAACGCCTCCCTGCCTCTCCCTTGTGCTTCACAGAATCCAGGGCAAACATGATCCGCGAAGAAAAAAATAAAAACCACCACATTCACAACACCCTCGGATGCAAATAAACCACCGCTGGCAAGCATAACAGAATGTGCATCTGTCTTTGAACAGCTTCTGTTAAGGCACTTCCTCCAGAGCCAGGTAGCGAACATGTGCATCGGAAATGGGATGAGAAGGGAGAGAGGGTGTGTGTGCATGTGTAAGCAAACAGTCTTTTGTAGTGTGTGTGGGTTTTCCCCGGGGGCAGTCACAGAGCTCGCGTCTCCACAGCTCCGCGCGCTAAGCCTAAAAGCTCATTTGCAGCGCCCGCTCTTCGCTGTGGGCCCCGGCCGTGATTATTCACAGCGGGTGCCAGGCCCTGTTGGCGCTCTGGCAGACTGGCAGGGCTGGCACGGGGAGAGGGAGGCAGAGCCAAGTCCTGAGAGCCTGCGAGGCAGAGCTGTTGTTGGGACTGAGTGGATTCTGAAGGAGCCGTCCTGGAGTCTTAAATTAATGAAGAGAGCCTCGTAGGCCTCAGTGCCTCTCAACAGAGAGAGGACACAACAGCTCTATTGTTATTTTTAATAATATGAAAAATGACTGTGATCAGGGTGTATTTGAACACATAAAGTGGAATTCCGCTGAGGATTTTTTAAAGAAAATTGACAGCCCTCTGAAGCATTTCATGTTTTTCTAGGAAGAATATCACAACTTTGAGTCCGTTTTCCTCCTGTTCTCATGCACAATAAAATTCAAGGTTGTATTTAATCTATTCCACATACGGCCTGTATAATTGGTGGGAGCTGGAATCTATACAGAGCCCTGGTGACGGTGTGGGTGGCTAATAAATCACAGGCACTCAGGGTGCAGTTTGGCCCCGTTGTTAATAATCAGCACTACTGTTTAGCTCGGGAACTTCAAGCTCTCCCTGATAGCAATTTACATACTGATCGGGCATCATGCGCACTTCCAGCTCAAGAGATATTCTAGTATTTTCAAGTGTGTGTGAATGCGGAGGTTTTGTCTGCACTACGCTGCACACAATTTTCTGCATCAGAGCGCATGAGGACATGAGAGACGTGAGTGTTTTCTATAATAAACTGATGTGTGAGGTCGTGTGTTGTTAGCCTTTACCTGTGACCGTTGAGGTTGTGGCCGTTGTAGGCGGAAAGGGGCCGTGGGTGGCAGCGTGACGGGGGCCGGTGGGGCCCGGCCTGACTGGGGTGCTGTTGGTGAGGGTGATGGCTGGGGAGGGCGGGCGATGGCGGGTGTGGGTGAAGGCTGGGCGTCGGCGGAGGCCGGGGGTGGGACAGCAGCTCGGGCTGATGCTGGGGCCGGGGAGGGGGGAGCGGCGAGGGCTCTTGGCCCTGAGCGAGAGGCAGGGCTGCGGGCGTCTGAGGCCTGGGGAGAGCCTCTGAGCGTGTGGGCGGGTTCGTGGAGGCCGGAGCCTGGGTGGGGCCGTTTGTTTGGGTCCGATGAGGGGACAGGGGCTGGGGGACGGACGGCTGGGGCTGCGGCTGGGGCAGGGGGAGGGCTCGGGGGGGCAGAGGCTGACTGGGAGGGCTGGATGCAGGGGGTTGGGGGTCCCTGCAGGTCTCCTGGCTCTTCTCCTGACTGCGCTCTAGGCCTGACACCTTGAGGAGGCCTGGCCCATGAGGCTCCTGGCTGCCATTGGTGGAGAGCACATGGATGCCAAAATCTGGAACTGTGAGAAATAAAACAGAAAGAGAAAAATATTTTTTAGTTTCCAAACTGGTGGTCCATTTGAACATGCAATTTCAATGGATTAGAAGCTGGCTACACCCAACAAGATCGTTCCTTCAGTGTACATACACCAAGCCCAGATGCTCAGCTCAGGTTAAATCACTAAACCTCTTTGAGGCTCTTTATATATGATATCTCTAATTCTTTTCTTTCCCCTTGTTTCCTCAGGTAAAAACCAGAGACTGTGTATAAGAAGTGGACGTAGTCACAGTGACGTCACCCATTGGTTTGTGGACTGCTGCTTTGAAGCCGTGCGTGTGTGTGTGTGAGAGCTACAGGCCTTTTGTAGACTCTTGTCTATCTAACTGCCATCTCCACTGCCATGTTTAGTGTGTGTGCGCTGAGCTGACAAACAGCCCCACAAACTGACACACATTTCTTCCTACTTTTCCTTCTCGTAGCGACACACCCTGCTGGGGTTTGCAGCTGTGCCAGCACAAGCACCAATTCCTGAGCCCTTTCACGCAGCCTTAAACACCGTCCCTGGGGACAAACTACACAGCTGAAATGTGTTTTTCTTGTTCAGACTAAATCAGTTTGTATCGTACACAAAACAACATCACCTTCATTTCAAGGGTGTTGCTTTTTTTTTTTTTTTGCCTGGATGAAAGAACTTCCATTTGCCGGACAAATTAAATGTATTCCAGTCGGATTTGTTAATGAGGCGTTTCAGCATGTTCCCACCACTCACTGGTAGGGCTGTCCATAATACCATTTTTTGGCCTTCGAAGCTTTGTGGCGCGACAGGCTGACATGTTCTTCTGTGTGTGCACCTCTAAGCACAGCGACATCTGACTGAGAATAAATAATAATAATAAATGTTGAATATGAACATTATTCCTCCTTCATTGGCTATTTTGGGATTTATACATTATTATGATACATACATACTATGATTTTTTTTGACATACTATACTGTGACATTTTTTTGTAAATTTTTTTAGACGTGTGCCACAGGGCTGTGTGCTCAGCCCACTCCTCTACTTCCTCTTCACCCACGACTACGTTCCTATGCATGGCTCCAACTTCATCAGAAAATTCGCAGACGACACCACGGTGGTAGAGCTGATCAGCGACAACAACGAATCAGTATACAGGGAGGAGGTCCAGCACCTGGCAGCATGGTGTGCTGACAACCTTGTCCTCAACACACAGAAGACAAAAGAACTCCCTGCCTTGACTGACCTATACCGCACACGGTGTCTGAGACGGGCTGGCAACATCATTAGGGACCCCTCACACCCCAACCATGGACTGTTTGCCCTCCTACCATCAGGGAGGCGGTACAGGAGCTAAGGGACAGCGTTTTCAACAACACCACTACCCTGCTGAACTCACAGGCCCGGCGCTAGCCCGCCCCACCGCCCTTCATGATCTCTGGAATACAGCACACACTCTTTCTCTCTCTCATGGACCTCCACTGCTCTTTGTATTTACTCTTATCTGTACAATCCTCTCCTGTATATTTATAACTTATGATTCCACTGTATATACATATCTACCCTCCTATATTCATCTTATATATATTCACTTAGTTCCATATGCATATAGTTCTATGTACATAATTTCTCTGTGTTTAGATATAACTCTACCTGTATATATCATCTATTGTTTAAAATACTCTTATACAAATGTGTTATACAATATCCCATCAGTATGCAATTTAGAATATCAGAATATAACACATGTTGATCACTTGCACTTTAATTACAATCTGTATATGTGTATATGCCTATGTACATACACCCATACATCCTCATTTGTATATATTGTCTTTACTAGTTTGCTGCATTTCGTTGTACTATGTGCAATAACAATAAAGTTGAATCTAATCTAATCTATACTGTGTCATTTTTTCCTAATTTTGTTTCGACATACTATGCTATGATTTTTTTTAACGTTTTTTTGACATACTATACTATGACATTTTTTGACATACTATACTATGACTTTCTTTACATACTATACTATGAATTTCTTTAATTTTTTGGACGTATCATACCATGACTTTGACTTGCGTAACAGATCTATCATGTGTAGAAACAAACTAGCTGAACTGTGCAAACTGTACACAGGTTAACATGGACATTTGCATAGCTGCAGATACATCACAACTGTCAGGTTTTCTTCCTTCTCTTTCACTTCTCCCAAAGTCAAAAAGACACTTCATCCAGATAAAAATTGCACAGCAATTCTTAAATAATATTCATCTTTGCAAACACTGGTGTTTGCTCTTTCCACATGCAAACAGGCCTGGGAGTGATGACAGTTGGAGCATATCAAAAGACACTGCAGGATAAAAACACTGCATTCATTAATTCACTTTTTGCATATAGCATGAAGGACAGGTGCGCATTTAGCTTGCAGTCTGAAAAGGTGAGGATCATTTCATGGACTTTCAGTAATTGCCAAAAACCAGCAATTACCTGCCATTAGAAGCCCTGTTGGGCTCCATTATGTACCAAGTGTGAATTAATCCAGAGAATGAATAATAGCTGCTGTACAATGTTGAAGTCGCACAGAACAATAGCTAATAAGCTCCGTCCGGGGGTATTTCTCTGCAGGGACCACCTCCTACAGAACAAAGTGCTCAGACATCAGCAGTCAGCTTGGCTGCTCCAGAGGGAGAGAGGCTCATGGGGGATGACAGTGCATACATAAACTGTAATTAACTCTCCCCGGGCCTCAGGGGGGTTTAGGAGAAGGAGTGAGGGCTCTCCCTTAGGGAAGCCAGCTAAATCCTTTACCTGCCAAAAGAGGTGTAGATGGGACCCAGCTCTCCTGGGCTGCACTGAAGAGCAGCAGCCTGTCACAGCGGGCTGACACACTACTCCCTCCAGACCTACTCCACTGGGAGCAGGCTGAGCTAACAAGTCCCTAGGAGAACCTTCTCCCATTAGCATTACAATGCAAAGCGAGGTATTAGCGACCCCAGGTGCATGTGATATCGTAGTTAAGGGTCAGGGGAGGTAATTCCTGGTGCAAAATCCCAATCAATATCTACAATAACAGCTATTGACTCCTGCTCTGTGTGGGAGAGAGCTTACTGGGACATCTGCCAGCCTGTCAGGAAACAAAAGGCACACTTTGCGAGTGTGTTTTTTTGTAATAGTCTTTGTTAAACGTCTTTGGGCTAGCACAAGAGAAGTCCCCTCATAATGCAGAGAGGCGTCAGCTTTCAAAGCTCCTTACAGAAAAACTAGATCTCTTCTTTGGCAGCCTGCGCACAAAAACACATCTCCATTCAACACTCACGTGCGTCAATGAACAAGAAAGCCCGGCAGCCCTTAACTCCATCTCCCTCACCCTTGTCAATCTTCTCCACTTACAAATGCTATTACCGGTCAAGAGAGACTGCTGCTGGCAAACAACTCCGCCGCAGCAGACGGGGAGAGGAGAAATTCCCGTTTCTCAAGTCTCCCGCTGCATCTCTCGCTCCCCGAGGTCCACGGCTTGTTTTGAGAATGTGCTAACACGCTAAAAAGAGGGTGTCTATTCTGGTCATAATGAAGACTCCAGGGCCGGGCGGAGCGGGGAAGAAGAGACGAGGAGTGTGTATACGCCAGCTTCCCTCCCGCGAGGGTTCATTTGTCAGTCTTCTTCATCCCTGGAAACAAATAAGCGCAATTCCCGCTTGGGTTACTCAAAATGTAGAGCCCTGCTGTTTCTCAACGTTTCAGCAGCAGCGCGATCTCTAACTAGTGTGCGTTGCTCGCTGGAGCATTACAGCGGAGGATGAGGCCTGTGGGTGTGCGGGTTAGTCAGGGAGGCAAAAGCTAGAGGCCGAATTTAAGAGGTGAAGGGGGTACGGGAGGGCTTTGTGGGGGTCAGCTGGGTGTGTGTGCGTGTGCAGAAAAGCCATTCATTAAGGCTGGATGTCAGGGGACCCAGCGAGGGGCTTAGGGGGATAACTCATTATCCCGGGCTGAGCCATCTCCTACTGTTCACACACACACACACACACACCACCACCTCCACTCTGGATTTGTATCTCCCTTGCATGGTTAAAGCTACACTGCAGCATGTAATCATGAGCAACAACTCTGATCTGGTCAAACTGAATATAATGTGATAATATGGAAATGTGACACAGTATGACGAAGGTGAGTGAAAAACCTCCACCCCTTAAAAATGTTATTAAAAACTAGGATACGCCTATCTCCGAATTCGATACTCTCATGATACCTGGGTGCCGATACGATATGTATTGTGATTCGATATTACGATTTATTGCAATTTTTGTTAATTTTTTTTACGCTAGACCATGGGAAAAAGTTGAATCATACAATTCTAGGGATTTTAATTCTTAGGATTCGACAAAAAACTCTAAATTGATACGGTAAAAATGTTTGATTTTCAGCATGTATGTAGTCAGAGATGTCCTGAAGTCAAATATATCAGTCACTGTAAAAATAAAGACATTTCCCTCACAAATCAGTGGTAATTTATGAGGGACATGTAACGTTTTATACTTCTAGTGAATACAATCCAATGTTTGTTTTGGTTGACGGATATAGAACGGATATGACGTCATGTTACTCAGGCTACAACAATAAAAACGGTAACTCCCTTCTACCTCCGCATAGACTCAAATAAAGCAAATATACCGATTCTAGCATTTGAATGAATCGCAATTCACATAGGTGAATTGATTTTTTCCCACCCCTATTAAAAACTGCCACAAGACATGAGATAACAACAAATTCATTGGTATGCAGACTATGCTCTGCTTTTCATCTCACCTCTGTTGTTACTGTCCTGCAGTGGACCACGGCTCATTAGCTCCATGCAGCTGTATTTACTTTTAGCATTGTTTTTTTTTTTTTTTAAAGTTATTTTTTGGGGTGATTTTTAAGCATTTTATTGATAGGACAGTGGATAGAGTGTTGGAAAGGGGGAGAGAGAGAAATGACATGCAGAAAGGACCACAGGCCGGATTCGAACCAGGGTCCACCGCTGCTAGGACTGAGCCTTGGCATTACATGGGCGCTCGCTCTACCGACTGAGCTAACCAGCCGCCCTTTAGCATTGTTTTTAATATGCTGCTAATATCACGTTGAGCCTGCAGGGTTAATAGGCCTGTGTATTGGTTGGCTAATGGTCCTTCATCAGCAAGGTATTTGGACTGGTGCAGCCATGGGCAAGACAAATGGCTCAAATGTGCACTGTGTTACGATCCACAGAGGGAGTGACAGGAGGGCTGGCAGAGCGAGATGCAGAACATTAGGAAGTTTAATACGCTGTTAGGTCATTACTGCAGAACATAAGGGGATTTATTTAGCATACTATATTTCATTGTCATCCCCTGGATACAGCCTGGCCTCATATAAATGATTAACAAACAAGCGCCAACGACATCATCTTTTAAAAAGCGAGACTGGCAGGCCAGCACCTGCCCTTTTGAGAAATACATTAGCGTCCAACTCGCGCCAAAACCACTTTGCTAATCTCTCTCTCTCTCTAATGTGAGTGGGTGGATATATGACAGCCTACGCCCGCCAGGCCTGGAGACATCTTGACAAATTGATGGCTGTTGAGACCTCCGCGACATCCCAAGCCTCCGCCCCTTGCCGTCACCCCTGCCGTCTCATCTTCCTCAAAATAGCGCGGCGGCGGCATTCTACACCCTCGCACTCATTTATGGGATTGCATCCAGGCAGGGGGTCGCATATCTCCAATCACACAAAACCAACAACCTAACACATAGCAGGAGCCACGAGACTGACAGCTGAGCCACGGCCGCTGGGTGTGCGTCAGAGCTGTGCACCGAGCACTGAGGCAGAGAGGGTTGAGTCTGACGCACTGATGCTGGTGCTACAGAGACGAGGCCGCTGTCTGGCCAAACTACCAGAATACAGCACTAATCAAAGACCCCCATATGCTGAGCAGCAGGATATGGAAGGAGCAGCATTTTCTCACTTTATTCACCTCTCTAATGAGGAACAGTGCAGTGGTGGAGGGAGTTTTCAGAGCCTTTACTGGCATACAAATACAACAACATAAAAAATAAATAATAATCAGAATTGTATGTAGGTATCACCAATAAAATGAACTTTACTGCAAACTGATTTTGAGAAATAAACTAGTAACCACAGCTGTCAGATAATGTAGCGAAGAAAAGTAGGCGATAAAAATTCCATAAGATGGAAAGAAAAATGAAGTACAAGGTTAATTTTGTGTGTTTGTTGCTGTCCAGTCTACACGAGTCACATTTATACATTTTTTTCTAAGTGAAAAGTTTGATGGCATATTTAGCTAACATTGTTAGTGACCATATTCTTGATTTAATTTAATTAATTAATTTATTTATTGTTATTTTATTTATTTACTTAATTCTATTTTCATTATAAATATAAATCCTATTTAATTTCATGTTTAGCTATTTAGTTTCAAGTGATTTTTATTATTATTATTAATGTATTTATATAAATGTACCTTGTTACAGAAACAGAGTAATAATATACACAGTGAAGTGTGGTGTAACTAATGAAAATAACATGCAGATAAAGGGATCAACAATAAAGGGCAACAACAATACATAAATACTGGTGGTTTGCCTTGTGATGACTGCCAGTTTAAGCAAATTGCTTTCCAGTCTTTTATGTACCAACACATCAGTGCCTGTGACCTGAGTGGTATTAAACTGAGGACACAACAGCACCAAACATAGTAACCGATAATGCCCAGAACAATAGCCAGTTTCATTAACTGACGTCTCTATTCACAACAACTAGACAGCAGGTCAGAGTTGCTGTACTGGAGGCTGTGACAGCTGTGTAACTGTTGAGAGCATCGAGGAAACAGGTGGTGACAGGGAGGGAGGAGCAGGTCTGCAGGGAGGGCAGCCTGCTCTGCATTATGGACTCAGGGGGACCAGATGATGCAATGGCAGGTAACCTCTGGGTGCTGACTGCAGGTCTGTCCTGTTCCAGTGTCACGCTGCAACACTAGCTCACAAGGGGTGACTGAGGTTTGTTCTTGTTACTGTTGAGCAACACATTCTACAGCTAGTGGCTTGTGAGGCTGTACATATACACAGCGGTACTTTGTTCTAAAAGTAACCTGAGGCAGGTGTTTTGTTTACCATGTTCACCATCTTATTTAGCCTGTTATTGTGCTAACATGTATTAATTAGCACTAAACACAAACTACAGCTGAGGCTGACGGGAATGTCATTATTTTCACAAATAAAAGTAGTGAAATTAATAAAAAAAATTGACCTGATGATGGTGCCAGATGAAAAGTTAAGGGATCAACAAAGTGATTACAATTCATCCTGAGGGGAACACGAATATCTGGGCCAAATTTCATGTCAAGACATGTTACTCAAAACCACAAATATCAACCTCATGGTGGCGCAAAAGGAAAAAGTCAGGGGATCATAAATTCATTAGGATGCATCATCTAGGAATCATGAAAGTCTGCACAAAATTTCATGGCAATCCATCCTACAGTTTTTGAGATATTCCAGTCTGGAACATAGACTGTATATGTTGTAGTACATTTATGGATTGTGGATTTTACTAAGTAATTTAGTAATTTTCTATTATGGCCTGCCAATCCGAGAGCTGTGCTTTGGCAGCATTTAGCTTGGTGTGGATGGATACTGTAGCCTGTAGGCACTTAGCACTGTAAAAAAAAAGAGTCTTTCTAAGGAGAAGCGCTGACAAATCCAAAACCCAGAGCTGTCTGTCACAGCTGACAGAGACCTTCAAAGTTGCACTTATTCACTGTCGCCCCATGACTCTTTTTCTCTATCTCCGTCTGGTATTCTCCAACCCCGCTCCCTGTTGTGCGGCGGTAAGCAGAATCATGCCCAAACCTCTCACAGATCACATCGCTCTTCCAGAGGCAACAGCTTTACCACACTCCAGCGACACAGTGCATTTGCTGAAAAACGCACCACGATGCCACCGGTGAATCATAACAAACTGATTAATTTGGTCCAGAGACATTCTTCTTAAAGCCGTGTGGGCCGCTGAGACTGATCTCACAGTCAGGTAAACAAAGGTGGGTTGTTGGGAGGAGGCTAAGTTTCTCTGCCCTCCACTTTGTCCTCTCTCCTCCGCACACATCATCACCCTGCTTCTGCTCAGAAAACAGAAAAATAAACAGACGGAGGCAGGCTGTTTGCTCAAGTTGAATCAATTAAAGTGCACACTGTGCTGAACAAGGATTTGTGGCCCTCATTGTGAATTCCATCTTGCATTGGTATGTCTCAGTAAACATTAATTACAATCAGGATCTCCCTCTGTGCTGGGCTGGGCTTCCAGAAGCTGGTGGAATAAAATCTCCCTGAACAATATTCACAGTGCTATGCAGAATGTTTTTAAAGACAATTGGCCTCAGGCCTTTAGTCTGGAAACCATTTAGTCCCCGAAAAAAAGGAAAACAACACTGCAAACTCGCTCCTCTTCTATCTCCATATTTTGTTTGACAACAAAATTAGAGTTGTAATTGAGCAGCAAGTGTTGACAGTGGTCTGACCTCAGCAGTGGTTTAGGCAGCATATGTTCCCCAAAGAGCTGCTCGGTGAGGGACCGAGCTGTTTATTTGTTCTCAATGAAGCCTGCAGTCGCATTAATGGCAGACATCTTTAACAGATCTCCCTCCCACACAGAGGAGAACAATAAACAGCAGGCCGCTCGCTTCTGTCAGAGCTCGCTCTCACTTGTGTCCTCGCTTCCACATGCTCATAAAAGTCTCAGAGACCCATCGAGCCAACACACAACACACTGTCCTTCCGTTTTCTCTCCATGTGTTTGTGTCTTTACAGCAACTTGTCTATTAGGTACAACTACACACTGTCCAATACTATAGTCCTTCCTGTGTGTCTTTCTCCAGTTTTTCTCCTCCTTCTCTGGGAGCTCGGTGGAATACCCTGGAGTTCACATTAGTGGATGACATCTGAGCTCAACTCCCACGTCTGTGGGACTGGAAGGTGTTTTGAGATCCCAGATGTTCTAATAATCCTCTCTGGTGCCCAAAGTAGAGGCGGTCCATGTCCCCTAAGTCTGCACATTAACCAGGGGGATTCATGTCCTCATCAGCAGAGACACCGCCCCATAATGCACCTCTGACATGACTGTCAGTTTAGAGTCTTGCTGAGGAAGTGGTTAATTCCTACTTTGCCTGCCTTGCTAAAAACTACAAGCAAATGTTTACAAATATAATGTTGCTGAGTAGCAGAGTTATGAAATATTAAATCATCCATCTTTGCTCACTACATCTCAGCCTTTCTTACCCTCAGGTGTGCATAAACTATATGTTATGAACTTATTTTTAAAATTCAAAAATGTGAAAAAAACTGTTATCTTATCGGTATCGGCCATGAGAATTATCGGTTATTGATATCGGCTGAAAACATATCCATATCGTGCATCCCTAACTTGCACTTTGGTCTGATATCAGTTCACAGAGAAGTTGAAACCTTGTGTCGGTAACGTCAGCCAGGGAAGCTTTTTCCCTGATCTCATAGCCAAAGCCTCCGGAGAATCTTCAGTCTATTAGCTCCTTATCCCTCCCTTCTCCAGCTCTGAAGACTTTAACAGCATTAGCAGCTCTGAGAGCAGTAACACCACACTCTGTGATACCCTCTCGAGTCTCCAGAGTGTCGGAGCACCTCGCAGCGATGAGTTCACAGCTCACAGGCATGCGTGTTGGACATGCCCCAGATGGGTAGCTCAGGGCGCTGGGGCCTGACAATGATGGACGCTCCCCTGCTGGCCCTCCCAGACTCTCCGTCATGTCAGCAGCTCTCTAAAGCTAGAGCCGAGAGGGGTGTCGGGTTACGCAGCCTGGACATCCCGCCGTGTGGAGGGTCTTGGACTGGAGCTGTTTTATTAGTGTTAGACTCCCAGGGGTGGCTGGGGAAGGGGAGTGGAAAGCTAAACAGAAATAAAGATTGGGGGGGTTAGGTGAGCGGGCCAACTATTCTGGCTGCGACAGCGTGACATGTGTAGCCTTTCGGTAAGAACACCACAGCATGCCGATATCCCCTCACAGTAACACAAACCGCCGCTTCAACAAGCGGTGATTGAGCAAAAGGCCAAAAGCGGGTGGGAGGGTTGTTAAGCCGCCACTTTTAACATCTATATTTCATGCCTGTCTCATTTGCTTTATGAATTTTGTATCACAAGCTGTGAAGTCAAAGCATGTGTGTATACGTAAATATAAATAGTGTGTGTACAGTATGTGCAGTGATGTCATGGTGCGTGGTCTGCGCGGTTAACCGACACATAAACCCCTGACTCCTCGTCTAAGATAGACTGTCTGGATCCTCTGTGAAATGGTAGCAATCGGGGGTAATTGGGCTTAGTGAGCCACTGAATGTTCTGAGCTCTTCTGACAGATGCGAGGCTGTAGAAGAGTGGCTGCCAGACCGCTGAGAACAAGCACTTACACATGTTTACAGTACAGCAGAGAGAAACAGAGGTAATACAAGAGTGACAAAAGGAGAGAGAAACTTGCTCTGTCCTGTCTCCTACCTTTGCTAGCATCCATCCGTGCTCCATTCACACTCTGTCTGGTAGACCCTGCCTCCTCTCTCTCGTGTTAATGAAGCCATTTACTAACAGAGAGCTGCAGCGACAACACTCTTCCACCCACGGTAGCTCTGATTACAGCTGCTCCTGTAATGGCTCTTAACTGGTTCACTCTCACTCCCCACCAGCATGTGGAAAATCTGCTGCCTTAAACAGCTCCTAAATGTTTGGACACCTTATCCCAGCACCGCCACCCCCCCCAAAAAAAACACCATCACCATCTTTTAGGTGATCATGAGGATGTATCGGTGGCAACACGGTGTCCCGTTTCCAGCTCGCCTTTAGAGAACAAATCTTTATATATCCCTGAGGGTGTGAGGGAACGTAACGGGAGAAGAGCTGGGTCAGGACCCCGATGACGGGCATGCTGGCACAGGTGACCACCAGAAGGGGCGGGTGGAAAGCCGGCCAAGTGGCCAGACTCCCCCTTGCCAGGGGCCTGTGCAGGGCAGCCCTCAGGGGGACACTTGTTGCCCGCGGCTGACAGATCCTCTGCGGGTTTGGCTGTCATGCCCGGGCTCACTGAGGCTTTGAAATAACAGCAGCGTGTAATGAGGATCCATCCAGTCCACGGCAATTGGTCAGCGCACACTGTCACGGCGGTGTAAAACTACACCGAGAGACGAGGCAGCTGTGGAGCGAGCCACACCATTTGACCCCAAACATGTCACATGTGTGTAAGCCAGCTGATGGGACTTCTCACGGGGCCTGATATCTCTACTAGTGACGAGTGAGGAACGGTAGGTGTTCATTCTTTGTGTGCATGTTGTTCCCTGGAGAGACACAGAGGGCTCACGGCTGGCTGAGGAAGTGAGACACTTGCTGACATGTAAGGCACAGTGGGCCTCTCAGCAGCACCTGCACTCTGTCACCCCTCTGCTTGTTCAACCACACAGTATCTCTATCTGATAGTATTCCTCATGAAACAACTGCAAAGCCGATTTTTTTTTATATAGATATCAAATCGTTCATGGTTTACCTCCATGTTTGCTAACATCTCCTTTACTGTCCTCGTGGGCACATTGCTGCATTTCTTGGCTTGCCGCTGCCATTATAGGTCGATCAGTGGAATAGCATGGAACCGGCAGCAGCGGAGGCCCGCTCATAAAAACATTGCTCCATAGCGCTAGCAGTGATCAAAAACTCCACAGGGTGCCTTTAAGAGGTCGTATTTGCTACCTGAGACAGAGTGTAGAGTGTAGCACATCCCAAAAAACTTCTTCAGGTGCTGGGTGATAAAAAACACAAGGCATTGTGGAATGACAAAACTCTCTGTTTGATCAAAATGTTATTTTGTTCAATTTAATTTGCTGTGAGTGTGCAGATCTTGCAAAGTGCAGACTGTGGGAAATTAACATTTATGTCTATGTGATTCTCTGTGTTTACGTTGTGAGGTGGTCAGATGACAGTCATCTGTGCTGAGGAAGGAGAATCAAGAAGGTGAATGTCCTGAGTGAATCAACTACGGCTGTCCTCGACCAAAGAAATCATTACTTGATGATACTGCAATGTATATATAAGGCAAGGCACAATGAGTTCAGAGACCAATTCTCTGGGTCTTCTCTCCATGCTGCATGAAGTAAAGAGATTTGATTCATTACTTCGACTTGAAATATTTTTTCTTTCACAAGACTTTTGCTGCCAGTAATTGCTACCAGCCCCAAACAACAACAGAACAACCGTACTATGACTGTTCTTTATGAACTCAAATCCCTCATCCTAACATCATACAGACATTTACAGCTGAAAGGCATCGCAGACCACAACTCCAAAAGCATAAACTGTCATTGACTCCCATTTGAAAAACGCTTAGCATGCAACTTCGCCATTGCAAAGATCAGCTGCTTTGATATAGGGCTGTGTGTTGGAAAGAATCTGATGATACCATACGTATCATGATGCAGGGGTTACGATTCAATATATTGTGATATATTGTGATACTGTAAGCAAGGTGATATATTGCAATTTTTAAAAATCAAATTTTAAGAAAAGTATGCATTAAATCTGAGAAAAAAAAGTGTATCCATATTTTCTTATGCCCCTACTTTGATATGCTTTCCTGCTGGAGGCTGAACAATAGAACCGTGTCTGTGTCTCTTATTTCTATATTGAATTGCACCAAGGTGACCAGCCAATCACGGCCTGTCCTTCAAGAAAACAGGGTGCTTTTGAAATGCAAGCAAAATTAGGCTACAGGTTGAATGCTTTGACTTGAGGTTGGTATGTGTCAGGAATACTAAGATGTGTTGGTATGATCCGACATTGACTCGTGCTTCCTGGCTTGAACACAGCTTCACATCCTGCACATTCCGCTGGCCACGTGTCACACGGTAAGTACAACGCACATGCTCCTTTTCATTACTGTGTCTGAAGAACGATAATTAAACTAACGTGTCATATCCAGAGCGAAAACAAATCAGTCAGAAAACCACAACCCAACTGTCAGAATCCTGAGAGTTCAGCACGACTCAAGTGTTTCACAACACACTGGCTGACACTGCAACATGTGTTTCTTGTCAGTCACTGTGGCAGCTTAGAGGAACAATAGACAATCGCCTGTTGAGCCGACAAAGTTCAAACTCAGACATTGCTTAAATCTCAATTACAGTCATGCTCGTAAAACCCCAAACCGGCTCATAAACACCTTCTGTCACTCACTCACACACACACACAAAGGAACTGTACCAGTCAACAGGTCCAGTGCCACTCTGTACTGCAGCTCTACTGTATGTCCGCTGCCTGGATCTGCTCAGTGTTGGCCTGTCCTCCATGTAGCCCTGTCAGCCTGTCAGCTAAGCCCAGCGGACTGTACCAAACCAGCCCACGGGGGGTTTCTGTTAATTGTACAGCTGGCTCCTCTGAGGTGATAGACAGCCTCGGCTCTATTCTTCCTTCTTTCGAGACTCTCCAATTGCATCAAGGGGTGTTGATGCTCCGCTCACCCATTGTGTCAAGTGTGGAAGAAGCCCTCTTTCTTGCTCCTTCTCACCCTCCCTCTCTCTCTCTCCAGCCAGGAGGCAGAGTATGAGAGTAACTGGCTCGCAGCAATAAGGAGAGTGACAGCTCGAGCTGACACACTGACACCACCATGATTTCACCGGGGAGCGAGAGGCATGGAGGGCTGGAAAGAGAAATCTGTCCCCAGGGAGTCATCAGTCCGGGCCTCTTTCACTCTCCTTCGAATGGGGCCAACTGGTTTAACACACATACACACCGGCTGCTTGCGAGGATCAGATTCAATGCGGCCTGCGCCGAGTGTTAAGACGGTATAGGAAAAAGTCATTCCAGAGAGGGAAATGAATGCACGGATCAAATGTCTGAAAATCTGGTGAAGTATCAATTTGCATGTAGCCTTTTCTCTTCTTAAATCTTCACCGGCATTACAGAAGCAGCCGATGCGTCTACGTGCGTGTGTGTGTGTGTGTGTGTGTGCGAGTGTCAAGTGCCGTCTCATTACCCCCTCGCTCAGGTTTCACTGCAGTCGGATTAGCGGGACACCCGCGGCAGAAACGGAGCTGTTAATGGCCGTCTCTCCTCTCCTCACCACTCCACTCGTACTTTCGTTCCCACTAGCCAGGAAATGCTGTGTGGTCTGTTGATGTGGTGGTAAACATACCCATCGCTCACAGAAAGGGAAGCAGGGAGATGTAACCAGGCCCAAGTTCTCACCCTCTTCTCTCTGCTCGCAGCCCTTCTTTTTCAGGAAAACCTCAGTGCAGCCACATCAACATGCTTTTCAAAATAACACCACAAATTAGCTGAGAGCTGTTGGCAAGCTTCACGGCGATGAGCTACGGCTGTGGGACCGCAATACTTGGCGCGGGAGGGTTAGTGTTGGGGAGGATGGTTGGGATTTGAGCTGTTTATTTGAACTGCGCCGTCGTCCAAACAGTCAGCTGCCTCTCTGCTCCCTCGTCAAGCCTCAGAGCTTAAGCTAGGATTGTGTTGTCGGTGGGGGAGAGAACAACTTGATATCCCCCTTTGGGCAACGGCCGCCCTGAGCTTGGGTTACTTCAGGGGAACAATGCGGCCTCTGTCCGCAGCGAAGACATGGGCTCAGACAGGCTCGCTAGTGTCAGGCATGGCCAGGGGATTCATACATCACAACACCACACTGCACACTAACTGAGCGTGGGGTTTAGAGGAAAAAGCTTCCAAACACGGCTTCCCAGCTTTGCCTCTAAATGGCCCAGCAGAGCCCCCCGTCTCAGCGCGCTGAGAGCTAAACCAGACGTGCAGCCCAAACCGCCGCAACGGCCCGTTTGCTCTTGGCTTGAAAGGCCTGAAAAAGCAATCCCTTCTGGGATTTTTGGTTTTTGTACAACAGTGTTTACAGTAAAACCTGACACGTGGAATAAAGAGGGGATGCTGGAACCCCGAAATCAAGCCGCCCTCCCTCCAGGAGCGGCTTAATCTGTAACAGATGGTGACAGTCCGATGGACGTGGATGGGTTTGGGCAGCCTTCTAAGAAACAATGGCCAAAAGCCAGAGATGATGAACCGAGGAATGGAGATAAAATGGAATGCTTTGTTTATATCAAATGCACATGCTTTCAAATTTCTTTGCCAGGATACATATATAACGTTACACAAGCGTGCACATCACCTGCCACAAATTAACCATGTCTTCTCCAGCCATTCTACTCAGAGGTCACAATAAGCCTTTTTCACAGCAGATATGTTGACTTGTCGTAGTAGGAAAAACACAGGTGTTACTCATAGGGCTGGGACGAAGTATTGCAATTCTATATTACGATTTATTACGATTTTTGTAAACTTTTTTATCACTAAAACATGGGAAAAAGTTGAATCATACACTTCTAGGGACTTTTACTTTGGAAAACCCAAAAATAATAGACAAATAAAAGACATTTCCCTCACAAATTAGTGGTATTTTTTTTTTCATTTATATGGGACATGTAATGTTTTATACTTCTGGTGAATATAATCCAATCAATCTTATTTCCATACATGTATTTTGTATATACAGTTCCCTTAGATAACACCTTATTTTGAAAACCAGACATAGTCACATGTGTATACTTCCTCTAACTTCGCCAAGTCCGTCTCTAGCTCTCCCATCAGCTCCGTTCTCTTTATACAGCCATGGTCAGCTCCATCTGGGCTGTTTGAATGCATTTAACATAAATTTCAGTATATGGGTGCTCTACAGTTGTAGCGTCGGCCCATTTGACCACGGAGATGAGAGTGATGACTGGCTTGACCGCACGTTACCGCGATACGATAACGTTTCTTGTCCATGACAGAGTTAGCATGCAGCTTTAGCCATGATGTCTAGCTCTGCTTTTCCTGACAATGTGTTACTTTACTGTATGTGAAGTGTTTACCATGTTGGGATTAAAATGTGAGGGTGCAGGTCATATCAACGAGGACCCTCCGCTGTTTTCTGCTTCGTCGTTTCGGCTCACTGCGGTTTGTTTTGGTTGAGGGATACGGAACGGATATGACGTCACGCTACTCAGACTACAACAATAAAAATCGGTAACTTCCTTCTACCTCCGCATAGACTCAAATTAAGCAAATATATCAATTCTGGCAAAAAACAGATTTCAAAATAAGAAAAAAACAAATCGCAATACATAGGTGAATTGTTTTTTTTCCCACCCCTAGTTACTAATAACACTAACTATGGCTCAGTTTAATTCAAGTGTCCCAGTGAGAGGCAGCATGCACAATACCAAGACCCCCAAATCAAAGCAGCTAAATGGAATTCAGCCATCATTCATTTCATTAGTTACACCTGTGCTTTTCATACTGTGACAAGTCAAAATGTCTTCTGTTAAAAAAGCCGGTCTATCTTGAGGTCAATCCCAACACCAGGGGGCGATGTTGCACTAAAGGTCCGACAGCCCTGTCACAACTTCCCAGCGCTGCCTGGTAGCAGCCAGTAGCCTGTGGAAATGGGCTGAGACAAATGAAAGCCAGGCGATGTGTGTGCAGAGCAGAAACACATGCAAGGGATCTGAAAACCGCTGCTAACAAACCAGGATCCTGCTCTATAGTCCTCTCTAATCTGCCCCGCGGCTCATCAGGGCTTTATTTCTGCCCTGCATATTTATGAGACTCAGAGAGGGTGAGAGGGGAAAGAAAAAAAGATAACCTCTTCTCTTGTGGGAGCAATTAAAGCCTTGCTATCATCAATCCTGCTCAGAGTCCTCATGCTCTGTCTCTCCCTCAGCTTTTTGTGTCTCTTAAAGGCTGTTTACACTTTCACTTCCACAGTGCTGACCCTCGTCTGGTACTGAGGGAGTGGAGAGGGACCTTCTCCCCTTCTCCCCTTCTCACAACCTCTTGCCTTTAAAAACTCACTTTTTCAGTGCTTGTGCTCATACATTTGGTTATCTGGAGCACCTACCAACCCACAAACTGTCAAATAAGACAACCAGATTTGGCTCTGCTTCCTAAGTCACATGGCAGCTCATTGTAATATACCGCCCAAAGCTTGAAAACTACCTTTGCACAGGTGTGTCATATTTTTCTAGCAAGCCAATCAGAGCAGGCTTTTTAAGGAGGGGGTCTTCAAGAGAAAAATATTTTTTGAGCATTAAAGCACGTAAACATGTTCTAGTAGAAACCCAAAATACAAGTATGAACCTGAAAATGAGCATAATAGGTCCCCTTTAAGAAAAAAAACACCACAGCTGTAAGACAGAAGTAGACGTGTTGAACCACAAAGTATGACTCTAAGGCAACATCCACACTAATACGTTTTAAAACGTATAACTTTTGCTACGTTTATGCCTAGCATCCACACTACTCCGCTGTTTTCGAGCCCCTAAACAGAGACGATTTGAAAATGCTGCTGACCCTGTTTGAGTTTTAAAACTCAGGGTTGCGTTTCAATATGGACGGACAGGAACGGAGACCTTTGAAAACGATGACGCAGACACCCACGTTCGCTTCTTGATTGGGTTTTATCAGTCATGACATGTCCTTCCCTGATTCGTCACGCCCCATCATGCGAACCTTTTTCGACCACCGGTGGTTAATTTCAACATGAATGACGAGTTACAAGCGTTGCTGACCTTGTTGTCTTTGCTAGCAGCTGTTGTGCAGTTAAATTCAGCATTTTATAATGCTACTACTGAGCAGTGCCTACATGCGCACGAGGCAAGTTATTATTCCAGCGCTTTGCATCAATTCCCGTATCCAGCACTGCTTCCTGTTTATACCGGCACGCGCATGCCCAGTGTACGTGAAAGGTCATGTGATATGCGTTTTCAGGCGTGGTAGTATGAACGGAGGTTAATTCTGAAACAGCCCTAAAGCGCTCGTCTGGGTGGAGACAGTTTTTGTTTTAAATCCCTGTTTTAAACACATTCTTTAATGCCTAACAGTTAAACATCTTTAGTACGGGTGGCCTTCTGGCATTGTTTTATCCGATAAACACACCATGACCATATAATCCAGAGTGGCTGGTTCTATAAACTTTGGCTCGACATTCATTCGTCATTTTTTTTTTTTTTTCAAAGAGAGACCAAATCCTGCTTCATGCTGCTCAGAGCAACACCAACACCTCTGGGGTGAACCGTTTCACAGTTACATCTTATCCGCTGTGTTAATCCCATCTCCTTTCTTAGTGCATGTGTCTGCGAAAGCTGCTATGCTGCATTTTCTGGGACACGGGCCTTCAAGTTATTCACCAGGACCAAAATCTGCTTGCTACAATGACGCCATGAGACGGCGGCGGTTACTTAAAAAAACAGGGAGATTTGGAGAGGCGGCAAGGTGGAAACGGCCGCAGGGGGAAGACCTTGGGAAGGGAAAAGACAGAGATAGAAGAGTGGATCATTCCACACCAGCAGCACTCCTGCTGTTAAGCACGCACACATGTGCTCACACACTAATATGCACATACACCTCTAAGCCACCATGAGGCCTCATTAAGGCGCTCTGCTCTCTCTGCCTCTTTGGCAATGTCACCTCTACCGCTGGGACCAAAGACTGACACGGGCATAATTGGCCCGAACACACCAACAGTGCGCTGGGACTGGCTGGGTCTTGATAAGTGGTTTGTGTACGTGTGTGTGTGTGTCTGTGTGTGGTGTTTTTGACCCTGTTAATGCTGTAAAGTTGGCAGGAGAGTGGCTGATGTCACATTGGATCAGTGGATGCTGGTGATGGTGATGGTGATGGGGGGGTAGGACCTCTCCTGGGAAGAGGATACTGGTGCTTTCAACACCTCCATCCACTTCCACTAGTCTGTAGCATCTCCATCGTCAACACACGTCAAGGACACGGTGACAATAAAAGGCCCAAAAAGGCAAGATGCTTGCTTTCAAAAAGACTGGGGTTATGTATTTATCAAGATTCAAACTGCAGCTTTGTCACAACCCTTTATTTGAAAATTAGGGCTGTCAAAATTAACGTGATAATAACTATAGAGAATGATGTGATTAATCGCGATTAAATATTTTAATCGAGTCACAGCCCTACTAAAAATGTATTTAGAAAATAGTTTTTTTAATCCGCAAAGACAAAGATCTTGTGTCTTTCTCATTATAATCCTCAATATTGTCTTAGGAACAGGGCAGATAACTGAATAAACTGAGCATGCTTACATAAATCCTTCTACTTTACCTAGACCAACAAAAACTAGGCCACAGAGCGTTGCCTCAGAGACTTGAGGGAAACAGACATGTACAGTATACAGTTGCTCGCCATTCAACCCTGTCCGGCTGCTTAACCGCCACATATCTCAGTGTGGCAGACACAAGGGGGGCCAGCAGGAAAACGAAGGCCTTTCACTTTGATCTCTGGAGTGCAGCCCATTTAAATGTTTGTGTTTGAGATGTAGACCTTTAATTTTGGCCTGATGGGTTCCAGGCTCTTTGGGTTTAGCGTGGCATGTCGGATATCGGCGTGTTTACACAGTCTCCCTGCAGCTCTCCTGGTGCTGAAATAAGTGCATTAAGATGGATGGATTTACTTAGTCTCTAACCTCGGGACTCGGGGAACAAACTCTGAATGACCTCTTTGTGCTGCTGGAGTGGATGGCGGGAGACCGGCCCACACTGCTGTGTGTGTGTGTGTGTTTGTGTGCATTCACAACATCTCCTTAAAAACGGATCCTCAACCAACAAACTTCTGTTGGGCGCCAACTAGACCCCGTGGTCTCACATTCAGAAAAATATCTATCAGGATGAATAGTGGTCTCTTTCTTGACTTCAAACCTGACTGACAAATCTCTTCTCGTCACAGGATCACTTAGTAGAGTCTATTTGTTAGGTTGAAACTAAGAAGTAGGGATGGGTATTGTTAGGAGTTTATTGATACTACTACTCTTTTCGATACTCCTTATCGGTTCGGTTCTTTATCGATACTCTTATCGGTTCTTTTTCATTACTTAATAATTGCTTTTTAATATATTATTTTAAAAGAAGAATAAATTCAGGACAGGATTAGAATTGCTTGTTGAACAGATGTATTGATAAAGTATTGGATTTTTACTCACGACGATTTTATTTCACTTAGTTACAGTAACGAGCGTAGTTGTTGTAGTTATCTTCACTTCACTTGGTTTACTTCACTGTCTCCACCACGCGCTGCAGTGTGACAATAAATTACACCAAAACGTTCGAAAACGTTCCAAAAAGTACAGATAAAAGAACCGATAACGTCAATACTCCGGTAATATTTTAGCACAGGTGCCCGTTTAATAACAGGTTTCGGTACCCATCCCTACTAAGAAGTCTAGAGGACCAACCCTTTGCAGCTCAGACCAGGACTAACGTGACCAACATACTTAAATGTGCTGATTTTGAAATGTGTACAGTTGGAGGTGTCGCCATATTTCTCCGCCTGCAGACAGACACAGTAAATGTGAGCTGCAGACGTGGGGGACTGGGCCATTGTTTGCGACAGCGCGGCAGTAAATCAGCTGGCGCTATCCTTGATTTGTTAACCTTTGTGTGGCTGTGTCAGCAGATGAGGCATGGCCGGAGCGGCCCCTTTCATGGTGAGGTGAAATACAGCCTCTCTCTCTGTAGTCACAGCCGTGGGGAGGAAGAAGGGGGCCGGCCTTCCCTCTGTGAGCTGTGCAGCACAGGATATTGAGCTTCCTTTAGATGCATTAGATGCTCCTAGCGGGGGACGGGTAACCAACAGAAGCAAAGACCACTGGGGAAACGCCTTCAGGGATGTAT
The DNA here is from genome assembly GCF_015220745.1 of Sebastes umbrosus. Lineage (NCBI taxonomy): Eukaryota > Metazoa > Chordata > Actinopteri > Perciformes > Sebastidae > Sebastes > Sebastes umbrosus. The sequence goes on from NC_051285.1 coordinate 24,381,471, forward strand.
CATTCAGACTGGAACCCTTCAGATCCTCGTCTTAATTCTCAAAACATGCACGGTTATTAAATATCAAAAGAGCACTTTGATTTGAATTAAGCTTCTGTTTGAGCCAAAACAGCCTCGCTTTATTCCAGCAGTTATGTCTGGACGGAGGGGGGCGTCGACCTCTCTGTGACCTCCCAGCCCCTGGCAGTGAAAAAGAGACCGTCCTTGACTTCACCGGTTCATCTGAACGCACCAAAGGCCAATGGTAGCCGGGTCATCTTTCCACTGCGCATCAGGTCAAGTTCCACAGTCGGCCCTGATTCCTTGACACACAAACCCACACAGACGGCAGAGGTCAGCACGAGGGCAGCGCGGAGAGCCCGGGGCCGTAAACCAACACTGGTGCTGTGAAAGGCCAACCTTCTCTTTCCAGTCCGCTGAGTGAGTTAGGGAGCTGCGCCGGGTGATTTGTGGCGTGATTGCCGCTCTCTATATCACTTGAGATTATAGCAGGTGGCGGCCCACAGCCTGGAAGTACACACAGCTCCATCACCAGTCCACCTCTCAGGAAACAGAGAGAGAAAAACAAGCCCTCAGCTGCCTCCCACACAGCAGTAATACGCTCACAGGCAATTCTGCTGCCAGCACAGCTCTCTATGACAATCCAGGGAGCTCTTCAGCTCTGATATCTGCCACAAAAGTTCACCTCTGCTTTTCTCTCTCCACTATTTTTTTAAACAATGCCATCAGCGCCGCAAATTACACCTTCCACATCGCACATTACTCTCTCCCCCCGGTGACAGACGCACTCAAGCCCGACGCACTTCACCGGCGGCGCTCTTCACGCTGGCGTCAGCCCCGGGTCTCGCTGTAGCACCGCTTCATTTTCACATTAACTCCAGTAAAGCATGGTGGAATCAGTGTTGTGCTGAGGGGGGGGGCATGGGGATGGGGGGTGAGAATCACTACACTGTGCACTTCAATTCACCCCCACACTGAACTCGGTCTCACATCGTAGACACAGCTGCAGGAGATGTCTCATGAGGGACTCGCTCCTCTAATATATCCACAAAATGAAAATCTCAAAGTGCTCAGGAAGTCGTTTCTAATTGTGAGATTGGTTTAACTGTGGTTGTTATAATGTGTACGCAGGTGATAGGCAATTAAAAACGCTTTAAGATTGTAGTATTTCTAGCAAAACATCTTTTCTATCTTTTTTTAAATAGATTCCACACACCACACTCAACAGTTCACTGATGAGAACATTTTCAAAGCTACTCCTGATAAATGGCACTGCGGCGCTTTTTAAATGTCATCCAGCATTATCCTAATCTCGCTGCCGGGCTTAACGCTCAACAAACAATGCACAGTGAGCTTTAGTCTCTGCTCTCCGATGATTTAGCGGAGTCTCCGGGACGGCTCGCAGATTGACAATATCATAAAGGATGGGAATGTAACCGGGTGACAAGATATCGCCGCCCTGGGACACAGCTTTAATCATTTGATGGATCTGTCTGCAGGCCTTTGTGGCAACACGCTGTGCTGGTTTGTCATCATCAGTATCTGTGCAACACAGCACTTCAATCCACTCCCTGGACAGCAGTCGCAGCCTTAATAAGGCTTGGTTACCGATTTCCACCCACAGCGCCTTGGAAGCAGCTTAGAAAAGTTGTTTATTTCACTAGTGGCAAATAGACTCCACTGCCATCTTTCTGACTGGTGCTTACTCTCCCGCAGAGCAAATGAATCAGGTTAGCTGGCTGACACCTGCGGGCACATCGACGGGCGCGATAATTAGAGCTAACATTTAATGACTCTTAGTTAATGAAATCCATTCCTGGGTAAACTGAACCCAGAGTGAGCAGGGAGGAGGGAGAAAAACAACGAGAGAGCAAGCGGAGAGTGACGGCGACTTTAAGCTCGGCATTAGACAACTATGCGCAGTCGACGCCGACGGGCCCCGAGGTGACGCTGACAGAAGAGGGGAAGAAAACAAATCAACGCCTGATGACACAAAAGCCACATTCTCATCAGTTGGATTCCCTTTTCTAAAATGCGGTGTAGGCCTCGGGCAGAAAGAGAAAAAAAGGAACATTATGGCTTTTGAGGGAGCATGAAAAATACACTGTAATTATTGAGAGGTGAGAAGGCTGTGAGATTAAAAGATGAGGGACCAGCACTAAGTCTTCAAAGAGACCTGAGGTCGCCCTGGGCTGATTTCCAGTCTTGCTGCAGAGAATAAAAGCCAACAGTCAGTCATTAGCAACGCTGCACATCAGCAGCTGAATTACAATGGCCTCCTCAGTGCTCTGATGGTTTAAGAGATATTCATGTGTCTTACTTTTGTCTCAATCGATCACAATGTTATTAAAGAGGACTTATTATGCTTTTGTTCTCCTTTCCTTTAGTGTGTTATATACTTTTTTGTGCATGTAAAAGGTCTGCAATGTTACAAAGCCCAAAGTCCACGCCAAAGGGAGAAACACTGCTCCTGAACTGCCTGAAACACCTTGCTTCAAGTCCCGCCTTTTCTTCCGTAACATGGTGATGTCACCAAGTAACACATTTGTAACACCTAACCAGAGGCTTGTTTGGCACAGCCACAAACAAAGCTAGTTAGAGCGGAGCGGAGTCCGGAGAGTTTGGTTCGGTTGACCAATCACAACAGAGCAGACCAGCTGACCAATCAGAGCAAACTGGGCTTTTTTTTTCTTCCAACATTTGATATTTGGCTTTTTTCGGAATCGTGAGTAAAACTGCATCTTTCACCCCTTGCAAAACTAATGACTCCTGCGTGCAAGTTGCTCTGCTGCATCAAGGTTATAGTTTCACTAGCAGCCACAGCTATTACTTCCTTGCAGAACTCGATATCATAAAAAAGCCGTTGCTTTGTTCGGGAGCTGGTTTCTCATGCTGAACCCTACAGCTCAATGAGCACTTGATATGTATCAACATGAAAGCGCCCGCACAGTCAAACAAATGGAGTCTGTCTGCACCTGCCTCTTGGCAAATATTGACACTCGTCGTCCCACAAACGAGCCTCCCTCGCCATATTTGTCGGAGCTGGTGCTTGCTCTGGGGTTTGGTTGCATTAGAGCAACGGTAATCCCCTCCAACAAAAAAAAACTAACTCGACTCTTTTAATCTCAACACCACCGACACCCTCCATAAAAATACCAGTGGTGCTGGCTCTCCCTGCACCTGGATTCTTTTACTGGCCTTTTGCAACAGGGGCAGGCATTAGCATATGGCAGGAGAGGAGGAGGGGACGGAGATGGTCAAAGGGGAGAAAAGAGGGGGTATTTAAATGGGAAAAGGAGCCAAGAGAGTGGACTATCATGCAGCAGAGAGAAAGCGTATTTTGTGTACTGTTTCCCCAGTCAGGTCCTTTCATAGCGGGGCAGAGAGGGGGGCCCTCTGTTGATTTAGGCTGCACAAAGGGGGCCTTAATCCTTTCAAGGGAACCAAATCAGTCCACAGAGGAGCACGTTCAAAAGGAAACCTCCCTGTCAAGCATGGCCATTGAGCCCCAGCAATGGACGCCACAAATCAAGCCCTGGAGGGAATCAAAGGCCAGAATGTGGGAAATGTGTTTGCGGCGGAAAGTGCAGGGCTACGAGGAAGAGGGGGGGGGGTGTTCGAGACGAGGACCTATCATCAGCTATCGGCCCAAATCCTGCCACAGCCCTGAAGGGGTCACAACCTTCGTCTCGGAGCCTCCCTCCTGCCCTGCATGGTAACTCCCCCCCATTATAAAGGAATGTCCATTCACGCAGGGGCACCTCCATTATCCCCCAGCCGGAGAAAATGGGGTTGCTTTTAACAGCAAATTAGTGACTTGATAATGAGGTCACATGTGGTGTTGGCACACTGAGGCCATAAACAGATCCCTCTCCTGCCCTTACTCCATTCCCTGCAGCATTAGTGCATCCTCCTCCTCTTCCTCCTCTGGCTGCTGTACAAGCCCAAGTGTCACCAAAAGCGCACACTGACTCACGTCACATGTTACGTATATATGCAACAGCTTACATAACCTTTTAAGTTTGCACATTCTAATGATTCCATCTGATGAAATAGATTTTCATCTCACATCTCGGCGTGGAGACAGCTGGATTTCCTACCTGTGCACCTTGGGTAAATTGGATCAGTTTTACGGATGCGATGCGTTATTGCTGTTTGCATTATCTCGAACGACTGTACACCAATATGACAATCGCCGCACTGGGACAATGCATTCCAATTTCAACAGGGTAATAACACCAGAGGAATGGCAGTACACCTGCACCGTCACAACACACATCACAACCATTTCAGCAACGGTAGAAAAGACAAGATGTCTGTACCTTTAACTGCAGCTGTGCTGAAGAATTTCTCTGAGTTGGCATCGGAGACCTGGAAGAGAGGAGAGTGGAATTAGAAAAATATCACAGTAAAATATCATTTTACACTAAAAAACGTCCAAACCCGCTCCTGGATAGGATTTCTGGACACGGTGCAGACTGCTGACTGAGAGGATATTATTGGGTTATGATACATAATTATTATGCTTAAGTCACCAAACTGTCATTTTAAAAGTGAAATATAATCCTGAATTCACCTCAGATTTATGATATGAATCTCTGATAATTTGTACTTGCGCTCAATTTTAATCTTCAAGGTCAAATGTAATCCATTTAAGCCAAAACATATCCAGTGTCCACATCCTGTCGTGCCCAAAAAATTATGTCCAGAATTATTTTGGTAACCTGAGCATCACGATCAGAACCAACACTGGACCTCAGGACTGAAACAAAACAAGTGGCTCTTCACATACACGCCACTTGGTGGCACTGTTGCTCCGTGACAACACAGCTCCATCCCTTCTGCACAGCACCACCAACACCACCAGCAGCACAGTGTTAGAATAAAAATGTGCAGCAATGGGATTTAAACCCGAATAATAAAAAGGCTTATACGAGTCACAGATTAATTATATTCCACGACATTTAGGTGAAAGATTATTATTAATATTAGAAAGTAACTACAGGTTGCAAGGACAGGAGAGGAAGAGGACAACACCCGCTATGAGCTGCACACATGGGGAGAAGACTGACAGGCAGCTTTCTCTGAATAACATGCATTTCTGATAATTTTTGCTTTATGGATTTCTTCACCTCAGATTTATTTCATGCAAAATTCTGAACAACAAAATATGATGTTTGACAGCAGTGTTGTATTTTCTTGTGATATAATAAATGACAGATAATATTCCAGTGACAGCTAAGTCTTTTATCCAGATGTCTGTTATTATTATTAAGGCTGCAGGGGAAAAATATTTTTTTTTAAATCAAAATCAAAAATGGACAACTAAATAAATGCTTTTTTGTTTTGCAGATTTAAAACCAGCCATTCACTCACTAATGCAACACTGACAGGATGTAAACAATGCAATCTGCAGAATAAAATGACAGCATGAAAATGGTTACCATTATTAAAAAAAACTAAATGCCACTATTGCGCACGATCACGCACACAATGAGATGTAAAGATTGTGAAGCAGCTCGGAGCCTCGCAGCGTGCATACCTTTGATGTGGCAAAGAAGGCAAAGAAGTCAGGATATTACTTTCTCTGGTCTGGTAAATATATGGCCTCGTTTCACATTCTGCTTCTCAAATAATATAATCCACACAAGAGGCGGTGAAGTCTATACTCAGTTTAAATTGAGGACAGCCATGCGGAGACCTCACCAAGAAAAAAAAGAAGAAGAAAAAAAAAAAAATCCAAAGCCGTTCATACAAAGCTACTGCGCCTTTTGGACAAAGGGAACCATGTGTGTCTCGCCACGGAGAGCTGAGGCAACAGCACTGAGGCGACGAGAGAGAGAGAGAGAGAGAGAAAAATCCCTTGATCCACCTTTTCCTTGCTTCTTTTTCTTCCTCGGGACACAATTTTTTATTCTCCTGTCGGAAATATCCGTGAGAGGTAACCAACAGGATCCGGTGATGGTTTGTGTGTGTCGGTGCGCAAAGAGAGAGAGATGATGCGTCCGACGGAGCAAACCAATCCAACAAAGCGCACGGCCGGTTCCTCTCTGTGGAGACGGAGACACGGAGCCGGATCACACGAACTTCACACGCTGTAAGCCCGCTGTGTCTTCAGCTGCAAAGCCTGTCTGCCGTGCTCCAAGAGCCTCTCCCCATCCGCTACCAAGACACCAGACAAACTCCCATTCATCCAGCGACTGACTGACTGACTGACTGGCTGGCTGAGTGCTGCTGCTGCCTTCACGGTCGGGTCCTCCCACTTCCTGATTTCCTTTCCAGGCGGACTTGGATTCAACCTCCAGTCGTGCTCCTTCAGGAGACAAACACACTCATGCTTTTTTTGGGGGGGCTTCTGGAAAAGCTTGGAGCTCGATTTGCAGAGGCGCACATCCGTTTACCTTGTGCGTAAAAGGCGCGCAAAAGGAGTAGCAGCAGCAGCGCACCAGAGCTAGATAAGGTGGCAGGGAGAGGGAGAGGGAGAGGGAGAGAGAGAGAGAGAGAGAGAGAGAGAGAGAGAGAGAGAGGGAGAGGGAGAGGAAGAGGAGGGAGAGAGAGAGAGAGAGAGAAAGGAGGGAGAGAGAGAGGGAGAGAGAAGGAGAGAGAGAGACAGAGCGAGAGAATGGAGGGAGGGAGGGGAGAGAGAGAGGGGGAGAATGGAGAGAGAGAAAGAGAAACAGAGAGAGAGAGATGAAGAGAGAGAGAGAAGAGAATGGAGGGAGGGAGGGGAGAGAGAGAGAGAGAGAAAGAGAGAAGAAGAGAATGGAGGGAGGGAGAGGGAACGACAGAAAGGGAGAAAGAGAGAGAGAAAGAGAGACAGAGAGAGGGGCGAGTGAGTGAGAGAGAGAGAGAAAGAAAGAAAGACAGAAAGAGAGAGAGAGCGAAAGAATGAAAGACAGAAAGAGGGAGAAGGAGAGGAGAGAGAGAGGGAGAAGAAGAGAATGGAGAGAGAAAGAGAGGGAGAAGAAGAGAATGGAGAGAGAGAGAGAGAGGGAGGGAGAAGAAGAGAATGGAGGGAGGGAGGGGAGAGCGGAGGCAGAAAGATATTCTTTCTTTCTTTCCCTCTGTGCTGAGTGAGAGATGATGTCAGCCCCTAATGAATTCCCCAGTAGGGTGCTGCTACCGTGAGGGGAGGAAAAACAAAACGCTCCTTTATGAGCAGCATGCACCTCCTCGCAGCCCACAGGCTGGTTCTTCCTGTTGGATCCACTCCCACTCCGCTGGCCTGAAGGGAGGTCAGCTGCTAATATAAAAAAGCACGTTGGGTCATTCAGCCTTCAATTTGAGCTCTCACATGGCCCACCCTGGCAGACCGGAAAGCTTCCACCGCTGAACGCTGCTGCGGACATAAATCACGACTACCACGTTTATAATTTTGTTATATCTTCACCAAGCCCTGCGGGGATGTTTTTTTTTCTTAGTTTGCCACCCAGGGTCACAAACAAACAGCCTTGCCGGAGCTGGCAGAGCCCAGCGTCTAGGGACCACCTCCTAGCCGTTTCCCAGTACTGATGCCATAGAGTGTGTATTTAAAAGGGGATCACACAGATTTAAGGTGGGACACTATCCTGTTAAGATTCACACTGCAGGCCTGAAAGTAACATTTACTCGAGAAGCAACATCCTTCTTTGCCTCGATCCGTCACGTTGGGCGAATCCCTGATCCAATGCTTGACATTCCTGGAAAAAAAACCTCCTGATAGCACCAACCCCATAGCATCCAATAGCTTGTCTAATGAGCATTAACCCACTGTCTGGGAGGTCAATGGATGTACAATAGAGTCACACTGCAAAGTCTTTCCCTGCCAGTTCAGCCTAAGCAACCACAGAGCAGAAAACAGACTTAGCTCATAGCCGAGATGCTAATCCGTCCCTCGGTAACAGAGGGGCCGAGGGTGCGTTCGTTGGCTGGCTGGGATCGGCCATACAAACATGAAGTCATGGGAAACGGGATATACAGTTGCCTCAGATTCAGAGTGGTGAAAACAAATCCTCACACATCAACACAACAGCACTTTGCTCCAAACTGCAGTCAGATGCTCCGGCTGGTTAAACTGACAAGTTTGCATTTAGCAGGAAAATGATTCATCCATATCAAGTTACGATGGGCTTGGCGTAGCTGTTCACGGACACACTGCTGACGTACAGAATGAACTAGAATTACAGCCTGGTGGTTGTATGCCTCCCGCCAACCAGTCAAGTTGTAGATTATATATCCATGTCTCTCCAAAATGTCATCACTTCATCATTTTATCCTGTCAGACATTTGTGTGAAATTGTCATAATAGAGTGCTACAGGAGTCCTAAAACCCAAAAATTATTTAGCATTTTAGCACTTACGGTTCGTTTGTCTCAAAGTCAATGGCTTTATTCAAATGTGTGTTAAGTTAGATGCCTGAAATAAGGTCTGTGGTTAACACAAGCTGTAGAGATTTTAACGTTTTGTTCTACGATATAAAATACGTCAATAAATATACCACTCATGAATTTTGAAGCTTTTACTTGTCTTTAAAAAAGTGGTTGCTAACAAGTGGCTAAATGATACCACAAAATGTCATCATGGCAAAACATACGCCTTTACAGTGCATACTCACGTTCATGCGACTGTCGTTTATAGCCTAGTCATAAAAATCATAAAAATGGTGTTCATTCATAGATTTTATCATAGTATCATAAACGTTTATTTTCTGCAATAATCCAAAACCCAATGGAAAAATCTCACTGGCTTTTTGTCGAGGGAACCGGGGCGATGCTAACTTCCTGGTTGGCATACAAAAATACGTCATCCCTGCAGCACTCTATTAGCATGTGAATACTTGACTTATGGCTGAAACCCTGTTTTGTGAGGTCACAGTGACCTTGACCTTTGACCACCAAAATCTATTCAGGTTTGTGCCAGATTTGAAGAAATTCCCTACAGGCGTTCCTGAGATATCGCGTTGGTACGGATGGGCGGAAAACACAAAAACATAATGCCTCCGGCCACGGCTGTCGCTGAGGCATAAAAATGTGAAGTACCATCAGAGGGTTGGGGGAGATGATGGGGGGGGATTAGCCTCAGGTGGCCAGTTAAAGTCCAGCCACTTGGTTCAGTTACAGAGGATAAAGGCTGTGGTCACAAAGGGCCTGGGAGAAAGAGCAGCCTGCATGACCGTGTGTTCATCAAGTTCATCTGCTATGCACCCTTGTATGTTTCACAGATGTATGTGTAGCGGTGCACAGAATGATGTCCCACAGGCTCAGTCTGGTGCTACACATTTATTTAAGATGTCCTGCAAAATGTAAAATAATGCTTTAGGTTGACAATCGCTACACAGTGTATTCTGCTTCTCTCTTGTACTCTGAGATTCTCATTATCTCACTTATTCACCATAACAGTAACAAAATGCCAGATATGCACAAAATCAAAGATTACACCATCTTAAACTCTTTAGAGGGTAATATATTGACTTCCTGTTCAGATAAACTTAGCTCAGCAGCATAACACCATATTTCTTAATAAACAGTAAACAACAACATAAACAATAGTCATAGCAAAATGCTAATATGAGCAATGGGAGGGCTCCCTAACATGAGGGCTCATTGTCAAAGCTCCCAGTGCCTCGCGCTACTACTAATGTTGTTACCATGACGGCGGTAACCCTCGTATTAGCTGCTAGCTAACTGGCTAAATTGAAGCAGCAAAACAGACGCTAACACACGCTAAACATTCACTGAATTGAACACAGTGTCACAGAAGTACAGTGTAAACATTACCCAAACACAAAATTGCTAACTAACATCACCAGCTTACCTGCAAAATGTAAAATAATGCTTTAGGTTGACATCGCTACAGTGTATTCTGCTTCTCTCTTGTACACCGAGATTCTCATGATCTCACGTATTCACGCGAGACTTCCCTATGACGCTCACTTCACATACACGGCTACTGTAGCGACACTGCCACCTACTGGCGATCTACTGGCACAACACCCTAATAATCAATAACACTGTACCCTAAATTATAACCACATTTCTTCTTATAAACACATATGAAACATGACAAACTCTCTTCACTTGCATTACACCCAAGAAATGGTTCTCTTTTATAACCTACACATGACTGATTATGCCACATATGCATTGTGCATTGAGCAACTTAAACTAATGAAGTAATTATCCCTCGGGCTTACTGTTGCTCATAAGCTGTAGGAAAACATCTTTGGTAACTACAGTGACATTATGTAGCTGTGCTGTGCCACGGTTCATGCAAACAGAAACACAGTAAATCACGTCTAAAATTAGTTGCAAATGTACCAACCCTGGTTACATGTAATTAGATCACAGGGATTCTTACTTTTGAAGCGGTAATTGTGACGAAACATCAAGCGCGTACCGTGGTTTGGCTTCAAAAGCGTGACATGGCTGGCTCCAAGATATGTATTTATACGACTGCCACCGACAGAAAATGGCTACCAGTCGTTTTCACTGGCGGCTACGAGCGAGCCGCTGTTCTCCATTGTAAATGGCCATTATCAGATTTGAGAGCGACCGCAAGTCTGTGATTACAGCCCCGCTGCCAAACAATCGGCGTCCGGATCTCTCACTGCACATTATTTTTAATTCAAATGAAACAACGCCAGAAAAGAACACATAAAAAATGAGAACCCTGCACAGTTACACGTGGAAAACACATCATCTGTGCGAGAGAATGAAGCACTGAGATCAAACACAATGCCGTGATGTATGCTATGTATCTCAGTAATTGCTGTCTGGGCACGTAAGTTCTGTCTATAGACCATCAGCTTCACACTGACATTTTGTCATCTTTTATTCCTTTTTTTGGACGCTGATTCTCCACTTCAAAGAAACCAGAGGCATGTTTGTCTCTCCCCCCACAACTGTGGTTTAATTTTACAGGAACTCTCTCCTAGATTACAATCACAGGGGACCGACTCGCCTTTATGAGCCTTCCTGCCATTATGCCAGATCTACCCTCGTTTAAAATATTACTGATAAGTGTAACATGAGTGCTGGCAATGTAATATGTTAAAAGCTCTTATTGCGTTTGTCTGTTGACTCAGAGCCCTGTCTTTGCTTTACAAGGGGCTAAAAAAAGTCTCATGATTCAAGCTAGGGTGGGATGCAGAGGCCAGGAAATGAAAGAGAATTTTCTCCATGACACAGAGCAGAGTGGTCGTGAGTGGTGAAGAGTAGTCATCTAAGGTGGGTGAGTATTTCAGAAACAGTTTCACCTCACAGTAACATCTTTGTGAGAATGAAATACTCCTGAGCTAGACAACGGACTACAGGGTGCTGAGGGGAACATGAATGTATGTACTGAATATCATGCCAATTCACCATATAATTGTTGAGACGTTTCATTCAAAACCACAAACGTAAACCTCATGGTGGCGGGAGAGGAAACGTCAGGGGATCGCCAAAGTCTGTAATAGACATCGTCTGGGAACCATGAATGTCTGTACAAAATGTTGTGCTAGTCCATGGAGTAGATGTAGAGATAATTCAAAGCATAAGTGAAAATTATTTTACTTGCTGGTGGCGCTAGATGAAAAGTCAGAAGATCATCCAAAACCATAATGATTAATCCTCTGAGGACCACAAATATCGGTATTAAATTACATGGCAATTACATGTCAGTATCACCAAAGTGATTAGGATTCAACCTCTGGGATCATGAATTTCTTCAGCTATGTCATTCTGGACCAAAGCAGGGGACCAGTCAACAGATTGATATTGCCACACCGCTAGTGTTGCTAAAAATGCGTTATGTAAGGTATACATTTAAAAACAAGCTGATTAAAACATATTTTCCATATTGGCTTTGTGAAAATATTACGAATTCAAGGATAGATCCAAAGCCTCTTAAAATGTCTCCAATCATTCATATTGTATTATATTTCCACATGATTATCCATCCTGACAAATCAGATTATACTTGAAACAAAGAATAAAAATAGGATTAACTAAAAAGCTCCAGACGTCATTTGACTTAAATGTTGCTATGTTTGATATTCAGAGCAGTAATATAGCAGCAAAAAACTATTTGCTATGTAAAGATATAGAGGAGCAATGTCTACCTGAGTAGAGAATGAAGTCACTCTCCCTCTGTGTGTATTGTAATCCGTGCATCTCTATGCTTTGTTTGCATCGTCGGGCCGGCCATGCGTGCATGTGAGCGTGCCCCACTGGCTAACACACAGCCACTTGCTCTGCTCTGCTCTCATATGGCGGTTGCAGCTGATAACGCCGTCCCGACCAATGGTGTCATCGCGGAAGTGTAACACCCATCCTCCAGTTACCCACGATGTTAACATTGTTAGCGCTGTCAGCACAGTTAGCTGCGAGTCGCCGGCTCACTGTCGCCATGTTCAGAGCCATTGAGAGGCAATAGAAATGCTTCAATAGAAATGGATTTTTACATGTGGATACACTGAAAAGCCTCGGACAAACTTTCCACATTCCATGTCCGTAGACAGCTGCAGACTTATACCGGTCACGCACATGCGCGCATGGTTCTATTCACTTCCATTATTACAATTAAGGGTCCGTGGCGTTCTGGCGTACCTGCATGCACATTTCCCAATGCACGCTCATTCTAGTTGGTAGCGGTAATTCACCATAACGTTGTTTGCCAGGAGTTAAACACCATTTGGCAGTCTTTGTAAACCTTTAAAGACGAATTATATAAATGTGGGTAACGGCAGAACTATTCGCACAACCTCTCTTCAAAACAAGCAACCAGCTAGAGGTGCATACGCCACCAACTCGACTGGAGTGTGGAACGAAACAGGAGCATGTGCAGTCGGCACGCTTGCTTGATACAAATTTTGGGCTGTACGCGGACATTCACGTACTGTAGGGCCCGCCTAGACCCTTGCAGACATGGGCGGATAACGACATTTACGCGGACCAATGCGGACCCTCGTGGAAAGTATGAATTGGCCTTTATGATGATTGGCAGTGAATCCCAGAGGCAGGCAAACAGTAGAAGATCATGTTTCACCGGATATTTACACAATAATCTGACTATTGGATTTAACACAACTGTGCTTGATAAATAAAAACATGTACTGCACACAGTTCAAAGTAAATAAAACCTGTTTTACATGGATTTAAAAAAATAAACCTCAGTCCTCTCAGAGGAGGGGGTGGGATTAGATCACACCTTCCTTGTTGCTTCAGATCTGAAATGTCCAAATGTTGCAGTGCAATCTAAGAACTGTGAAATATCTCTAATTTGCACACGCATAAACCCACACACTTGGAAATGCCAACATCTCCTCTTCTCCCAGCCTTTTCGAGGGCGGAGTGAGGATGTTTTTTTTTTTTTTTTTTTTATTAATTTCATTTATTTATTTATTTTTTTACAGTCATTACATCCGACCTTATCTCTCAGAGCCTGCACTGGGTTGTCAATGACAACTGGCTCTAATCTCTACCCCCTCCCGACAAGCAGCACTGACAGGCCCTTTCTTCCCAATTCCTCAGACACGTAGCCAGACATAAATTAATCTGTCACTCATTGCTAGTATTAATGTGGGGATGACACACGGCTGTGCATGCAAACACACACACACACATACACACAGACAAAGAAGAATGTACCCGGCATTAAAAAGCGTTATACAAACTGGGACACCATAGCATGCCAAAAGTGGAAAAAGCCTTTGGAAAAGCTGACAGTCTTTTCTCTTAAACTGCATCAATCAAATATCCTGACAGAGAATGAGAGATTTAAGAATTTCCATCAGCATTGCCACAGACTTTTCAATATTAAAACCGTAAATAACAATGCCAAAAATTAATCGCTACTTTGCATATCTTTGCCCACTTATTCCAACCGGGGCTTAGCACGAAGGATTTGATTGGCATTCCGGGAACATTTAGGAAGATTGACGGACACAGGGATGAAAGCCTATCTGATCCGACGATGATACCTCTAAAAGCAGATCCTTTTTGTTATAGTAAAGCTCCCTGAGCCGAGAGATATGAAACTCACATCACATGTCAGCCGGGGGAAGCGGCGGAAAAGTATTTTCTTCCGGTTGTTAAAAGCCTGTAGAGACTACGTTATCTGCTTATCTGTATCTGCTTATCTCCCCGCGGTCTCTGAAAGCAGGCCGGGGCCGTAGGAGTTCAAGATAAATGGCCTGATCAATGGCAGACATTATCTGGATCTGGTAGGCAATAATCAGATCCAGTTGACATTGCGGGCGCAGAAAGAGCCGGCCTGTCAGCGGGAGCAAACCTACTTCACCGGCCATCAGTCTGATGTCGCAGCCGTGGGACTCGCTTTGGGAAACAATGCAGACGAGAAAATTGGTTTAACCTTCCCTGCCTCAAATGCTTTAGTTACATCCCTAATGCAGCCCCCCCTCCAACACACACACACCCTCTCACCACTACGCTGCCCAGTCACAAGAGAAATGGGAGACCCTTTTGCCTAAATTACAGACATTGCCGTGGAATGTGGGCTGTGGGCTGCGATGCCGTGGATAATTTCAGACCAGTCAATCACTTCCTCCCCTTCTAACAGAAAGGAACATATGTGCTATCCGCCTCAAAACACGCACACACACACCCTCATGCATTTTAGGCATGACTTAGCTTTAACATTTTCATTTAATGTCCGTATAATTACTTATTCCCAAATCCAAGTCAAATTATTTTATGTCAAAGCTCTTTATATTGATTATCAATAATGAATTAAACCGTAACTGTACAGTGGAAAGATTTAGTTTTGCCCAACAACACTCACAACACATCCATCTACTCACACAAAAAACACACACACACACAAGCAACCGCAGCCGACCACAGAAAATATATTCTAAATTATGGATAATTAAATAATAATACAATACAGAGAAAATATCTATATAACACCTTAGTGGTAACAGAAAGAGTCGAGAGATAAAGGAAATATCTGCCCATAGTTAATCGATCTAATCGCAAATTAATCACACATTTTTTTTATCTGTTCAAAATGTACCTTAAAGGCAGATTTGTTAAGTATTTAAAACTCTTATCAACATGGGAGTGGACAAATATGCTGCTTTATGAAAATGTATGTAAATATCTATTAATGGAAATCTATTAACAACACAAAACAGTGATAAATATTGTCCGGAAACCCTCACAGGTACTGCATTTAGCATACAAAACATGCTCGAATCATAACATGGCAAACTGCAGCCCAACAGGTAACAACAGCTGTCAGTGTGTCAGTGTGCTGACTTGACTATGACTTGCCCCAAACTGCATGTGATTATCATAAAGTGGGCATGTCTGTAAAGGGGAGACTCGTGGGTACCCATAGAACCCATTTTCAATCGCGTAACTTAAGGTCAGAGGTCAAGAGACCCTTTAGAAAATGGCTATGACAGTTTGGAGCGTTATTTAGCCTCCTTGTCAACAAGCTAGTATGAGTTGGTAAAAATGGATTCCTCAGGTTTTCTAGTTTCATATGATGCCACTATCTTCCCTCACTATCTTCATTCAATCAACACAACCCTAAAGGCGGGTGCACATGTAGGGTCCACATCAGGGTACATTTGAGCTAAGTCAAATGATTTTAAAGGCCAAACCTGCGTCCTTATTTATAGCGCTGTCACTCAGTGTTTGCATAGAGATTAAATGGGCCGAGGAAATGAATCGTCTCAGCGTTTGAACCGGGCATGTGGCAGGGAAATCTGAATTTCAATGGGCTGTATTCTAAGAGATGGTTTGATTGTGACATTCACTTTCATCTCCACATCACATCGGTGTCCGTGTAAACAACACTGCTTGTCTTACAAATTCATTGATAGGCTTATTCAGTATAACCTCATCAAGCCGTAGTGGCATTTGATCTCGATGACAAGAAAGAAAGCAGGATTATAAGCCTCTTTTAATTTGACCCCAATTTTCTCTCTGAAGCTTTACAGTGGAGCCATATCCCAGACAGACAAAACATTCCTAACAGATAACCCGCTGCATGACGAACCCCCAGCTTTAATTTTTCCTCCCTAATCTGCATGTCTTTATATTTGCGGGGACCCAGCAGACATCTACAACCAAAGAACCGTGGCGCTGGAACCCCCCGCGAGGCCTCGACTTAATACTGAGCAAGAGCAACTGCGCTGGCAGGGATAATATTTTCCCTTTTTGTTTCTTTCTTCTCGGCGGCGCGATGGGAGCGAGGAGACAAGGGGAGGCAGGGAGATAAAGAGGGAGGAACTAGAGAGGAAGAGAGCGGGAGAAGAAAACAAAACAGGAGGAGATGGGGAGAAACAGACAAGACGGAGAGGGGGAAGGAGCCAAGCGGGGAGGGGAGAGAAACAGCCTGCTGTGTTATTTAAAAAGGAATGACTACAGGAAAGCACTGAGGAAATCACCACTAAGGCGTTGTATTAAAACCTGTCTGACCCTCTGCAGACCCCCCGAGCGATTCGCCCGGCTGGAGGAGCATGGTCGGACGGATTAGGCCTCTGAAACGCTCCGTCAAGACCATTCTGTCAGGCACCGACGGAGACAGCCCCAGTCATCCACCCGCTCCCCCCGCACTCCACTCAAACATGCCTCTCCAAGGCTCTCTCTATGCTCAACAGCTCCGGAGTGGGGGCCTGATGATAGGCTCTCTAGGGGGACACTAGATTGGCCACGGACATCAAAAGCCAGCAGGGTGACAGACAGCAGGGAGGTCTCTGCCCGCCCTCCCCCAGCCTTCCCTTTTTTCCCTTTCTGTCGCTGTCCTTCTCTCTCTGTCCCTCCATCTCATCCCAGGCCCCCGCTGGCCATTGAGGGGTTTCTAATTGCATTTTGCAGGGCCTGAGCTAAATAAGGTCGTTGTTCTGTCTACACTAGCCTCCCTGCTGGGGGGGTTGAACGATGGGAGGGCAGTTCAGCAAGACGAACACAAGATGCTTGGTACGTCGCAAGAGAGGGAGATGATCTGCTGATTGTTTATTGGTTGACAGGTGATCCGTGCTGTGTCCCCTAAAGAGTTTCATACTTTGAGTGTCTCTGTGTCAAAGGGGGCCTTATGGTTGTGGTTGGAGCAGGTTGTGTGTGTGTGAACAAACACAGGACTTTCACCCACGAGACCACTGTTTGTGTCGCGTGTGAAACCAAAAGGCAACGCTGTTATACGCGGCGCTGTTATACGCGGAGCTGTTATACGCGGAGCAGTTATACTCGACGCTGTCGTACGCGACGCTGTTTTACGCAAAGTAAAAGTTATGTAGTATTTACGTTGTTGCGTTATGTTGTTGTGTTACGATGTTGCTTTACGTTGTTGCGTACGTTGTTGGGTTACGATGTTGCGTTACGATGTTGCGTTACGATGTTGCGTTACGATGTTGCGTTACGATGTTGCGTTCCGTTGTTGCGTTCCGTTGTTGCGTTCCGTTGTTGTATTACGTGGCTGCGTTACGTGGCTCATTACGTGGCTGCATTACGTGTCTGCTTTACATGGTTGCGTTACGTGGTTGCGTTACATTGTTACGTAAATATTTTTACACAAACCATGATTTCTTTTCTAACCTTAACCAAGTAGTTTTGTTGCTTTAACCTAACCAATCATTTCACAATGTTAACCACGTGGCATTGTACGTTTCTGCAAGCCTGATACGAGGCTGGTATGAAACGTATTTATGAAACTTTTTTTCGTTCAACATTCAACGTATCCCTTGGTTTGAAGAAACATACAATGCCACCATTTTTTCTGGCGACTGGGTTGGTGTTTTAACATGTCAGAGTCCACTGAGACAGTGTGGTGGGAAACCCTCCCTGACCTCGTCGCCCCTGTGCTACTCATCTCCCCCCTCTGTGTAACACTAGAACATGGGAGAATGGTTGAACAAGAGGAAGACTTGAGTGTGCACGTCCGTGGAGACAGGAGCAATTTCATCTGTGAATCCCCTCCACCGTCCCCTGGCGGTGCCCGTACAGCGGAAAAGTGAGCTGGTGGTTTGTGACCTACATGTGAAGCTGGTTGAGGGCCAGAGACTGGGGCCACGACTGGGCTGCAGGGGGTCTGTCTGTTGACAAGAACGGGAGGCCTCTTCCGCTTTGAAGCCCTGTATATTTAAATATTTCATGACCCCCTCATCTCAAGCCCCTTTTATCAGATTTGCGCTCTGGCTCGTGGCTGCCTTTCATTAATAGCACAGCGAGAGGAGTTAGTGTCGATCTAATGCCCCCATCAGTGAGGCAGATCTGAGGGAGCCTCTCCCAAACCCGGGCCCTTTTGGCACTCCGCATATCTGGAAGACGATCTCGTTAAACGCTAGTAACAATTACACCAATTACAGATAAGCCTAAGTGTGTCAAAGCCACAACATGATGTTTACAATGATTAGCATGCGGCGTTATCAGCGGGGATGGCAATCAACGCTTGTGCTTGGTGCTTCGCAAGATCACAGGGCTCTTTATCTGTCACTATCGATAAAAGGCCACGGGCTGAAGGCAGACCTGAGCGGAGCTGTCATGTTTGGCACTAGATCACGCTGCTGGCGCCCAGCGCCAGTTAAAGTAAACCAGGTTTGACGGAAGACTTTACAAGATGTCACAGGAACAGAACAATGATATCAAATGAAAGAACATCACAGCTCGCCACGCCCTCATTTCTGTTCATTATCGTCAAAAGACATCACAAAGAAACACTTAGGATCACACTGAAGCACTCATGACTCTTCTCTTGCAGTAAACAATCTTGGTTATCAGATCGGCGCATGTGAGCGATGTGCAGCAGTGAAGTGGAGCGCGGCGTGGGCCAGTAGATTTCCACGAGGGGCGCGTGCTGGCATGGCGCAGGGCACCAGTCTGGAAATGTGTCTCTGAGGCTGGTGACCGTGACATAAGGCCCCGCTTGTCTGCTTGTAATAGAGATGCCTTTGAGAGCGGCCTGCGTCTGCCCGCGGGACGCATTCCACGCTTTCCTCCACAAACTCCGCGCCGCCGTCAGGCTCTGGGTCCTAAATGTGCACATTGTGAGGCTGCCCCGCTGGCCGCCTGACAACAGCACATTCACCATGGGGTTATTTGAGTGGACCCAGGCTCCCAGGGCGCAGATAGAGCGCGTTCTCTCTCTGGAAGTGTGTGTGAGTCTTTGTGAGCCGGCGTGTTGTTTGTGTTTATGTAATTGCGTATAACGACCCCGCTTAAGAGTTTGTTTTTGCTATTAGAGCGATACCAGGAGAGGCATAAAGTAGTGCCAGTGTGTGTGAGGAAAGAGTGACGTGGACTCAGATGTGCAGGTTTCTTTCAGCATGTGGTGTGTGTGTGTGTGTGTGTGTGTTTGCGGCCTGGTGTCAGTCGGGGCCACAGGGGACCATCAGTGCTAAGGGCCACCCAGGCAACAGCCAGCGCTAAGCCCAATCATCAGTGCCTGTCTCTGCTGGACTTATCATGTACTGTGTTTACCAACACCAAGCTTCAACAAGATGATCTGGGGCAGCTTGCTGTCTGTCTCACTCTCTCTCTCTCTCGCTGACACACAAACACACACAGGCTGTAAGAGGATTTGCACTGGCAACAGGGACAGGCTGCGTTGCTTATCCAGAGAGAAAGCTGCAGCACCACACACACACACACACACACACATGCACACACACAGACACACACACAGCTTGACCTCTCCTCACATGCCTCAATACACAGGTAAACACACACACACACACACACACACACAGGATTCCCTGAAGGAAACTGCGGTTTGGCCCAGCCTTAGCTGGGTCCACTGACATAGAGGTAAACAGTTTGTTGTATAACAAAGTTTTTAATTAAGTTGGATAAAGGGCTGAATGAACAATAGTGCGCTCCACAGTGATCACACACCTTTAGGCTTCATGCTAATGGGTTTAACACACTCTACACACGACAGTAAAACAACTAACCTTTATTCCCACTGTAATTACACTGTGAAATAATGCAGCATGATTTTAACAGTGTTGGGCAGTAGCGGCGTTACTAGTTTAACTACATTTCTCAGTAGCCTGGTGGTAGCGTCGCTCTATTCTGAATCAAATAGCTTTTCAGTGGCTTAGTTTTTCAGTAGCGAGGTAGCATCCACACAAGCTACATTTTCTCAAGAAATAAAACTGCTTAGGATCGACAAGTGACAGAAGCACTTCCGTATGACAGTGACATGACGTACCAATCCCTGGATTGATGCCTACAACCGTCTCTGCTGCAGGGAATATATATAACCTGACCCACCAGAGGTTTGTTTCACAGAACCATCTGAGAAACCGTCATTGGAAACTGTTTGGAAAAGGGCAGGCAATCTGGATGTCAGAATTAAGTGTGCATTGATACTTGAATATACAATATACATTATACTCTATATTATTACAGCATTATTAAATATATTATATCATATTATATTATATATTTTTATGATAATAGCATTGACTTGGAATGAAGGTTGTTAAATGTTAAAAAAAAACTAGCTTTGATATAGTAAACTACTTTTGCCAGCTTCATTTAATGTAGAGTAACTGGTAGCTTAGCTCACTACATTTTCCAAGTAGATTGCCCAACACTGGTTATTTATGCATGCACACAAACTTTGCAACAACGAAAGACACCATGTGAAGCTACTATCTCGCTGTCTGTCTGGATGGCATATGAAACCAATATTTGAAATGTCTTTTCATCACATTTTTTTACGATGTGTTTTTATTGTGAAAGCCTGTTTGCAAGCTTCGACAATAACATTCATTGAATGGAACTGTTAGTAGAAGCAGCGCTGGCTGTGTTTGCCTCTGCTGTCTACTGATTAGTCTGCTCCGATGGCCAGATTGTTGCGTGATAACAGAGGGCGGCCGGCCGGCTGGCCCTGAAGAAGTCATTGGGAGTGAGTTCACCGACTCTCTGACCAGGGATATTAGAGGAGCGTCTTTTAGTCATGCTCGATGGAGTCCGGGCTCTGACTCCAATAAAGCCTCTGGTCTGCAAGGGAATCTAACAGGGCCATAGAGGCCTGCAAACACCTGTCACCCACTAACGCTCCAGGCACAATAGCACCTGACACCGCCCATGACTTCACACATGGATGGGGCACACATACAGAACATACATGACATACCAGCCAGCGTGTTTTAGAGCCATACGCTGGTGATCTGCATGTAGATAGCGCTGGAAATATACACAAGTGACACGTGTGATACGCAATTAATCACACCATCGCACACACACAAACACACACATCGTCACTGCCTGCGGGAGGTGTCCTCCTGAGACCCCTGAGGTGACAGATGTGTCAAAACAACATATTGGTTTCGCTCCTCTTTGCTGTGGTGTTGCTTTGTTCCTTTACCCGAAAAAAAACAAAAAAAACACTGGATCTGATTTGCTCTGCATATTGCTGATGCATTTTTCACGAGTTACTCTGAAAACACCATGTACCTCTACATTAAAAAGCAATTTAGCACTCCCAGGATTAAAAGCGCATGTTAAATTGAAGGCTACACTTGGCGTGGGCATGAAAAATTGAGTGGCTCCTTATATTAACCAGGTTGAGCGCTGCACACAGCATTTAGATAGACGAAATGGAATCTTTTAGCATTACTAATTCATCCACGGGAAAGCTGTGGTTGAGACGTCGTGCACGATTCCGCCGCTACGCTGCTGAATACAAACATTAGCCGGCTTGCAGCTGAAGCCGAGCTTTGTCTTGTGAAAAGTGTGAATAGCAGGTGGATGTCTTTCAGCAGGGATTGTTAAATGTAACCTACTTCCGTCAGTTCTCTTCCTTTTCAGTTAAGCTCCGCTTCTTCTCTTCCCTTAGACAAGCTGTGAACTGTCCTTCAACCCTTATTCCACAAATTCACATACTGTCCATACTTTCATACTTCGCTGACACAAGAGGAAAATACTCCACTATCAACATCTCTTTCTAAACTGATTAGAACCCCAGCAGGGTGAAGCCTTTTGTGAGACCTGGTTAAAAATGAATGAGGGAGCTGTTGGCCTGTGGGGAGAAAGCCGACTAGACACCCCTGTTTAAATTGGCCCTGATTCCAAAAACGTCCTCTAATGTTTCCTCTCACCACACTGAGAAAGCAATGGAAGAGAGCAGATAAAAAGAGCAGGATGAACTCCCGTTTAGTGGACCGTGGCCCCACTTAAACATAATGATGGATGCTAATGATGCCCATAATTACCGTTTCTAAAATGGTGATAATTACAATTCTTTTATAGCTCTTTATCCGCGGCCAATCTTGATAATGATTGTCGGAGTGATAAACAGTGATTGCCCGTGTTTGACCTTTGAAAGCACCAACATAACACATAAAGCACTCTAGAATGAGACGAGCGGCTTACTTTAGATGGCTTGTAACAATTACTCTAAATGGTGAGAAAAGTTATTTACTGCTGCTTGTATATAACCTCAGTACATAGGAATGACAGAGCATCTATACATACTTGAACCTCCAATTAAAGGGGCAGCAGGCAGAATGTTTTTGGCGTCATTTGGCAAAAATTCCATAATAACCATTCATCATATTGTAATTCAAGTGTTCGGGGAAACAAGCTGTAACTTTTGACGTGTTGTTAGCAACGTATTAGCAAACAGTTGCTTATCTACAAGACCGGGAAAACAAAAAAGGAAGCGAATCAACGCCGGGCCTGATATCCAGGTCCACTCTCCCTCCATCCAGCCCAGTGCTGTAATGTTGGCCTGGCTCCCCTGTCACATGGCGTAGATTACGCCTGTGTTACACCAAATGCCTGATAATGCAATCAAGCAGCTTTGAAGCCTGGTGATTCTCCAGCGCCTGCTGTAATGAGGGGAAAATGAAACCGTTCCCTCAGTGTCTGACTAACCCTCTGATGAGACCTTCATCAGAGACAGACAGACAGACAGACAGACAGACACACACAGGGAGAGAGAGAGCATTTAAAATTAACTCATCCATCTTCAGCCATGAGCCCAAACAGGCTGAGGGGGGAAGAAATCCCCCCTTTTGGACTTGATAACACCCATAGGAGGTTCCACAAGTACATTTAGAGTACTGTATCAATCCATTGTGCATATTGTGAAAATTTGGGATTTTCTTTGTCATCATTGGGATAGAAAGCTTGCGTGGACTGCAATGACAAAGTGACTTTGCTGACAGTAATTGTGTTTCCATTCAATTGGCAAGCGAATTTTAAAGGTCCAGTGTGTAGGATCTGGCAGTGAGAAGAGGAGATTGCAACCAACTGAAGTCTCTCCCGTATCCCGAGCCTGTTGGAGAGCTATGGTCTCCAGCGAGAGTAAAAATTCTATTCTTCGTTGAGTTTTATCAAATTTTGCCGTGTTCATACAGCTTTTCTGATATAATACTTCAAAATGTGCGTACAGTACGTGAATGGAAACACGGCTGGTGACGAGATACAGCTAAATCGTTCCATGTTTATAAGCTGATGCTGATCCTGGCATTTCATACTGCATGCACTGAACGTGTAACATGCTATGAGCAGTTTGTCCAGCTGCTATTAGTAACTAACCAGTCAAGTAACCCACTGTTAGCGTATTCTACAGAGAAAAGACTGTTTTTAATTTATTATTTCATCTATTTATATTTTTATATATTTATTTATTATGAATTTATGTTTATCTTTTTATTTTCCGCACCTATTTATTAATTTTCTATTTCATTTATTTCTCGATTAACTCTTTTCTTTTACTATTAAAGGTACTATATGTAACTTTCAGAAAATCCTTGTTATTAATGACACCGGTGGGCATTAAGGTATATTATAGATATTTTCTCTATATTGTTATCCATAATTTAGAATATGTCTTCTGTGGTCAGCTGTGGCTGCCTGTGTGCTTGTTTTTTGTATGAGCAGATGGATGTGTTGTGGCACGGATGAGTGTTGTTGAGAAGAAAAAAATCCCTTTCCCTGCACAGTTACTGTTTTATTCATTATTGACAATCAATAAAAAGAGCTTTAAAAGAAAAGACTTGGGGGGCTAATCAACTAGGGAGCCACAAAGCTTACACAAACTAATCGTAGAAACCATGTAATTAGGTCTACTGTAAATTGCACTGGGAAATTGTAGTACATTTTTAACATGCACAGTGTGCGCCCATTTAAGGAACGCTGCTGTGTCTTTATGTGCTCATGTTACTCAGAGAGAGATGGAGGTGACTGCTGCCTTCTGCCTGCAGCTTCAAACTGCCAGCTACGGTCTTCACCACTGATCATCCACCATCTACACCTCTGTTTCCTTCATAACTCTAGCTCTCCAACTCTCCACCTCCGTAATGCAACATACTGCACTCCTACAGTGGCTACAATGCCCCGTCCTTCCAAGAGAATACTCATTTTATTACATGAACAACTCTCACTCTGCACTTGACCTCGTCTTTCATTTGGACCTCTCTGGAAAGAGAGATGTAGGCATTATGAGCGGAGATGGGTACAGTAGAGACTACGAAGAAGAGCATTTGGGATTTCAGAAATTAGGAGTCCTATTAGGAAATATACAATGCAATGACCAGTTTCCAATTTTTATATTTGAATGAAATGCAGTGTAAACTGTGTCCGAGAGCTACTGTATATATGGGCAAGGTGTTTTTGTCTGAAAGTAGCCATATGAGGAGGAAGAGTAAAGATCTTGTATGTATAACTTACTGAGTGGCTTGCTTGCGTGCAGACTTTGTCTAGAAACATTTAACTTCTGGTGTCACACTCACAATGAGACACAATGATGGAAGAGAAGCAGGCAGCAAAAGCATTTTTTGACAAAGAAATGGTTGGTCTGCAATGTGATGAGATAACACCGAACAATCATTCTTTCATTTCATTCACCACAGACACATCCAGCCCGGTATTGGATTGCATTATATTCTAAAGTGTTCCTGCTACTGTGCACATCCCTTGTTTATGGTGTATATAATGGATACACTATCTATTATATAAAGCCTTATTTTGTATGGACGCATTTTTATTTCTAGGGAGGCTTAAAGATTATTTTGTGTGTGTCGGAGTCTGACCCCTCGGTCCAGATCACTGCGGGGTAATAACGCACCTCATGAGCTGCGAGGCCTGACATCACCCTGCTCAGCAGTGATAGCTATCATTGCTGTTAATATAACCACACAGTATGAAACCACCCACACACGAACACACACAACTTGAAGACGGATGTCTCCTGCACTTCCCTGATCTCATCTTTATCTCCGCTTTAATGAAAACCAGGTAGATACAACAGCCCGGTCCAGTCACATCAGCAGCCTGTCTGCGCTGAGCTATGACCCTCCGCTTCTCTCTGTCTTCCTGAGACACACTGTCCGTCTGTCTCTCTCCATTCAGCTGATGATTCATGACACTGCTGATCGATGGCAGCTCCTGTGTCATTTCTAACAACTGTTAACTTGGGATTATTTTGCTGACACCTGACAGGAGGCGGCCCCCGGGGGAGGAGGGATTTGGACGTGGAAGAGCAAGAAGGATGCTGGCTGCCTCCCACATGAAAAGCCAAGAACATAGCTGGCAGTGTGCCCCCAACAAAAATCTAATATTTGACCTCAAACTGCCAATGAATACAGAGTAAATGGCCGCTGACACTCATTATAATTGCACAAGTGAATGTAACTGAGGAGCTTACAAACTGCTGCTGGGGGCAGATGAGGTGGGAAATACAAAAATGTGTAATATCCTGATGCAAGAAGAAACTTTTATCACGTAGAGTTAAAGAAGCTAAATTCAAAATTATCTATTGCCTCCACACGGCTCTCAACATGGTGGTGGCAAGCAGCTAATGGTCCTAACAGCACGAACAGTGCAAACAACTGCAACAGTGCTGACAGAGCTAACAGTGTTTCCTACTGTAACAAGTCAAGTCTGCCTGTGAAAAAGGCCCACCATGCTCGTGAATGAAGCTTTCTAGTTGACATACTTATAGTACTCAATTCTTCACACTAACCTACCTTATAATTACATTTCCAGCATCAGGGCGTTTAGTGATTCTATTTTATTTCTATTCCTTGTTGTCGTTTTACAGACTCATAATGCCGTACAGCCTTCCACGATATTTCTGTCGTGTTTCATATATTCAGTTATGTAAATCAGTTTTCTTAGCTTGTCATCTAGATTTTATTGTTTCTTTGTTTGTTTTCCGCTTCGTTTTGTTTTGTTTTGCGATGAAATACTTTTATATTCCCCGTGGGATGAACTCATCTGCAGAAATTAACAAGTTGCATAGCTTCTGTGGTTTTTCTTTCCCTCATCATATTTTTTTATTACACCTTTTTTTTTATCACTTTGATTCTATGTTTTATCACTGCAATTAAACAGAAATGAATTATACATGTGCTGCAAACAGAAACTGTGTATACATTAGGTACTTGAAAGGCATTTAATGAGCAGGCCTATAAACTAGTATGACTATGGCACTGGTTCGGAAATAATAATTATTTTCTTCTACACAGTTTTAAGACTGAACCATTGTGTTGGCTAATTTTACAATAATTTTTTAAAATACAAGCAGAGCAGGCTTACAGGTGTCACACATATATCACCACCTAAATTAAGAATTCCAATGTTATACGCTAGAAACGCTCCCTTAAATTGAACTTTTATCGAATTTTAAGTTACATTTTTACGACTCACCTTTTAAATGTACTT
This sequence comes from Sebastes umbrosus, assembly GCF_015220745.1. Lineage (NCBI taxonomy): Eukaryota > Metazoa > Chordata > Actinopteri > Perciformes > Sebastidae > Sebastes > Sebastes umbrosus. Next base: position 24,408,080 of record NC_051285.1, read on the forward strand.
TGGTTTCAACTGTATCTTTTAAGTGGACTATGGATTTTTGTCATCGGACATCCCGTCTTCTAGCTTTCTGAGAAGAATGCAGAGCAAACATTTGCTGCTGCTCGGCTGGCAGCCACTCGCCGAAGAGCATTAGCATAACACAGATTTTACTGAGAAACCATTTGGCATTTAGGATTTTTACCAGTTTTAACCACCGGGTTTTCTACACTGTGGAATACAAGAGATTTCTATTTCAGCTCCAGTTGTGGTGCAGTTTCACTTATTTTGGTCGTGTATTGTACACTTAAGTGACTGAGTATAAGTGTACACAAACAACAAGTGTAATGGCTGCGTGTGGGTCTTGCCATCTCAAAGTTGAAAAAGCGCGTAGCTGGTTTGGAGGCCAAGCTCAGAGAAAGAAAAAAGACCGTCCTGGAGTTTTCCACTGTCGCCACGGCTCAAGCAAAACAACTGGTAATTTCTGGGCTCGCCTGGCTGCAGTAAATGGAACATGGACAACGACACCAATCTACCGTGGACTGGTTGCATCACCGCAGGAGAACCAGAGCCTGGGGCTGTTTCAGCCCAACCCGAGGAGCCGTGGTGTTTCAAAAAAGCAACGCCCAAGGCAACGGCCAGCTCCTCTCGCTGTCATGTCCCTTCACGTACACATCCTGACACAGCGGATATCCATCGACGGGGTTCCCAACATCAGGCTCCATCCCACCACCGCCACACCCCTGGAGCCTCAGGTGTGCTCAACGAAAGGCAACGCCCTCCCTCGGTGCTTGTTGTCGGTACCTCTATGGTCCGGCATGTGGCGGTGCTTAGTGGCACGGTAACGGCTTGTTGCGCCCTGAGTGAAGTGACTGATTCATGACTGCTTTGCTCACATCCTGTCTCAGATGCTGAGGTTAGGTGAATTCAATACAACACACTGTGCAGACCTTGAACACTCTGCTCCAAAATCCTCTTAATTAAAACTAAAACAATACTAAGGTTTAGTAGGGTTTAATCAAGGCTGTGCAGCTGCATCACATAAAACAGTTGCTTTGTAACATAATTGTTTTAATAGCTTCAATATCCATAGAAGTCCTGAAAAGCAGTGGTATTACTGTAATTCTTAAGTTATCAAGCGACTACTGTTCATTCAACAGGGTTCCCCTTTGCCACCATTGAGCACCACTCCACCGCACTTCTGGGCCAAGAGCATTAAGTGGCCAAAGCTTACATCAGCCAGAAAAGAAAGAAATGGCAAATAAATAACAGCCCATGCAAGGACTGGATGTTGAAAACAACAAGAAGCACAGCTCAAGGTCCCTTTTATTTCAGACGGATGCAATTAAGTTTCCATTTAGGTGGATGACAAATTGATCAGAGCAGAGAAGTCACTGCCAGAATTAAAATCAGCAGCTAAACACTCCTAATCTGATGTTCCATCTCTTCATCTCCTAACTTTCACACATCTTTTCTTAACTCTCACACATTGGCACTATATTCCAGCTGAACATCTGTAGCCTATAGAACAGCCTGCTGGGTATAAATAGACTTCTTTTCTGTTCGTAAACATGATGACCACGCAGCGAGATGACATTTTCGATGTGTAACTGTAGCCCACTACTCTGAGGTGCTTCGTGTTTGCCTCCTGTCTTTCCTTTGTTTTGCGTCCAGCTAACACCGTGACGTAATCATGACGTCGGCTGTAAAAGGGTCTATAGAAGTTTTGTTTTCAGGAAGGAAGAAGCACAGAATTTAAAGTTACTACTCCCCGTTAACAGCACTGAGGAAAGTGTATCTTCGCATTGTTTTGCAGACAGAAGTTGGGGCCGGGGGGAGGTGCTGAGTTGGGAGTCTCATGTCGTTAGGGCTTGAAATAATGACGACAAAATCTCTGAGCAGAAATGATTTGATTAGTGCTTTCAGGTCTAAAAAGGAACCTGGATGCGTACCAAATGACTGTGGAGAGGGAAGGTGCGACAGAGCTCTTAATTGCTGGAACTGCACCTAGAGACTTGATGATTTGTGACATCTTATCCGGTGCTCTGCGCTAACACTAATAACTGTTAATTAACTGTAGCAGGGATGCCAGAGAGGAGGAAGCGAGGGAGAGAATGCACACACACACACACACACACACACACACACTTACTCACACATACACATACATGGCCTTGTGTGTTCTCTAGATTAAAGGAAAAAGCGTCTCTGGGGATGTATAGGAGATGGAGCGAAGATGTTGTGGAGGTCAGGGTGCTTGCTGTTCTGCAATGCTAATGGGCACAATGGAGCCACGCTGCTATCAAACGAGAGAAATAACTGCGATGCCGTTATTGTTTTCGAATTGATCCGGCTGTGTAAATCTGTTAGCCCTAATTGGTCCACGAAGACGGAAAACAAAGTCAACGTTCCGTTCCACGGCCAGCTCCAATTTCCAAAGCAGATGTTCACAGATGTCGTTTTTGTCATCGGAAGCGTCGGCATCTGCAATCAAGCTCTTTAGTGCAATGACAGGGGAGCGCATGTGTTCAGTGCTATCCTCATTAAAAGCAAAGTGCCTGGTGTGGCCTCTCTCCCCCCCGTGTGACTGTGCATGTAGACAGCGTTAGAGCCATCCTCCACCGGAAACAGCACGACCCTGTGTAATGTCGCTTCTGAAAGCCCGGCCATATTCATGGTGATTAATGATAAATCACACTGGGGCCTCGTGCATCTGAGTGCTTGATGGAGCATTCTTATGTTTATGCATTAACACAAATCCATTAGTTGACATGCCCATAAATGGCTAATGATGTCTGCAGCAGACGACACGTACTGTAGATGTTAAGTGTGCCAGCGAGGTGGTCCGGTTTCCAACAACGTGCATCCTGAATCAGACACAACTTTCTCCTGACTCATTCCACCTCTATTCTCTCACATTAAAATGTCATCTCAGCTATTTGGTTTTCCTGTTTAGATGAGAAAATGACATAAAATGCTAATGCCAGCTAATGCTAACAGTGCTAAACACTGTTCACTACTGCCAACTGACCCATTTGGTTCTTTCTAACTTTACAGGCCTTTAGGGTTTTTAAGTGCAGCACAATTATACTGTTGGCAAACATAATGGGCCATAGAATATCTAATAGGCTTTTATATAGAATTCTCCCTGGAATCTAACCCGTACCCAAAGCTATGGTTGCGTCTGTTGTATGTTAAGTACGCTAAAACAGTAGGCCTATGTGAGATTTTTCAGTATGTCCAAAACCGTAGTATGAAACCAATAGTACGCAAATTGCATTCTATGCACTTTAACGCATTAACACAACTAGAAAACCTAAGGAATCCATTGGTACTTGGTATTTGCCCACTCCCATGTTGATTAGAGTATTAAATACTTGACAAATCTCCCTTTAAGGTACATTTTGAACAGATAAAAAATGTGTGATTTATTTGCGATTAATCAGGACCTGTTGGGTAACTGACCTGTCTTGAACATTTGCTATCCAAATTTCTGTGTACATTTAAATTGGTCTGAATGCTTTGGGTCAGAAGGGGCTATTGATATTAGATCACACACAATTCACAAGTTCTTTAGGAGTGATATTGAAGGCGGATTCTCCATTTTCTACCCTATCTAAACAGCTGTCATGTTTCATGAATCCAGCAATGCCCTCGCCTGGAGAGCCGGAGCTGTCTTGACAAACAAACACGTCTCCACTGTTATTACCGTGTTTCCATCCCTCCTCCAGTGCTCCTCGCTGCTCTGGTGACAGCGACACAAAGAGACATGAAGAGCGTGGCCCTGGAGTAGATAAACAAAGAATGCCATCGCATGTCACTCCTGCTTGGACTGATGCACTGGCTGGAAATTGAGGGAGTTTGAGGGATGGCTGGGAGGTGCAAACACACACATATGCACGAATAAACTCACACACACACACACAAAGGCATGTCTCCAGTAATAGCTTTTCATTTGTCTCTGACATGCCTCGGTCAAGCCATCGCCTTCAGATGTCCTGTGTTAAATACCTAGGGCGAACAAGGTTACACATTCTGATGGGCACATTCACATTTTCAATTGAGACCCCTACAGTCTATTAAGCTCCAGGATACAGCGCGGCCTAGAGAGACGGAGAACGCCGCGAGACAGGAAATGGAGCAAATAGACTGACAAGCTGGCAAGTCGCTCATTGTTATTTTACTGGGGCCTCGGTATGCGTTTGTCACTGCGTAAAGCCTCAGTGAAGGACACGACAGATCACGCCGCTGTCTGCTAATCAGAAGAGGGCACACTGTATGTTTTGTTTGGTTCTGTGGTACCTCACTTCTATCACACATCAAGGCGAGGCCCTGGAGCGCTGTTTGAGCTACGCAGGTGGGCAGCAATTCTGCTTCCCACGTTTCAATTTGACAACACAAGCGCTCCAGGGCCTTCAAAATTTGCGGATACTGTCAGCGCTTCACTAACAATAGCAGATAAGCCATGGGATGAATGGAAACGTGCCTATACTCAGAGCTCAGGGTCCTTTAAAGATTACGAGCGAAGAAAGAAAAAAACTTTTCCGAGCAACACTGCACATGGCACTTGTGTTTACCTAAAATATAATTTCCTTGAAACGGGACTGTGACAGGTCTTTCTACTGCGGTGTGATCTGGAGTGTTTGTACACAGTGCTGAACAACTTGCTGGCATGTGTCGCTTTCATTTTTGAGATCCGGCTGACGTTTTTGACAGATGAGCGGCGCCGTTATGCAGCCTGTCTGCAAACCAAGGAGCTCAGGGAGATGGGGAGATTATTCCTTACAAAGCCAATTAAAGAACGTTTAATGAAGATGGGCTCCATCTATCCTCCTCTCTGTGCTTCTGACAAGGCGCTCTAATTTGAAAGAGGAGTTGTCAATTTGTCTGAAAGGAGCCTATCAAAGAACTGGTGTCTAAAAATAATAGATTTAATAAAGTAAAAAAGGTGCTAACTAGGGCTGTCACGTTAATGTAAATTTGTTTTAATGCCACTAATTTCTTTAACACATTTTTAAGTCGTAGCAGGCTCAGTTTTAAAGCTAAAGATAAAGAAACTGGCACCAAATAGAAAACCTAAGGAATCCAGTGGTACAAACTACGGCATACTAGCTTGTCGGGAAGGAGGCTAAATAACACTCCAAACTTATGCTACATTTTGGCAAGGAAAAAATATCATGTCCATTTTCAAAGGGGTCCCTTGACCTCTGACCTCAAGATATGTGAATGAAAATGGGTTCTATGGGTACCCATGAGTCTCCCCTTTACAGACATGCCCACTTTATGATAATCACATGCAGTTTTGAGCAAGTCATAGTCAAGTCAGCACACTGACAGCTGTTGTTGCCTGTTGGGCTGCAGTTTGCCATGTTGTGATTTGAGTATTTTTTTGTATGCTAAATACAGTACCTGTGAGGGTTTCTGGACAATATTTGTCATTGTTTTGTGTTGTTAATTGATTTCCAATAATAAATATATACTACATTTGCATAAAGCAGCATAGTTGCCCACTCCCATGTTGATAAGAGTATTAAATACTTGACAAATCTCCCTTTAAGGTACATTTTGAACAGATTAAAAATGGGTGATTCATTTGGGATTAATCGCAATTAACTATTTTAATCAATTGACAGCCCTAATGTTATCACATTCTTGACACTCTACTGTTATCTTGCCATTTATATCTAATGCCAGTCATGAGAAACTTATCGATGACTGTCGAGATTCCCTTAAATGTCTCTTTAAACATCCCAACCACTGTGCCGATGTTATGTTATATTGATCTACACAACATCGCCTCCAGCTGTACTCCAGGAAATATCCACATTCCAAAGACTCCTCTTTTTTAAAGCAGCCAAAGTAAGAATAACACTGGCTGTCTTGCTCCTGTTTTTCTCCCAGGCAATGTCTTTCAAGAGTGAAGGACAACTGTGACAAAACCGAAGAGAAGCGGCCAGATGTGCTCTCATTGTTCAGAACTGAAAAAAAAAACAGTTCAAGGTAGGAAATCTCAAGGGGGTCCTTCTCTAGTCAGTCTTTCTCTCCTTTCATGGCGTCTGTGCTCCGTGACCTCTCGGTAAGGAGGGCGACCTGGGTCTTACTTATAGACCTGACACCCACTGACAGATGACTAACCCTTGAAAGGTCAAGGCGGACGAGGCCGGGAACACCTGCAACTCAAGAGAACTAAAACTTCCCTAAGTGCTCAGAGGAACTGTGAGAGCATGGATGGAGTTATTGTGAACGGGCAGGAACGCCGGAGAGCAAAACAAAGTTGTTGTCAGTCAAAAGAAGTTGAAAGCAGCAGTTCGGAAGGAAAACACGGAGATGGAAATTCCTTCGCTGGGCCAGCAGGAGATATGACTAGCCAGGGTCACAGGGGTCAATTGAGTATGCCAAGGTCTGGGGGGCTTCTAGTAGTTTGAGATCAAATCTTGTAGTATTAATATTTATAATGGAAAACTAAATAGAGGAGGAAGAAATATTTTGGAAGCTTCCATCTAAATCTAGAGATGTAAATCAGGATTCAGCATCGAAAACATATTTTTCTTATTAACTTATAAGCTAAAGCTACTGTAGCTCTTAAAGCTAGGTTAGGTCATCACATCCATCAGCAGTATCTGGTCAGCCATCATTCATTGCTCTATCATCCCCAGTCTATTTATAGAAGTGTGTTTTTAGGAACGTATGTGGCAAAGATTATAAGCTGCAGGCTTTGAAATTTTCACTGTCCCAAGGTTGGATACACACAAAGCAAACCAGACACAGCTAAAACTACAACCAAAATGAAATGGATGATGTACTACACCGGTACTAATCTGTGTTCCTGTTAGTATAAAACTGAACTCTGGAAAAAACTATGAGCTTAAAATGAAAAGCCACGCATTCCACGCTAACATGCCAGCTTATATCTGGCTCAACGCAGGCACAAGTTTCTAATCTTCAAAAGCCGGTTTTATAAGTGCGTAATGAGCGAGACCACAATAGAAAAACAAACCATTTATTTTCCTCCCCCGGAGAGTAAGTGGAACCATATGGAACAGCGCGGAGCCAGATCCCAACATCTGGGCGGCATGGGAGAATCAAAGCCAAGTGGTGCTGTGGACCCCGGTGAACCACAGCAACCTTTGCCTGCCCTGACAGAACTTTGTTCAATGGAAAAACAGGTTGGAACCATGTTCTCCTGAGCGTCTGAGTTTCCCCTCGTCTTTTTTCAGGATAATTGCTAATCAAAAGGGGGACTGTCGGCGAAGCTCCGGGCACGGTCCACAGCGGTAATCATTGGCAGATGGGAGCTTGACTTGCATGAAAACAGCTGGAACAGGCCACGGCAAATTCCTGTGAAACACTTTCTTTAATATAGGGTGGAGGTCGCAGACAGTGTCATCCTGGGAGGGGATTTGTATTGACGGAGTATGAATACCTTTAGGTAGCTGCTGTGGGATATTACCATGTAACCCTGTCTCCTACAAAATTACGTTCCCATACATCTAAACTACATTCTCAATTACGTTTTGAGGGAATCAAAAAAATGCAATAAAAACTACTTGGTTAAGTTTAGTAAATAAAACATGGCTTAAAATGACTACGTAATTGAAACAAAAGCACATCAAAAACGCAACAAAACTACTTCTTTAGGTTTAGGCAACAAAACTGCTTGGTTAGGTTTAGTAAAAAAAATCATCATGATTAAAATAAGTGAGCGTTGACTTTTAGTTTCACATTGGACACAAACAGCAATCACCTGGGCGAAAGGCCGGTGCTTGTTTGACCCATCCACCACCCCGACCTCCTCCCTACGTGGAAGTCAAAAACAATCTTTCATTGGATGGGAATGTAATTTTTATGAGACGGGGCTGTACCATGAAAATGCACAAACAAAAACATCAATTTATTGGTCTGTTTGATTGCTGAATACTATTCAAACTTTGTTTCTGTTCTGAACACACAACAGGGTGATGAAATCCACTGATTAACAACACTCAGGCAAAGCTCGGTTTAATAGCCTTTAGCTAGTCTGCATTACTCTCCAACTGACAACAAAGAAACCCTCTTATCAGACCAAGCAGGCTGAGGTTAAGAAGCTGCACCACCTGAGGGCTATGTATTTTAGCTGGGGATTTAACGTCTTACACTAAGCCACTCTCCTTCTTGCTCTCATGCTCCGGTCCTCCCTTTCTCCCTTGGATCACATTCAGCCAGCAAACAAACACGAGGGAAAAGGATCTGAAGACAATCTTTTTCTTTTTTTTTACAAGATCAACTATGTTTGTATAACTTACAAACAATATCTTGCTTTGGAAACGGATCAGCTGCGGAGTTTACGATCTATGATTACTGGGTGGATTGCGAGATGAATGCACACAAAGGACAGATTCTGTGCATGCCCCGGAGGTGCAATCATGTATTTTAATACTCAACAAAGATAAGGTTGAGCACTGAGTATACTTGTCCTCTGGGAGGGATGAGGGGTGGGGCCGCCTCCCCTCATGTCCAAACACATTATGCCAGAAGGGTTGTGGCCATGCTAATTTATTCCTGAGTGGTCCTTAGGGAGAGTGTCTAGTCATAAAGACCCTGTCAGCCCCTCCCCTCAGTGGGCACTGCAGTCTGCAGGCAGACCCTCCCTGGAGAGGTTTGCCCTGCAGGCATATTCTAGAGAGTAATAATGCCACCCTCAGCTGTCTGGGCACCTTCAGGGTTTAGGCCCACTGCTGATAGGGTTGGAACAGCAGTGTGGCATGGCTTGACATATGACATAATCCATGTTAAATTGGGGAAAGGCTGCAAATGGAGGATGGATGCCCGGCTCTGTCCTTCCATTTCCTCCGTTACCAATGCTTTAACAATGACTGGCCCCTACACGGTATAGGCCCTAATCCTGGGAGGGAGATAGTTCCTCATTACAGCAGCCCTAGGAGGGAGCTGCTGGCTTGTCAACATGGAGCCATGGAGGAGGCAGGCTGCTTGCTCCATTCAGCCGCACTAGAATAATGTCAAATGAACTGACTGCTGGGAGCCTACGAGACACCCAAGGAACCACTTTATCTTCTTCATTAAAACCAGTTTAGAGAGCAAGTGGGGAGGGGAAAAAATCCATTTTCCTTAAAAGTCTCCAGAACAGACGGACCAAAATTAATTGCACCATTAGGCCCCCAATAGACAATGCTGGTGTGGTTTTCCTTCACAGATGCATGTGTGCCTACACAATGCTCTTAAAAAGGCAATTATGGCACCATTTTACATAAAAAAAAATTTGGATTTAATGGGCAATAAACACAGGTAGGAGATTGCATTACTCCAAAGGACCAGAAATTGTTCACTATTTAGGGGAACAATTGTATGGGCGGTTGTGTCTTTGAACGTGGCTAATTTCCTCTGAGCGTAGAACATTTATTCTTTCAACATACATTAAAAGGTACAGTACATAAATATAACCTCGATATGAAACATGGTTATTTTCAAAAACACTCTATGGTGAAGAAGACGCTGTGTCGCAAAAGCCTATCAGCGTTGAGATTCTCCTCCTGTCGTCACTGATGTTGTGACGTTGTTGAATCAGAAATGGAAGACAAAAATATTGCAGCTGTCTGTGGGCACCCAGAGCTACAATAGTACCTCATATCTGTACAGAGGCCGCATGAATAATATAAATGTATGTGTACAAACCACAGAATTTCTATGGTTAAATAACAACATCGCTGCCGTATTTATGCCTAGATGACTTTATCTTGAGTGTTGATGGAGCAGCTGAATAGCCTGGCACTGATCGATCCAAACTCCATTCAGAAAACAAGCAATTTAAAAGTTGTTTGCTTGTCGTCTTGCGGACAGACCTGACAAAGCATGAATTCAGACTTTTTACAAATCGGCATCATTATGTTGTTATTTCGGCATCCTTTTGATCCGTTTACAACAACGTTGCTGCCGTATTTCTGCCTAAATGACGTTATGTTGAGTGTTGATGGAGCAGCTACAATGTTAGCATAGCCTGGCACCGATCAATCTGAACTCCATTCAGAAAACAAGCATTTTAAAAGTTGTTTGCTTGTCGTCTTGCAATCAGACCTGACAAAACAGACTTTTTACAAATCGGCGTATAGTTACATAATTGTTTCGGCATCCTTTTGATCGCAAATTGACTGCAATTAAATCACAGCACAATCTGTTTATTTTGGGTTCATACCGCAATAACAATGCCTGGCTTGCTAGACAGTCAGTGCAATGGCCCCGTATGTGATTACAAAAAATTTTAAATAAATAAATTTGCTTCGCTCTTGGTCTCAGCCTTTATAATCCCCCCTTAAATAATCATACTTGTTTGCCTTTGGCGAGTAATTAATGGGCTTTCATCTGGCGACTAATTGCTACTAATGTATCTCACAAGAGATCTACACATGAGAGCTGAACTGTTAGTCATGAGGCCTCCCCTGCACAACACTGCCTCGCTCATCCACTCTGTCCCGACAGAAAATAACGTGAGGAGCTTTCACTAGGCGTTCGTGGGAGAGGTCAAAGGTAAGTAGTCCCACAATGCGACACGAGTCCTGATAGTCTGTCCCCATTAAAGACGATGTAGCAGTGATCCATTTTCTCCACTTTGTCACGTGCATAGGTTGGCAGCATCTGTGGGAAATGCAGTGGGATTACTCTGGGATCAACCAGCATCGTGGGCTCTGGAGAGGGTACCACATCTTGGGCCAGGAAACCTTTGCTACAGAATTATGTTGATCGATGGACCTCTCTGATTGGAGCTTAGTACCCTGGTGCCTCGCCAATAAGAACACATATCTTCCTTCCTCTCATTGTCTTCCCCAATTCTCAAACCCCCTCCCAGCCCCATTGCAATAAGCCATGTGCGCCCCCTGACCAGAATCCCAGCGTGTGATCTGAGGGAGACTGAATCGTACTGAAAGATTAAGGAGATGTAAGGGGGAGGGCGGATGGAGGCTTGGGGATTTGTAGGTGCATGGGGGGTAGGCCTGCTGGGCACAATAGCAGTAAGGGCTCCCCAGGCCATTAGCGCAGGTCCCCAGGACACGGCGGTATTGTAGGCCCCTGCAGAGGAGAGCTCAGCTGGAGCTTCACAACTCACTGCCTCACAGCCAAGAATCCCTCCCCCCCCCATTAAAGGAGATAAGGTTCCTATCGGCAAGTAGCACACAAACACACTCATATTCACGTTCAAGTGTATGTGCGAGCCACACAGACAGAGTAATGTCTTTGCCAGGAGTCATGGGGCGGCTGCAGACACACTTCAGTGTCTGGGGTTGTTGTGGTTGTTTTGTCAACAGTTTCACTTTCTTTGAGAGCATTGTTTGTGATATATAGCCAGCAGCAAAGCAGAAATATAAAACAGAGTCATATTGATTTTTTTTTTACTGTCTCTGTGCGTCATAACTTTTTCCTAGTTCCACACAAAATGTGAAAATTAATACAAACTGCAGAGTGACTTCGATTTGAACCCAACTGTCGCTTGTTATTGCTTGCTTTTTTCATAAGCAACCCCACTGGCAGCCTAAACTAAAAAAGCATTTGGGGAATCATAAAAGATGCTATTATAATGGATTTTGACCACAGATTTTTTTCCCCTGTCTAAGCCAGACTTGAGGGAATACAACAATTATGAAAACATTGCATGGGCCTCTATTTTTTAGAAAGGTAGTTTCACTAGACAGCACTTCTTCAGGAAGAAAATGGCCCCATTCCTCCTTCTTCAGTCTGCCTCCCTCCTTCCTCCCTCCTTCCTCCCTCCCTCTCTTCCTCTCCAGCCCTCTCTGAATCCCTCCCATGGCCCTGCGCGCTCCTTTAATGAGTAGCTGGAAATGACAGCTTTAATCACCGCCTGTGGCCACGGCGAAGGGCCCGTTAATGATAGAAAAGAACAGAGGGCCATTTGCATCAATCAGTCCTAAATCACTTTTTATGATAATGCAGTAGAGAGGGAGGAGAGGCTACCCAGATGACTCCTGCATGATGATGATGAGGCTCTTCTCTCCCCACCCTTGTAGCCATGGAGGTTTCTTAAAGGGATACACCAGCAGTTCTATCAGGAAACCCATAGTTTTTTTACAGCATTGGGAACCCAGTACTTGGGCCGTCCTCCCCAGATACTGATCCACCAAGAAGAAAGACCCAACAACTGATGTTTGGACTAGATTTTTAAAAAGATGAATCATTAATATCTTAATAAGCATGGTTCTGGGACTGATTTGCCCTGAATTGTGCCTCCAATGCAGCCCTTACTTTTAGGCTGTAACCTTGCTGTAGGCAAGAAAACAGCCTGAGAGGTTTGAAACAGGTTAGGAGTGTTTCTTCGAGCTGTACAGGCCAGATTAGCCACCATACTTGTTATGCTAATCTACCAAGGCGGTAAGTAGTGATAAATAAAGTGGAATTTTTAATGGTTGCTTTGGGCTGTAAAACTCTGCCAGAAAGCCTAAAGGGCAAAGTGACATTATGTACTTTTTTATGGCAAATTCAAATATTGTAAAAAAAAAAATGTCATAACATAGGTGCTCATCACACAGCTATACAAAAGCCCACGTCTAAAGGGCAAATGTTACTCAAAGAGTAGCTGGGGACTTTAAAAAATGGAATATACCATGCCATTGCTCCGACGGAGGATGATTCTGAAACCCCAATAGTCCAAAAAATGTAACCAAATGTTCCGTTATCCGTAAAAGAAGCAAAATACTATTAATATAATAATAATACATTTAATATAATTATGCAAAATTATGTCTTCCGACCTTCTCAGTTGCGATATTTTTTTCCCTACCATGGCGAAGTCATGACCCGCCCTACTCTGCCTCTGGTTGGCTCACCCTTATATTCTCACCCTAACTAATCTCATTCCTCATGCCTAAACCTAACCAACCCAACCAACCAACGAAGGCAACGAGTAAGGTCTGATGTCTCATTCTGCATAATAATTAGCCATAAGCTTCTATTTGTTGCACGGAGAGTGTGTATTTTCACAGCAATGGGCTGTTAGAACCATGATCCCCTTGCCGAAGGTAGCACGTTACTTTTAGGATCATAATTTAGTGAGCATTTAGGGTCTCTAATTAATTTTAGAGTTGTACTAAAAGTGTTTTGGTTATTATTCAGTGCATGTCTGCATTGTTTTTGATATTACCACTGCGAGGTCACAAGTCAGAAATATTCTATACATAGAGGCTTTAAGGAAACAGCATAAAATACTGTATTAGCAACATGTTTTGTATTGGGTCACTGTTGATTCTCAATATTTGTGTTGAGTACATATCTATATTGCGCTGCTGTAACATTTTTTGAGGTATGTAATGTAGTCTATTTCTAACAACGCAGTGCAAACCTCCAAATCTGTGAATTGCAAATTATATACTGTATATATATATGTTGTTCCCATATTGACAATATTTCAGTCAAGAATAAAGATATAAAAGTTGAAATGATAAACTACAATAAGAGCCACAGTCTTTCACTGGACACACCATGCATGTCACTAAATGGAAACAGTTGGTTAAGTAATGAATGAATCCAAGACTTTAAATGAGATGGAACAACTGTGCAACAGCTGACAGCTCTGTGTGGGTTCAATAAAACCTTCACTGCTTTCAAGAGCAGAAAAAGCAGACCGACAATGTCTTACTATATACTCCACATGGCCTACAGAGAAGTACTGATGTACTTGAGTACTCCACATACTGGTGTAATGAGTCAAATAAGTATCGCTATCTTTTTCATTGAGTCAACAAGCTATCTACTGTTTAATTACAAGTGATGTGACATTCTGTCTTTCCATAATTAATTCAGAAGTGCTCTGATTAAATGCAATCAATTCAATTGTTAACACAGCGGGGGGCTCTGAACAAAGATCATCTGTGGAAGTATAATGAATGCAATCAGATGACATAACATCTCATTAGCATATTGTTGTATTGAAACACAAAAAGGAAATATAAAGCCTGATTAAACCATATGCTTCCTCTAGTCATCTGCTGCAGGAAAATAGGCATTCAAATGTTATTTAATAATGATGTTGCATAAGGAGCTGTGTGTTAACAAACAGTGGATTCACAAAGCCATCAGGGAAAAGTTTCTGCACCTGATGCTCGCCTTGTACGAGCCAACGTATTTGCATCAGATCCACGGAAAGATGATTCAAAACAATGATGAAAGAACGCGGACACTTACCTCAGACGCCGCTAAGCCCTTTCTGGGAGTAATGTTATTCCTAGCCTCTGTGCCGAGGAGAAGGTGAAATGAATATCAAGGCGAAATTCCAGAAAGACATAAACAAAGTAACAGACTCCCCTTTGAAAAAAGAAAAATAATTCAAATGTCCGTGAATGCTTGAATAATTGGCTGAGAGGCTTGCCAATGCCTGGCAGTTTAAAATGGCAGAACAAAACATACCAATTTGTCACAAAAGGAGACTCTGACAAGCGCAGAATCCTCACCAACACACAGACAGGCATGACAATGCCCCTTCAGGCTATAGCCTACTCCTGCTCACTCTCTCTCTCTCTCTCTCACCTACTCTCTCTCTCTCTCCCTCCGCCACAGATGGCTTCTTGTGAGTGCAGGGGAGGGCATGGCTGTTTCCACAGTAATCCCCAGCCACACAGACGGAAAAGCTTGTTAGAGCACTTGCTGATCACCACAAAAAGTCAAACCAGAGCCAGGGAAAGGTCACCAGGAATTAGGCTGTGCTCAAACTCCAAAGGCTTGCCTAATTCCCCTGATAAGCCCCTTTGAAACTCAACCTGTTCTGGCTGTGCCATGGGCTCAGCCTCGCCTAGAACTAAAACCCTCCACTAAATCGAGCTGGAACTCATTTACACAGAGGAGCACACACACATTCACACAGCTGCACACAGCACTGACGGAACAGGCGAGGCTTTTCCCGATGACTAGACTAGAACAATCGACTAAAGAATCAATGATTCCCAATGTGTGTGAAAGGAATTGAAGCTGCGTAGACGCAGTGCCAGGGCTTTAAGTCTGAGCTCCTTTGGACATGAGGAAGCTTTGAAGCTGCAATGGGTCTTGGTTTGGACTTCATGCCGCTGTTGTTGTCAATTATCCACTTTGAAAAGGACACCAGAGGAAAAAATTTAAGCTAGCAGTGAGTGAAAACAGACTTGTGGGGCACGAAAAGTGGAGTTATGTGGAATGTCAGAATTTAAATGGCCCTTAACTTCTGTAGTTCTGAAACCAAACACGTCGTGCAGTACGTACTGGATTTTTTGGTTTTAGAAAATACAAGCCCTCAGGCAAACAAATGTAAACTGTCTAACCATGTTGGAACAGCCGAGCGTTCTTCACACTCACACACGCTGTTTACATTACTTTAATTTCCACCCGTGCAGAATAATCGCAAACTATTACAGCGGCAGTATTTGCATACCCCTGCCTCTCTTTCACTTTCTCTGTTACACATGTAGACATACCCAAGAGGTAAATAAGAAATCCTCCCGAAGGAAAAAAAAAGAAATCATTTAACAAAAGAGAACTGATGTTTATATTCAAGAGCGCTGTTGCCTTTATTCTCACAGAGAAAAAGCTCTTAACAGCGACAGTGAGAAAGGAAAGTGGAAAGGCCTTGACAGTCGTGGAACGTTTCCCTTGATATGAAACAAAGTGTTGGCCTTAACTTTCTATAGAGCCAAAGCAAAGTGCCCAGGCAGCTCAGAGTGTGAAGACATCCTCCGTACAAACACAACACATCTTTCCCTCCAGACAGATCAAAGAGCCAGCGGTAGGTGCGCAGTGATCGCATTGGTATTCTCGTCCACTTGTCTTTTATTTCCTAAGAAAACACTGTTATTGCCGTTTCCATCTTCTTAACAAAACATTCCTCCATTCCCTGCAAAAAAACAGTGATCTGAAATACAAAAGGCAAACTGTTGCCCTCCTTGTCAGTTCACGTCTGAAACTAACAAGACGAGCACTTATTTCTGTCAACATCTTAATTATATACTACAAGCCCAACACTTTGCTCAGGTGTGGAGTTTACCGAGAGAACTATGGCACCCACAGCCAATAATATGGCTGTTGTGATCATGTGACGTGCAAGCTGTTTGGCCCTTGGGCGGCTGTCTGCGAAATGATGAAAACACTTGTTTTATTGTCACTGCAGTGAAGTATCTCTCCCCCTGTCGTGTCAGACTTGATATTAATCACCACCGTGGAAAAATCAGCTTTGCCACCAACTGACATAACAGTTGTGACAAGAATGCAGCATGCGGCCTGTATGAGCACGGCACACACAGGCTTTAATTACTTTACCGCCTGTTCCAAAGCGGAGATGCGTTGCATGTTTATTTACCAAGAAGGGAAAAATCCAACTACATTCTTAAGTCTACATTCACGTTTGGGTTTTTCACTGGAGAACAAAACCACCACATGTACTTTAATAACCTTTAGACCCTTTGGCGGTTCCATCCATACAAACTCATATGGTGCAGCCTAGTATTGTTCAAACCGATGGGACATTTGAGTTTCAACTAAATGTCAAAGAGTACAAAATATCTAGAATATTAATGACATGGGTGCAGCCAAAACAAAAAGGCACATAGTGTATCGCAATTCACAGGCTGCATATGAGAAGTGGACGTAGTCATCATGACGTCACCCATTGGTTTGTAGACTTTTATCTCATAGACTTCTATACAGTCACTTATTTTTGCAACCAGAAGAGTCGCCCTCTGCTGGCTGTTAGAAAGAATGCAAGTTTAAGGCACTTCCGAATTAGCTTCACTTTTCAGAACCGGAGGTTGACGCCTGATCGCAATTCATCCTACCATTTAACGATGAGGCATATTAGCTTGTAGTGTGTTGAAGTCAAGGTTGATTTGTAGACAAAAAACAAAAAGAGAAATGGAATGACATGCAACAAAGCTCCCCAGTTTGACGTGACCGGGGACCTTTTGGCTCATGACCCCGAGGATACCAGGGGGCCCTTACAAGACCTTGGTACTGTAATTATTTAAAATTAGAAGTCAAATCTCTAAAACTGTTTTTGACACTGTATGTCAAGTTCAATCCATCACAAAAAAGCAATATATGGCAAAGAAGATAACACATCTAGTCTTTAAACACAACATAGTGTAACAGTGTTTGCTCTCTCAACCAGTGTAGAAAGTGTTGCCTCAGGTTGACAGGTGTGATGTGATGTTCTTAACCAAAGGTGTTGCTAAAACCCTGGCCCAACCTTCTTCTCTTATCCGCACTGCAAACGGCACACTGCCACACTTTGCCACCATGCAAATGAAGTGCTAGGAACTTCAGCGCTAAGTGAGTATCAGCTTCTCCATAGCACAGGGGCTGTTTGGCGTAGGCTGGTGAGGCAAAGGAAAAAGGCAGGTGATCGCATTACAGAGGCAGAGAGAATGAGAAATACACAGTAAAAGGTGATGCAACAGACAAACAATATCAATAGGAGAATGAGGCAGCGAAGTGAATTGGGAAGTACAAGGCCAATGGATGAGTGGGTGATAGGGGCAAACTCTATCGAATGAATAGCAATGTTATTCGATATTATCAGAAACAAAAATATGGTGCAAATGTATCCTAAAACTAAAATTCGGTATAAACAGTACTTACAATTCTTGAAATCCTGAAGCAAACTGCAGTCTTATGCTTCGATTATGCTTTCCGTAAGGACGGCCGCATGGATACGAGCTGACTTGGAATCGTGACGAGGAAACGTTTGGATCTTTTATACTTCTCCTTGCAGCAAACAGACATTCTCAAAGCTCCTCAAAGTTCTCCATTTTCTCCGCCCAACTGTATCCACGTAGTTAGAAAAATTTGGATGTGCAAAGACAGGCGAGAACCAGCTGCACGGAACCCCGCGAAGGACCGTGTCTGATGGTGTGACGTTACTTTGGCCGTGTGAACACTCACGACTCATTTTCTGTAGCATGGTGGAATTAGCAAGGTAGCTTGCAAACTAGCCAGTCACTAAATTTGTGAAATTGAACAACTTACTGCTTCATCCACATACTATTGCCACTTTTGTTTGGCTCATTTTCCATGTTGCATGACAGCATGCCGGAATTGGCAAGCTAGCTAAGTATCCAGCCCGCCAACCAGCGGGCAGAGATAAATGGAAGGCGTAGAAATTTTTGGATGCCTATAGTTAACTATCCTTCAGTAAAGTCAGTCAAAAAGAGAGTTGTACAATATCGGTGAAGCGTTTCAGAGATGGAAAGAAAGGGTTGCTAATAGTTTAGCCTTCTGCTAACCGCAGCCAACGGCTCACAGCTGCAGTAAACCTTTTCTCTCCATCTCTGAAATGTTTCGCTGATATTGTAGCTCGCTAGAGGCTCGAATCACAGTTTGTCGTCTCAAATGTATGCGATATTGATTCTTGCACCCAAAAACACAGCAAGATAACATTTTTGTGTATCTTTAGCCCACTGCTAATTTCCGCCTCCAGTCGTTCCTTTGTTTTGCCTCCAGCTAATACCGTGACGCAATACATGACGTCGACACAAAAAGGGTCTATTGGTGAGATTACAGTGAGCAGACCTAACTATGCCAAAGAAGGAGAGGGGTAACCTCACCGAATCCCTTAGCCCCTTTACAGATTTGTGTTTCTATCGTAGAAGCCGCTGGGAGTTATGGCTTCACATTACAGTTAGCCACCGGGGCAGGCAAAGGCTTTAGGCGCCTGTGCCAACCTGGAAAGAGAGAACATGCTCACAGCTTTGCTGCAACCTGCCCTTTCCGTCACACGGCCAACAGGTTCAGCAGACACCTCTTTGCTGGCCAAGTGCAGGTGAAGCGCACAGTGATGGCTGACAGGGGGTTGGCCCAGGGAACTGAACTAGATGTGAAGGCCATTATGGTAATAGGGAAGTAGTCTGCCAGGGACGTGTCAATAGCAAAGAGCAGAGGACTCCTGCATGAGGTTGTGTGAGGTTAGCCAACCAAACATAAGCATGTCACCTGGGAAATAGCTCATTAAAATGTGCTGCTCTGTGTGTAAATACGCCGTCTCCAGAGGTGTCAAAAAACAGCCACATTTAATTTGCGACAATTTCATTGTTAGTAGACGGTATGTATGCATATGTAACTAAATGTGTCTGCATGTTTGTATATGTGCAGTTTGTACGTTGGTGTGCAGGAGATGATGGCTGCAGTAGCTGATGGCAGCAGGCCTAGGCCAGGGCCTTTCTCGAATGCTCCTCATTAACAGCTCATAATGGCTGGCAACGTCCTCGCGCCACCCTGGCTCACTCTCATTAGCAGCTGGCAGCGAGGTGGGGAGATGAGTGGACGTTGGCATCAACCCACCTGCACTCAAGTACAGCATGGGAGCGAGGCAGGGAGAGGGGAACGAGGAGGGAAATAGGTGGCACGAGAGGGAGAAATCCTCATCTCAGTAGATTTAATTAAAACTGGGGTGAACAGATGGGGAAGATGGAGTGAAGTCCAACAGGAGACAGCTCATCTGTCTGCGTTTCCACATTTCTCTTTCCATCCCTCTCTCTCTCCCCATCCGCCTCCCTCGCTCTGTCATCTCTGCTCTTTTTTTTTTTTTTTTTTAGATAAATTCTTGGCTTCCAGAATGTCCCAATTCAAAGCTTCCACACTGGCGGTGTGACAGATGACAAAAACAAGGGAAGAAAAAAAAAAATAAATAAATCAGACACACAGCTCACATGGGCTCTTGAAGGAACGTGGGCCTTTAGTTTGCTGTGGATAATTATGGGCTGGGCCAGTGCCGGCCAGCCCAGCACAGGGCCCGGGATGTTGTGCCGAGAGTGGCTAAGCCCTTATTAAAAGGTAATCCAGGCAATCCCTGTGTAAAATAAAAGAGCTATTTGTTTAAAATAGAGAACCGCAGATCCCGCCAGACAGAGGGGAAGGTCACTCAGTGTAGGGTTTTAGATCAGAAAAAAGATCAAGCCTGCCTGTGGCTCTTTTTTTCTCCTCTCTCCCAGAAGAAGTCGCTTTTCATTCAAATGTAATCATCACCGTGCAGTAATATGACCTTCATGGCTGCATGTTAAAAGGAGCAAAAACAAAGCATCCAGCTCCTTCAGTCCCTGTGGCCATTCCAGAGTATACAAAGGGATCATACAGACAAGCGAAAACCACTAAATGAATTCAAAGCGCCGTAGAATAATGGCCCTTTCACTTTGCACAGAAATGCAAATGCACATGCAAGTGCATATGTGCTGCTACGATTCCTGGTATTTTTACACTGTGTTTGACACACTGTATCTTTGATTGGCATTTGCTGCCAAAGCATTGTCATAATATCCTAGCAACCACAGCGGGAATCGCACAAACATAAATGACAGAAAGGGGGGGAAGAAATCCTCACATCCACCTCGTGCAACAATGCCACTAGTTTTGCATTTTTCTTCTGAAAAATTTCTGCCTTAGCTCAATTCCCCGCTACATTAACCTCATTATCCTTTGAACCTTTTCACTGTTAATGCCAAATGCAATTTGTATTCTGAGGCCGGGCAAAAAGCTCTAAACTGATTATCCCAATTTGAACCGTGGCAGTCTTAGATATTGTTGAGTCTGAAAGGGCCATCTAGCTGGTGAATGGGCTTCTCATATGCCTTCTGAGTTTCATGACACAATGTTGCGTCTGCTTTGCAAGGGATAAATTAAGCGTGTGAAAGTCTAAGCAAAGCCCTCATTTTCCAGTTAATCAAATCTTCCCCTAATCAAATTAGCGCACATAATTCCTCTGGATGCGTGGTACAAAAACAGCATTATCCCCCTCTCCGGAGCTGAAAGGCAGGGAATCAGCGTGGTGCCTCTCGCTCCTCTGCATGAGCGGCCCTCAATGGGAGAGGAGGGCCGGGGTGAGGTGGGGTGGGGGAGACCAGGGGCGAAAGGGGGGAGGGCACGGCTCTTCCCAGTGGCCAAACAGAGAAAGGCAGGGCCGGGGTAAACTTTGGCAGCGTTTAAGTTCCCAGCTCATTAAAAAGCCTGGCTCAGTGGCCACCTCCAGGGAGCACTGGCGCGTTGGCTAATGAGGTACTTGTTTAATTTTCTTTCAAAGGGCTGGACATCTGTGACACCCCCCACCTCCCCTCACTCCCTCCCATTTCTCCCCTCAGCCTTCAACCCCCATGCCTCATCTTTTTTTCTTCAAACCCCACACAAAGCCCATCTATCAATAGGCTGCGGGGCTCTCTCTGGTTTGATGAAGTGTCTCTCATTGAATAAGGCAGATAATACATTTGGAGGAGTGCAGAACAATCGCCAT
The DNA here is from genome assembly GCF_015220745.1 of Sebastes umbrosus. Classification (NCBI taxonomy): domain Eukaryota; kingdom Metazoa; phylum Chordata; class Actinopteri; order Perciformes; family Sebastidae; genus Sebastes; species Sebastes umbrosus. The sequence continues at coordinate 24,429,288 of NC_051285.1, forward strand.
TAACTCTGATCTCTCCCTCTGAACAGTCAAAGCCCATCATGGAAATTCAATAGTGGTCAAGCTAAATGGATAAATGTTCACAGTCCGCCGTAACGTTCTAATTGATTTCCCTTCATGAGATAATCCACTCTCCTCAATAGTGGTCCACGCCACTCCCTTTCACCCCTGCCACCCCTCTGTGGAGATACTGCAAATATCTTAAGGCGGAGGAGAAAAAAAAAATAGCTGGTCTGTATTCATCTATTTGAGAAGTGGCAGGTTCATCTCCTCATTTTGATGTAGTGGATAGGCTCGAGTCCATTTTCCGTGACCCGCCAACGTCTGCCACACTGACCTTTATGTGCGGCTCGGTCTCCATATCCAAGCCCCCGGAACACCTCGGGAGACATTAAAAGGCACCTCTCTCTCCATCGCTCTCCGTAATTGGAATTCAAAGCAGCTAGTGCCGCGTCTCTCTTCATTGGTCACTTCCACTTATTTCATAATGCGTCTCGATTCTTTCATTATGAGAGCTGTCTGACTCATATTTGCACCTTGATGCCCCCATAATGTCTAAGAACACGGGCAGAATACAAATGTGCTCTTTCCACTGCCTACATTTCCTCCTCGTCTTCATCCGCAGTCCCTCCATGCGATTATTCAGCTAACGACGTATTAAAGGAACGGATATGAACCGGTTACAGAGGAAGTGAGAGAGGGAGAGGAAGGTGATGGAGCGGGGCATGTCAGAAACATGTCGCGAGCCAGTTAAAAGGCCTCATGAAAACATTTGTCAATTTGCACAATGTAAACAGGCCGTAACAATGTGTGTTGGGGTCAGCGGGTCAAACCCATGGATCATGCATCAGCTGGCGCGTGGTTATTGTTCCGCTCAGCCTGTCAAAGCAAGGGGCAGAGGGTGTGAGCGTGAGTGCGTGTGACAGAGGGAAGATGTGGGGAAGAGGCGCCGAGGCCTTCGGGGTGATCATAACTAAAACGCCGCGCTATTATTAGGATGCCACTAGAAAGCACCATCTGGGTTGTTTAATGAGCCTTCACCACGGTGTTAAAAAGGAGCTGCAAGTTAATTCCCTGAAACAATATGCTTATAAAAGACTGGGGCAGGTTGTAAACCAAAAGCATTGTGCATTAATAAAGCACAAGTATTTCTAAAAGTCACAATGAAGCAACAGAAAGCTTTTGTGTACATCACTCAACAAGCAGCATCGCTGTGCAAATTTCATTCTAACTGCCAAGATCTTTTTTGAGTTAGATTGACTTCTGTTTTAAAAAAAAAAAAATAGCAGCTGCAAATTCACAATGGAAAAATCTACTGTCATGTTGACAAGACTGGCTGAATGTAAGAAAACACTAAAGCCTCTTTCACACATGCACTGCAACCCTGAACTTATCTAGACATTTCCCAGAGAAGCTGTATTTGAGAACTCATTCGGACCTGACATTAAACCGACTTTACCCCGCCAGCTCCCTACAAAGTCTGTGTAATGTCCGATTGAGCCCAAGAGTGAATAGAGCCGGTCATTGTCTGGAGAATTCACAGCGAGCGAGTGACCGCATGTTGATGATGTTTCTATCATGTGACTGGTGTAAAACCGAAAGACTACAAACATCCAAGGGTGAAGAAGAAGGGTCATAGAGGACACCAACGAAAATGACTATTCTAGAAATCTATTCTTTTCAATTCTATGTTTATATACTATAAACATTTTATACTGGAATATCAATTCCTGTTAAAGTTTTGACCAATTTGTTGCTGCATTAAAAAGGTTTACATTTCAGTTATAATTCCGGTTCATTTTGAAGATTTTTTAACAAGTTGCTGGTGTACAATTTATTATGTTAGTAAGAAATAACAATTCAGTAAATCAACGACAATCAACTCTGACATTCTCCAGAGTTCACATGAGAAAATGGCTTGAATAGCATTCAGCTACCACTGATATGACAAAGAATTATTTTGTGTATTATGTCAATTGTTTTGTGGTATTTTTGTTCATTTTAAAATTGCAACATCATTTAAACTGGTTATAAAATACAAATGATATAATCTAACATAACTTGCAGCCAGCTAGGTCAGCAGCACACTAGCAACACATGCCATTCTTTTGTTGAATCCTTAGCCACTGGCCAGAGTTGGTAATGTGGTGCGAACCAAATGCTACGAGGTCTTGACAGTGGGGGAGTTGTAAATGTCTGCTGGACTGGCTCATAGTGACCCTTGGCCCCCATGCAGCCTGATTCACCAAGTGGCCTCGCCTGCAGCAGTGTGAAGCGGCAGCAGACAACCCGGCCGAGACGTTGGCCACGGAGGCGGAGGTCAGCACTGGGGTGATGGCGTGAGGGCAAGGGTGTGGGGGCGATGTTATCTATCTCCCTCTGACAGCCTACGGGCTTTTCATCAAATGGGCTGGCTCATATGGGTCGGACTGTGGGGGAATGTGATTTCACCAAAGCTGCCCTGCACACTGTGTGTATAACTGTGGGAGCTGTGAATCAGCTTGTCCTTAAAAACATCTGCAGGGCTGCAGAATGCAACTGTTCCAAAACATTTCTAAGAGACACAAAGTTACTAGGTTACTATCCATAGCCAATCATGATTAATCGAATATTTTTTATCTGTTCAAAATGTAACTTAAAGGGAGATGTGTGTATGTATATATTTATTATTGGAAATCATTTTCCAACACAAAACAATGACAAATATTGTCCAGAAACCCTCACAGGTACTGCATTTAGCATAGAAAATATGCTCAAATCATAACATGGCAAACTGCAGCCCAACAGGCAACAACAGCTGTCAGTGTGTCAGAGTGCTGACTTGACTATGACTTGCCCCAAAACTGCATGTGATTATCATAAAGTAGGCATGTCTGTAAAGGGGAGACTTGTGGGTACCCATAGAACCCATTTTCATTCACATATTTTGAGGTCAGAGGTGAAGAGACCGCTTTGAAAATGGCCATACCAGTTTTTCCTCACCAAAATGTACCGTAAGTTTGGAGCATTATTTAGCCTCCTTTGCAACAAGCTAGTATGACACGGTTGGTACCAATGGATTTATAGGGTTTTATAGTTTTATATGATACCAGTATCTTCACTCTACCTTTAAACCAAAGCCCACTACAACCTAAAAATCGCAAGTTTCGTTAATGCATTAAAGAAATTAGTGGCATTAAAACAAATTTGCGTTATTGCGTAATCACGTTAACTTTGACATCCTTAAAAGTTACACACATTATCTATGGGCCAGGTTAGGATGACGAGAAGACTTTAAATAAATCCCCAATTTAACCCACTGGGATGAAACATCTTGAGTGAGTGATGGATGTCTGCACACCTATATGTTGCATGTTACACGTATCAAACAGTAAAAATACACTAAAAAAACTGGGGAAAACACTCGTCCACCATGTTTCTGAGTACATCCGATGGAGTTGTTGGCAATTATATTGTGTTGAGAAAGTACAAACCCGTCAGTCAAGTTAACAAAAGGTCAGTGGCTCCCACACTGCACAGTATATCCCTGTCTGAGCGGGGGATGTTAGACCACTACCGTGCTTGATCAGGGCATTGCCTTGAGCTACACTGCTGCCCAGAGCCAACCTTGGAGGTGGGAGATCAGTTTGTGTTTTTTGGGGGCTTGAGGGGTGGTAAAATTGGCTCCTGGAAACCTGCCAACCCTTCGACTGACTCATCAGCAAGGATCCAGGAGGAGACCTTGAGACAGACGGAGCGTTCTGCCTCTCATGCCTCAGATCTACCAAAGTGTGGGGTTAAGCCATGCCAGATTGTTGCATTGTGTTTTGATGCCTCCTCTATCCAAAACTCCTGTAGGCATCATGTAGGCAGTCATGCATGGCACAGCCCGAGGCACAGACACGTGGGTCCGGCACTGGCCCACAAGCCCTTGGAATCCTTGTCTGTATTTGAGCAGACTTTATTGGACCAGACAGGACAGGAAGGCCTCGTCAGACACCTCAGAAAAAAACAGATGCCGCATGAAAACAAAACACAGTCCAAAACAAAGCTAACCACTTGCTCAGAGGTGTATTAAAGATGCATTACAGAGACATTGCGGTTGGAAAGTTGGCAAGGTAAGGAGCGAAAGCCAGGACGCTGAGTTTCAGAAAATATGTCCTCAATTATGTCCAACCAAAGCCAATCATCAAACAACCTCAAACACGTCATTTCATATTTGTCTTTCTTGATGCTGAGTGACAGGCAGAACAATCAAATTAAGTTCCTCTCAGCAAACCCACAAGTGTAATTATGCACTAAGTAGGAACAAATCAACACACGCAGTGCAGTTGTATAGTAACATTGACACACAGTACTTACCGATGTGAGTGTGAATAGAACTTAATAGACTCTGAAAGGAGCAGTTGTCTTTTCCACTGTCAGTTCCAATTAGTCATTTAAGGAACAAGCCTCTTTTCATGAAGAATGATAATTAAAAACTGCTAAAAAAAAAACTTCTATAATATGAAAAGCACACAGCTTTGGTTTCTATTGTGATTGGAGAGTGACATTTCCTTTGCAAGGGCCCTTTGTTTCTAATTTCGTCATATCTCATTTCAGTTCTTCCTGTTTCAGGGTTGGTATTTGTACTATTTGTAGTGTGGTGCAAATGATGAATCTGAAAAATGGTAAAAAAAAACGTTCTTATTAGAGAGATTAGAATTATGGTCAGTACAGTCACCACACTGGGAGACAAAAGGAAGTTGGTCTTTATAACAATTATAATGTGGACTTATTTCCTATGGGTGTTTTTGAAACGAGTGTACAGTAAATGCTGAGCTTCACAGCGCTGGTTTTCATCATTCATCATGTTTATCATATACAGTGTGTGTTTATTATATGTGATACATGGCCTTTAATAAAAGGCTTAATAGTCAGTTTATAACGTTATGAATGAAGTATTCCATAGAGCCCTAAAATAGAGATTGTATAACATTTCTGGAAATTGGTGTGGCCCAATCTGGTTCGGGCAGAGAATCAAAGCTCTAATTGAAACAGCTTCAATGGACTGCTATTCACCGGATCATATGCACTGGTTGATTCAGCAAAAAAGGAAGCCTTCTGATTGGGTGGGCCTGAGTGGGCGGACCCAGGCCCGACCACAGCTACACGGCTGAGACAGTGTGGCTCGAACGGCGTGTTGTTCGCCTGCAGTGGATACCAAAAGTGTTCATACCTGATCCAAACGTCCACACTAGAGGGCAGGGTAAAAAGCAAGAGAGGGGCGGAGACGGGATATCGTTTAAATATGGGCATAATGGCACACATTTCCACACAGTCACTCTTGGAAGGCATTCATAATGTTGAACTCACACGAAAAGTGCCACAAAGAGTTGTGTAACAAATGAGAAAGCAGAGCTAGAAAAGGGACGTTCAAACCCGATGTCGGATTGTCGGTTTCAGAAAGTTACAGAAATGGCCAAACACAGCCCCCCCCACCACCAATCCGCCAACAGAAAGGTGTGAGGAAAGAGAGTTTCTGAAGATATTTGACCATTCGGCAAGCACTTTTGATGGAGCACACTGGCCCTTTAAGCTACGAGATAACGCGAAGGACAAAAAGATCCAAGTAACCTGCATATAATAACTTGGGGGCATCTTTTTGTTTGGAAGGTTTGACTCTTTTATAGTGAATGGAAGCATTTCTAACGTCAGATTAGTAATTTGGCAAATTATATTAGCCGGAGTCCACACATGTATCCACTGCAGCAGTCACTATGAAAAACAACACGATTCGCAGAAAATCACTAAATAAACATGGCAGCGATCGGTTCCATGTCAATAAACACACGCCTCGTGAAACGCAAAGTTTAGGTCAATGTTTTTGAAACAAACGGCCCACCGTGCGTACCTGACGGGCTCAGAGGGTTTCAGCGGCTTGCCGGCAGGATAATTTACCATCTGTACAGCGATGCATTGCTTTGCCGTGTTGCTCCTGCTGTTTAACATAGACGCTAATTGCAGTGACACCGGGATCTGAGGGTCTGTTCAAGTACTGCTATACACAAGGTAGACTTTCAAATGGCATCTACATTAGCTGATAGTAAAATTGTTAGGCAGTGCCTGCTGTTGTGACACAGATCCCTGTGAGCATATGTTCAGATATACAGCTGTATTTACTATATAAATACAGCATGCTAATTGCTTAAGCTTCTAAGTACAGTATGTTTACACACACTATTAAGTGGCAATGATGGAGACATAATAGGAGCGTGTAACTGTATATATTTAAGTACAAGAAACTTATCATATATTTTAGACTACTTGTACATTAAGAATCATTTTTTAAAAATGGTTCAGTCTGCTTCAATCCAAACATTTTATACAGATGATATAAATGTCTCACCTACATCGAAGGGTGAGCACGGTGACAGGCGAGGGTAGCGATGTGATGAATCAAGCGGCGGGTGCGATCATTTGAAAATTCCCCTGGCAGATGTGGTTGTGTGCGCGTCTTTGATTAACTTCATTAATATACATGCCTCGCTCTGATACACAGGCAGTGGCATATGGTAAAAAGCAGGAACAGGAAAGAAGTGATTTGCTGTTTGCTCTGGAAAACAAACAAGCCAACAGGTCCTAGCAGATGGCGCTGTGTGCGATGCTGGTGGGAGGCAATGTGCTGCATCGGCGCCGCCGCCAAGCAGGAGCTCTCCTGTGGATGAAGAGGAGTCTAACTATCGCCCTCGGCCTGCCGCATGGTAAACAAATAAAGCGTCCTTCTGCTTTCCTGTGTTGAGCTTTTTATCCTGCGTTGATCTTACCTCCTGATTTCAAAGCACAAAAAAAGAGCTTGTTTTTGGCAAGTTAAAGTGCTCTAGGCTCGATGCTCCTCAGAAAGCAGCTTTAAGAAGAAATGTGTTTAATAATGGCTTGTTTGTGTGCAGCTCTCATTTCCCTCACTGCTCCCCTTCGTCTTCCCTCAGCATGCCTGCAAGCGCACTTTCCACTTTGTTCCCATTTAAATAGGAAAGTTGGCGGCTCATTTACATTGATAATAGATGTTGGTTATGCATCAGCAAGAAATCACAGTTTAAACAGGGTTGTACCTTTTTCTTTTATATCACATGCGTCACACAGGGAACTACCAAAACTATAAATATGCAGGGAATTATAAAGTAAAAGTACAAAGGATCAAATGTATATTGAACTAGAAGGGCACTCGGAGAGAGCAAACCTCTGCCAAGGATAAATGTCCTATTCTCGCAATATTAATGAAAGGTAAAAATAATTCATGTATCTGCCCGTGATTCAGATCTGCCCCAAATGTTAATGAGTTCTTCCTTGGCCCATGCTACATCCTACCACCAAGTTTCATGAAAATCGGGCCATTCGTTTTTCCATAATCCTGCTGACAAACAAACAAACCGAAAACCTCCTTGGCGGAGGTAACAAAGGGATGGTGCAAGCTAGCTCACAGCCGCCGCACTGGACTGCTCTTATATGGCAGCTACAGCTGATAACGGCATCCCAACCAATGCCGTACGGAGGCAATAGAAATGCTCCCAATCTTGCATTTAGCACCTCTAACAGCCAAAGCAGGATTCATAAATAATACCACATACTATAAGGTCATTAATTGCTATAGTACAGCACATTACATTCCTACAATAAGAAGCTCAGAGCACGAGTTCGTATGCATATTTTTTGATTCAACTACATTTCACCTTTGTTATCCAAAGCAGAGGATGGGCCAGGTATGCGAAAGGATCAGAGGGAAAAAAGGAAGGAAAGAGAGAATAAAGTGCTTAGTTGGCCAGTTGTTCAAGAGTGACTATTATCATTAGTCCCAGGTCTGCAGAGCCTGAGGCCCAGTCCTCTAATGCTCCCCCCTGCTGACAGACCTGCATATACCTTGCCCCAAGCCAACACGCTCCTATAGAGCACAGGCTGCCAGTATTGATGTGCTGCATAATTCAAAGAAGGGAGAAGATGGTCAAATGCGCTGACTGTAATCTTAACATGAGTGGGGCGTTACTCTGCGGTCTCCGATGACATCACATCACGGAGACAAAATGGCCAATAGGGCAGATGATAACTGATAGTAATGTAGCGACCTATTGGTAGATATGATACCAAACCCGTCATTTGCCTGAACAGCAATAACACACAATGATTATTATGGAAGCACTTAATGAGAAGGGATATTAAATTTGAAGTAAATTCAAATTCAAACAATGGTAAAAAGGTGGGTCACATATTGAACACCAGTTGGCACTACATACAGAGCAGACCATAATTCACAATTTCCAACAAAACAATGACTGTAATTTAAGGGTGTTTACATCCATACTGTTTAGGAATTGCAGCTGTGTCATGTCCAAACATCTGGGGACCACATTATTATCTATCTATCTATATCTATAAATATCTATCCAGGCTACACTATTGTCACTGGCTAATCTCACACCATACTCATTATGCCACTAACCATAATGCACCAACTGGCACCTATGATTCGACATCATGCATCATTAGTCATATGCATATGACAAAGGAGAGATGCAAAGCAGATATTCACTCATAATAAATGTGATGATTGTTACTTTAAGCATCTTTGGAGCTGAACTGGTATGCAAGGCCGATAGAAGTGGGACCAAACACAGAGCTCCGTGCCTTTTTGCCTCCCCACAACTTCAATCTTGGGCTCAAGCATGCATGAAATCAGGCTCTTTTGAGGCCAAATTTTCTGAGAACTAGTAAACTGAAGTGATAATTTTGTTGATGAATACAGAGCATGTTTATGTGTATACGGTTCTGCTTAAAGGCAAAATTGGAACAGTATTGACCACAAATAAAAGAGGTAACTGATGGGAATAATGGGCCGTGTGTTATTCCCTCCTGACTCTGCAGCTAGTCCATGTATAAATCCCATGTAAATACAGTAAATTAATCAGCTGTGTTAAAGGCTAGTGTGTGTTTTCTCTGTGACTGTTGCCACTAATGAACTACAACTGGACAACTAATTGCCCCATCAACCGAACCATGGGTTGTTCATGCGATTTAATGGTTTGGTAACCTCCTCCATATACAGTACGTTACAAATAAATATGTGAACAATGCACGTGCATTTTATGTTCTTATTTTTAGGCTGCTTTCCTTCTCTGAACTCCATTTCAAGTACAAATACATGAAAGAATGATCTCATCTTGAAATAAATGTGGTTTTCTACCATATTTTTTTTTCTTTAAAGCGTCTTCTTTTCATGGGCTGTAAGTGGTTTTGTTTTATGTATGGTGGGGTGGAATCCATGCATAAGAAAAAAGCTTTCAGGGGCTTTTATGTTTCCTGCGTGTTCGGTATTCAAGGCTGCGATTAAGATGCAGTTGCTCTCGTCTAGAACCTTGATAGTGTTAATTTCATCATTTGCACTTAAGACTGCCTATCATCACCTTGCACTATATATCAATTAACATACACCGTTTGCTGATGTTACTGATTAAGAAAGTTGCAGGCGCTGATTAAAGTATTTCCCCTTGATTAGTGAACGGTAAACAACTTAGTGCGGGCCGCTGCTGATGAACGTGTCGCTGCAATCAGTCGCTGACAGAGGAGGAGTGAGAGAAAGAGAGAGAGAAAATAGAAGGAGGGAGGGAGGGGAAAAAAAAGAGCAGGAGCCACAAAACTGAAGGTTTGGAGTCCATAATTAGGCAGCAGTTTTTCCTTTCTAACCATTTTCCCAAAAGAGAAGAAGCCTGACTACTTAATTGGAGGAATCAAATTTAGTCAAGCGCCCCGTCGGCTCAAACCTACATCATTAAAGTTGCCAGCTAACAAACATCAAACACGAGGCAGCATTAATGAAGCAGATGTATTAATTTTCCATTTATGAGCAGCTAAGCAACTCACTGCTGCTCCCCACACTCCCCCCATGCCCACCCCACTTCGCTCCCTTTCTCCCTCTCTTTCTCTGACAGCACTATTAATGATCTTTAATGCCCCACAGGCAGTAATAGGCCCCACTGGGAGAGCCGAAACACTGCGATTTGTATTGAGGATTTAGACATAACGGGGGGAAAGGGAAAAGAGTGAGATCTTGGGGACAGCTCCGAGGCGCTTGATCAGGCCCAGGCCTCACAGGGGCGGCTGCCGCTCCAGAATAATAAATGACAGCCTCGCGATTAAATCAAACCTTCTGCTCAAAAGGGCCAGAGCGGCTGATTGTCACTAACAATCGAGCTGCTTTTTTTTAAAACACCTCTGGGAAAAGAAATCAAAAGCAGACAGCATGGAGAAAAAAAACTTCAACGGCAGTTTGGCTCTCAACACCTGACAGTTAACACGCATAGGGAGAGACAGACCAGAGCCAAGTCCAGGCAACGAAGACCTGTCACTGGCTAATCTCACACTATACTCATTATTCCGCTTCCCAAAATGCACCAGCCGGCACCTCTGATTCCCCATCATGCATCGTTAGCAATATGCATATGATAAGCAAATACATTTTACAGTCTAAGTGGCTATTTGTTTTGGATTTGCAGCACAACATCACATTATATTCTCATCTTTGCGAGTATTAAATTCAACGTCAGCAAATGAAATAATAGTGAAAGCCGACCGTGGCAACCTCCCTCCAATATGAGTCTAATGTTAAAATATTGACAGTGACTCTACAATATGCTCCCATGACGAAAAAGGACAGAAACAATAATAGTTATAAACGCCAGACGCTGGCAAGACCTTAGTGTACTTTGTCCCTGATGCTACATGTGCACATTTAATTATCTGGAGCGGAGGATAACCCAGATAAATAAGCCTGCTCCGACATTAACCTACAAATTAGATATGCTACGCTTTCCAGACCTGCAGCTTTCTGAGGCTCACCCTTAAAGCTGTTTGTTTGTTTCTTCATTAAGCTCATTTACAGCTCTCTGGAGACGGAACCGGATGCTATCTTGTTACAACTATTTGTTTGTGAGGGAGACAAAATGCTGATGAATTCAGCCTACAAATACAGTATATACTCAGCTGTGTCTACAGTATAGAGTCCAGTATGTAAACCAGAGCTCCATCTCACTTTGTTATAGTTATGTTGGAGGATTTTGTAGCATACTTCTAAGTCAATGGGAGGGCGTATATTATGTTTTGTGATACTGTATTGATTCTCAAAAACATTGTATCGATTTTTAATTAATAGTTTACATGCAAAGATTAACTCAGTCAATACTTGTATTGTATGCTACGATATTGGATGTTAAAGGGACTGTGATAAATGCAAATGCCACTGTTCTGATTGCATAAAAAAGTAAACCTTTTTTTTACTCAGATTTTATGCATATGGTGGTGTGTTCTTTATACTATGACAGTTTTCCTAAAAACGGATTTTAAAAAATCGCAATATATCGCAATATATTGCATCATAACCCCTGTATCACGATACGTATTGCATCACCAGATTCTTTGCAATACACTCTGGCATTAATACTACATTTATACTATACATTTTAAGAAATATTCTTATTTAATTCTTTCTATTCTTGCATTTATATTTAACAGATCCCACTTCTACGCATTTTTTATTTTTATCTATTTATATACACTGTGATTACATATTGTATGTGTTTAACGTACAAATTTCTACTAGGGCTGTTAATTGATTAAAATATCTAATCACGATTAATCGCAAATTAATCACACATTTTTTATCTGTTCAAAATGTACCTTAAAGGGAGATTTGTCAAGTATTTAATACTCTTATCAACATGAGAGTGGGCAAATATGCTTGTTTTATGCAAATGTATGTATATTTACAAATATGCTCAAATCATAACATGGCAAACTGCAGCCCAACAGGCAACAACAGCTGTCAGTGTGTCAGTGTGCTGACTTGACTATGACTTGCCCCAAACTGCATGTGATTATCATAAAGTGTCTGTAAAGGGGAGACTCGTGGGTACCCATAGAACCCATTTTCATCCACATATCTTGAGGTCAGAGGTCAAGGGACCCCTTTGAAAATGGCCATGCCAGTTTTTCCTCACCATAATTTCTTTTGCGACAAGCTAGTATGACATGGTTGGTACCAATGGATTTCCTAGGTTTATTAGTTTCATATGATACCAGCATCTTCACTATAGCTTCAAAACTGAGCCCGCTACAACCTAAAACTCGCAAGTTGCGTTAATGCGTGAAAGAAATTAGTGGCGTTAAAACAAATTTGCGTTAATGTTACGTCAACTTTGACAGCCCAAATTTGTACATATTTCTTATATTTGTCATATCTTATTTTATTATTTATTTATATTACTCTACATACAGTATATTGTGTAATATAATGTAGCATTATGCACATTATTTACATTTTACAGTCCTTTATTTCTATTTTTCTTATATTTGTTTATGCTTATATATAAGAGCAGCTGTAATGTCTGATTCTGATTACTAGATCATCACAACTGCAGGATAAAGCTGTTGTCAATTAAATGTGACCCTTTTACAGCTAACAATATGATGTCAAATGGTAAGAGTTAATTCCACAGGCTGTCAGGCACCTGAAAAGCAGCTGGGCCAAACATTTGTGATGCCCGAACACCGACATCCCCATATAGGTGCTACGAGGTCTATCTTTCTTTCCTCTCTCTCTCCAGACAGCATCATCATCATTTCCTCCCTGCTTCACTGTGGCAGGCAGCAGTGGGGTTAAGCTGCCAGCGATGCGACGATAGCGAGAGGGGGGACTGCAGCTGGGGGTTGCAGATAGCACATTCTGTCAAATAGCGTCAGGCTGCCTGCATAATGAAGTGAAGAGAACGACGGTGGGAATAGGAAAAGGGGGAAGGGAGGGGGGGGGGGGTTGGTTTCATTTGTTATTGCTGAAACTGATACGGTTCCACCACAGTCTGAAAAGCAGCAGGAGCCTCAGCTTATAGGCAGGAGGAGATAAAACATTAAGTTGTGGCCTGATTAACTATCAGTGCAACACACACCACTTTATTTTCTTCCTGCAATGTGTGTATACGGGTCTCTATTCCATTAAATAGAGACTCAGTCTACGCTGGGTAACACATTTGTGTTACTGACATTGGTGTTGTGTCCGTTCGCAAAGATTCTGAACAGGTGCACAGCCCAATACCTACACCACATACCTATATGTTTAAAGGAAACCTCAGGCTCATTAAAACTTGAGTCTTATTTTTGTCATTTTGGCCATCATTTCCTTCAGTTATGATACTTCTACTCACCAAAGTAAATGCTAAGATCTGGGAACAGTGCGACATCAATAAAAAGAAGTCCGATGGGGCAACTAACAGGAGCAGTCACGTGAACAGTTTAGCCAGATTATAGAATCCATAGAGATAGAATCAAGGTAGCAGGATGATCAGAGCGGCAGCCATTCTTATGTGTACCGTTGCCACTGTGACCGTTGTAGCGGGCTAACTTCTGTATAAACTAAACCGACTTACGGCAAGTCGCGGTGTCACTGAAGTGAGGTTTTGCGGTAACTACGACAAAACAGTGGAGCAGTAACGTTACGAAGCATAGAGACCCAGAGCAAATGAGTAAAATTTAACAACTTAATGCTCCATCCACACACTCTTGTCACAGCGGAGGAAAGCACATTGCTATTGCCAGATAGTTGCCGTAGTTCCCCTTTAAAGCCGGTCTGATCGTCTGACTACTCTTCAATGTTTCTAGATTTAAGCAAATAACATTGTAATGTACTCACATGCTAATATGGCTGATAGCTGAATGTCAACATGAAATTGTTTTCATTTTATCAAAGTTTTTCTAAATGAAACTATACCAGTGACTTTGCATGATTTATAGCATACAGAATGTATGGATGATGGACAAAAACATGCAAGAGCATTGGTATGGTCCTTTAAAATACTTCAATAAAAGGTGTAAAATGAAACATTTACTACCAAGCATCAATTAAACTGAAACCTATCGACTAAGTGAAAGCTTCGTGAGACAGACACTCTCATTCAAGGCAGCCTTGAGGCCACGCTGGCTGATAGCACTGAATCCCATTACTGTTGCTTTAGGCTGTTTATCTCCAGAGCTGTGGTATTCATCATCATTGGGCTCCCCTTGATCAATGCCTTCTTTATCATGATATGTTTCTAAAGTGACTTCTACCCCCCGCCGCCACCGCAAACGCACACACCCACACGCACGGATGCCTGCGCGCATACCTACACATCTCCCCCTCAACACCCAATGATTTCATTAGTTTCATATTAGGATTGATGGGGCTCTTCTGAGGGATATAAATCAATTTGAGAACACTTTTCTAAACCTCAGCCTCAACCTGCAATGGAGCCATCAAGCGGAAGGGGTGGCTGAGGGGCAAGAGGCTGGAACAGCTACATCATTGGTTTGCTTTTGCTGGGGGGTGGGGGGGCACGGTGCACAAGTCATTTTGCTTTCAGGGTTTATGATCGAAAGAGTTCCCCCTTCATGCTCTATCTGTCCACCCTAGAAGGCTCCCCGTCTACCCATTCCCCTCTTCCACAGCCACCTTTTCCTTTCATCCCCAGTGCCTTCCATCCATCCTTCCATACCGCCGTGATTTACAGCTAGTACTCATGCGCTTCCTGGGAATTGATTTCCAGGGAACTGCGCCTTGTGCCCATCCTTTCTGTGGGGGCCATAACGATCAGGCTGTGGATCATTAGTCTGGACCACTGTTTTCCACTGCTCTGCTGGCTGGGCGCCATACATCTCCCCCCCTTCCTCCCGAGTCGCAGCCGCTGTTAAATTGCCTGTCCCCTTCCCTCCTCTTCCTTCTCTTCTACCCCCACCTCCCCAGCCCCAGTCACACCTCATGATCCTCATCTGTCCTCCTTTGCACCGCAGCATTTATTGAAAAGCAAGCTGCGCCGGAGCCCGAGCCAGCGGTGAGTGTTTATAGGCCATTCAGGTCCGAGGAAATCCCCCACGTGTTTTCTCCCATCCTCGCACGCTGACCTTTACCTCAGCGGACAGACACATGATACATCCTTCATGTTATTTGTGAAAGACAAAGTCACCGAATGACAAACAGCGATGCCATATCACTACAGATGGTTTCTCGTGACGGACTGGGGTAATATGAATAAGAAAGAGATGGAGTCAGTTTGTCATCGAGAGGGCATGAGGAGAGCAGTGGCGCTCATGGTTGAAAGGCTCTTATTACGCCCCCTGAGGAACAATATGTTCTGATTTGTTGCATTTGCTTCTTGACAATGTGCCAGAATTGAAGGCCTGATTGAGCTTCCAGGGGTATTTTGAAAGACCAAAGCCAGTATTTTTCCTTGAGTGCTCAGCAAGCTGCCATTTTTTTTTTCCTCTTTTCTCTCAGTCCGCAATCTCGAATTGAAGAGAACAATACATTAACACTCAGGTCTAACTCTAGTGCTAATCTCGCTCATTCAGTCTCAGGGCCACAATCACGCAGGCGACGATCTGCCACATTCACGCTGAACACTTCAATTGTTTCTTAAATGACAGATCTGGATTGGCTAAACAACGGCGCCCTGGTATTAATAAATGTTTCCGTGCCTCGGAGCTGAAGTCATCGTCGCTCACGTCTTAAGAAATTACAGCTCTGGAGACAGAAATCATCTCCAGCTGCCGTCTGGTGGTTTCAAGCTCTATTCGGCAGGATCAGTTTTCGCAAACTCACCCGTGTCTCACAGCTGCTTGGTTAATTGCATTTTCATCTGGTCAAAGAAGCATTTTGCTGTATAAAGAGGCCGAGGTAAAACAAACAGCAGCACAGACCAACAGCCTCAGCTGCCTCTAGTGGCTCTACACTGTGCCTCGGCGTTGGCAGCGAAAGCTTCTCGAACTAGAGCCTGGGCCTGGCAGCACCAACTGGCAGCGATGATTTACAACAGCATTTAAGTGAATCTAATAAGCAGAGTGAATGCTTCCCGTCGCTTTGGCATGGCCCGTGCCTGGGCCCTAATCATTCAAATATTTTGGCAAAAGCCAATGCCCCGCTCCTCTCCAAAAGAGAATAATGAGACACGGAGCTCTTAATCACAGCAGATCAGTTCAAATAAATGAAAAGAGAATCAAAAGCATTCTTTGCCGAGGCAGCCCCTCTCTCCGTCCAAATGAGCTGACAGAGGGCCAGATCTGGGAGATGGAGATTTACCCAGGAGATGGAGCAGATTTTCCATGACTCGTGAAGCAGCGTCTCACTCTGGCAGACGGGAAAAGTAGCTCTGGAAGCAGCTCATGTTCCATTTTCTTTAACTTGGATGTTCAAAGTAATTACATAGAGTATGCACACATATACAGACAAAACGAACACAAATATTCTGACCAGCCCAAGAAAACGATGCCCCGTGATCTTCGCAGCTTTTTAATCAAGCACTTTTTTCCCACACTTGTTCTCCTATCACACCTCAGACGCTTTCTGGAAACCCACGCAAAGCAACGCGGTAGCTCCGACACCTCATCCAAACTCAATAATTCACCATGCTTCCACTTGCCAATTCTTCCCTCTGCCAATCTGAAGGCCCTCCACGTACTCCGCTTGCTGAGACAGCGCTCTAACAAACGATGCTGTCAGTTAACAAGATGGAAAAACATTCTGTTAATTTTTTTCTCTCCCTCCTTCCCTCCCCTCCTCGGCGAAGGAGTCTTGATGTGCGGAGACGAGGGCTGGATCACAGCTTGCCTGGGGGAAGCCTGACACAAGACAGGCTGCCGCTGACATGATGAGCCTCGAGACTGCTGGCGAATTCTTGTGATGTCACTTCCCGCTCTCGACAGCTCTGACACCCTGGCGTGGGGTACTGGGGAGGCGAGGAATAGAGGGAGCTGCTGGAGCGCTGGCGGAGGTGGTGTTTGGGAGGGGGAGGCGGCGGCGGAGGCTTGATGAGAAGAAACACTGGTGCGTCGACTTCGCGGCTCTTCTGTTTTCTTTAATGTTCCCGCTTTTATCAGCAGTCGGAGCTGTCAGCGGTAATCACGCTTGTAGTGAAGAGCTGCGGAGACGATAAGCCCGGCCTGTCAGCGCCGCATCCACCGCGGCAGACATATGCTGCTGCCGCTCTCCGTGTCTTTCTTTATGCATGATGGCGTTCTCCCCAGAGAGAGGAGCGAGAAGAAAGCTCAGAAAAGAGGTGGATCATCCTCAGCAGGAAGATGGAGGGAAAACGATCATATCTTCCTTAAACTGGGGTGTGTTGTGTGTGTGTCATTTGTAACAGCAAAGTGATCCTATGATACATAGTAGAAGGATATTTCACAAATATCACAGCATAGGCACCCATATGTCCCTTAAGACATTACAGTGGTGAAACAGAACTAAGGCTCCAGACTACCTTTTTACATTGATTGCACTGGTATGTCTAACTTTATCATTTAGGAGCACCAGCACATAATTTAGGTGCACCCGAAATTTTTCACCGCGCCTATTGGCACCGCAATAATACATTTTAAGCATTTTGTCAGTTCCCATAGACCTACACTAAGGATTTCACGATACCAGAAATTTAGCAGTTGATATCAATACCAGTGAAATTCCACAATTCACTACCGATTCGATACCACGGTAAAAAACAAAAGTAAAACAATAAATCCCCTGTACTTCAACATCCACTACTTTATTAGCGTTTGCATACTAGTTTTTGTTAGGAAGTTAAGCAGGTCATAATTCCCTCTTTATTATCTTTTTTATATTGCTGTGAAAACATCTCCTTCGAACAACTGGATATATTCAAGTTTCTCGCCAAAAACGTCATTTTACGAGATTACATTTGAACATATTGTGATAACGTTAGAATTTACCTTCACCCAATACTCATCTTTACTGAATAGAGTATCATAGTGTAAATGAATGGCACCTCCTGTTAACTACCTCTTGTTCTGCCGATTTCAACACGGATTTGTTCACAATGTAGCATGATCAAGGAAAAATAGGGTGGGTCCCCTGGATGTGTCGATAGCGAGGCTAACAGTCTACCTACGGTACCGTCAGGTATCCACATGTTTACATATTACGTTGGTATAAGAGTAGCGTAATGTAATGTGTGCATTGCTAGTGATGTGGTCAAGCAATCATTAGAGCAGAAGTTAGAGAACGGTGAAGTTGCCTTGTGTTAAATGTACTGTAGTGTCAAACACACACACGCACTTTTGCTCTCCCAACTTGTTTTCAGGATTAGGCATGTTACCGGGGACCTGGTAGACCGGTAGTGGAGCGGTGCTCCTATGATGTTGGTCTGGGCTGGGCCGTTCAGGGCCGTGGACAGGTGTAACGGGCACCACTCACTACCTCTTTTCATTTTGAATTACCAGTATGTTTTATGGTTGTGATGTTGCTCGAGGAGGCGTAGGTTACAAGGCGCGGTTTGACACATACATAAAGACAAACCTGTCACGCGCATCGGTGCACCCAATAAAAATATTTAGTCGCATTCAACAGATTCTTGGTTGCATATGTGACCTAAATGGTTGCACTCTAAAGCCCTTAAAGGTAACTAAATTCTGATTGTTTACATGACCTTCAATGCTACCAACTTAGCGTTCCTCAAATTTCTTTTAAATAAAGATTATGAAAGAAAATGATGAAGAGACTTCGTCCAAAAAAAAACAGAGAGCCAAAACTGAGAGACACGCAAGTCTTGCGAGGAGACTAATAACCGTCACATCAATCCAAACAGATGATGACAAATGTGGCCTCATGTCAAAGCCAGTGCAGTCTATTTTATGGCTACAAGGCATCATCATCACAGACATGAATAGTAATTACATGCGCAGAACAACATGCAGGACGCTGCGGTCGCACCATGTGCGTGACAGGTGCCGCGCGACATAAATAATGGAACGCGTGGCAGTCAAATGTCGCCAGGCATTTGGTTACCAATTATCCTTCTCTTGTGAGCGTTAAAGCGTTGTGCATTGTTTACCGTTAACAGGCGTAATTGAATAATAATGCCCCGGCCCCACCTGTTCTCTCTGTGTATGGGAGATAGCTCTTTGGTTGGAATAAATGAGCTGTGCTCTCCCTCTTCCTCCCTCCCTCCTCTCCCTCTCTCGCTCTGACAACGGGGCTGCCCTCGCAATGGCCATTAAAATAATGTGGCCTAACCTGAGCAGGGGTTAACCAGCTAATGTCCTCAGTGGACATGAATAATGCAGATCGGGTTCCTAAACAAGCACACAAATGAATCTATAAATCACCCAGGTCAGGGCAATCTTATTAGCCCTCCCAGCCGCCCCTCCCACCCCCAACAACCTCCGTCCCATCTCTCTGTCTGATTCGTCCCTGTCAGGCTCCTGCAGAGGGAGCTTCCTTGTATAAACATGCAGTTAAATGTCCTGTTGGTTTAATAGGTAGGGTGTACACAGAGAAAGTGCCATGCAGAATTGAATGCATTATGCAGTAGCTTACCTGATCCCTTTTTCATACCGAGGTGTTTAAAAATACAACATGGTTAAACGATCAGTTGATGTCACCGTAAAAATAAATTCGGGCTCGTGTCAAAATATGGTGAGTCAGCCGTTTGCCTCTTGTCTTTTATTAAATCAGTTTGACATAATGGATGACACGCGCAGGGGGGATAGAATGTCAGTTGGATTATTATCTTTTAATATTCTGTCTAATCTCCTGCCTCTATCCAATACCTAAACACTGTATCCAGGGTTTCTCTAATGGACTACATTATTCTACATAGGTTTTCTTTAGGGCTGTCAATCGATTAAAATATTTAATCACGATTAATCACATGATTATCCATAGTTAATCATGAATAATCAAAATTAATGACACATATTTTATCTGTTCAAAATATACCTTAAAGGGAGATTTGTCAAGTATTCAATACTCTTATCAACATGGGAGTGGGCAAATATGCTTGCTTCATGCTAATGTATGTATATATCGATTATTGGAAATCAATTACCAACACAAAACAATGACAGATATTGTCCAGAAACCCTCATAGGTACTGCACTTAGCATTAAAATATGCTCACATCATAACATGGCAAACTCAAGCCCAACAGCTGTCAGTGTGCTGACTTGACTATGACTTGCCCCAAACTGTATGTGATTATCATATAGAACCCATTTTCATTCACATATCTTGAGGTCAGAGGTCAAGTTACCCATTTGAAAATGGCCATGCCAGTTTTTCGTCCCCACAATTTAGCTTAAGTTTGGAGCGTTATTTAGCCTCCTTCGTGACGCAGGTTGGGACAATGCGTTAAAGAAATTAGTGCAAAACAAATTTGCATTTATGCGTTATTATCGTGTTAACTTTGACAGCCCTAAAGACAATGTTTTATAATTTGTGTGGGCATTTCTCCATTTTTTTTCTTAAAATTATTTCTTGCCATACTCTGTATTACCAGTCCAGCACCAATTTTAAAAGAGGGCCTTTTTCTCAGTTTTTAAAACATTTATTGTTACTGCTGTAAACACATGCTGAACTAATGTTTTACCACAATGGCACTTGTGTTTTTTTTCTAATCCTCCTGGAATTGGGGAATAACCAGCGAATCATAATCAATGTGTGGAGCAACGCTGTGGGGACAATTCGAATAGAAAGCACTGAAATCTCACTTAATTAAAATAATGAGAAACAGGAAATAAACCTCAGCACTTTACTTCCCAGATGTTGCTGAAATTAACTGAGGAAAACAGATAAGTTCTGGGGTGAAAAATGCTCTACGCTGTCTCTGTAAACAGTGAGAGTGGATCAATATGGATTTTATGTATAGTCGCAGATGAATTACCGGAAAAAGCACAAACAGCCGTGCACTTAAATGCTTCTGAGGACTCCACTTGTGCTCTTGTCCCCTATTCATAACAATAACTTGCTGAGGGATCGGCATGAGTTTCACTATTAGTCCCAAGATTTAGAGGGTGACCCATCCAACCCCAACCAGTCAATATCAACACTATTATCACCTCTCATGCTGTGTTCAGACCAAGAGAGAAGCGAATTTACGCCTTGCTTTACTCGCCCGAGTTGGACCGCCGGTATCATTTGTGTTCATTCGCGCTAGACACACTGGAGAGGAGAAGGAGCTTGTCTCCATAGATACCAACAACTTTTCTTTCCGCCATTTCTGCCATCAACCATGGAAGAAATAACCACTGTTACTCCTTTGTACATGTGGAAGTCACAGATATGTCAGAAAACCAAACGCCGTTGTGCCTGGGTTCATAACATCAAGCGGCAGTGAGCCGTATTCACATACAGTGCCATTGGACTGATGGTATCTAGCAAGCTACACGTCGATACTGCAGTATGAACCCAAAATAAACAGATTGTGCTGTGATTCATTTGCAATAAACAGATCAAAAGGATGCCGAAATAACTACATAATAATGCAGATTTGTAAAAAAGTATGAATTCATGCTTTGTTAGGTCTGTCCGCGAGACGACAAGCAAACAACTTTTAAAATGCTTGTTTTCTGAATGGAGTTTGGATCGATCAGGGCCAGGCTATGCTAACATTGTAGCTGCTCCATCAACACTCAATATAACATCATTTAGGCGTAAATACGGCAGCAACGTTTTTGCAAATGGATCAAAAGTAAGCTGAAATAACAACATAATGATGCAGATTTGTAAAAAGTGAATTTCGTGTGTTCGCGCCATTCAAATCGCCCGGTGCAAATTCACGTCTATTCGCCTCTTTGCTTTGACTCTGTAAGTAATTCCAGCGCGCGAAAAATTTGCTTCTGTCTTGGTGTGAATGCACCATAAGAAATGCATCCTGTAATAACTCTTCCTACACGTCCTGTGGGTCTCAAAGATTGATCGTCAAAACCTAAAGCCCAACCCCCCCCCAGGGAAAGAGAATATGAACAGGCTCCTGGGAGTTAACTAGAGTGTTTGTATTAGTATGTGCATATGTGCAGTGATCAAGGAAGCACAGCGGTTTAGTTCACATAGACAACTAACCCCGTTTCATTTGTCAAATCGAGTATGCGCTCCTCCATACTCCATCAAACAAAGCCACTGCTAGCTCACAGAGTCATTTCCCTCTCTCCCAATTACAAATGAGTCCATTAGTGTGTCTGCAGTGAGCCCTGTGCTGTCTCCCAGTAATGGCTTGTGAGATTTCCATCATAATCATAATGGCTCCCAGAGCAGCCATGAGTGCAGATGGAAGGTCGCTCATAGGTAATGAGCTATCTCACCACCCAAAGGGCACATGTCTTTTGCTTTGTTATTTAGAACTGTATGCCTGGCATACGTGTGCTTGTCATGACACGTCTCTGTGTATGAAGATGAGGAGGCGGATGAAGCCTGGCACTGATTAACATCATGAAATTGATGTCGGGGCGGCGGCTAGATGCTAAATACCGTAAAGTCACTGAAACCAACGCATGGCAGCTAACACCACCCTCACATTAGTTTGCACGCTCACATGCTCGTCTCTTTCCTGCTGGCTGTGTGGCTGCGCAAAGCAGAAACATCATTACGGCGAGCGGTGTCAGTATGACTCACCTCCACTTGCCATTCGAAACGCATCATATTCTATTCTCTGACCTGGGAGCACGGCAGCCAGCACATCTGCATCTTCTGCCAATTATTCTTTGAGTGTTGGTCTTGGTAACATTTTCAGAGCGCGTGTGCTCACTGTACACAGTGAGCCGGGTTGTCTGCATAGCCACGGGGCATGTGGGACTGGTTGGAACGGGGCTGATACGACGCACGCTCTGCCCCATGCTTAATTGACCAGAGTGCTATGTGTTGTTGTGATGCGGGTCACATCAGTGAGGTGACCTGACATTTTCATGTATGATTCCGGTTTCATAAGAAAGCCTGTTTGTCTGACGCTTGTACAAGCTTTAGTATGAGCAATCAATGAAGGATAATCACGGTGGGCAACACTAGTCTCCAGAGTATTGCAGAGGAAGATCTGACCTAATTGTGTGCTGCTTGCTGGAGCCTTGTAAAGAGCCACATAATGATGCTCAGCAAATGCTATTGGTAGCCTTGACATGCGCCTGTATGGTATTCACTTTGATCTTGTAGTGCTTTTTTCTAACCAGCTTACATAGAGTAGTAGCCATGACTCAATAATTTTCTACATTAAGAGCGAGGCACAGCTACACTCTTAGAAATAAAAGGGGCTAACTAGAACCATACAGGGTTCGTCAGCTGGTCTCCATAGCAGAACTCTTTTTGGTTCCTGGTAGAACCTTTTATAAAGTTCCCCGTTTCAACCTAAACTAAGACTAAGAAAGAAAACTAAGAACCTTTTGAGGAACTCATTGCGTTACGACCGCAGGGACCAGGGTCTAAATTAAGTTCGAGGGACATTTTCCGGGTCAATAGGCATTTCCCAGTCAATAGGCCCTGGTCGGGGATAGTATTTTCTCATACTCTTAGTATTTTCTCATACTCTTCTATGGTGTAATCTTTCCACCCAGAACCCTCTCTGGAGGTTCCATCCAGAAACTTTCCACCTTCTTGGGCCTTTAAACAAAGATTTTTCAGAGCTTTTGCACCGCGAAGGCATCAACCAATCATGTTGTGTGGAACGGGTTGAGGTGCGCTTATATTTATGAAACAACTACATGGAGTCTCCATAGTCCGAACCG
Source organism: Sebastes umbrosus (assembly GCF_015220745.1). Classification (NCBI taxonomy): domain Eukaryota; kingdom Metazoa; phylum Chordata; class Actinopteri; order Perciformes; family Sebastidae; genus Sebastes; species Sebastes umbrosus. Next base: position 24,452,814 of record NC_051285.1, read on the forward strand.
AGACTGCAATCTTTATTACTCCTTTCAACCTTGACAAAGACAGATCAGACCAGGTTAGATCCTTCTGTTCTAACCTTTCACAATACAAACCCTCGACAACTAATATTCAAAAGCGAGTATTTTGTTCATTTTAGTGTTGTTTATTCGTCACGCCCCCGGTGTGTAAAGGCCTTAAGGGTGCTTACAAGAACCAACCAATGGGGTTCTACCAAGAACCCTTTTATATTCTCTTTTATATCCAATAGATGTTTCTCCACCCTAATCATGGTTTCAGTTTAACAGGTTAGCCTGGGGCCAACCACGTCCAGCAGCCTCGGGCCTCATGAGGCTCCTCAAGGACCGGGGCTGATCTGGTGCAGCGCAACCCCCAACAATCATGGTTCACAATCACAGTTTTTGGGGGTGTAGCAGGGATGATCTTTTAACACCCCATGCTTTCAACAATCACTGAAGAACCCTGTCTTGCAAAAAGGGTTCTCTTTGGATGAAAGGGGTTCTTAATGGAACCCTTAGTCTTACAAGGAACTGTTAAAAAAAAATCCTTTCTTCAAAAAAGGGTTCAAATGATTCTGGGCAGAACCTCAGAAGAATCCTTTTGGGAACCCTTATTTCTCAGAGTGTACAGCAGAGATAAAAGATTTCTCCACAACAGTCCTGGATGATCCACCATCTTACAACATAATATGCTCAATTATTAATGGTGGTTAGAATGATCCGTGGGCAGACCTCTAGGATTGGGCCTGCCCCCACAGTCTGGAAATTCAAAGACAGCTAACACCCCACTGTGCTGAATCAAAAGGAATGGAGTATTTACTGCTTATGCAGCCTTTTTGTACATTAGCCATTAGGGCGTTCTAATGATAGAGAAATATACATAAGGGTCAGCCACAGTTCTGCGCTTAAGTTCACGTGCTCCCGGGAGGTCTGCCATCTCCCTCTGCTTTAATTTGAAATCATTCAGAGGCAAAATGGTAGCCGTTTGATTTATCCCTTATTACATTGCTTCTTAAGAATCTGTCAGGCGGCCTCATGAATTCATTCATCTCCATAAGCTTTCTCAGCGCCACTTAGGCCTTGTGTAATCTGGGTGAGACCCCTTATCACTTCATTTGCACAAGCAGGAGACTATCAATTCCTGTCCAGTATCTGGGCCAGGGGAATTAGAGCGGAGGTGTTTGGATGTGTCCAGGCCAGGCTGCAGCAACAAGAAACTGATTACACGTTGAAACACCATGCAGGTGCTCCATTTCACACCCTATATTTACAATATTAGTGAGCATTAGTTAAATACATTTGTTGCTTTACTGCTTACACTCGTTTCAGTGTGGATCACCATCGACAGGCAATTTTCCACCATGAGTCATTGATGTATTGCCACTGTGACAAGAGAGACACTTAAAAGCATTTAGCTGGTGCCTAGCTGCACACAGCAGCCTCATAAAGCCAGACAATGGCTGGGCTTAATAAGAAACAGAATGGATCCCATGAGTGTGGAGGACCCATCAAGCTGGGGAATTTCATTTAATTTCCCCGGGGCCGTCTGTGTCTTGTACACATAATTAGAGCCCAACATGCAATGCTCCTTGTGTTTTGTCAATAATTCCCCACGGAGCAATCAGGACAAGGGTTGGACATGCCTCTGTGACCTGGGCTACTTGCAACAAGCTCAGCCACCTAATTACACCGCCTCTAACAAGCAGTGTGGTGGTGGTGGCGGTTGTAAGGGTAGGAAGTGTGTGGGGGGGGGGGACCGGCCTGAGCCCAGGAGCCGACAGCGTACAGCCCCTCCTCAGAGCCCCTGATGTCATTAGGATTGTTTGTGGCTGCCGCCATGCATGCTGGGACAGCGTTGTCATTCTGACAAGCCTGTTCTCCATTTTCCTCATTTAGGATCCTCTTCTTCTGTAGTGACTCACCGTCTCTGGTGGCTCACACAGCAGGAGATTAGGGATATGGTCCTCTACAGCAGTTATTATACTTTTCTGTAGTGTATAATAATCTATCTCATTTCCATGGCTACAAATATTGCTCGCCAAACAATCCTTGGAAGACTGTTTTAGTCAATCCGAATGTTGATTTACGTCACAAAGTCAATCAGTTAATGAGACAGTTACCATCATCTTCACATTTTGTTCAGTTAGAGTTGTTGCACTAACGGTATCATTTCCTGGAAATGCCTAAAACCTACACAAAGAATGATAAATAGGACACTAATCTAACAACTTACTGACTTCAAGCAGGAAGTAGGAGTACACATTGAAGCTCAAATATCAAATCAAACAAAAACATAAGAATGTAAGAGCCTGTTTGTGTGCATGAAAGCAGAAAACTATGTCACAGATCTTTTGAGGGAGAGTTTTACTAAATTTTAGGGCTGTCAAAGTTAACGCGATAATAACGTGTTAACACAAATTTGTTTTAACGGCACTAATTTCTTTAACACATTAACGCATTCTTGCGATTTTAAGTTGTAAAGGGTTCAGTTTTAAAGTGAAGATACTAGCATCATATTAAACTAGAAAACCTAAGGAATCCATTGGTACCAACCATGTCATACTAGCTTGTCACGAAGGACGCTAAATAACGCTCTAAAGAAAGGTCGAGGAAGAACTGTTATGGCCATTTTCAAAGGGGTAACTTGACCTCTGACCTCAAGATATGTGAATTAAAATGGGTTCTATGGGTACCCACGAGTCTCCCCTTTATAGACGTGCACACTTTATGATAATCCCATGCAGTTTAGTGCAAGTCATAGTCAAGTCAGCACACTGACACACTGACAGCTGTTGTTGTCTGTTGGACTGCAGTTTACAATGTTATGATTTGAGCATATTTTTTTATGCTAAATAAAGTACCTGTGAGGGTTTCTGAACAATATTTGTCATTGTTTTGTGTTGATAATTGATTTACAATAATAAATATATACATACATTTGCATAAAGCAAGTATATATGCCCACTCCCATGTTGATAAGAGTATTAAATAATTGACAAACCTCCCTTTAAGGTACATTTTGAACAGATCAAAAATGTGAGATTTATTGTGATTAACTGAACAAACATGAGACTAATTGCGATTAAATATCATAATCAATTGACAGTCCTACTAAATTTGTAGTCTGCGATCAGATTTTTACTACTTTATCTCTGCCATAGACTGCATTACACAAATTTGGTATAATTTACCATCTTTGTGTCGAGTGCACTGGGTTCGCTTTTGCCAGCTGACAAATCGCAGATAGAGAAATCCTGCTGTGGCTGCAGGGATTAAAGCCATTTTCTGTGGGTGAGCTGAGGTTGCTGTGGAGAGTGGAAAGACAGAGAGCCAGTCAATTCTGAAGCAAGTTGCCTGCAGAAATCCTTGGCTTGACAAAAGGGCAATGAGGGGGCAGAGGGTTTGTGCGAGAGTCACTGGCCCGGTTGCTGGGGGGGCTTATGTGCAGGTGAGCCGGGCCTTGACTGACATCCGCCGAGCGCAGCGAGAAAAGTTTAACCTTGGCGTGTCGGAGAACTCACTCTCAGCGGGGAGAGAGGGCAGATAGAGAGACAGCGAGGGATGAAGAGAGAGCGCGTGAGAGAAAAGAGATAGGCGCAGCGGAGGGCTTTCTGCATAACAACAACCAATTTTTTTTTTTTATAAGCGGCCCGTTTCCAGAGACACTGGTTTGAACCCAAGGTCTTACTCCATGCATTATTAAAGACCGGTAACTGGCAACACCGCCTCATAAATAGAGATGAGGACAGACACCCGAGGAGCCGGGGCGCTGCTCACTCTTGATCGGCCACAAATCCAGCGGCCTAACATGACCCAGAGGGTTCTACGTACGCAGGACGCCACGGCGCACTCCTCTACCCAGCAGCCCGTCATTGCACCTGACAAATGGCACCACGTGGAGTAAGTTCATTAATGCGCACGTCGATTGTATAAAAAATGTATGTGATTTAGTTTGACTCAACATGTTTGACATTGCTGTTTTTTTAGGCTTAGAGCTTAGGCTGATTTTAGCAGCGCTGCTAAAACAACATTAGTGACATTATTAGAAATATGGGGAGAGCTAATGATATGCTTAACAGATGGCTATGAAAATAGCAATCAGTTACCAAGAATAATATGCCATGCCTTCTATATCCTATTGATAAAGGAGTCTTGCTGCAGGAAGACTAAAGGCTGGCCCACACAAAAACATTTTTCAAACCTTAACAGATGTTGAAAATGTGAGAGAGCCCACACATAACGACATTATGTTAAATTCAACAGTTCTGTTCCTATAGTGTGTGGACAGCAACGATTTGTCCAGAACAGCACAACACACACTAACAGATTCCCTTCATGAACAACAAGAGTCCCAACTGTCCCAGCGATGTTAGTTTTTGCACTACTTTGTACTGAAAATTCACGATGGATGGATGGATGGATGAAGTCATGGAGACACGTTAAATAAACACCTGTGTTGTTGCCACAAATCAACAAGTTGGTCCTCCATTTCTGAGGTTCATCTTGCTACTACTTTATGCTTTGCGTTTTGCATTAGCTCATGCATTAGCCACGGTCGCCATGACGGCGGTGGTTGTCCTTCCGCTTCAGTCAGCTTGGTTCCCAATTGGCTATCGTTTTCCCATGAATTGAATATTTGGAAAGATAATCTTTAGAACCATCAAAAAATCAGGACGATTGTCAGGAATGGGAATTGGGTCTAAAATTGGCTTGATTCTCATATAGTGTGTGCCCTGCATTACTGTTATATCATGTGTGCACAACTTCAACAGTGGAAACTATATCTGCCACATTCTACTCTGACTTCGATATATACAAGACGTAACATTTCTTTAACTGTGGTTTTGTTTTCACTCCAAAGCCTCTCAGTATGTGGCCAATCTCATAAAGTCTTTGATATATGTACACAATTTGCCTGAGACATTTTTCTTTTCCAGGTCAGGAAAGATGGAAATGGATTTTTTTTTCTTCCACAGGAGCGAGCATCTCAGTCAAACAGCATATTTATGGTTTTTGTTGCTGATTGAATTATTTTCCATTCCCTGTGTTCTCAGCTTGCGATGGGAATTGAATCATTGCCTTTGAAACATGATTCACTGGTGCGACTGTTTTTTCTCTCCCCCCATTCAATTTCAAGGACTTGGCAACCTTGTTCCATTCAAACGTGTGCATTATTACCTTTTATTGTTGGCCATAAATGAATGGTGAGGTTGAGCACTCTAGAGGCAAGTGTAACACATTAGGGCTTGTATAATATCACGTCTCAAGGTGGGAGTCAACCTTCTACAAGCCTGTGTCTCAACATCAAAACTGCCGTGCCGAAAGCTATCAGAAGGCATCAGGAGGTAATCTAAAAAGCAATAGCGATGCTTTTTGTGGATGCAAAAAAAAGGTTTCGATTGCATTTCACATGCTTTTGTATAAAGGTGCTTTTGAGTTTACCAAAAAATAATCACGACACTGCTGTGTCAATGTAATCAGCATGGGTCCAAATACTTCAACCACAACATTAATAACCTGGCTTCTTTTGACCATTCAGCAAATATTTAACAGATCAACACATTCAACACATTAGAGTTAGAGTTTACACATTCCTCAGGCGCCTGGGAAAGGTCTCATATAAACTCAGACACGTCTGATAAATTCAGAGAAACAGGATGCCTTTTGAAACTGTAGGCACCTTGTCAGATTTAAAAACCGATCCTGCATACAGATTGAATGCCAATTGTAAGCTACTGAGTAAATAGTGAGTTTAGTGTTTCAGCAAATTGGAAAGATTTCACTTCAAATGATGTACTAATGGTGAAAATGTGAGTGCAGGATATAATTGCCAACGCAGTCTTATCTCGGTAATTTATTAGGACACAAAGAGGTCCAAAAAGCTGGGAAGCTTTAATGCCAGGTCAAGGACTTCTTGTATTTTTGTCATATCTAAGGATTTCCAATGCCTATAAGACCCTTTATAGACCTTATGTAACATATAATCATTCCTACCCGTCATATTTTGCCACACTATATTGACGCTGGTTGGGGGCAGCCTTTTGCGTTGTATCTTGACGCTGAAAGTTTGCACATGGTTAGGATTGTGAAACAATGGTGGTTAACATTCTGAAACAGTAGCGGTTAGGTTAAGGCAACAAAACTACTTTGTGAGGGTCAGAAAAAACATCATGGTTTGGCTTAAAATAAGTACGCTTGTAACGCAGCATAAGTTATGGATGTAACGTCATGAGACTCAGTTGCGTCGTATCACGTGACATAACGTCATCAGTAAAAATCACTCTTGGTCAACTTTTGGTTACACACGGGACACCAACACCGAACCCGAGTAGCAGTCCTGTGTTTGTTTGACCCATATTTGACGTATCAACACCTGCTTTAGGTGTTGGTTTATCAGTCTCCAGTTAGTTACATGGAAGGGCCTCCTTCATTTCGTAACTTCAATGTAAATATCGTAAACTATGAAGACTTGACGGATGGCACAAACGCAACATTAATGACATGTTGATTACTGTGCACATCTGAGGCTGTGAGGTCTAGAAAATGGTGTGCTGTGACAGAATGAGGAATTACCTGCTGGGACAATGAGGGGTTGCAAGCTGGAGTTAGCTACTGTAAATGGGTCACCGTGGATGTAGAGGAGGACGGAGGAGGGTCAGAGCCCCAGAGGAAAGCAAGCCTGCTCTCTTCAAGTCTCAAATCTTCTCTAAGGCAACACTGGCTACGCTGCTTAAACAACACAAGATACTGTTTTTTTGTGTATGTGTTGTGTGCGAGGATTCGTCACACTTAAAGTCATTTAGAGTGGTGTTATATTCAAGAAAGCAGGTGAGCAAAACCATCAAAATGATCAAAACAAAAGATAAAGCAAATTTCACCTTAACACTCAAAATGTTGAGGCGAGCTCAGGATGGGGGCTGTATTTCCATTTCCAATAACGCCAACAGTAAACTGCCTCCTCCAGCTTTAACAAGTGTAAATTAAGACAAAACAATCTGTTGGCGGTTGTATATCACCGACAGGCAATATAAATAACCTGTGAAGTGCATTGACAGGCTGACACCTTCACCTTGTGTCGCCATCTTATTTCTTATAGGAAAAAGGAAACATGGAAATTTATGTCAATTAGGCCGCTTCCATTTAATTACCAGGGTGAAATGTCTCTCGTCTGACCTTCTCTCCTGTGGCCTTACGCTCCACAGTGTCATTACTGTACCGCTGGGTGGATGGGCGGGATGAGTTGCACTACAAGGGAGGTTGGGAGACGGGGAGGAAGAAGGGGAGGTTACAGGGGGAGGACAGGCGCGTGGGTGTGTGTGTTTGTGTATGTGTGGGACTGTCTAGGGAGTGTTGCTGCCTGCTGACCTGGTCATCCATCAGACAGGGTCCATCCATCCACCCACCCCCACCTACTCCTCCTCCCTCCCCACCTCCCCCCACCCAGGGCCCATCAGCGTGGCTCTCTGCCAGGCCTGGAATCTCCACATTAATTTCTCATCTGTGGCACCCTAATGAGCTCCGCCTGCTCGTCCACCTCCGAGACCCTACTGATTATCAGACAGGGGGGCGACCATTTGTCAATGGCAAGAGGTGGCATTTACACTGCTGACCTTGCTGCCAAGGAGAGAGGAATCAGAAGGGGAGAGAAGAGTCGCAGAGAAAAGAAAAGGAAAGCAATCAACAGCTGTGGAGCGCCACGCTGTTAGCCATCACGAGCACTGCCACGTGTGGGATGATCTTTATTCATGGTAGTGAAGGTGGGGTGCTTTTACGCATTTAGTGACCAAATGTCCATCTATCTATCTGTCTGTCTGTCTGTCTGTCCTTCTTTGGTGAAACCTGCTTGAGGCGACAGACCTCGAGGTGTAATCATTTTCTCGCTTCTCACATCCACTTGTTAAATGACTTCTCAAAGGGGAATATGCTTGTTCCTTTTCTTTGTATCTCTGTTTGTGTGTGTGTGGAGGCGAGAGGTTGGCTGCACTGGTGAGCCGTGTGCACGCGCCTCAGAGGGAGCAGGGATTTACCGGTTATTGGATGGAGGGGAGCGGTGTAGGTCTGTGACACCCGCTAACCTTGGCCAGGGCTACTGGGACTCCGGGGGTATCCATCACTGTGGCAGCCCCGAGACCCAGACCGGGGGAAAAGCCACAGAAGTTGCCGGAGGGGGGGGGGGAGGGAAAAAAGCTAGTAAAAATTTAATGCACTCCGCAGAGCGGTCATGTCATACTTGGTTATGGAAAATAATCCCAGATGCCTGCAGTGCTAAAATGGAGCTGTAATGTGCTCGCCTCCTAACCCGGCCTGACAGCCATGATGTACGACTACCATTACCGGAAAATATCACTTCAACTAACCCGTGATCCGGCTCCGCTAAGGGTCATATTATCCATGAGGAACAAATTACACTCCCCCAAAGTAAATACAAATTTCCTACACTGACTGGGTACAAAGCACAGAGGGGGGAGGGGGCAGGCGGGGACGTTACCTATGACAACGCTCTGCAGAGTGACAAGGATGATAAAGTACATGACAAATCACTGGCTGACAGGGTACTCTAGTGCAATCAGCCTCAGCCTCGGCCTAGCGAGCACCCACTCAAGCCTGTAAACACTACTCTCTTCCTTTGGAGGGGGCAAAACACATAATCTTTTAACGCTGACAAGTTGCTCTCTCCTTTTTATTACTCATCCTTCCCACTGCGGTGGCGAGAGGGAGGGTTTGTGGGGGGGGTGGGAGGAGGAGGATATAAAATGGTTTTATGTACAGTGCTGCCGAGTGATTGAGAAACTCGACTCTTCCGCTGTAATTGCCTGAGGGCAAACACAGCAAAACAATAAAGGAAGGGAAACAGCAAATATATTACCAGTTCAGATCTTTATTTTATGTCAAGGACAAACAGGTTCTCTCGGCTGCTCTAAAGCACCCATTTAGATCCCTCGCCTCCAATAAGAGCAAAGCGCAGCAAATTACAGCACTCCGTTGCATGGCCATTAATAAGACGCAAAGCGTTTTCAAAATGGCATTTACAGCTTGTGGCTGCTGATAGAGCGAGTAAATAACACTTACGAAAGGTGTGGTCTCTATAAAAAAAAAAAAAGCCCGGAGGCAGGGGGAAGAGAAATAAAAAAAGCGACAGAGTGATAAAGTCCTGCAGATTACGACACAGAGTCATTGTCTTCACAAAAGGCCTAAGTAGCACCGCTGATGAAGAGTTAAGCTGGAGAAAGCACTTGAGCAGTAGCAGATATTCATACTAAACTATTTGACTGGCAGTTTCAAGGTGCCACTTACTAGCAAAAAAATCACTTAAGCATTAGCAAGTCCAGACAGAGTGAGTACCTGAGCACTCTTGACAATATTACAAAGACTGCAAAGACAAGGTGCAGAAATTTGCCGATCAGAAAAGATTAATGTGGAGTGAATGTTCCGGTGCATACATTTTTGAAATGAAAAGTGCATAACGTGTTTTTCTGAACGTGTGATACTTTACCCCCCCAAAAAGGATATAGAGAGGGGTTTCAAAGCTCTGGATGGTACACATGTAGACGCTAAAGGCCCTGACACACCAAGCTGACGGTCGGCCGTCTGACAGTTTGGGGTTGCCAGTGAGCGTCTGTCGATCTAGTTTTTGGGGCGTGTCCCGCACCGTCGCCTCAACGACATGTCCATCTGGAATGAAGCTAAGTGGTGAGTGAGAGTGGTGTGAAAATGACGCTTTGTTTCATGCAGAACGTATGTGGTAATTGGTCGTTGGCTGTCGTCTTTGCGTTGTGTTCGAGTGCAATTTTTTGGCCAAGACAAAGTCGTCGTGTGGCAACGCAACCGGTGGCCTTTGTCGCCGCTCATTCTTTGATGTCGGGTCGGTGTGTCTGGGCTTTAAGGGAATGTTTCACAGCACTCCTAAATGGCCTCAGATGGTGGGACACCTGTTGGTGTTAACTACACCATGAAACAAGGCAATGTTACTGGGGCTTTGGTGGATGCACATCATGAAAGACACCTGAGGCTGTGGAGCTCTCCTCAGTGTGCTCTCCTGCCAGTAAAGCGGAGCATCGTAACTGAGAAACAAGCTGCTCCAAATGAACAGGCCGGTTCTGCCTAGACCTAATAAAAATGACCACCTGATCCTGCCTGGATCCACCAACAAGGAGAGGACGAGTGCGAGAGCACATTTCGCCGACTGTCTGGGTTTCAGTAGTGGAAGGTGGGCCAAGCCACACGACAGCAACAGACAAACGTGGAAACCCTCGCCAGCAAAAGCTTTGAGAGGTTTCTGGCCCCTCGGCAGGCCTTTTTGCTCGCATCCTGCTGCCAATTTAGAGACCACGTGACTCCCATGTGGCCCAGTGTACAGTATAGGATGAAAAGAAGGCAAATCATCCCATTTTACGCTTGCAACATAATAAGAATGAGCTATAAATAGTGAGGCACAAATATATAAATGCAATTTCTGTGGGATTAGATGAGGAACCAGACATAGAGACACACAATCAACCACATTAAAGCTAGGGTCGGTAATGTTAAGAAACTAGCAAGAGTACGCTACATTTTAAAAATTATCCAACCAAAAAACAAAGCTCAGTGTTGCCAACTCTTTTCCAAAGAAAGTAGCTAGCAGCACTAGCTCCAAAAGTCCCTAAATCTAGTCACAAAGTCGGCAACACTGACAGTCCATCCCTTCAGGCCTCCCTCCAAAGCCACTTATCATTATGAACATAAACAACGAACATGGCTATGGTTAGTACTCACAGCTTTCAAGCAAGCAGCTCATGGAAGACTCCTGTGATGCGCAATGAGTGAAGAGTTCATCTCATTGAAATGATCGGATGGGATTATTACAGTCCAGTCCTGCGACAGCCACAGATACCAGATATTTGGCTGGACCGCAGAGGGCCAGCCCTACAAATATGCAAAAGTCTGTCACTGAGTGACTGAGTGAGCGATGAAGTTACATGATTAGTCGACCGATTGTTGGAGTTTCCTCCTTGGCCGTTGCTCTTTCACAATGAAAAGGCGGGAACAGTCCTTTATGCTCAGGAAACATGGACAAAGCTGTGAAACTAGACGATCTAGTTCTAAAATGAAACCAGATTCAGCAGTGGCATAGACTATTTCTTGCTTAAAATGTTTTCAGAAGTAGATTTTAGTGGATTGTTTAGACGGAATAACAGAAAGTTTATGAGCCATGTTGTTTCCTGTTTGAAAGGGCAATCAGAAAACCAGGACCAATCAGGTGCATTTCACAATAGGGTACGTCACCGCTTGAACAGCCAGTTGAGTGGAGCAGCGCGTCCCAGAGTGTCCTCGCGGGAACCTGATGGACATGTACCGCTGGATTTAACATTATAGACATGACCACTGACTATTTGTGTAACAATTTAGCCACAAATTCACGGACTGACCAGACACGGTCCAGACATATACTTTCACTAAGTCCTGATTTTCTTTTTTTTTGTCAGAGCAATTGATTTATTGATTGCTGAATGCTCGGGATGTAATGAGAATTTCAACAAATATATAACAAAAATGTTTTTCAGTAACACTACCAACCCTAGCTTTAATTATTATCACGCATACAGAAGTATTTCTGTCACATTTTGCACATATAATATATAACTTAAAGGCAGAAGTATTCACCTTTCCCCTCTCATGATCTGAGCTCTGATTGGATTGCTTGATACTGGCAGAGAGAAAGGAAGACCAGTGGTAATGGGGGCCTTAGCAGAGATGCTAATGACAACGCATACAGAGCTAATAATACCAGTGTTGTGTGACGAGTGACTGCACTGAGCCTGCCTCCTACCTGTCTCCCACTATGCCATTAACATGTCATGTTGGCGAGGGCCCGTCCTACAGGTCACTTTATAATGAGCAAATGCTCTGACAGCTTCCAACACACTCGCACACAAACACACTCGCACAGGATTGTGTGCACACACACTCTGAGATGCGAATAGCTGTCTCTTATCAGAGTCTGGCAGCTCCCGCCGACACGGCGGAGGCCTTCTACACCGGGCAGAACATGATTTCTCCTGGGAACACTTTTTCCATTTCCTGCTTTTGAAGGGGGAACTAAATAAGCCACGTTTGTCCTCATCTGAATACATTTGACCCATTAAAACGACTCCGCTCTCCCGCGCCCTTCGCCGCTGCCATGTTTTAAAGTAGACCACGTCGCCCGCAGAATGCAAATGACAACGTCGGCAGTGGGCGTAGCGCGCCTGGCGCCTGGCAGGTGCAGATAGTGGCAGAGGTGACGTGGACTGAGGAAGGGGGTAAAAGTGTTGAGTGAGAGCTCCAATTACTCCCTCACATTGAGGAAGAACACATGAGTCAGCCCCTGTCATAGGGGTCCCCTATTTACTAATTCACTCCTCTGTTACTTTAACACACAATTAATCAATGACAGGAAGGTGTAGTCGGAGCTGTTCATCAGGAGCGTAACGTGAGCCAGGGTGAATTAATACAGTCACTGGGGGCCGGATTACAGTTTACCGTGCTCCCTCTCTCTTCCCGAAACAAAAAGGAATTGCCACCGAGACAGGAGCAATTTAAATCGACAACACTGAGTAATGACTCAATTTGCTGCACAGTCTAAACACCACAAGCAAATGGCATTACTAAATCATTAGAGTGGATCTAGATCTCTGGGTAGAAGTCACTGGATGATATGGCTGCTCTTACAATCTATGAGGTGCGCTCAAACTGTGAGTACCTGGATATTATAAATAGAGCCGCACCGAATACTAACAACAAACTTGTAGATGCACCTGGATATCATTATCCATAAACTTTGCTTTGACCAAAGCCAATATTAAAAAGGTACAACTGTACTTTTTAAGACAAACAATGTAGGTATACTAAGACAGCGTATTAGGACCATTGTAGGTAAAAAAAACTATAAATTAGGGAGCCGGGGGTTGAGGGTAATATTCAGAGAAAATAACAATCTGAATTTCTGAGATCAAAGTGGCTAACTTATGAGAAAAAGCAGGGTATACCAGATGTCCCTCTCCCCAGCGAACTCTAAGGACATAATTCACCATAATCTGTAGTTCAACACAAGGGATTAAGTTATGTGTCTTTTCTGTGTTGTTTCACACTGACACAGTGACAGTTGGGCACAGTGCCTTCAAAGCGCCAGTGTGTAACTATGGTAATGCAATGTGTTCGGAGCAATGACATTCAGACGGTGGCTGGCGTTACCATGGTTTTTCATTGAGTTTTTTTCTTTCAAATGTATGACTTTATAATCTCAGAGAATATTCAAGTTTTTTTCTAAGAAATTTGTAACACTGGGACGACACGTCTATCTCACAATTCGATACTATCACAACACTGATTCAATATGTATTGCGATTTTTAAGTATTGTGATTCGATTACCAATTATTGCGATTTTTGTTAATTTTTTTTAACACTAGACCATGGGAAAAAGTTGAATCATACACTTTTAGGGACATTTATTTTGGAAAATATTTGAATTAATACAGTAAAAATCTTTGATTTTCAGCATGTATGTAGTCAAATATATCAGTCATTGTCACAAATTATCTATTAAATTCCAGCAACCCAAAAATCAAAGAATAAAGACAACTTTTTCTCGCAAGTTTATGACTATAATCTTGGAATTTCTGAGTTTTCTCTTGGAATATTACCCCCTTCTTCAGCTCCGTAATTATTATTTTTTTTAATCTAAAATGACCCTAATACGCTGTAGTAGTATACAGTATGCCATGATGTTTTATACATCTATTTTTATCCATTTCCATTGCTATCCAGTTTGAGAATTTGGTCTTGCCAACAGAGAAAAATATGTTAGCCTTGTTAGAGAGGCAAAAACATAATTGGGGTGAATCAGGCTTAACTTGACATCTTCAAGAGACAGCTGAAAATGAAAATAATGGAGCATACAGTGTTAGACTCTCCTAACCATCTCCATCACAGTTTTAGCTCTGCCATGAATATGCTGTATTTGTATGCACTTTGTTACCAACAAAAATGTTTCCCTTCTTGGCACTCTTTAGCTTTTTAACCTTGTTAATCCTTTGTATTGATTTGTAGTATTTGCAATTACAACTGTGTCATTTTGTTTTGCTTATGACCATGTGTCTGTAAAACTAATTTTCTGATAGGTGTGAAATATGGTTTGTGCTTTTCAACCCTGTCTCCTCCAAAATTAAATTCCCATACAACTCAACTTGATTCTCAATTACGTTTTGAGGGAAATGTATTCTCTCCAGGATTACGGTCGTAGTGTTTAACACGTGGTTAACATCATAAAGTGAAACAAAACAAAAACGCAACAAATTACTTATGTTATGTTTAGTGAAAACATCACGGTTGGGCTTAAAATAAGTATGTTTGTTATGTTTTTTAAAGCTAGCGTTGGTGATATTCTTAAAAAACTTTGACTTTGGTTTCACACGGGACACCGCGGACAGTTTTGTTGTATGGGAATGTAATTTTTAGGAGACCAGGCTGGTGCTTTTACAGTCCCAAGATGACAAGAACAAGCAATCCAGGTGACATTATTACCTTCCCACATGCGCTGTCATCAGGCAAAACTTTCAACTTTCAAATCAACATATACTGTATCTCCTGGTCCATTACTCATGCACACATATTTCCTGCACAGATTCTGCTCAAGACTGCAAGAAACATCCTGAATTTAGTGATCTTTTCCATTACGCCAACATTAAGCCAAGCCTTGGTTAGCCCCACACAAACTCATCAGAACATTTCTAGTGAAAAGTTCTAAATCTGTAGAACGTGTGTCTTGGTGACCGATTGGGTTTCCCTGCAAATGTTTTTATATCCTGTAAAATTGCATCAAAAGTGAGAAAAGAACCAGGATGGTATTCCAACACAGGAAGATGCTATAGATCTTGACAGTTGGAGGTGTTATAAGCAATGAAGGGATTGTGTTACTTCTAATTAGGAAAAGAGTGTGTCTCAAAAACAGACAGACAGGCAGATAGGTAAAAAGATAGTCAGACAGATGGACAGATAGACAGACAGATAGACAGATAGACAGATAGATAGATAGATAGATAGATAGATATGGAACAAAACACAAGCACTGCACTTAATACTTAGATATGCCAGTCAGTGCTGAGCTTTAAGCAAAAGAAAGCCTGCACCCCTAAGCCCTGGCTGTCACAGTAGTCTCATTTAAATGTCATCTAAATCCTAAAAACCCAGAACAGTTTGATTTAGATTTTGCACATCATTAAGTCATTTATAATTAATGCGCAGCTAATTAAGGCTTTCTCATAGTTATTAACAGGATGTTTAATTCTAATTACATTAAATTCTCTGCCCTAAAGAAAGTCTAATATTTGAATCTTATTGAAACCCGGTAAAGGATGCCTGAAATGATCCAAGCACATTTAATAGTATAGGAAAAATCACAGTAAATGGCAGTCCTACCTTGTCATCTTGGTCAGTCTCGGTGTCACACTGCAAAAAAAGAAAAAGAAGGTGAAAATGAAGAATTATATGTATGCATTCATGTTTAATAACTGTCCTCGATTCTACTTCAACACACATGGGTGCCATAATCTAATTTAACTTTGCATATGGCATATCTTATCAGCTCTTTAATGACAAACTTATCACAGACTCCTATTCAGAGTCTGAATATCATCAGATCACTTCATTAGCTGACACAAGCACCTGCATGTGAAACAAAGCTAATTTCTCAGAAGCAGCCGTGCCCTTGTTAACTTTGAAACCAATGTGAGATTCAGACGGAGCTGGAGTCTTTAACCGCCACTAGAATTATAATTCCATGATGTGTGTTCCTGCTCGAGGCTGGGAATGGAGAAATGGCGAGGAGAGGAAGGAAACTTTGTAAACGGAGGGAGGGAAAAAAGTGGTTGGATTTCATTTTTTCTTTCCAATTTCAATTTCAAGGTCCACTTAATTCTTTATCAACTAATTAGTGTGATGCTGGGTGACTGGCGGCCCTCAACGTTGTGCATATGGCTGAGGTGCAGAGAAGCACTGGAGTCGGTAATGAAGAAGGCACTGGGGGGGAATATGGGCAGGGGTTGGCACAGTGTGTGTGTGTGTGTGTAGGTGGGGGGACTGGGAGTGCAGGGAGGGGTTGGTGGGTGTCGATTAAAGTAGGGAGGGAGTGAAGGAAGGGGGTGCAATGATTGACAGCCCAGGGAGTGAGCGACAGAAGCCGTTTTTTCTCTTTCTCTCCTTTTTTTTCTGCTTCCATCTCTTGTTTTTTTGCTGATCCTGAGCCCTGCAGAGCTCAAAAGTAGCTGGCTGGGCTCGTGGCTGCTCCGTTTCTGAGGCTGGACGGTAAAAAAAGGGGGCCTTGCGAGCTCAGCAGGAGCATAGCATCCAATTTACAGGCCTGTCCCACACGGCCCCAGGGGCCGCCCGCGGCACACTGCCATGATGGTCAGCTCCAGCAGCTCATAAATTATGCAGAGGCAATAAACGCACTGGGCAAACACTCCTCAGACGTTTCCCCGCTCTCCATTTCTCTCTCACTCTCCTTTCTCCACCACCCACGACATTCCATCCCCCATTTTAATACAGTGTGCAGAGAGCCAGCGAAGATTGTCAGCTGGAAGAATAAATAAGGGTAATGACAGACGAGTGCAGATTCTGATTACACGTGAATGTCTGTGTAATACAAAAAGCCGCACACTGTGTGCACATCTATTCTGGCTCGTGAATAAATAGGCGTGTCGGACGCGTATCGCTCTCTCTCTCCCGCACAGGACTGACTAATGCGGCGGCAAGCGAGATCTGATGAGCAGTATTAGCCATCTCAACTGCTTCCATGTATTCAGGCCTCTCAGAATGTGACAACAGTAATGCGACCGAGCACTCATTAGCTGCCTCTCTGCCTGTGCACACTACACACCCGGGAACACAGGCATGCGAGGGGGTTCAAATAATGGACATCATTTGAGTTTTTCCACTGTGTTGTGATCCGTGAAAAAACTCTACCAGCCTTTCTTTCTCGTGTTCCCTTTTTTTCTCCTCGCTCTCCCTCCTTTCCCCGTTCGCTGGCTGTGCAGCCAATTGCTTTGATTGCCGAGATAGAAGCCGGCTGGAATGACTCGCCCTTGCTTGTGAAGCAAATGGAACATGCTAATGGAACTCATCGTATTACCCGATGCAAAAGTGCCATAGCTCATTACTTTAAGATAAAAGGATATCATTGTAGACGGCGAGCAGAATTGACTTTCTGTGCCGCGACTTGATGATGATTTAATCAACTGCTCTCTTTCACTTCTCATCCCCGCGCCTGTCGCTTTCGCAGGTGCCACTAAACGAAGCACTCACACGGCTAGTGGGGGGAGAGAAAAGAAAAGAAATTGCTGTCATTATTTTTTTTTCTCTCCCTCGGAATAGAGGTATGCAAATTTCCCAGAGCGACAAAGGGTGGAAAAAAAGGGAAAACTTAATAAAATGGAAATACCTTTATAATGAGCAAAGTAAAAAATCCTGAGATCAAGCCTGACAGGCGAGGGCAGGCGATTTGATCGTCCTTACAACGCAGGCGCCAAAGCTCCCTTGAACTCGGTGCTCAAGCATAGAGCAAAAAGTAACAAATAATAACATCTCTAAAAGAAAGAAAAAAAAAACAGGCACACAAACAAGTCGGTAGCTGTCACTCACTGATAAGTGATCATAGTGAACTAATGCGTCGCCTCATGCATAAAGCAACCTGAGGCGGGGGAGAAGAATCCCTGCATATCTGGAGTTTTTCGGCTCCTCGTATTTCTACTTACCGACTCACAGAAGCAGACGGAAAGCTAGAAAGTCTCGGCTTTCGCTCTTGGAAACGCCAGGAATGACTGGTGCACCTCATCATTAATAACCAAGGTATTGTTTTAGGAGGTAAGCAGGAGCTCAAACGTTCAGTTATTGCTACTGACGGGTGAGTGTATAAATCTGCAGAGCTACGGTTAACTGTAATGTCAAAAACACTTTACACCAATCCTGGGAGGCCGTATCTAATGAAAAGACATATGTCAGAGGTTTAAAACGACTGACAAAAATGAATAGATTATAGTGTGGAGAGAGAAAAAAAACACAACAACAATGGTGCTATTGAGATCAGTGGAGTTAGCTTTCTGACAGGCGGTAGGAAATGGGTCTTATTTAAAGCAACAGTCATGTACAATAAGGAAACCATTAGTCCTGGGAGGGGGCTGACAGAGAAAAGTGATACTCTACCCCGGCCCGCTGCTGTTTACACAGGGCCGGCATTATACAGTACAGCTAGACCCCAGTGTTAAGTTTAAGTAACACAAGAATGTCAAACATTAGCGTCAGCTCTAAGAGCTGTTGATGTTGGCCTGTATCCGGAGCACTTCTGATTGCCGCTCTGCTCTCACGCGGGCCTCTCTTTTGGCTGAGTGCTCTTTACAAATTTCCCTGCGCTCCGTCCAAGCATCGAGCCTTTTGTTTATATTGGTCTGGAAGCAGGAGTCAATTATTCTTGTCCTAAATCCTCTCCAGCTGAGAGTAATGCTGGCCCGATACAAGGGGAAACATACGGAGCCACGGGCGGAATGCTAAACGATGCAGCTACGCTATAGGCCCCAGCAGCAGCAGGGCTCACCAGAGTCTCCGGCTAGAGCTACCCGCAGAAAAATGTCTGCACTAAAAGAGGCAACCACATCACACAGGGATGCGTGCAAGGCAAGTATGCCGTGTTCCCGTTTCCAACATAACCTTCTGGAAATCCACTGGTCCACAAATACTAACAGATGTTAAGTCAATCAAGAACAAAATGACATGCATAACCGATAATTCTGCAGGTTTGCGTTTAACAGGCTTATTATAATTTCACATCTCCAGTGTTACAAGTTGTCTCTAATGTAATATTTTCTGAAGTCGGGATCTGTGATGGATGCGTATTGTCGCCCCCATGAGTGACATTAGCCTCAGGTTATGCTGGTTGCTATCCGTGACCTTAGAATTAATTATGGTTGATATGGGCTTCATTAAAGCGCCCCGCTGCACCGAGGATGGTGTCTGTTTATCAGGCTGAGCCAGGTAGTCCTGCAGGATGGCTGAAGGGGTTAAAGCCCAGGGAAGGAGCCAACCCGCCTGCATGCCTGGGAGCTACAAAGACAGCATGAAGGATGGCAGCCATCGCCAGGGTCAGCTATGACGGCGCCAATTTGATGTGCCGTCGTCGAGGGCTCCTCGTTCCCCTCCTCCTAACAGCTCCTTCCTGATATAGCTGCGCGTCCTGATGGTTTTCTGATGCAAACAGTCACATGGCAAAATGGTTTTCTCCCCTCCCGCCGCATCCTCCTCCATCTGCTGTTGGGGCCTGGGTGCCGCCGACCGCCTGCCTGTCACAGCGTGCGTGGAAATTAGCTGGGGAGGAGGTGCTCGCTTGTGCTAATTACATTTTAATCATTGGAAATGTGTTGGCAAATCAAGCCTTGATTGCCATCTTGGAGCCCAGTGCTCCTCTCTGCAGGTTGGTGGATGGGGGTGGAGGGTGGGGTTTCGCGGGGCTAGAACGCGGCTGAGCCCAGACTCGCCAAGCTGGACGCCTCGCTCTCCGCCACGGCTTGATATGGCGGCACGCCTGGCCTACCGCTGGGTCGGGGCTGTGCCGCATTATTCATGGGGAATAGAGGAAGACCAGCATGGCGAAATGGGGGGGGATCTGTGCCATGCTTATTCTCAAATCCCCCACTCGCACCTCCCCGTATCCCTCTCTCTTTCTCACCCACACATTACACAGTCTGCCAGTCGCGCCACTGTGAATTGAGGAACAACAAATAGAGCCGGGCAGGAGGAGACTGATGAGCTCAGGGTTTGCTACACAGCACCTGCTTTGGCACACGAAGCTGGAGCAGCAGGCCCCCGTCACAATACGCTCACAAATTACTTTCTTATAACACAGAAATTTAAAAAATTTAGACTTTTTCAGAATTAAATAAGAATAATCTTAATGAGAATGGTGGATACGTGTTGCTGATTGGAGATGCAGATATGGTACCAGAAACACCAACATGGCCGCCGGCTTCATGCAGCTCCTTCACCCATTGTGTCTTGTTATTAATGATGATCTGCTCTGGACAGACTTTCTGTTAAAAAACCCCTTTTCCTTGATACACCACAGACTGGCACTGTTTTTAGGTTCATTATGAGTGTGAATCAAACACACACCCAAACATACAGTGGAGCTTCACACTGTAGTGAACCTCAAATAAACTAAAGACCAGCAGACACACATTTCATAAAAAAAAGACAGTTAAGTAAACACACCTAAAAGTTCAGTGAGTGGAAGGAAATTCAACATGACATGCCTGACTGGGACAGATCATTAAAATAAGCAGGGTTTCTGAGGCGATGACATCCAACATCTAATTTCCACAGCGTCTGCTTGATGTCGAACTGTCATATGAAAGTATGGCAGGGGGAGAGAAGAAAATCACGAGGAAAAGAAAACAGCACAGCTTGAGTGTTTGAGACAGTCTATACGGCCACGTAAGGCAAACGCCTCTTTTCATTAGCCAAGAATGTTTCGCCAGGGAGGACCAGACTTCTGTCTGGACTAATAGAACCGGGTCTGATCCACATGTGCAGCACTGGCCAAACGCAGCAGGCCAACATCTGAATGCAATTTCCCTTCAAATGTTAAACTTTATCCAGTAGATATTCAATTCGACCGCAAAACCCTGGATTCCACTCACTGGGGCAGTGGAGCTAAAGGAGGGACGGCGGCGGAGGAGGAGGGCAGAGAAATGAAGCCTTCCATAAAATAATAAGAACTTTATAGTGTGTGACCTCTGGTTCCAATACTCTGGAGTACATTCTTTTTATGTTTGATTTCACTGGAACGTGCCAAAACTTACTGAGAGGATGTTTGAGAGAATTCTCTAAACCTAACCTGTGTTATTATTAAAGAGGGACTATTATGCTTCCTCCCCCGTCCAAAAAAAAAGCCGAGTCTGCTCTGATTTGTCAGCTGGCCTAGTGTTGTGATTGGTCAACCGCACCTAACTTTTCGGACTCCACTTCAGCTTCACTCTAGCTACCTTTGTTTGAGGGCGTGTCAAACTGGCCGTGTTACTTGTTAGTGTGTTACTTGGTGACATCACCACGTTACAGAAGAAAAGGCAGGACTTCAATCAAGGTGTTTCAGGAAGTTCAGGAGCAGTGTCTCTGTGGGGGAGAGGAACTCCCTTTGGCGTGGACTTTGGGCTTCAGAAATTTGCAGACCTTTTACATACTCAAAAAACTATAAGGGCTGACAATTGATTAAAATAATCAATCGCGATTAATCGCACATTATCTGTTCAAAATGTACCTTAAAGGGAGATTTGTCAAGTATTTAATATTCTTATCAACATGGGAGTGGGCAAATATGATTGCCTTATGCAAATGTATGTTTATATTTATGACTGGAAATCAATTAACACAAAACAATGACAAATATTATCCAGAAACCGTCACAGGTACTGCATTTAGCATAAAACATATGCTCAAATCATAACATGGTAAACTCAAGCCCAACAGGCAACAACAACTGTCAGTGTGCTGACTTGACTAGGACTTGCCCCAAACTACATGTGATTATCATAAAGTGTCTGTAAAGGGGAGACTCGTGGGTACCCATAGAACCCATTTTCAGTCACATATCTTGAGGTCAGAGGTCAAGGGACCCCTTTGAAAATGGCCATGACAGTTCTTCCGCGACAAAGTTTAGCGTCAGTTTGGAGCATTATGTGGCCTACTTTGCAACAAACAAGTGAGACATGGTTGGTACCAATGGATTCCTTAGGTTTGTATAGTGTCATATGATGACAGTATCTTCACTCTAGCTTTCAAATTGAGCCTGCTACATCCTAAAAATTGCAAGTTGTGTTATGTGTTAAAGAAATTAGTGGTGACAGAACAAGTTTGCGTTAACTCTGACAGCTCTAAAAACTATATAACACACTAAAGGAAAGGGAAAAAGCACAAAAGCATAATATGACCCCTTTAATTCCAGATTGCAAATCTCTAATGGTTCTCGTTATAAGAGCACCAATAATGTCACATCAAGAGAGTGGGCTGAAAAGGGACTCCATGCTGAGGTGTGAGCAGAGAAACGACAAGGAGCACTGTCTGAAATGCAGACACATTCACACACTTCTGGGTGCCTGGGATGAAACGCTATGTTCACAAGGCATACAAGTGTATGTGTGTGTGTGTGTGTGTGTGTGTGTGTGTGTGTGTGTGTGTGTGTGTGTTGCTTTCTGTTGGAGTGCGGAGGAAGGGAGGACATTTAACTCAACCGGAGATGTGGCGGCGTACTACTGAAGTGATGCTTGGCAGAAACAGATGTTGCCGCAGGGTAAACCTCTCTGTTGATCAGTCCCATCCACCCACCCACCCAACACACACACACACACACACACACACACACCTGACAAGGACCAGGGTAGGGAGGAAGGAACAGAGAGGTGCAGCACTTTGCTTTCTTAAAAATCCATTTGTTACACAAGCAGGTTCAGTATCTCTCCTTCTAGAATCATCTCAACGCGGTTCTACAGGCGCCTGGAGGTGGGAAGTGTTTACCGGTTATCTGATAGAAATGGAAAAAAACAACATAAGACACAGCCGCAGCACACAAGTGTGGGCGCATACACAAACACCCACAAACACACACCTTGCCTCACCCCAACCCCTTCCATAAGCCAGTAGGGGACTGAGGCACAATGCAGATGCTGGATTAATCAAAGATTAATAGGAGGATTTTGAGATAATTACATACATCAAATTGCGTTGTTTGTGCGGTTATGGTGACTCCCCTGAGATGAGTCCTCTTGGTGTGTATTTTAAGTACCCCACATGCTAGACATTAACAATGATGCGATTTGGCGTCTTCATTACGGCAATCTGGCCTCACACATAAACAATCAATTTAGTAGAAGGCTCCTAAAGAAGCAGAATTTCCTGTGTATCGTAAAGAGAAGCTGGAGTTCTGTAAAACAGGAAGTGGGCTGTGTGTGGAGTTTTGCGTGGGTGACTAGATGGAACTGAACAGGCACATCTGCCCTGTTCTCATCCTGAGATGTTGGAAACCTCTGGTTGAACCTCAATACTGTTTGGTATCGACTGAAATATATATATATGTATATATATATATATATATATATATATATATACATATATATGGCTGTCAATCAATTAATCACAATTAATCGCATGACTGTCCATAGTTAGTAGCGATTAATTGTCGCGGATTAATAAAAAAAAATGTTTTATCTGCTCAAAATGTACCTTAAAGGGAGATTTGTCAACTTTATCAACATGGGAGTGGACAATTATGCTTGCTTTATGCAAATTTATGTATATATTTATTATTGGAAATCAATTAACAACACTAAACACTGACAAATATTGTCCAGGAACCCTCATAGGTACTGCATTTAGCATAAAAAAATATGCAAATCTCCCTTTAAGGTACATTTTGAACAGATAAAAAAATGTGTGATTCATTTGTGATTAACTATGGACCATCATGTGATTAATGGCAATTAAATCATTTAATTGATTGATAGCCCTAATAAATAGATAAATAAATAAAGTAATGTGGTAATATCACAGACAATGGAGCCATTACATAGAAAATAATCTCTGTCTGCTACCTCTAGTATTACTTATGACATTCATAGCTTGCATGTTCTTGGATGTATGCTTAACAACAGGCAGCAGCTCTCTGTTGTCAAGAGATATAAACCTCATCTGCTCCCCTCACCTCCCTCCACTACCTCCCTCCCTCCACACTGACTCATAGCTGAGGGGGGAGAAAAACATCAGGATTAGGTTCTGTGCCTCTAATCACTTAACTCCTCACACCTGATGGCACACTATTAACTTTGACTGTCTCCAGTGACCCCGCGGGTCGTTGCCCATCACATCAAGTTTTTATTAGGGAATTTTCCTCATCATTAGCCATGGCCTGGAAACGAGCCATTAATATTCATACTGGCAAACCAAAATGAGGTCCCACTGATTTTCCATCATCCAGGCTATCTGCGCAGCTGCCGCCGTTAACAATCACCCCGGTGCTGCACATTCGCCACGTATCATTATGGGGCTCCATAAAGCTCTTTCTCTGGCTCTGCCATGATGGGAAGGAGAGCAAGGTGGAGGAGTAGGAGGAGGAGTAGGAGGAGGAGGAGGAGGAGGAGGAGGAGGATGTGAGGCTCGCAGCCAGCTGACGCCCGTCTGAGAGAAACTGCCCGGCTCTGCCAACAATCTGCCTGGAAGTCTCATGCATAAAGGCCGGCACTGTCAATGCTAACAACCCCTGCAGGCTCTGCCAGGGACACAGCTGAGATGCTGAGTTCCCTCAGTGCTCTCACATTAGAGCACACGTTGTTCATCAGTCTGTAATGGCAGCCTGGAATGCATCGCTTCGGAAAGGTTTGAAATCACTACGGCGAGAATTCTCAGGTATTTTCCAATAAATACTAAATAGTCTACATCGCAGACTATGATTCACCACAGCGTAATTTACATAGCAATACGTCCTGAAAGAAATGCAATATGTTCGTCCTGAAATATCTTCAAAGTAAGAGGCATTTAGCTCTGCGTGATATCAGAACGCCAGGAGGAGTCTGAGGAAATGCTTCCCATGCATCCAAAATGGCTGCCCGTGTTCCCACAGATTGCAGCTCATCGTCAAAGCGGTCCACCCAGTCTGTGTGTGTGTCTCTATGCTTCTCTGCTACCAGAGGAGGGCATCTCACATCTCTGCTGCCAGCAGAAGCAGGTGCTCAGGCTCCACACGGTGTGAACACGGGTCCGATAAGGTGCCTCAGAGCAACAATGTCCCAGGCACCTCCTGCTGATAAGACTCCTCTCTCTTTTCCCCCGCTCACCCGAGCCGAGACTAGCTGGCCCCGATGCAGGGGGAAGGCCTCCTCCGTGTCACGGGTGGGAGCAGCAATTACGTGGCAACACCCTGACAGGCCGAGATAAACTTCGTCCCAAAGATGTGAGGTCGACCCCTCAGCGCTCCTCACTGAATTAAACATGAAAATGATATCTGTAATAATAATGTGTGAGAGGCCACACCCTACAGTCAGTCGGTATTATATTTCTAGTAGGGCTGTCAAAGTTAACACCATAATAACGCATTAACCACTCATTTCTTTAACGCATTAATGCAACTTGCGATTTTTTGGGTTGTAGCGGGCTCAGTTTTAAAGCTAGAGAGAAGATACTGGTATCATATGAAACTAGAAAGATCTTGTGAAGGAGGAATTTTGGCAAGGAAAAACTGACATGGCCATTTTGAAAGGGGTCCCTTGACCTCTGACCTCAAGATATGTGAATGAAAATGGGTTCTATGGGTACCCACGAGTCTCCCCTTTAAAGACATGCCCACTTTATGATAAACACATGCAGTTTGGGGCAAGTCATAGTCGAGTCAGCACACTGACACACTGTGTCAGCTGTTGTTGCCTGTTGGGCTGCAGTTTGCCGTGTTATGATTTGAGCATATGTTTTATGCTAAATGCAGTACCTGTGAGGGTTTCTGGACAATATTTGTCATTGTTTTGTGTTGTTAATTGATTTCCAATAATAAATGTATACATACATTTGCATAAAGAAAGCATATTTACCCACTCCCATGTTGATACGAGTATTAAATACTTGACAAATCTCCCTTTAGGGTACATTTTGTACAGATAAAAAAATGTGTTTAATTGCAATTAACTTTGTACAATCATGCGATTAATCGTAATTAAATATTTTTAATTGATTGACAGCCCTAATTTCTAGTGAAAGCTGGATGTTTTTAGTTGGGAACTGTTCAGTTACCTGGGTTTGAAAATGCCGTCTTGATTTCACAGACAGATTGCACAGTCAACATCTTTCAGTAGAACGAGGACATAAGGTGAGACACCAAAAACAGATGCAGCCGCTTCAGCACCGTCTTCCAAATAATTAGAGCTGCAGTGACAAAAACACTTTGTTATCCTCCCGCTATGATTTGCTAGCTGTCGCCGTGTACATCTGAGTTGCCTCATTATACAGAAAGTACTCAAATAAAAGCCGACACTGCACACTCCTGTCAAGATTCTGTCTGCCACACATGCAAACAAGCGCAGATGAATAAACATTAGTTGTTGTTGAGGGCTGGTCTTTGAGCCGCGAGGCTCACAAAGATCCGCTTTGTACAAAATAAAAATATTTAATTTGAGAGACTGATGCAAGGCAAAATGAAATTAAAAGGAACCCATGCTAACTGCTAAAACAAATTACTTGCAGCGCGCTAAATTACATTTGCTCCTCCATCAGCGAGATCAAACGAGCCTAGTTTGACTCTCCTGCGCTAATGATTTCCTGCACTCACCTCCTTTTTCATCCCAGGGGTGTTAATAAACACTCAGGCTGCTTTTTTTGTGTTTGTTTGTTTGGTTTATTTATACATCTCCCTACGTCTACGCCTCGTCTCGCTCCCTCCCGCTCTCGCTCGCTTTGCCCACGCCGGTGGCAGGCTGGGTGAATTAGAGGGATCTAATGTAATCCCAGGGACAGCGGGCCTCTGAAAAACGTGCTCAATTAAAGCAGGATGAGCCCAGTGGGAGCGTCCCTGGCGGAGCGCGGGGTGACTGACGCGGCCCTTTGGTTGGGATTAATTAGCATGCTAAGTGGTAGAGCACGATAGCAGGCTGGAAGCCACGGACGAGCCATCTGACATCCACCACCTCCCACAATACCAGCAGTACAGTCACGGTTCAAACCGGTCCAGCCCCCCCTCGCTCCCTCAAAGCCTGATTTAACCTCCTGACAAAGGCACACAGGTATGGACCGAAGCCAGAGATGCATGGACTAACCCCGGGTTCACATAGGAAACGGAAGCGCCACGCTATGTTATTTGTCGTGTGAGCTGAAGCCTTGCTGTTCACATCGGAAGCACATTTCTCCACGACGGTCAACAAGCGATTCTGCTCTTCTGCTGTTTACTATATCGCTCGCTCTCTCTCTCTCTCTCTCTCTCCCTCTCTCCCTCTCTCTCTGTGTCTGTGAGTGTAGTGTTAATATAGTGGATTGATTTTTAAATGTGATTGGGGAAGGGACTGGGAGGGAATCGGAGGAATTAAAACTCAGTGAAAACAGCAGGGAGAGAGGGGAGGGAAGTCAAAGGTGTCGGATCAGATCATTTATAATATGATTAAATCACATATAATATATCATTTATATCGTTTACAGTAGATTATCAGTGTATTTTCTTGCCAGATTCGATCGCGGCATGCAGAGAAAATAGACAAGACGCCGAAACTATCCCTGAAGATCGCGAGCTGGCTGCGGAGCTCCATGATAGCTCCATGATAGCAGTTGACCAAAGTTAAGTGCAAAAAAAAGTAATGCAGTGTTGACAGCTTGTTTTGCTCGTTGAAACCATTAGCAGTATGCAAACAGTAGGTCAAACTGTTAGTGGTGATGTGGAACTTTGATTTTCGGAGCCGCGCTCTCACAGAGTTTCCAGACAGTTGTCAAACTGTAATGTTTTGCAGCGATTCATGTGTTTTCTGTTTGATTTCGGTACAGCAGAATACCGCAGAGCTCAGGCCCCACGGCTCTGTGTTCATATTGACTGGCCCAGCAGGGGGGATGGGGGGGTGGACTTCAGAAAGAAAGACAACTCATGGATAAAAAAAAAAAAAAAATGTTTGCCCAGCAATCTGGGACAACCAGTACAATGTGAACACAACAAAACATCTGCATCAAATTCACATTTCTGACTTTGTCAAAGGTTCTTCTTCTATTCTTTAGCTGGAATGACTTCTAACTTGTGTACTGCTCTGCCAACACTCGCACAAATATCTACACGGTATTCTTTGCCAATGTTCTGTCTTTATAAACTTTGCTCTGTAGTTGAGGTTTCAGGGTCAGCTCCTCAAAAATCTAAGCTTAGGAAATGACTGGTTAGGGCACTGTGGAGCTTGACACAACGAGAACTCAGCTAATCGCTATAATTTCTACTGAGTTATCAGTGACAAGAGAATAGACTCAATCCATCTGAAGTCAAAAGAGTTAGAGCTTTTTTAGGGAGACTGATATCTTGTCAGTGGGCGAGGGTCAGCCGTCATGTGGTGCGCTGGTGTTTTTCTAGGCCACTGGTTACTGCTACCCTTGTGTGTTGTTACAGCGTCCCTGAATAAGCGCTCGCACTCCAATAAAAACTGACCTACCCTCAGCTCCACTCAAGAGCTTTCAAGCCAACTCAGCACACAATATCCCACACAGTTTATGACAACCCCTCTCTGGGCTTTCTTACTGCCCAAAGACACTGGGAAGGAGGGAGAGAGAGAGGAAGAGAAACTCACTGGAGTGTTTTGTCAGCCGTAATTACTCTCCAATTATATGGTCAAAATATGGCATTACAGGGCACTTTGTTGTCCAGGCAGCCTGGCTTTGATCAAGTTGTGGCAGAATGTGTTTCGCATTAGAGGGCCCCGCTATGATGTATGTTTCCTGTCACGACAAGGATAACAGTGAGGTCAGCGGAGCAAGGACCCCCGCCCCCTCCCCTGCTGGGAGCAATAGCAGTCCTGCATCCATCCCTGAGGGATACTCCCCTTCTCTCCGGCCAGGGAGTAAAAGGATGGTTGAGGAAGGGAGGAACAAGGTAGAAAGAGAATAGGAAAAAGAGAGGTGGGTGACTCACTGAAACGGTCAAAATTGGATCTTTTGGTGATAAAAGTTTAGCTTTCACGCTAGCTCGGGATGTCAAAGGATCACACGAGAATCTATCTTGTCAGGCTTCAAGTAATGCGTATGTGTCCAAACCACAGTGCTAAGGACCAATCAGCATCCTGTGAGGAGCTACTAGCAGCTATGATGCATGATGTGTGTGACACAAGCCCCCAGGAAGAGCACCAGGCTTTGGAGCAAATTTTCTTAGTGGCCAAACGGTGGCACTACAACTTCCGTGTCCGTGACGTGATGCCACCGGGGCCAAAAAAACTTTTCCCCATAAACATACATTGGGAAAGACACTTCTGTAAATCAGCTCGGTAAATCAACTTCCCAGTACGAACACTTGAATAGCCCTTATTTAAATCAATAGGTCCTAAAAGTGTAAATAGCCGAATCCAGAGTTCTTTTCCTTCCTCCGTTCATGTGAATGAGACTCAGACTGAAGCTGGACAGAGGGCTGGGAGGCGGAGTTAAAAGAAACGTTACTGCGCCTGCTCTATGGGCCCAACGGATGAGGAAGATCGCAGGTCAAACTTTTTTTGTTTCATGCGCCACCGACCAACATTCCAACATTCATTCACCACTGTATCAAGCTGTCTTCATACAGCAATGGTGTGACGCGTCACGGAGAGGCGATTGTTCATACTAAACAATAACGGCGGCTCCTGAAGAGATTAGCGTAGATGCTACCATAGCCAGAACGGCGCTGAAAAAAGATGTTTCCGCCCTTTGCCTGACTGGCTTCGGCAAGAGTATCACCTGCCAAGTATTTTTTGAGAGTGCCTGTCCTCCTCCAAACACTTTCCAATGACGGCTTCTCAGATGGTTCTGTGTAACAAACCATCTGGTACGTCAGGTTAGATAAAAGTAGCAGGAATAAAACTCCCAGAGAGATCTTATAATGGGTGTAAACTCTGCATTTTACCACAGGTCTACCCGTCACCCTCCAGTAGGATGCTTTTTGACATTTCTGAGAAAAGCAAATACACTGTGTAACACGGGGGTGATGGATTCAATTTAACCGAGAAAAAAGTTACATTTGTTCCCCTCATAGTGCAGCTAGTGTTTTCAGCTTTTCTCAGAGGTTAAAAGGGAGCCTTTGGTTTTCATTGTAAACCAGTAATATCTATTCACAGTCAATATTTCTCTCCAAAATGTGATTGTGTATCCTTAAGGATGTAAAACATGATTAATGTACTGCATTTCCAAACAGCTTTTTTAAAAATAGTTTCTCTTCTTTTACTGGCACACTGCTACTTTTTACTTTAACCAACTGTTACTGTCCTCTGTACTCAGCAGAAATTGTGAGATTCCATTAATTAAATCACAGCTCTACAGCGCCACTAGTGGTCAAAACCTCTTCCGCATACATTTAAACAAAGTATATTTCCAGAATAGTGTGAGGGCAGGATATGTTAAACATGATATTATCTCTGTGGGCAATGTCATGGTTGAAGTGAACCCTGCGGTTCGCTTCAGTGGTGTGAAGTTGATGGACCATTCATCACTTTAACACACGACCAAGGTAAGAGCCTGTTGCCCTGGAGCACTACAGCTGACATAATATATTAACACTGAGTGTTCAAGGAAAATTACAATGACTTTGAATGCGCTCGTTTTCAACCAACACATCCTCTCTTGGGTTGGCAGTGCTCTGACACAACCCACTTATCAAAGACGCCCGTGTGGGTGAAGAAAAACATTTCACCACGCCATCTCTGAGCTGAGCGGAGCTTGCCAGAGTCTTGCTGGTCATCTGCTGAGGGCCACTGAGAGCTCCTCCTGAGGGATATCAGTGGCGTCCCAGGCCAGGCATGGCATGTGCTCTCTCCAGGACTGCCCCCCCCCTCGCCCCTAGGCCCTGCTGCATGCTGGCCTACGCTGCGGACACCACCATCTGTGCTGCCTCCCGTCGGTAAGTTGGCAAACGACGCTGCGCAAGCGGCCCTCCCCCGATTTGGGCGTTCAGCCCGGGGGTTGGAGGAGGAGGAGGAGGGTGGCTATGGTGTGGCGAGGGATGCTCCCTGGTGTTTCAGAGAGCCACTCCATAACACTTTTCTCATGAGCGCTCCTCCGGAGGGCTGCTGGAACGTCTCGGAGCCATCTGGGGAGAAGTGGAGCGTGGCAGGGAGCAGCTGGACGCTTACAGCTGCTATTTAAGCCCTGGCAGCAGAGCTCCATATCAGTCAGTCAGCAGGAAATGCAGGAAGCACAGCAGAGCAGAACCTAGCAGAGAAGAGCTCACAACACAGAGTCCTGACACGATCTTCTTCTGTCCTTCACTCACTAAATTACAGAGAAACTACAATTACCGCCTTGCGGTTGTATGACTTTGCCAACCAGTCAAGTTGCAGTATACATCCATGTCTATCCAAAATGTCATATTTTCGTAATTTTATCCTGAGGTCACAGTGACCTTTGACCTATGACCACCAAAATCTAACCGCCTTTTCCTTGAATCCAAATGGACGTTTGTGCCAAATTTGAAGAAATTCCCTCAAGGTGTTCCTGCTATATGACGTTCACAAGAAAGGGATGGAAAGACGTACAGACGCAACCCGATATCACACCAAAGCATATAACAGACCCGCTGGTCTACCAGAGGATAGCGTGTCAGTATCATGTTTTGCCTCGCCGAGGCGTGAAAATTACACGTGTGTATGAAGGTGCAGTAGTCTGCCAGCAGGGGGCCACAAAATTACTCACTTTGGTTTAGGCAACACAACCACTTAGTTAGGGTTAGGAAAAACGTCATGGTTGACCTTAAAATAAGTATGTAAACTCAGTAAAATACGTACGGAAACAATGTAACATCAGTACGGAAAACACATGACAAACATCACTAACGTAACTTGCAAAGTTGGTTGAAAGTCATGGTTTTGCTAGGCCCATTTACCTCCCCTTCCGCCCGCCATGAGGGGTATTTCTCCCTTTTTATTCTACGTCACTAGCTCTGAGCATAGTATAATCACGTGGATGCATTTACATTACAGTAAGTACAGACTACATGACATTAAAATTACACGCCTAAAGCAAGACGAGCCTTCTTATTACACGCTTTTGCCTTGCACGTTATCATGTCATTCATACGTCTTTTTGTGCAACCGGGCTGACTGACGGATGTACAGACAACCAGAAAACAGAATGCCTCCGGCCACGGTTGTTGCCGGAGTAAAAAAAGTAAATAATCCACTGATCTAAGTACTGTAGCTGATTCAAAATACAGATTCTGTACAGTCCAATGGTGGAATCTAAAATTCATGTCAAACTGTAAGGTTTGTTGCAAAAGAACTGCTGTTGTGGTAGATAATAAAGATATTTCCAATTAAAGTCACCAAAAACAAAACATTTAAAAATGTTTTTGTCTATACAAGGAAAACAGTGAAGATTTACGGAAGTTGAACATAACGAAATTGGGAAGGTTTAAGCAAGTATAATATATCAGTAAATCATATTTTAGAAAATAGATATCTTAAGGGATGTATTGTATATAAACTTGTGTTAAGAGGAGAATGCAAGCACAGAGCCAGGAACATGTCATGTTATCTTAAATTAAAGATGTGAAATGTGGTTTGTGGAGCGGTGTACATGAGATGCTATCTCTGCGCCAAGACAAGTGTGAACAGGGTCTGGTCAGATAAAGTGAGGCAGGTCACATTACGCTCTGGGAATCTGCCTTGGCTTACAGCAGCACTTTACTACAAGTAAACACTCTGGAGTAGTTTAATGATAGCAAACAGAGATGGAGTTCGGTGGGCTGGATGACTAACTGATAGACTTCCTCCAAACACATGCACTCTAATAATTCACTCACATCCAGATTCAGAAAATACTTGCATTTTTGCAACTGTAAGCACCTTAACCATGTTGCTTTAGGTGCTTTAAGTGTGAAATTAGAGTAAGCATGCTTTCGTTAAAAAGTCTTGCTGCTGCACTTTGTTGTGTGTTAAAATATAATAAGACCTGTTCAAAACAGAGAATATGGCTGGACCGTGTCTAGTCAGTCTGTGAATTTGTGGCTAAATTGTTACACAAATAGTCAGTGGTCATGTCTATAATGTTAAATCCAGTAATGGAACGTGTCCACAGCCTCCGTCCTTTTCACGCTTCCCATTGTCTGTGTTCATTGTCTATGTAAGCAACTTTGCAATGCATTCTGGTAGCGTGGCGGTGCGATACGAGAGACGGGGCGTCACGTTGGCCGCTCCTCATTTGCATAAGGTTGAGGTTTAGGCTACTTTATGCAAAGTGTCCAGCAGGTGCAACATGCCGCCTCTGGAAACTCCCTCGAAAAACAGTTGTCGATCTAAAATAAAGACAGACTTAGCAACTGTGTGGCTTATTTCTTGCATAAAATGTTTTCAGAAACGCATTTCGGTGAACTATTTTCGTAATAGAAGAAAGTTTCCAAACGAGCCGCCATGTTGTTTGAAAGCCGGGAGCTGTTTGCCACGAGGGAAAGCATTCGTCCAATCAGGTGCCTAGTTCCTTCTGTCTAGTGGAAGCCAATCAAGCGTCCAATGCTGGGAAGCGAGGCGATCGTTCGCAAAGGTGTGTGGAACCGCTGACACTCCTCCCTGAAAACGTAAACAAAGGACTGTTCCTGCCTTTTCATTTTGAAAGAGCAACAGCCAATGAGGAAACTCCAACATTCGACTGACCAATCATGTCTTCATCACTCACTCAGTGACAAACTTTTGTGTTTGTAGGGCCGGCCCTCTGCAGTCCAGCCAAAAATTGGCCTGGCTAGCTTTGGAGGGGGAACAAACATTTTGGGTCATCAACGTAAAAAATACACCAAACACCTCCCTTATCTTATTTTAGGGCACCAGTAATGTATTGTCTCAACCAAGTTATGTGTGAATCATACTGACGATAAATCTGCAATGTAAACTGCAAGTCTATGACACATATTGTGAGACAGTTACATAATATGTTTTGGACCGTCTACACAGATGACAACCAAGAAAATGCTAACTCACGAGATGTTTGTGCTAACAAAATCCGGAGCTCAGAACAAAAGCACAAGTCATGTTTGGAAAATAAATGATTTCGTAATACCAGCGCTACAGCCTTCACTACTTTGAAATGTGCCTGACAGCATCTGGAGAGACTTACAGACAAAACACAGATCCACAGAAAGAAGACGAGTCCTCAGTCTCAGAGACACAGGCAGAAAAACGTGCACTAACAAAAAAGAAAAAAAAGAACTGGATCCTCGGCAAATGTCGATTGGCCACCGGAGACTACATGGGAGGTTTTCTCACAAAGCTGTACAAGTCTTGATTCTTGTGTGGGTCCCAGGAGCTCAACCCCCCCATGTGAAGCTACAGGGGGAAAAACTGCTTGTCAGGAGAACATTAATTATAGTGTTAAAGGTAAAAGAAGTATTGACTTCCTCTCCTCTGCAACCTCTCAAACCACTAGCAGCCAGCAAACCCCACTGCCCCCTGAGGTAAAGTCTTCTACTAGCTCAGGCCCAGGAGCTAACTGGAAAAAAAGCCCCACTAAGACCAATTAAGGCCTTCACTAGGAGACTGAAAGGAAGACAAATGGAGGCAGAAGGCCCGATTACAAGAAACCTTTGTACAGATGTAAAGCAATTAGAGCGGTCTCAGGGGCCAGACAGTGCGGTACCTGTGAGTCATGGATCCTACAGCCAGTCGAAAGTTGGAACAATCCCTCTTTTCTGTTTAGGGCCCCAGTCAGCCTGTGTATTAGTGTCATATATCAGCCGATAGGCCCGGTATTGGTTTCTCTAGTGCAGGGAAGAGGCAGTAGTCTGCCAAAGAGGACCACTCCACCCTCCATTATCCGTCTGTTGGGAGAACAGGGGCTCTATTATCCATTCAGGCGGGGCCTTTTCGATAAAACAAGGGCAGATAGGAAGTGTGGAAGCTCTCAGGTGTCTCCTTCCACCAGGGAAGTTTGTCAGAGAGGTCATTCTGATAAAAGCTGGGGTAATTATACTGCACAGCTCCACCGATTACCAGTCAGAGCACATTTAACCAGGATAGCGCTGTGACCTCTACATCACAATGGAGTGGCGGCGAATCCACACTGACGTAGCTTTAGTATGGTGTAAAAATCTATATGGAACGATCTATGTGATTATGGTGAGGTGTAAAATTCTGCTTGCCTATAGACTATTGTCATTGTATTACTTGAATGCAACATGCAGTCTTTCCAGTCACCATTGCAGTGTGTCTACGTCTGTCATTAATGGTCAAAACAAAGAGCAGATAGGGTCAGAATCCGCAGAGAGTAACAAATGATCGCTAATGGAAATTTATGTTCAGTGGTCCGATCTGCAATTAGCTAAAGCAAAAACCCTCCTCGTGACCTGAGATTATGAAATAATTTTGACAAATGGCGGCCCGGTCTATAATGACCTTTTTCCCTTCTTCCAAGACGAGGCTGGCTGCAGCCCTCATTATTTATGGGTGGCTTTAAAAAGCAGGTATAGGAGAATGAATGTGCGGCTGTCAGTGTGTGTAATGGGGCTAATAATGGTGTCCTGTGCACCGCATAATGAAGCCCACCCCCGTAGAAAAGCTATCTCCTCTTCTCCACCAGTTTGACGAGCAGCATTTTCCTGCTTTTAAATCCTGGCAGTGCGGCCCATAGGAACTCAAGAGGTAGTCAGGGCTAGTAAAGGCATCTTTGGGAAATGACTATTGCAGCTGTTTCAGCTATTTGTCTGCACCCTCATTTGCAGATACTTAACACTTACCATCAAACTAACACAAACAGATTTCCTGTCTGCTAAATGTTATTTCTAAATGTGATTTAGAAGCATTCAAAAGAGACTACTTTGTCTAATTTAACTATAAAGTCATTTTAACCACATAAAAACAGCCCTGGGAAAACCTGGCTGTCATTAAGCGCAAATCCCATAAATGCAACTATGCACGGCGTTATAAAATATGTGTGTGATTGCTTGGAATTGCCCGTGCAGTAAATCTGCACAGCAGTGCCTAGCTTGATTTGGGAGCTGAAGAAAACCATTTGACTTCACAGTTCAAGCTTGATGAAGTCCCTGGATGCTGCTGGTTAAAGACTTAAGCAGATGGCCAAATACTTGGCGCAAGAAAAGAGCCGCTCTGAATATTTTTTTGGCAAATCTACAGGCATATGGCAAAAGTTCATGCCAAACACTCCATTTCACAAAAAAAAAAGAGATCCAGCCTGCGGGAAAGCTAAAGCATATTAGGAAAGAAATAATAAGAGACAGAGAAAAGAGAGAATGACAGAAAGATGTTAAAATGCCAGAAATATGATACTGTTTGGTCTACGTACATCTAATTTACCGCGGGCCCATCCAGATCTTTTCAGTCTTAAACAATCACTGTCATAATAGGATGGAGAGGAGGAGGTTAAACAGGGTTCTGCTTTAGATCAGGGTAGAATCTACAGCTCCGAGGGGCCGAGCGAGGGAGAACGTGCCCGTGGCACTCTAGGAAAATCAGACTTCACTACCCTGGATTGGCCAGGGCTCACATCCTTTTGTCTGCGGCCAGAAGATTAGGCGCGAGGACATTTTGTGGCGAGCGGATACACATTTGAGATCCGAGGAGATCACCTGCGGGATTTGGTATCAATAAAGACACAGATAGCAGAAGCCTATAATCCGCGGGGCAGAAAATCAAATAAAAAGCTCATATCCTGTGTAACCCCACCCAGTATAACGGTTAGGCATCAACTGTATGATCCTCGATTCAGTCGCCTAAGAGTTTGTGTAAATAAGAAAGTCACGTGCGCTTTTGAAAACAAAGACGCATCGAAGAGAAATGGGAGAGCTGAAAGCTCGGAGCTCGGTAACCACTGGAAGACAAAGGATGATTGGCAGCAGAGGCAACATTAGTGGGAGGAATATCTCTCTCAAGAGCTTGACAGGCAGAGAGAGAGTATCAATCATGCTGCTGCAGAAGGTGCTCCCAACAATGCGATCCTCAATCACTTGCTTTTTGTTCTACTTGTGGTCCTGCTCCATTGTGTTACACAACACGCGTTTGTTTGATCTGGGACAACAGCCTCAAACGTCACATCGCTGTCGACGCAACATCCACTTTTTCTTCTCTTGTTCATGTAAAGGCCTTGA
Organism: Sebastes umbrosus; assembly: GCF_015220745.1. Lineage (NCBI taxonomy): Eukaryota > Metazoa > Chordata > Actinopteri > Perciformes > Sebastidae > Sebastes > Sebastes umbrosus. Next base: position 24,489,623 of record NC_051285.1, read on the forward strand.
AAATGTCATCGCCAAAATATGAGCTCTATTAAAAATGGATTGACGTTCTTTCAAATCTTGTTACAAAGACACTTTGTTTTAAGGGGGAATTGTTGGTTGTTGAATGGATTCATGATAACAGGAAATTATGATTGTTTTTGTCTTCCTCTTGCTTTAATAAGCCTTTAAAGAGGACCTATTATGCTCATTTTCAGGTGTATACTTATATTTTGAGTATCTTCTTGAACATGTTAACATGCTTTAATGTTTAAAAAATGCTTTACTTTTCTCATACTAGCTGAGCTGTAGCACCTCTCTTCACCCTCTGTCTGAAACACCCTGTTTGAGCTCCTGCCCCGCCCTCCTGAAAAGCTCAGTCTGCTCTGACTGGTCAACTGGCCAATTGCTCTGATTGGTCAACCGAACCAAACTCTTAGGATTCCGCTCCAGCTCCGCTCTAACTAGCCTTGTTTGAGGACGTGCCAAATTAGCCTCTAGGCTGGTATTAAACAAATACGTTATTTGGTGACATCATCACGTTACGAAAGAAAAGGCGGGACTTGAAGCAAGGCCTTTCAGGCAATTCAGGAGTACCGTTTCTGTGGGAGAGAGGAACTCCCTTTGGTGTGTACTTGGGGCTTTGTAACTTTGCAGACCTTTTACATGCACAAAACTGAATACAACACATTAAAGGAAAGGGAAAAAGTACAAAAGCATAATGGGACCCTTTAATGTAAGGAAGAAAGTCCCATACTTGTAGCTAAATATACAGTACTGTATTGTTAGAGATATAAAACCTCACCTTTATAAAATAAAAGCTGACAAATGCTGCCTTTTATTCACAAAACGCTTAGAAAACAGCACCTGAAGAAAACGTCTGTGAACCTGACATGAAAGTGAGACCAAGGACGTTGTATCCCAAGCGTTAGATTGCTTTCACATCAGATGATTAGCCTCATCCATGCTAATTACAGTGAATGGAAACTAATTAAGAGGAACTATGTGTCGGCTAATGAGGATTTGGGGCTGTGTCCATCTTCTAACATCATTTGCGTCGCGCTGCCCGCCGCTGGCTACTTCTACTCTCCTTTAAAACATCTTCTCTAACTCAGAGAGCCGTAGACACCTTTTATATCCAAACCGAGCAGATAAAACCGCCGTGTGTGCGTCAGTCACAAACCAGCAGTAATAGGATGAGCAATTAAAAACTCAGTTAGAAGAACAGGGGAAACATCTATTATGACGACTACCGAGAGAAGAGTTTTTTTATTGAAATCAAGAGAGCATCGAATCCAAGCGCTGTGTTTGGGTACAGATAGTTCCCTTCTGCAAAAATCTCCCTTCAGTTCTCCCGCTTCTTTCCTCTGTGGTATGTCCTAATGATGTGCATACTGCTGGCGTGAAGTTAATAAGCAGCTCTAGCAGGACGGGGGAACTCAAAACGCAAAAGCTCGCCAATTACCTCAGCGCCGGTTCTCTCTGCCAGGTCTGCCTCCACCTGACGATGCCTGAAGGTGGGAGGGGGAGGTCGTCCAGGGCAGGACCCCTGACTCTAAACTGCTGAGCTGTTACATCTGGTTCCATCTGGCCTGATTGGGGCTTTTCTCATCCAGGAAGGCTCACAGGAATGTAATTAGGCCAAGAAGACACGGCTAATGCTAGCAGCTTGGCAGCCACAGACTGTATATACGAAGTGGACGTAGACACCCATTGGTTTGTGGACTGTTGTTTTGAAGCCTCGAGTTTGGCATTTTGGCCAACGACATGTGGTTTTCTTGCAACCAGTAGTGACACGAGAGGGTAAATGGTAAATGGACTTGCATTTATATAGTGCCCTTCTAGTCTTGCCACCACTCAAAGGGCTTTACACTACTCTGATGAAGACGCAGTTGGCGTCGAAACGTTAGTCTGTAATAAAGTTATGGACTGGAGGAGCCAGGGATCAAACCGCCAACCCTATGATGCGTGGACGACCCGCTCTTCCTCTGAGCCACAGCCTCCAGGGTGGAGCTAAGTACAACCGAGTGGTGAATAAGACATTTTCAGGCGACCAAAAAGGGTATAGTTAACTTTCATGAACTGAAAACGCACTGAGTTCAAAGCTCTAAGATGAAAACACGGACAACTCCCAGACTGGACAACACCGTGGTAGCGACCTGCCAATCACAAGGTTGCCATGCCCTAAAGCATACCCTACTTTGTGGTCTATTTGACTCTAAATGAGACCATAATTTACTAAATGAACATGATGCTGTATTGAAGAAGACTTGAAACTAGCGATTGAGACAATAAACTAATGTTTACAATGTTTACTGAGGTAATAAATCAAGTGACAAGTAGGGCCATTTTCTCATAAACTTCTATACAATCGGACTACTTTTTTGCAACCAGAGGAGTCGCCCCCTGCTGGCTGTTAGAAAGAATGCAAGTTTAGGGCACTTCAGCACTGGCTTCACTTCTCAGACCCGGAGGTAGCCCACTGTTGGCAACAGTCAAGACAGCAAGCCAGGGGCCTCTTCCAGAAGCTACTGCCACACTGACCTGACTGACAAGACTTTCCTAATGTACTTACTGTAGGACCAACTCCAAACACTGAGGATGAACATCAGCTTGTCCGAGTGACAGCTTGTGGCCTCAGTGTTTAGCGGTAATGACTGAATAAACCGCAAGTGTCGAGGGAAGTCTTTGAAATATGGTGTCATCATGTGGGGCGTTATAAAGCTAGCTTATTAGCGATGCTAATATAAAGCTACAGCTTGACAAATTCCCTCTTCTAGATTAATCCCTATCTAATACCATTAATCTGAAAGCAAGCATGCTGTTCCTCTTCAGCCAGAGCTGCTCCTTGACGTTTTCATTACAGCAGCAGTTGCTTAGCCAGCTGCAGGTTTAATTCCCAGGTATTTACCGCCTCATCTCGGTTCTCTCTGTTTGGGCGGCAAACACACCTCGGCGAATTCACTTTGCATTTCGAATAAATGAAAGGGGACGGTTGATGTCAATCACGGTGCGAGCAGCGGTGAGCTGTGAAGGCAGTACACTAGGCCGCGGAAGCTTGTTTGAACACTGTACATACAAACACACACGTACCTAAGCTCTGCCTGGCTTCACAAGGGAGCTCAGGCTTATAATTAGCCACGCGAGCTGCAATCAGAGCCCAATGACAATACTCCTCCGATGGCTTGTTTTCCTAACCTCGGCGAGACCTCAGGCAGAGGTCCACTTACCCCGTCAGAACCAGCCCACCGCTGAAATCAAAACACTGAAATCACTCCATTCCACTGCAGCGCCGCTGATTAAATGTGCAGAGTGTAGAGTGCAATTTGCTAAATTACAAGTATTTTGCACATGTAAATATAGTTTAATTACAGCAATTAAAGAAGATTATGGGAGATTGGCAGATGGGGAATGTAATGTTGTTTTAATTAGAGTTTGAATGCACTGTAACACAAACAGAATGTTAACCCCCTCGGAACAGAATGGGCTGTTAGGCCCTGACAAATTGTATCCTGATGCAGCTTTCTCAAAGCTTATAATCACCTGCAGCTACGACGTGTGCGTAGCTGAGAGAAAGGGAGGCTGGGAAAAAAACAAAGACGGGGAAAATTATGCCTGGGAGATGGAAAAAGTGAGAGAGAGGCACAGAAGAGCGGTACGCGGAGACAATGAAAAACAGATGTCGTGTTCCTTGACCATGCTGTTGTAGGGGTAGCATGCTGAATTAGGATGACAAGTACAAATATTTTGACAACAGTTAATGTGGTATTAGAGGCAATTAAATCGGATTTAGACCCTGAGATCAATCCCAGAAAATTAGAAACAGCTCATGTGCTTGGATACGAAGAACCTCGGAAATTAAGACTAACAAAAGGTCTTGGAGCAACATCAAAGCTTAGTCAAGAAAAAGACTGATCTAAGCTGACGTGGAGTTTAAAAAAAAAAGAATCCTGACCACAAATAAAAGGATACGAGGATCAAAAGGCTTTGCTGAAATTACCATAGATCATGAAGGTGGGCCGACGTAATGCTGTTTAAAGTAAACACCTACACATCTAACAATTACAATAAGAACCATGTGAACTCACAGAGAGAAAACACATGTTCAGCTCAATCGCCACACACATCAGGTGACTGTGGCGAATGTTTGTGTATCACTCTGAGGGATTCTGGGGTCATGTACCCTGGATGGAGAAAAATCCCCTCGAAGGATCTATATAGCTGTGTAGCAACATTTAATACATTCCAGTCAATAGCCTATTAGAAATTCTAATTGGAAGTTCAATGCCCTTACTTTAGGGCTTGCAATAAAGATTGCCTTTGGAAAGCCATTTAAAGGCTTAATCTCTTTATCATGCAGTATTTGGAAACCTAACTTTGTTCTTGTTAGGCAGATCAATTGCATTAATTTACAAAACGGGGGAAAATGTCACCCTTCATCCTTTAAATCTGGGCAGGGTGAAGGAGGCACATTAAAGAGCGGCTCTCCCCTTATATCAATAGAAATAGGTGTCATAGGAGACTTGACCTACAAATTTTAATTACCACATGAAATATTCAGCCTCTGAGATGAATCACGACATCCAGAGAGCAAGCAAGGCCCGCCTCTGCCAGTTAACCCTTTCAGGGCAAACTTAACATTTTCGCACATACATTAAGATGCACACACGAATAAAACAGTGTCCTCAAAAAGGATCTACATAAGGATGTTCAAAGCTGTAAATATTGTAGATAAAGATAGAACTACGTGTCATCAAAACCAACTTCATTTCCGACCTGTACCATGTTGGTTGCTATGGTAACAGTCATGCTTACACCTGAGGCAAAATTGGAAAAGAGCGGCATATGTGTGATGAGTTTTGTCCATTTGTGTACCCCAGAAGGTGAACCGTTTGTATTATTGAGTGACTTCTCTTTAAAAACATTAACAAATCTTTGTTAACAATTATGGGGTGGAGGATGCTCTATGATGCAACACTGAAAACAGGTAACAATACTTTAAAATTCACTAAGTGAAGGTCTCGAGTTCGATCCAAAAGATAATGTTTGAATGTTGATGTGTCCTTAAAGGTGCATTGTGTAACATGTAACTACCTGCTTCAAAGAATTGGGGGGCAGCATTTCACCTCTACTACTGGGATCATACAATCTAAATCTACAGTCATCAGTTAATAAAACTAGAATTACCGCCTCATGATTGTATGCCTCTGCCAACCAGTAAAGTTGCAGTTTACATCCATGTCTGTCCAAAATGTCATCACTTAATCATTTTAATCAGTTAGACATTCGCTGAGCTAACCCAGGCGCCCGAATTCTTGAGTTATGGCAAATATGTGTCTTGTTAAGTCACAGTGACTTTGACTTAGACTTTTGACCCCAAATTCAAATCAGATCATCTTTGAGTCCAAGTGGTGGTTTGTGCCAAATTTGAAAAAACTCCCTCCAGGCATTCCCGATATATTCCAAGAATTGTCCAGACGGATAACCCGAGAACTTAATGCCTCCAGCCACGGCTATTGTTGGTGTGGAGGCATAAAAAAGCCAACTACTGACTAACAAGAATATGCAAAATTCAACCAAACTGCTGAAACTCAAAATAACACTATCTTATAATCTTGACAGGTGGCATTGGCCCATAGTTCATGTTAGCCATCTGTGTGTTTACTGGGCCACTAACATGGGCTGTACGGTCCGTGTACGATTTGGTAGTTTATTTATGGGACTAAATCCAAAGTGGCAGGAATGAGAAAACTATCCGCACCTTTATCTCATCCTGCCACCAGGTTGCAACCCCACCAGGAGGAGAGCGGTCAGCACTTGGCAGCGCCGCGTGATGGATCCCCAGTCAGCGCCCTCAGCAACTCGAATCCAGCCAGCACAAACCCCAGCTCCGGGAGTCCTAGCAGTCTGGTGGAGCGCTGGGTCTAACCAGCAGTGTAACGGCAGCAACATAAAGTTTGCTGATATGGCGGGGAGTTGGGGCAGTCACCCGGGATCAGACCCCCAGTGCTGGTATTCGCACTGGCTGAATTCAAGCTAACTGCTAACTAGGGATATGTCTCCAGGAGCTGCCGCACTCTCTAGTCCCGACGAAGCAGCCTCCCGGTGGTGGGAAGGACGAGGTGAGGGTTTGAGTCATTTTCTCGTTTCTGCCACTTTGGATTTAATCCAATAAACAGACTATTAAAATTCACACGGACCATTGATGTATTATTAACAATCCCTCGGGGGAGGCTCTACTTTTTCGTTCTCTGGACTGAAGGCAGACTCGGCACTACAGTGACTCATTATCGCCTCTCGAAGAACAAGTGGTATTCAAGTAAGTATAGGCCGGACCTCGCTGGTTGGCAGTAGATATCTCTAGAGCACAAAACATTGATGTATTCGGCATAACATAAAAATGGCTACTTCTTCATATTCTTATGATAACGTCATTTTTTGAATGTTTTAAACAAAAGTTCTACCCAGATCTTACACGTTGCACCTTTAAGTGAGATACTAAAACTTGGATTAACAGTATGACTTCTGGCTCTTTTTACATCAATCATGAGCAAAACTCTGGATTCAAAATTGGGAAAAAGCTTTTTGGCCTATTCACATAGAAAATTAGATGTACCAGTTTAAAATTAACAATCAAATGAACATGTCGCATGCTTTTCTCATCAACCTGGATGTGTTAGATATTCATACTATTTCAGTGGACATTACTGCCTATAAAGAGGGTACATCCACTAAACTCCTTTGGCAGGTTTGCCTGAACTCCTGGAAGCCATACGCTCGCACTGTTCCCAAATATCCATTAGAAATCGCTCAGAGACGTGCTTCTGCACTGACGAACATGATCCATCATTTTAAATGAGACACTGCTATGGTAATTCTACCTAATATGACGTTAGAACACACCTAATTGTTACATTTCTAATGGGAACAATTTGACTTTTCCATTTGGTTGTACTGGAATGTTCTTCTGAGTGCAGTAAAGCAACAGTTAGCTAGAGATGTGAAGTGATCTCTTGACTGAGGAATGTTGAAACAGCAGCAGTTGTGGCATTATAAAGTCATGTCCGGACAGAATATAATATGGATCATAGTAATCAGTTAAATTACACTAGTGTGATGTATGATTGAGGGAAATAATGAGAAGATAAAGACATATATTTCAACAGCATCGTTTCTAGGATGTTTCACCCACATCTACATTGGTTGACACATAAATAAAAATTTCTATTAGGGCTGTCAAAGTTGACGCAATAATAACGCATTAACGCAAATTCGTTTTAACACCACTGATGTCTTTAACACATTGACGCAACTTGCAATTTTTAAGTTGTAGCAGGCTCATTTTTAAAATATATATTTTTTTCAATATAATTTTTAATTGTGAAACTAACAAACCTAAGGAATCCATTGGTACCAACCATGTCGTACTAGCTTGTCGCTTAGGAGGCTAAATAATGCTCCAAACTTACGCTAAATCTTTGCGAGGAAAAACTGGCATGGCGATTTTTACAGGGGTTGTATGGATCTCTAAACATATTTTGTAATTTCATTTTTAGCCTACTATAATGCAAACACACAAGCATATAATCTGAAACATCTACTCTACTGCATTGTCCCGCTCCCAAAATGTGATTGGTTGATTGTTTTACCCATCTTGGCACCGACAATGCATTTCGATTTAAAAAAAGAAAAAGCTCCCCTGCACATTTTCATGAAAACTAATGTGCTTTGTGTTTAGCATTGGCAGGTCTATGCTGCCCTCTGCTAGCTAGACAACACTGAATTGCATTAACACCACAACACTTTGTTTTCTGCTGTTTTGTGACTTGATTTTAATGCAGCATGGAAAATTAAAAAGAAAATGTATACTCTATTTCACTCATTTGATTTGTTTTTATTTAGGCATTTTACATCTTCCATATAGTGCTGGGCATTATTTAAACCTTGAACTCCTAACATTGTTTCACGGTATACTGCCTTACCTTGACTGCGTGTTCATTTCATTTCAGACATAATAGCTTTTAACAGTTCACTGCACCTCTATTGTGCGGCTCTTGTTCTGCATGTGCATCAGGGACAGTTCTATGGTTAGCCAGTAATAATGAATCAAAAGCCAGAGAGAGGCACAAGGCTCTGTGGACATGATCTACATTTCATGTGTGTGAGGTCGCTGTATCCATGTCAAGATGCTTGAATGCACAGGGACGCTCCTCAATAACTGTTATTGACTGTCTCGTTGTTGAATATGGAGAAGGAGGGGGGAGAAGACTAATCTCAATTTTAAGGCTTGGCACAGAATTATAGAACGGTCTCACCTGTGGGAACATTACTGGGCTAGTGTACATTTATCACTTTGAAATGAATAAAGCTTTCATGTTCGTTTATGTTTGGAAATGAGTTTGGCGATATGATCATGTTAAATTATATTCTAAGGCTGTAAAGGGTTTGTCTTTGCAAAGATTGCAATAGAGTGCCGCAGGGATGATGTATTTTTGTAGGCCAATCAGGAAGTCAGCATCGACCTGGTTCCCTCAACGAAAAGCCAATGGATGGATATTGGATTATTGCACAAAATAACCTCTGTGGCAAACAAAGGTTTATGATACTTAAAACGTTTTGTTCAGCAACATAATCTTCACAAATGAACACCACTAAGATTTTTGAAGTGTAAATGTAATTGGCAGAAGTAAAAAGCTAACGTTAGGGTATAGACGAACTACACCATGGTCGCATGATTTCAACGTCACCACCACTGAGTAGATGAGTTTCCCTGTGTTCGGATGATGACGTTTAAAGATAGGGTTGGTAATGTTGAGAAACTAGCAAGAGTACTCTAGATAAAAAAAAAAAACAGCCCAGTGTTGCCAACTCTTTTCCAATGAATGTAGCTAGCAGCACTAACACCAAAAGTCCCTAAATCTAGACAGAAAGACGCCAAATCTGCAACACTGACAGCCCTGAAGGGACTTCAATTGTACCAGAATTTCTTAAATTATGATCCTCAAGTCACAATGTGATCTTCCATTGTAAAATCTTACCATAGCCATCTCATCTCATCAGTCCATGTATGTAATCTAGGGCTCCGAGACGCTTGTCAGCCTTGTCAGGGATCAGACCATGCTTTTCTGTAAACTATAAAAACTCCAGAGAAACAAAGAGTCACATTTGACTCGCTTGTGGAGTCAGTCCAGTTGATCAGTGCTTCTGAATAATGCATACCTCTTGTGGAAATGGACACATTTGCGGGCACTAACTGGGAACCTAACCCAACCTTCTCTCCTCCTCTAGTTCTCGCGCCTTCCACAGAATTAAAGTCATCTGGGCCTCTTCAGAGTGCCCTGGTCATCTGTGAGGAGCTCCCCCCGGGGTGCCCTCGCTGCAGCTTTCAACTCTCCTCTTTTTTTGTAGGATCATGTGAGAATGACGGACAGATCACAGGGCAGGACAAAAGAGACATTCAGGTGTCGCTGGGTTAAGGAAACTTTAACATCCAAAGTCTTTAAATTGTCACATAAGTCAGCGGCTTTTAGACAAATTGAACAAAATGGACCCTTTCAGGAGCCCCAGTGAAGTAGCATGTCAGCTCTGGGCACAAAGGGGGCCCCTGCTAGAGAGAGCCTGAATGGCTGCATTATCCTCTCCATGGCTGCCCAGTCCAAAGGCCCATTTCACATCCACCGCCACCTGCTATTAGCTTTCTTACAGTTCTCATGGGAGGCTGCTGATGGATTCCATTGCTTTAACAAAAAACTAAACAGGCGTGGTAATGCTGATTGAAGACAAAAACCCGTCACCCTCCCCAACCTCTGCTCTGCTTTCTCCTGATCGACAACCGTTACTGCAATTTGCCTCGTGAGCAGGAGGGAGAGAATTGCGAGAGCCCAAAGCTTGCAGTCACTGGGGGACAAATCAAATTTTCCTTTCAAATCTGCCTTTTGCTATCACCACAATGTTGAGTCCTTAGGTAGTCACCACACACAAAGGATGAGGGATTGGGAGTACGACATCTAAGCATGTATAGAGTAGGAGTATAGGCAGTGAGCATTCAAAAAAACAGCAAAACTACGCTTCAAAAGCAAGTGAATAATACAATAATACAAAGAGCATCCACACAATTAAAGGTCCAGTACAAGGACATTTTGTACAGACCAACGTAACAAACAAAAAAGCTCATATGATCAAAACATTTCTCCGTGAATGTCGCAGCTCTTTACTTGGAGATAAATAAACAGCTTCTTAACCACTCTGCTTAACATGGAAAGCAGCTCTGCTAGCATTTCAGGCCAAGCAGGAGCTGCATGTCACTACAAAGCAAAAACAAAATACCCCAAAACATCATCATTATATCATTTTAACATCACTAGCTGTGTTTTGAAGCAAGATGTTTTTATGTATTTGTTTAGAGGCTTTAAAGGTGCTCTGTACGATATCCAGAGCATTAATACAGCATCAGCTATTTGCTATGTAAAGATATAGATGATGAAGTTGCTCTCCCTCTGTGTGTAATCCGAGCTTCTCAGTGCTTTGTTTACGCAGTCGGGCCAGCTGCACGAGCCTTTTAGTGCATGTTCGTGCACGTGAGCGTACCCAACTGGCTAGCTAATGGCAAGCCACCCTGCACTGCGCTCATATGGCGGTTACAGCTGTCCCGACTGACGCCGTTGTCATGGACTAAACACTGTTAGCTCTGTGAGCACTGTTGCTGTTGTTTGCACTGATAGCGCTGTTAGCACCGCTAGCTGCAGGCTGCCGGCTCAGCCGTCACCACGTTGAGAGCCGAGTGGAGGCAATAGAAATGCTCTGAATTTAGAATTCAGCCCCTTTAAAACTGATCTTGCTCTTATTCTGCACTACAGCAAAGGGATGCACACTGACCATGGATGTACCCTTGAGTCAAGCTGCTGCCTCTATAACTACGGATACTAAAATACTTTTTATTACGAAGGTTGTAGAATAAAAGAATGTAGTGAAATGAGTGGTGCGTGGTGTACTCATACTCAAGATGTACCTGTGAGTTTTGAAAAAAATCTGCATAACTCTTTTGAATGAAATGCTACTTTGGTACTTTGAGTGTTTGTGTTATATGGCACAGCTCTGAGTGAGCAGCAGTGACGTGTTGCTGTACGGACACAAACTGTTCACTGTTGTCTCATTTTGCACATGCTTCTGAAACCAAGGCAGAAAAATATCCCAAAGTCATATGTTGTCGTGATTAATCGCATGATTGAATATAAGCTTTGTGTTAGCATCGTCCTTATTAACATAAGAATAAATGTTACATTCCTTCTTTGTATTAACATAGAACAATGAATACTGTATCATAGCTGTACGGTTTACTGAAAATAAGCCACACCCTCTGGCCAATCAAATATTGTAAATGTCCATTTTATAACTGGTATGCTTTCTCCACAATAAAATATTATGAGCCATTAAGCTTTAAGTCTAAAGCTTGTGGCTGAGTTTACCCATGAGGTCTATGACGTCTCAAATGATTCCTTTCTTAACTCAAGGTGATTTCTCGGTCTTAACAAGGGCCCCTTCATGGCTTTTTAATGTGATTACGCTGCTGTATGTAGCATGGTGGACCTTCCTTCCTCCCCCAGCCTCCCATCAGACACCGGCTAATTGAATCCCCAGCTAAATTAAAAAAAATTAGTCATGTGTGTAATGGAAATGATTTATCATGTCCACTTAACCAAAACGGATTTTGAAAACATTAAGCATCTCCAGTTGACTCAAGCTCGTTTTTAGGCACTTACTTCTGCTCTCCCCCCCGAAAAGATACACATATTGAAAATGATGACGGTGGGTGGAGGCCGTAATGAAACTGCATGGATGGAGTTGGAACTACAGAATTAGTGGAGAGAGAAATGTATGGTCAATTGAGAGAAATAAACAGACGCACAAACATAAATTAGCCAATTACTTGGAGAAAGCCTGGGAAATGAGGAGAAAAGAGCCCTTCATCTGAAAACATTTTAGACTTTTGGTGCAAAATTTATTTGATGAATAAATATTAGGGCAATAGCAAATTAATCGCACATTTTTCATCCGTTCAAAATGTACCTTAAAGGGAGATTTGTTAGGTATTAAATACTGTTAACAATACGGGAGTGGGCAAATATACTTGCTTTATGCAAATGTATATGTATATATTTATTATTGGAAATTAATAACACAAAACAATGACAAATATTGTCCAGTAACCCTCAGAGGTACTGCACTTAGCATAAAAATATGCTCAAATCATAACATGGCAACAACAGCTGTCAGAACTGTCAAACTGCATGTGATTATCATAAAGTGGACATGTCTGTAAAGGGGAGACTCGTGGGTACCCATAGACCCCATTTTCATTGGCATATCTTTAGGTCAGAGGTAAAGGGACCCCTTTGAAAATGGCTATGATCGTTTTTCCAACCCAAAATTTAGCATAAATTTGGAGCGTTATTTAACCTTCTTGAATCATCACTCTAGCTTTAAAACTGAGCCCGCTACAACCTCCGAAAGATCGATTGCATTAATCCGTTATTGTGTTTACTTTGACAGCCCTATTTAATATGTGTTGCCGGAAGATGTCCTATATTATATTTTTGATACACAGCGGCATCTTGCCCAAAGTGAGATGGGCCAAATATTTGGCATGACACAGAACTAAAGACTAACTAACATGTCTCTCCCAGCTCTGACAACAGGATACGAGTCCAAATTGAGAATATGTACTGTATCAAAACCAAAGTGTACACTGGCATTTGCTTCAAGGCCGTGGCAAAACATTTATGGCTGTCATGGTCAATATTCACTTCTCAGAATATCTTGAGAAATTCCACATTGATGGCTAGCATGTCAAAATGAATCCCTGGCATGGCCGTCTCCTGGCCTGGTCTGCCCAGGAGGCAGGCTGCTCATGCGAATCAGCCTCACCGTGACAGCACAGCTCAGAGATGAACAGGGGATGAAAGGGGGGGGTCCTTATCTAGCAGGAATCACTCTCTGGCTGCCAGGGCCATGGGACCTACTTTCAACTTCAAACTGCGGAGATCAAGGTCCAGCCATGGGCCATGCACACAGAGGCTGTTCTTTACGTGTGGGGGTGAGGAGTGGTGAGTTTTCACCTGGTCGCTCCTCCTGATATATTTTCTTAAAAACTCATCTCTGAGCCTGCATTCTCCTCCTTCCTCCGCCTGACAGGAGATCTAAAGTCGAAGGTCAGACAGTATATTGAGGCTATTTACAGGTTTGCTAATAAACAGAGAATGATGGGAATGATACCCCTCACTGGCCTATTGTATTGGAAGTGGTATTGCTCTATCGTAGGCTTTTCAACTGTGTGTGAGGGCTGCGGTACACAATGGGCTGTATCCATGGAAATGGCAGCACAGTAGACAAGAATTATTCAATGACCCTCAAGAATCAGAGGGCTGAAGGAGTTAACCTTACATCCAGCTCAATTCCCCTGAATAAAAGATAAAAAAAAAAATAATCCAGGGAGTGGGTGATAAATCTCTCCTCTCTGGCTCTTGTCTGTGGCCATGAATTAGGCTGACACCAGGCCACAAGGGGAGGCCAAGTTGATGCGAACCACGTCTGGTGCCACTTTGTGGGGGCAAGAACCAGCAAAAGCATAAAGCAGAAGAGTCTCAATATCCACCTCAAATGCACAGAAATGAAAAATGCAAACAGTTCTTGTGGGTGAGACATCACAAACTTGCACTGTGCTGTAGGGTTGGGCGATTGGACGAATATACTGGCGGTTGTTTTTTACGGGCAATTTTTAGATTGCTAATTTAATGTTCTGCCTTCCGGAGAACAATTGAGAGCCGCTGCTCAATGGGCAGCTGGCACAGCGCTAAAACAAAGTGCACAGCAGGGGGAAGCGCAGCGCACACACACCTGCACGAATATATTGGCAATCGTTGCTTGTTGGGCTGACGGTGGCCGGTTGGATTATTTTAACACATCGCCCAACCCTACGGTGTTGCACCACCACACTAATTTGATGCCTCTCTCCATATACAAAAGCCTCAAGACAGTTCAAGCTTCAGTAACATGGAATGTGTACATGTTAAAATTGCAAGTAATCTGTGTCTGTCTACATATGTGCGGGCACATGCTGGGTGGATTTTCCAGCCGTGCTGCATTAGAGCAACAATCACACAAACAGACAGCTGTACTCCCAAGGGAGTCTGCAATCAGGCTGTGCAGAACTGCCTCTGTCCTTCAACAGGCAATTAACACCGAGTCCATTATAGCTCCCAGGGGAGCTACTGGCCAGGGAGGCCGGGAAAGGCATCATCTGAAAGGTCAGCGCCTGGAGAGGAAGCGGGAGGGGCCAGAGTATGACGGAGGCTCAAGGATGGAAGCGGGGAAGACAGGGAGGAGGGTGTGAGCTGCCTCAGACCAAATGGAGTGTGAAGCGGGAGCTATTTGTCACCTGCAAGCAATTCACATGGGGAGGCTGCAGTATTTTCCACTGGACAGAAGTATGCGTCAGCGGCGAGGGATATAAATTAAGAAAACCACCGAGGCTCCTTGTCTAATCGTAGCCTTTCCGAGCATCTCGGGACCCGGCAGATCCACTCCAAGTTCTACAATCAGATCAAGGATGTTTTCCCGCGGGTCAGATCCGTCACAACTCATAAATGTTTCAAGGCCCCTTCCTCCTGTTTCTTTTGATCCCAGTGTAAACTGAGGAGAATTTCTTCACACTATGCAACGCAATACCCAGTTCCTCTATGGGGAGTTTACATTCAGCATGTGTTCAAGACCCCGCTCATTTATATTTCCTCACCACCTCTCCAGGAGCTCCGCTGGTTTTAATGAGGCAAAAGACATTCAATGGAATGTATTCGTGTGATCAACTGAATTTAAAGTCTTCCCCATCAACTACAAGGAACAATAGGACTTAAGATAATTAGAATAGTCACGGCTTCATCTATGACCGGACAGGGCACAAAGCTCGGTGATTCCTCTCTTGGCATTTTTAGTGTGTGAGTGAAAGACAGAAAGAGAAATGCAGAGCAGAGCATAAAGACTTGGATGGGCTACAACGAGGAGCTTAACTACTTCACCATCAGGGCACCAGGGAAAATCCATTCTTGGCAGCGGAGATTGCCACTGCTAAGCCTGCATTTTAAAATGTGAATCTGCACTTAGTCTTCGGAAACTCCCCCAAGCTGATCATTAAGCGGGTCATTAAATCAAAAGTTGTGAGGCTTGGAAAAGAAAGAGATGAAGTGAGTAGATGAGAAAAAATGAATGAGGTAACATGCGATAGGAGATGGTGATACAATTATTCATCTGAACCCGTGTGCACTATAGGAAGCCATTTGAGAGGAAATCTGTATCCATGGAGGATGTTGACAACTTCATCCTCTGAATAATAAATATTAGATTTTGAGTAAAGTATTATTAAATGATTAATATTTAATTCTTATGAGTTGATTGAGCAGTTAACAACGTTATTGTTTTTATTAGAGCTGAATCTAATAAAGTGTTGCTAACATCATTTAGAATTATGTCTGTCAATGCTTCACAATGTTGCAAATGGAGACGTTCCCTTTGTAAAAATCAGCCTCTATTAATGCTCTCTACAGGATTAATTAGACTGGAATATTATCATATAAATTAAATTTGTAAACAATTTAGAAAACAGCTAGAAATCATGCTAGAAATCTGTAAATTATGTAAAACCTGCTCTACAAGATGTTGCAGCCATTGTGAGACATGAACAAAAGGCTGTATTATTTTCCCTCCACGTCCAGGATAGTCCTGGAAATGCTTTAGTTTTTAGTGTGGAATTGGGCTATGTGCTGCTCACGTGACGTTTGAAGCAGCCCTGGGTAAAGCCTTCAGCTGTAGGGAAGTAAGACAGAGAAAGAGTCAAAGGAGATGTTCAGGAAGAAGAGGTGAAAGAGGTAGGATGAAGGCTCGCGGAGTAAAAGAGGGTTGAGTGTTGAGTTTCCAAAATCGTTTAAGAGTTGACAAAAAGTGACGTCTTCATGGAGCAACAAGACAACGGCTCTTTGTATGGCTTTTAAACTGTATAAGCCTCCAGCAAGAATCCAAAATACATGGCTTATTCCCTGTCTATGGTATTCAGGAGAACTTTGAAAACAATACCTAATGTTGACTTAATACTCAGCAGAATCAAGGGTGCTCTGTGAACTAAGCTTCTGTAAGGTAGTTAGCAGCTTTGAGCTTGAACTCGGAGGCTGTCTTTGAATACTTCAAAAGGCACTTCAAAAACAATTCAAAGGAAAAGCCGACGTACTGAAATTTCAAAGCTTTGTCAGTCAAACGAGGAACAACACCTACTGCCAAACTATACCGTATATTTCATCCAACAGGACATTTTCATACTAAAACACATGTCTGTTTAAGGGTTAGAGAGTCAGGCCGCGTTCAGACTGATTTCATCTCTGCGTAGGTAAACTCAGCCACCCCCTTCACTTGAATAGGACTACTCCGCTGACGAGGGGCTGAAAAATCGCTGGCAAGAAAGTTTAACCTCGCTCAAATAACACTGGATCGCAATGCAACATCATCTGGCAAGGCACTGCGTTGGCCAATCAAACACATGCAGGCTCACCTAACGTCAATACTGTATTCCTGCAACGTATTCTCATACGGTTCATATGATATCTTACGAAAAGTTATTCCTCATTTTTTGCGCGTTTTCCTACAAATGTCCAGCATCGATTTCCGCTCCAGTCTTTTCAATATCAACTTCCGTCTTAACTGGAAACAACTTTGTTAGGTTTAGGCAACAAAACTACTTAGTTAGGCTTAGGAAAAGATCGACTTGTATAGGTTTAGGCAACAAAACTACTTAGTTATGTTAAGGAAAAATCCACCCTGACCTCCTCCCTTAGCCTCGTTAGTTGCTCTTATTACTTCCTGGCTCACAATTACATGGATTGCAATGCATCCTGGTACATGTAGGCACTTCCGGCACGGCTCTGCGAGCAGGAGAACTCAGCTTTCTGGGTCAATATAGCACGCACTGAGGAATGTATTGCTTCAATCGACTACATTTACCATCAACACTGATTGGACATCCACATAAAAGGTGGCAAATTTTCCCTTTAATGATTCATTTCCACCCTTTCACTACATGAGAACTGTGCTATTATCTTAACCTGTACTTTAACCCTTTGTATCATATACTGTAAACAGCAGACTGATGCAATGCTATACCAGTTTACTATACTGCATATTGTAACGCAGGACCAAGGCTGTGTTTGCAGCTGCCTCGTGATGCTTTGTGATTTACCCTTTAAATGAATACAATGGCACTGAAAAGGTTTTATTGCATAGCAGTACAAGGTGGACAGGTTTGCAAGGTAATACAGCGAGGAGGTGGGAAATGCGGTATGTGATTCATGTATTGTCCACTGCAGGGATTTGCTCAAACCCTGAAACCTCCATCACAATTTCTGAATTCCAACTCCAGAAGTGATTTAAAGGCATGTTTTCTACACAAAAGCAAATGCACCATTCCGCAATGCTTTACCTGTGTAAAAAGAGATATATTTAATGCACTTGAACAATTGTTTCTGCACTCATTAAGCTCAAAATGCAACAACAAGATGCTAAGAGATCAAAAGCTACAAGTGTTGAGGAAAAAAACGCCCATGAATCAAGGCTGATAGCACGTCTTTCTTTTGCCCTCACCACCTGAGCAAGACCTTTGATGAATCTTTGATGAATTTATCCATACTGGTTGTAGATACAGAGTATAAATGAGAATGACTGCAATGCCAAGAAGCGGTGTTCAGAAACACAAAACTACAATTAACTGTTGTTGGATGCTGATGCAAATTGTGTTTGTTGCTACTATACTTTCATGTTTCTGCTATATTTCATCCAAACATGCTACAAGACATGTGACTCCCCATCTTTCTTTTAAGTTGTTTCCAGTAGTGCCAAAGTGTAGCCGGGTGTTAGATGCTACCTATGACACAACTACCCAGGAGTATTCATAGCAGCTTTCAAGAACTTCCCACTTTGAAGAACATCACAGTTGTCTCTGTGGCCCTGGGCCCTAAAACACAAAGCAGGCCCTGCTACCCTCCACCTGCTCCCTGTTGTCCCCTACATCCCTTCACTTTCACATATTCATATGCACATCCCATCCACCGCCAGCCTCACACACAGTTGAGTAAACAATTGTTATGCTTCCCAGTATGCTATCAAGTGTCCGGGCATTTTGTCCTTAACAATTAATGGCACAGACAAAAACAACCTAATGGAGCTTGTCTGACATGGAGAGGAGCCTTTGTTTCCTGAGAGACGACTTCCTGCACCACTCTGCTGCTGCTTCCTCTTTGTGTTTGTCTCCCTGATCTGTCATTGGCTACAGTATGAGAGACAGCAGGATATGGTTTAAAAGCTTTTACGTGAATGTTACTTATCTCTATTCTCTATATTGACCCCACTGCAACCTGAACAACCTGAAGGTTGCTATCCCCTCTTAATGCCTGAGACTGTTGCGCAGTCTATGTTCACAACGCAGGTTTACTGGTAAATTCAATACAACACCCCCGCAACGAGCTCACTTGTTACTGACCCCCATTTGACCCTGTAAAGGAGAATGTTTACTCTGCGCCAGTCCAGCTGAATTAATCCATTTATCGCCATGTTAGGGCCTTGAAAGCACTGACATAATTGCTTGAAAAGCTTTGATGGAATGGATTTAAGTAATGAAACAAATGCTGCCAGCTGGAACTTTATAACCCCACAGCCCACTCAATACATTTTGGCCCAGGGAGGAAGAGCGAAGGCAGGCGGTGGGCGGGGGCTGTGATTATCAGAGTGAAGCGTGCAGGCCCACAGACAAGTACAAAATCTTTAATCTTTTTTTAAAGCTGGTCGACAGCAACTTATTTCCTGATCAATCCTCGCTGGATAGATGCTGGGTGCCCGAGCCATCGATATGAAAACCCCGGAGGAGAGAGACAGTGAGGCACTCCATCGCTCAAATACGACAGGTATGAAACCGAGCCAAGTGGCTGCTCAGAGGCAGGGAAGATCACCGTGACACATTGACGAGAGAGATGGCAAACAGTGATGGACATCATGGGCTTCATCAGCTGCCGCCGTGTGATCATGTGATTAATTTGCACACTATAGTGTACATATTCAATATGTACACTATAGTGTACAACAACACGGAGGCTCCGTATACATGTACACTGCATAACTGTTTACCAGAGGCAAATTCACTCAGAGCATCTCACTAAAAGGAAACTGAAATAGCTTACAATAGTTTAGGCTATACAACAATTTAGCTGAGACAGACTATCAGACAATGCTCTGGGTCAATACCTTCCCGGTAGTTGGTCCTCTGTCTGCGCAAATCTATTCGAACTAGGGCTGTCAATCGATTAAAATATTTAATCGCGATTAATCGCATGATTGCCCATAGTTAATCACGATAATTGCAAATTAATTGCACATTTTCATCTGTCATCTGTTCAAAATGTACCTTAAAGGGAGATTTGTCAAGTATTTAATACTCTTATAAACATGGGAGTGGCAGATATGCTTGCTTTATGCAAATGTATGAATATATTTATCATTGGAAATCAATTAACATCACAAAACAATGAAAAATATGGTCCAGAAACCCTCACAGGTACTGCATTTAGCACAAAAAATATGCTCAAATCATAACATGGCAAACTGCAGCCCAACAGACAACAACAGCTGTCAGTGTGTCAGTGTGCTGACTTGATTGACTTGCCCCAAACTGCATGGGAGTAGCATAAAGTGGGCATGTCATTCAGATATCTTGAGGTCAGAGGTCAAGGGACCCCTTTGAAAATGGCCATGCCTGTTTTTCCTCGCCGGAATTTAGTCTAAGTTTGGAGCGTTATTTAGCCTCCTTCCCGACAAGCTACTATAACATGGTTGGTACCAATAGATTCCTTAGGCTTTTTAGTTTCATACAATGTTCACTCTAGCTTTAAAACTGAGCCTGCTACAACCTAAAAATCGCATGCCATAAAGAAATCAGTAGCATAAAGCAAATTTGCGTTAACGCGTTATTAGCACGTTAAATTTCACAACTCTATTTCAAACCTTTTATTGAAAAACTTGCAACTATTGCAAATTTGCTTCGATGCTGGCGAGTATTTCGCATTCTCGTGTTGTTTATTCGTCACGCCCCCGGTGTGTAAAGGCCTTAAAAAGGATTGTGTAACTGTACAAGATGGAGGTAGGCCTGAGAGCATCAGTTGTTTGTGGATGAAGTCAAGCATCTTTAGGCCTTTAACATGCCGCTTTGCTTCTAAACTACACTAGCAAACACAGAGGTGCATCGATTATATGTGGGCATGAGGAGAATGAGAGCATGGGATCAATGGAGCGGATCAATGGAATCAATGAACGAACGGACAAACAAAATGAGTGTGTAGGTGTGTGAATTAGTACGTACTGTAGCAGCCAAGAAACATTAGAAACAAACAAAGGGAGTGAACGGACAGCGTGCTGAGGGTATGATGAAATGAGAAAGAGACAATCAATGAACTCATGAAAATGTATTAAAGATGAGTGAAGGAAGGCATGCAGAACTTAGCAGAGATTAATAATATTATTAGTATGTCATTAGCCTAGTGATTATAAACAGAGTTAGAGGCAGGTAAACAGCATGGCCATTGGTCCAGAACTAATCACATTTACAATATCTCTTGCCTATCAATGTATGTTAGCTTGTGGTTATTAGAAACAATTACATTAAAATACACCGACACTGATCGGTTTCACCGAGAATCAAACGCATTATTTTCAGATGGCCATCGATGAGATGTATAAATGACATATTGAGCTACACTGTGATTAATTAAAGAAGAAGCAATTCCCCTCAACATTCAATGCACTTGGTTTTGTTCTACATTATTTTTGTTTTATTTTGATTTCTGCTGGCAATTATATTGCCCCGAATGTTTTCTCAAAAGCTCTGAATATTTTAGGTTTTTAAAATACCTTCAACTTTGTGTCATTTCCCCTCAATCTCTCTGACTGGACCAACAAATGAATGGAGCAAAAGTTCTATTACTGGAGAAATATTTCCATTTATGTCTGCCCTGACATTGTCATGGTGGTTTGTTCTATGCTACTACTACTACTACTATTATTACTACTATACTATCAAAAGAAATCTAATATGATTGAGTAAATGCTGTTCTGTTGGGCTAATATTCAATTTACACTACTGGAGACCACATTGCATTGTGGGTCGATCCTTGATTTGCAATTAGTAGAGCAGCCCAGATTATTTTGTCAGCTCTACATTCATTCTGTGAGCTCTACTCCAGCATTGTATAAAAAAATAGGTTTCAAGATTAGTAATGCCGTTTGTTTCCTTCAGTTATTTTACTTAAAAATAGTAACATCAGACATTTTTTTTTTTACCTTTTTTTAGGTGGCAGGAGTGAAAATGAATCATCCTCAACATTTGTTGTGTTATGGTTTCAGAATGATGTTGATGTTGCAATTAGACAATTAGATATGATTTTTTTTCCCCTTGGCAACTATAATTTTTTTCCTAAATGATGTACAGATTTTTAGGCATTCTATTATCTCAATTGACTTGAAAAATAGTGCATATAGCTGCCGTATATGGGAGAAGATGCCCCCAGACCCTCCTCTGAGGGCAAGTCTGGGCTGAGCCCCGAATGTTTACAACATTGGGATCTGCTCCTGGTTTTTAGCACCAATCAGTATTTAGAAGAGCTGAGAACATCCAGCAAAATACAGAAGTGTAGTCCTGCCATCACATGTCCTCCTAATCTGATTTTGATCTATACAGCGACTTCACTAGTATTCCAAATTCACATAGTAACACATCATATATAGAAAAAGGGCTTTCACTCTCCACCTATGTATTGCAGACAGATCTGACGTCTCTGTTATGGATGTCATGGTGTTTGCAGTGGGACAATCTTGGTGCTGGAGCACTGCGCTGTACAGGACGGAGCTGCTAATCCACCTAGTTGGCCAGGACTGCCACATCCCCATCCAAAACCAACGATATGAGCCCTAAATGCTGGCAGAGCTCAATCCAGGGCTGGCTTACACTGCTGCCACCGTCTGCTGGAGGCCAAAGCATCGCAAAGACAGTCAATGTAACAGTATCCACAGCAGAAACGGGAATTAGAGCGCTTCGCTGTGTGTACACGTTCCTGATTTTATTATACTGCAGAATAAAATTTGTTTTTGTAAAATCACATTTGCTTAAACATCACTATGGGTTCTCTCGTAACAGGAATATGAACCTATATGTAACAGCAGACACTGTTTGTGGAAGCAAGGAGCGATTCCCTGTGGTTTCCTTGACAATAATATGGCCTGGCTTGCACAGGGGAACCTTTATCTCATTTTTATGAATTATGGAGAGACAGACATTCCTGCTGAGTGGTGCATCCTTAGCCGTGAAATATGTCCTCTGTCTTTGTCATGGCCGGGTGAGGATCGTGAAATAATGATATAGAATTCGTTTCATCTCAACATGCCCTGGCTGTCTCATACATACATCAGCCGCGTCCTAGAATACGACTCAGAGTTGAGGAAAATAAGACAAGTGGTGAGACGTGGTGGAAAAACTACAAGCCGCTATCAGGCCCCTGCTCTATATATCTCCCACCCTGCTTTCTCGCGTCCCTCTTCCAGTGCATCGACCATCATTCTCTCACCTCATATCCTGTTTGCCTTTTTCCGCCGTGGCGTGCTTCAACACATCCATCCTCTTTTCCTCCATCTTTCTATCTCACCCTCCTTCCCTCCCTCCCTCCCACCAAACCCCTCCTCCCTCCCTGTCTCTCTCTTTCTCCCGGGAGGTGAGCACAATCTCATTAGCCACTGCTGGATGAGGCGTCCTCTCCTCTCAGGTTCAAGGTGATGGAAGATTAGGCCGTTTGGCCTCAACTCATTCTGTATTCACACCGCGTTACTTGCTGCCCGTGAACACCAAATTACATTGAACCTGGGGAGTCTAACTCCATTAATTTTAAATGGAAGATTAATTTAACAATATGCAGCAGATATTTGTTACAAACCCATCATGTAAAAGTGACGTTTGGCTATAAATTTGCAGGAGGCTCAGTCTGGCTGCCGGGGCCGCGGCACACATAAATCACAGCCATTTAGAGCTAATTTCACACGTGTATGGACGGTGACACACGTGTCTAAAGTGTGCATATTGTAGACGCACATGCACTCACATAAACACATTACATGCAGTAGGTCAGAATGGAAGGAGACATATGCTCATTTTCGCATTTTGTGTTTCTACTAGAATATGTTTATATGCTTTAATGTTCAAAATACATTATTTTTTGCTGTCTGTCTGAATATACCTGTACAAACCTTTCGCATGAAAAGGCGTATGAATGCCAGGATAATGCGCAAGACACTTACCGTGCAATAAGTACGCCTTTCTTGATTTCCGCGTGTCATTTGTACGGCATGTATCCTGCATTGACAGCAATGTAAACACATCCGCATATAAATGCTACGGTAAGAGTTAGTGACTTAGTATAAAATGCCAGAAAGACTTAAGGTGGGCGAGTGGTGAGGTGGATGGTTCCAACAAACACCGGACTTTTAACCAGGAGTAAGTCACGCAAATGATGATTGTCACGTGATTTTTAGTTTTCAGCGTTTGTGACGTGTTTTCCGTAGCTGCGTTCCGTGGTTGTGTTACCTTAATTTCCGTACGTATTTTACTTTGTTTACGTACTTATTTTAAGCCCAACCATGATGTTTTCCCTTAACCTTACTAAGAGGTTTTCTTGCTGAACCTAACTTCGGACGTTTGCGTGGCGTACAAATGACACGCGAAAAGACTAAAATGAAGACTCATAACACGCTGAATGTCAGTGTAATGTCGTGGTATTTATACGTCTTCCCTTGAGACCGGGTTGACCAGTATTCACCCTTTGTCTGAAACGCTCTGTTTTAGCACCTGTCTCTTTAAGCCCACCCTCCCGAAAAAGCCCGGTCTGTTCTGAGTGACTTGCGAGAGAATATGGTGCACCTTTGCAGAGGTATTTCTCAAGCCGTGGGCGGTATATTCTAATGAGCCTGCATGTGACATAGGAAGAGGAGCCAAATCTGAATGGCTTGTTGAATCACATGTTTTCTGATCTAGGGAGTGTGTGGGTTGGTAGGCACTCCAGATATCCAAATGTATGAGCAGAAGCACTGAAAAACGTAGTTTTTCATGATATGTCCCCTTTAACGTCTGTTATTTTAAAATATATTAGTATAATAGGATAATAGGTAATTGCTAGATGGATATACCAGTAATGCAATAAATATGGAACCGCTACTGTCTAGTGTTACAACGGAGCGTGGAAATCAAATATCATTTGGAACCGTACATATTTACATAGATAATTAGGAGCATTTAGATTGCACTTTAAACTGCTTACTAATGACACAGTATCCCTTTGTTTTGCACTCTTTCCTACATAAATAACAGCTGTCGCTCTAAGCCATGCATATATGCTGTACATCCGACTATTTAAGAGCTGCCAAGCACACAGACTCAGAGAAGTGACAAAGACAGAAGGCAGGCATCCATTTCATCTAAAAGGCCAATATTCCTCGCTGGCAGCCGACTGAAGCTCCCCTGGAACGCCACATAAAGCTTACCCAAATGGCCTCGCTGCGGCCTCAACATGTCAAACTGAGATATGCACATCAGTGCTCTGTGACAGTAACTCCTGATCGTATTACACACCTCAGCAGTGCTCATGTCCCATTACCGCCACCCAGCCCTGCCCGGCTGTGATTACCCCTTCTGCACACACACACATCCGCTGATAGCTATAATGTGTAAGTGAAACAGTCATCTTCAAGGGGGGGGAGGAAGAAGGAGCGGTGGTGATGGCGAGGATTGGGGTGGGGGGGTGTTAGAACGGGAGCTAGGGTGGTTGTGGGGTTACAATGAGTTAATGCTAATCCTCCCAGACGGGGTAAGACTTTGAATTTTAGCTCCAAATCACCGCCACCTCCCACCCCTCCACCCCCACCTCTTGCCAGAGAGCGTCCCTCGCCTCCGACTCATCTTTTGGCTCTTTAATGTGAAATTTCTTCGGGGAGCGTGCAGCCTAATTAGAGGAATTGATAACCTCACCGCTTATTAACGAGGCCAATACATTTCAAAGTCATTAAAGATAACCATGGCAATAAGTCTGGCTATAAGCATCACTAGGTTTCACAGGCGGCGTGTCGACGTTGTAAAAAGTGGAGAAGAAGAGGGGGCAGAGGACGGGAGGGTGGAGGGGAAGAGCAATTCTTGCTCAGTCAACTGTAAACGCTCGGTTATTGGAATCTTTAAAACAGCCAGTGAGGAGAAAATTACATGACCAAATCTCCTTTTTCCTCCGAGTTAATGAAGAATTAGGGTTCCCATTTGCCGCATTAGATGGTTCACGGGAGGTTTGGGCGTCGTGAAAAGTGTGTTTGACAACGGTGTCAATTTAGCCGCAGCGCAGCTCACAGGCCCGTGACAGAGCATCATTCACAACTGTCACAACCACTTATCTTTCTCATTGTCACAAAACCAACAAAATTCAGGTCAAGAATTTTTTTTCCTCCCTCACTTGCCTTTCTTCATTACGATTTTCCACACTGTGCTGGAGCCAAATGGCTGTGGAGACAGCCTATTCCTTGAGAGCATAAATCTTGACAGATTTTCCGCTACTTTCTGCTACACTGATGTTAAATGCATGCATGAGTCACTGTAAAATCACTAGCGTCTAGCTGTCCACGTAGGGGATATATGGATTGATAATCTATTGGCAATAATACTGTCCTCTATCATTTATATTAATGCCAGTCACATCTTGTATAAGTGGATTTCCAATGGAGAGTTATCTTTCAAACATTTACAATATAGCCATATTTACTCAGTGTACATCATCACATAGGAAAATTAGGGCTGTCAAAGTTACCACGATACTAACGCCTTAACGCAAATTCATTTTAACGCCACTAATTTCTTTTAATGCATCAACGCAACTTGCGACTTTTAGGTTTGGAGGTTAAATAACACTCCAAACTAGCGCTAAACTTTGGCGAGGAAAAACTGCCGTGGCCATTTTCAAAGGGTTTCCTTGACCTCTGACCTCAAGATATGTGAATGTAAATTGGTTCGATGGGTTCTATGCCCACTTTATGATAATCACATGCAGTTTTGCGCAAGTCACAGTCAAGTCAGCACACTGTTACGCTGACAGCTGTTGTTGCCTGTTGAGCTTAAGTTTGCCATGTTATGATTTGAACATATTTTTTATACTAAATGCAGTACCTGTGAGGGTTTCTGGACAATATTTGTCATTGTTTTGTGTTGTTAATTGATTTCCAATAATAAATATATACATACATTTGCATAAAGCAGCATATTTTCCCACTACCATGTTGATAAGAATATTAAATACTTGACAAATCTCCCTTTAAGGTACATTCTGAACAGATAAAAAATGTGTGATTAATTTGCAAATTAATCGCGATTAACTATGGATAATCACGCGATTAATTGTAATTAAATATTTTAATTGACTGACAGCCCTAAGTGAAATATACATTATTACAATAAAATGAGGTTTAGCCAAAATGGCGCACAGAAATCATCCTTGTTGTTCAGCTAAATGCCGGCCCGGGGAGCTCAAAATAGCTTTCCTGAAATTCAGAAAGGTGGCCAGGCACTCTAACAATCCCATTACTCATGGTGCTCCAAGTTGGGTCACGGGAGTGTAACAAAGCACAGATTTATGCAGCAGAGAGTGACGTGCCAGCTGTAATGCGCTGCGTGCTGCCGGGCTCAGTGATGAGAGCCTGCACCAACAACAGCACAGCTAACGACCCGGCCATCTAACACTACCTTCTTGGTGATGCAGAAAAACCCTCAACCTAAAAGAAGGTGACACGTTTCATCTTACCGTGCCACTCAAGCACACACGACGACACACGACGACACACATGCCCGGTAGCTCACACAATCAAGGACACAATCAAGTCGGGTGGTATTAATGTGAAAACTGTGTCACTGCCACTTGAATATTGAGCAGAAATATTATCAAATGAACTATGTCAGCTAAATAAATTGTCCAATTAAGGAGTTTCCATTTTTTACATGCATACATTTATCAGGCAAACATCCTCTTAATAAATGAGCTTTCGATAAGGGCCTGATTTGTTAACCAACGTGATAACGCGATGTGATAGCCCAACTAAATGGTACTTTACCTGAATCCACAGAGCTGATGTAGAGGATTCTTCTGTAGTCCTTCAGTATTCTCCCAGCTGCAAATCCTTTGCCACTTCACCAGTTAGCTGCGGTGCTTCTCATTTCCTGCCATTCTAACAGGCTGTAAGAGCAGCACTGAGTGTGTTGTAATTAATCAAAGCAATCAAAAGAAAGGCCTGTCTGGATTGGACATCCACAATGGATAATTAGCCTCATTAGGCAGAGCCACCACGGGGCTTCACTACATTACCTTTACAGAAAGCACTTCCAATTTTCTTCCTCCTTTAATTAACCGCATAAAAAAAAAAACGGAGGTAAGTCAACAAAGTGAAACTGTTTTGTAGCCGAGGAGTAGAATGTCGAGGTACACTCGCTGCAGTCAGTCCATTTATCCATTATGGCAACTATTTGATTTAGGGTGCTGTTGTTCTTGCTAGTCTTGAAAGGGAAGGATGAGCAGAATACGAAAAGGCAACATTAAAGGAGAAGATGGTATTCAAGAAGAATTATTTATCAAAGGAATCCGTGTAATATTTAGGTAACCACATTTTCTAAGAAAAATTCTCATGGAGAGCGCTCTGAAAGATGCAGCAGAGTAAAGGAACACATCCAAATCTATAACATTTAGCTTTTCTTAAAGCGATACATGACTGTCCAAAGGTAAACCTATAACAAGGCCATAATTAGAATATATATAGGGGACCACAGCATATTGATATAATAAAAAACAGAAATTCTATGTCACGACAGGCAACCATGCACAACCGTCTGAAATAATCATTAGCATATGTAATCATAATCGTAAATAAACTTAACAAATTGCCATTATTACTACCGGTTCTAGTATTATGGTGTACTGCAGTTCTGCGTGTGGTTTGTCCAAGTGGTGTTGCCGTACCCCAGCAGTAGCCGTTGCTTGACTCTGCACAGCAGACTATAGGACACAGAGTTATTTTCTTAAAATATTCTGACTTTTATAACTTTATATAAATAAATTATAACTTTATCATTGTAATATTATTTTTTTCTAAAAATATTACGACTTCTCAGAGAACACAGACATGTGGGATATGAGCTATTAAAGTCCAAAGGTTTATAAATGAATTAAAATGCATGTATGTATCATTGATATGAATGGGTGGATAGGGACAGGGATAACAATATATGACAAAAGTTGATTTACAGGAGAATAAATATTTGAAAGCAATATAGAATGACTGGGAGCCATACTGCAATAAATTACATTATATTTAAATTTTTTGAATTGTCACCTGGCGCTTGAATTTAGTGTTTTCCTTTACATAAATAAAGTCATTTCCACCATAAATTGGTGTAGAAAATTCACCAGAATGCAGGAAATGAAGTGTTTGACCCACAGACACCCCGCTTCATATACGTCCCCACCAATGTTGAAACGAAACCTACTCCCTTGATATGATAGTATATCATATTTAATGGTATTTTACACAAAAAGTCCAAAGAGCTGATCGAGCTGATCTAAACTCAGTACTAGATTAAAAAAAACAACTTCCTCTCCTGACTGTTTACAAGCAGTAATAAGGAGGCTATTGGGAAAAGATAGAATGCAGAATAAAATGCTACAAAGTGCTTTGTAATGCTAGAAGTAATCAATATGTTACTAAAATGCATATCAATAAGCAAGTTTTAATGATTTAAAAGGAGTACTACCATGAAGAAACACAACTTAAGTAATCTTGTTCCAGCAAAACATCTATGAAACACATAGACAAGTGGATAAAGTAGAAGATAAGCAAGTATACAAAACTACCAGATATCCAAGATCTGGGTAAAGGATTGCAAAGGATTGGACTACATCTCATAAAACTGTTCAGTAAAGGTTTCACACATTCAGGATTAATCCTAGCCTATTCCAAGACAGTCTTTCACCAGAGTAGTTGGCTGTTTATAAGGCATTGCAGCTTTAACCTTGACACCGTTGAACATCCAGGCCCATCACACAAAGACTTACTGTATATCACATTCTATACTGTACATTACATAAGGCTTCTAGTGATTCTGACACATACTGGGCGTCGGACAGAATCAGTGTTCGATTGTAACACAATTTACTGCTGTGTCGAGCCACAGACCAACATGCAGTCAGACTAATGTTGACAAAGTACATCAGCTGAGCCAAATCAAATCACCATCTGCAGCTCGACTACAGTTAACTGGTAAACAAAACAAGATGCTGTTCATGACATAATTACGTTCATATATTTTATTATAGTCGTTCAATTCTGTGTATTTAAGTGAACTAACCCTTGAAAAATAATCAGTTAAAGGAAATTGCAGTTGAAATTGTATTCCTATACCTCGCAAAGTATGAAAGCACGGTCTGTACTACAAAAAGAGACATCATGTCCTATAGTCTGTATTGCTGTACTTTACTGGATTAATGTGATCAATGTTTGTTTCTGATGCTGGAATATTTTCAGCATTTACATGATGATAGGGCTGTCAATCGATTATAATATTTAATCGTAATTAATCGCATGATTATTCATAGTTAATCGCGATTAATCGCACATTTTTTATCTGTTCAAAATGTACCTTAAAGGGAGATTTGTCAAGTACTTAATACTCTTATCAACATGGGAGTGGACAAATATGCTGCTTTATGCAAATGTATGTGTATATTTATTATTGTAAATCAATTAACACAAAACAATGACAAATATTGTCCAGAAACCCTCAAAGGTACTGCATTTAGCATAAAAAAATATGCTCAAATCATAACTCAACTCAAACCCAACAGGTAACAACAGCTGTCAGTGTGTCAGTGTGCTGACTTGACTATGACTTGCCCAAAACTGCATGTGATTATCATAAAGTGGGCATGTCTGTAAAGGGGAGACTTGTGGGTACCCATAGAACCCATTTTCATTCACATATCTTGAGGTCAGAGGTCAAAGGACCCTTTTGAAAATGGCCATGCCAGTTTTTCCTTACCAAAATGACCTCCTTCACAAGATTTTCTAGCGTTATTTAGCCTCCTTCGCAACAAGCTATCTTGGTACCAATGGATTCTTTAGGTTTCATATGATGCCAGTATCTTCACTCTAGCTTTAAAACTGAGCCCGCTACAACCTCCGAAAGATTGACTGCGTTAATGTTTTAAAGAAATTAGTGGCGTTATTAACGACTTATTATCGAGTTACCTTTGACAGCCCTACATAACACATAAACATACTTTTGGGACTGTGTTATATACTTCTTCATACTATGTGACCATAAGCTGTGTAGTGTATGGCGCCAGATGGAGCTAAATGTTCACTCCCATGTGCAGGTCGCTGGTGGTGACACACAATGTGAAGCAGTATAAGATAAACACACTGGAACTACACTTCACTGTCTGCACCTCCAAACGAATAGAGGACATTAGTGGGAGGGACGTGTCTTGTTTCATGTTGATTAGATAAAGTGGGGAGAGTTTGTGTGTGATATTTCCCACGCTGTTACAATTCAACCCAAGCATTAAAACGGCACCTTATTTTATGTATTTCAAATAGATTGAACACAGTAGACTGTTTTAAATTGACTGCAGGTAGGATTAATAATGACATCATTCGAAGTTAACCTTTAGGTCAGTGACTTTTTCATATCATCAATAACACAGATATAAAGATTTCTGTATTAATGTGAGTTATGATGATATAAACCAAGTCAAGGACATCTATTCATTAACTTTTGAATGCTATGGTGCTTATAGCACATTTAACAGAACCTTTTTGCTGGGACTAATACATGAAAAAAATGGTTTCCCTCTGAAGTCTTCCTCCATTGAGTGCCAATTAGCTGCAATTCAAAATGGCACAGCTTTCCTTTCAAATTGGGGAATAATATGCCTTCTGCCAAAGGTTTGGCCCTAACTGGGTCTCTGGAGGCTCCATGGATCTCCCCCCCCACCCCATCCATAACTCAACAACACCTTCTGGGACTGGCACTCCACTTTTTTTAACCTCCGAGCTCATTATCAGACGTCTCTAGGGCGCACCGCGAACCACAGACCGGAATTAGGATTCGCTCGGAACACTCGCAAACCAGAAATGGATGATACCAGGCAGAGAGATCAGTAGCGCAGGGAGCCCACGGGAATACAGCAACTTGCAGAGTAAGGCACTTTTTAATATATATTTAGCATTGCACCTGCTACGTTTTAGCCTGCCGAGGTGCAGTATGGAGGGTGCAGCTCTCCTTTTTGGCAGCCATTTGAAATGATGAAGAGCCGCCGCGCCTCTATGGATTGATGCTATCGCCATCCAAAAAATGAGCGGTGGAGCACGACACCTCCAGCGAGCTGTGCACCTGTGCGGGGCTCATCAAGATTTGAGAGGTGGCTTTGAAGTCGCGCAATCAAAAACGGCTGCTCAGAGACTCGGCACAATTGCTGATTATAGAGAAATATGTTGGACTTAAAGCTTTTCAAAAAAAAGAGAAGTGATCCATTATCATTACGGTTGGAGACAGGCTGGGGAACACGGAGGAAATTAGTGCTACCTGTCACTGACATTGTCGTGGCTCCTGTGGTATTAACTCAATATACCAGCTATTCACAAGAACAAAGATGATTATGGGTTGACCATAAGTATGAAAATAATTAATGTTCAAATGGTCTACTTTTAGAGCCACGCAAGAAGGACTTAATGATGTTACATGTCTGGAGGTGAAACGCAGAGCTCTCCAAATCGTTCACTCTTGAATAACTTGTAAAAATCACAGAGTAGCTCTACTCTATTGGTTTCTCCTTAGAGTACAACCAAGGCAAGAATTTCGACAATGACAGGCGTCGGGGTGGGGTCACTATGTGGAATGATGAATTGTCCTCTCCAGCCAGACCATGACTCCTACAATAAATTAACATTATGAGGCTTTAACACCACTGTGAATTAGTGGGAAATACCACAAACAGGGTTGTAAATCCAGCGAGCCAACTTTGCTTCCCTCGTAGTGGGACTGATTAAGCCAGTCCATTTCAACATCAGGAGATATTTTATTCGTCTTGCAGTAACGTCATTTGTTTTTTCTTCACAGGTTTTGCTGTCTGGATAGATCTGAGCGAAATGTCAATATTACAGAACTGAAATGAACGGAAATTAAAGTCAAGTTTAAGTGTGCAGAAGTTCACCTTGCGTAGTCGGAATATTGTTACGAGCCATTCAATATGATTTCTATAGGAGACCTTTTCAGCTTCGTACAAAACCTTCATGTTTGAATGCTCTGCCTTACAAACAAATCTTCCTGAGTTGCTGCAGTTATTATTTTATTTTGAATTATTATTTCTTAAAATCCATATGTTGGGATTAGGCAGACTTGTGTTTTCTATGGCATGGTAAAGAGCTCATGTTGGTTCTTTCGACATTTGTTGTTCTTAACCATGCTAGTCTTTTGGTAGGTCAGTCGGTCCACCACTTTGGTCGAGACTTGAAATATCTCAACAACTACTGGATAGTGACCGTTACATCTGTACTGACATTCATGGTTACCAGAGGATGAATTCTAATAACTTTGGTGATCCCTTAACGTTTCATATAGCAGCATCATCTGGTCAATGTTTCAATTTGTCCAATACTTTGGATTATGACCAACATGTGGGACAATAGAGAGGTGAAGTCCCGCCCCTTTCGGTGGACCACCATGGAACCTTATTTCGGAAAAAATATGAATGGTAGTCAATGGCGAGGGACAATTTTTTTTTTATCCTGTTTGAATTGCGCCATGAATCACATCATTTGAAAGATAACTTTGCAGGTCAAGAAAGTCTCAGTTTGTAAAACTGTTGAAGTATAAGACTGAAAATACGTAATTAGAAAGACTACACACCCAAAATTTGCGTAAGTGACGGTGTGAGGTTTCACACAAAACTAAATGATACCACGACAAACTGTGACTTTCTTAACTTGCAAAATGATCTTTTAAATGATGTGATTCATGGCGCAATTCAAACAAGATCAAAAAATATTTGTCTCTCGCCGTTGACTACCGTACATATTTTTTCCGAAATAAGGTCCCATAGGTTGTACCGTAAGGGGCGAGACTTTGCCTCTCTATAGGACAAATACCGTACATTTCTAGCTAAATAGCAATCATAACAGTGACCTAAATTGCGGCATAGATAGCCAGACAGACTGATTATGCACTTTGCTGTAGGAACTGTGTATTGGAGGATGTATGGGTGAGAAATTTGCAAGTAGAGTAAACCCTTATCACCAAATCACCTAACAACTCAATGTGTTTTTCCTATCTCCCATATGCACCATGTCATATGTTTACACCACAGTGTATAATAATGTATCATCACATTCACAGCATGTTACATTAAAACACTGAATGGAGGTTTTCTAAAGGGCCGCCGCTCCGTAAAGCATGTTGTTGTCTAGCCTGAATGCATCCAATAGCCTCTCTCTAGAGCAACGTTAGTGGCAGCTAAATAAATAATTAAAAAGACAAATAAAGCGAGAGGCAAATGAGTATGAGGGTGAGAGCCTCGGAGGGGAGATCTGCTCAGATTCCCATCTTTGAATGTTGCAAATTAAATTCCCTCGTCAAGACTCTAATCATTCACAGCAGATGGGGGCTTACGCTCTGTTTTAGATCTGCGGGAATTCTAATGGTTATTGTTTCTGTTTAAATAGGGAGATTATTGCATTTTAATAAGTCCTCCTTGGGACTTGCTGGAACAATGGAGTGCTGTGAATTACTGTAGATAGCTGTTACTGCATGCAGGGGGAGAAATCAAGTTACTAAGTGTGACAAGTTGCTCTTCCTCTCTCTCTCTCTCTCTCGCTTGCTCCACCCGCTCCCCACCCACCCTTCACGAGATGGCTGCCAGTGTATTTACCACCAAATTAAGAATGTGCCATGGGAATAATATTTTTATCCGACAGAGGGGAAGGGGGAAAGGAGCTTGGCTGTGGATTTTCATTAAAATGACACATCTGTTCAGCAATTTCGGCAAAGTAATTCTGCTGAAAGTTTTATCAGCTAATTTTAATTATTCACTCCACTGACTTGAATACAGGATTCATCATGTTGAATTAATACATTCAACGAGATTATTTTTCTTTCCTTTTTCCGCTCCTAAATAGATGAAGAGAGGAGGGCGGAGGGAGGCGGGGGCAATCAACAAATTGAATTGTCATGCACTGCGGATTAAATTGTGATTTGTTAATTACAAAAACTCTATGAGCTTCTATATTTTGAAGAATTAAGAGGCTCGGGAAGTCAGCGGGAGGGATTAAATATTACAACTGCTTGTAGGTGTGGCGTGTCAATCACTTACTATGCCGACTTTTTTGTCCTTTACGTATGTACAGTGTACACTCATAATAACATGTTTTCGTCATATGATACTTTTTGTGACAGATTTGAATTTTTCATATTTCACGAGGCAATCCACTCGTTTTATGAGTGGGAAAGTACGCTTCCTAATGAGCATTTCAAACATGAAGAGCATCCTTCCATAAACATAAACAAGTGCCATCAGAGAATACTGCCAGTGGGAGCTGTTACTCCTCCGGCATATAGAGCCAGCTGTACTGATAACAGCAGAGGAGCACGGGAGAATCACAAAGCCCTCACTCGTCAAAGACCTCTTATTCAAGCAGAGCACATTCAAAAGACCCCAGTCATTCAGAGCAAAGCCATTCAAGGACCTCTGGCTTTGCAGTCAAGTTTCTGCAGGGGTACTGCTAAACTGCTGCTTCTGGTTTTTGCAGAAACACAAAGATCCACAGCGCAGAAAAGGACCCCCCCCCCCTTCCCTTTACAGTCTTATCTCCTCAGGTAACTTTCCTTTGCAACTCGTCCCTGGAGACTATCACCTTGCCCTGGAGCCCTGATGCACATCAGCACACAGAACAAATGAGACGCCAGAGCTGGGAGACGGGCAGATTGCAAAGTGATACCTCTCAAGTATGGCTTTGTGGCTATGTTTCTCTCCCCCCCCCCCTCCTCTCGGAGTTGTGTGAAGTGTCACTGAGGAGCCCTCTGAGGACTGAGAGGGCAGGGAGCTTTTCCTGGACAAAGGGAGGAAACTGAGAACAACACAGATGTATTAAATAATAGCCTGGGGGAGCGGAGACTTGAGGTAGCCTTCTTTTGCTTGCCTGACACCAAACAGCGGCTGTCAGCTAATCAATTAGCTTACTTCCTCTTTACCATAAGGCCAGCCCAGGGGGAGGCTCAGTAAACATGTACTGTGCCTCAGAGGCATCGAGTATGGGAAAGATGCTTCTGGTCTATACAAATCATTTCAAATTATGGACTCGCTTCTACATATTTCAACCGGAGAGATTTGGCTGATAGAGTTCAGGAGTAACATCTTTGAGCTATTTACAAGGGATCTGAAATAATACTGCAAAGTATAGCCAAATGTTAAGCCTTTTAGGCCCTGTCTACACATATACAGACATTTTTAAAAACAGATATTTTCCTCTACGTTTTGGCCTCTCGTCCACACGCAAACAGAGTTTTGGGACAATGACGTCCTCTGCTCATTTAGCTCATGCCCAATGTTGCTTTGTGTAATGAGCATGAGCCAGAAACAATAACAAAGATGGCGAACCATCGTCTTTTTTACGTTTTGTTAGCACCGCTCGGAATACTTACTACTTTACATTTGAAAAATGTTACAGTCACAGGAGGCCCAAGCAGGGAACACATTAAACATGTCGAGGCCGAATGATGATTGAATGATGATTGAATGATGATTGAATGTGCTTTTTAGGCTATTGAAGGCGAGGTATGGAGCACTCAGAGTGGCTACGGACATAAACCTGAGTGACCTCCCTTTCTTCACAGACAGTTGATGACAGCAGAGTGATGACAGTCGACTAGGAATTCCAGCCCCCCACCAACAACAACGGTTATCCAACTGACAACTGGAGCCGAAGGAAAGAGAGTGAGAAAGGTAGTAACAAAATTTCTTGAGCCTTAACTTGTGATCTCACTTGTGGTGACATGTAAATATTACGGCGAGCGTTTGGAATCGTTTCTGCATTCAAGTGTGGACAGAGATATTTTGTAAGAAGAAGGTCGTGTGGACAGATATTTTTTGTTTCTAAACGGAGGGGAACATTTTTTCAAAAAATATCTGTATACGTGTAGACAGGGCCTTAATAAGGTGTTGTAGCATCATATATGAAGGCGGTTGCTGGACCCCGTGATGCCTAACATCAGCCTGACTGAATGATCAGGAGGCTGTCTATGACGGATCTCCACCGTATTCTCTACTTCCTTCCAAATGACACGCAGCAGAATGTTTTTGCCTCTCTGGAGGCCTGTACCGGTTATCAAATTTAATAAATAAAGCAAGTGAAATCTGTCTACTCTTCATCTTCCCTGCTCTCCTAGGATTTGCTCGAGCTGGCAAATTACCATTTTCAGGCACAATATTCCCAAGGCGCTGTGGTGCTTTTCTCCTCTTCTTGATGGAATCAGATGAGCACAGCCAAGGGACTCATTGCCATCCACTTGCAAGTATCCAGCAAAAAAGTAACAAAAGAGGGGGGAAAAAATGCGACAGCGGGCTCTGACGGCTCCCAATATGAAAATCAACGTCAGGTGGGGCCTGAAAGGGAGGGCTAGAATGGCCGCTTTTACTTTGCTGTTAAAGAGATTCTCTTATATGAATTAAAATCACACTAGTAGTAAAATAAAGCTTTGCACGCAGAGCACAACCCACAAAGACAATTTCTATTTAAGTAAAAGGGTCCAAGTTCAAATAAACCAAAACTTTTCCTTATTCATTCTGGGCAAAGAGAGATTTAATAACCAAGAATAAAATGACATGCACGGAAAAATAAAAGACAAAGACCCTTCTTTTGACTCAGCAATGTCAAGCAGCTATTTCACAGATTTCAGACCAAATCCAGAGAGAGAGGAACACTGAGTCCCTGTTGCAAAGAGGGCAAAACTGAATTTTCCATCTCGTAATGAATGGATGGCAAATATCCTTTAATGCATTCACACAACACAGCGGCGACACATGGAGTTGCTCAAATTACTGCATAACTCATGATTTGATTGTAAAAAATGAGACATCCATTATCCAAGCAGAGATTTCTGGAGGGGGGGAGAGCAGAATACTTTTTTCCAAGAACAGCATTTGAGATTCTCAAGCGTGATAACTGAATGAACTCAGAGCAATGTTACACAAACAGGGAGACTGAGGAGAAAGGAATTCAATTTCATTTGGATAATGTATTTCTAACTTTATGATGCTAAAAGTGGAAGGCAAAGAAGTAAGCCCCAGAGGACATTGATTATATTACGGAACTAAACTGAATATGTATGGAGGCAGAAAAATGTAGTATGTCCGACTCTTAACACCAACATTGTCTAGGGGGATCACTCTTTGAAGAGTACTGCAACTATTCAGTATTGTACTAGTATCACATTGGGGACTCACAGGAGACAGATTAAATAAAAGAATGGTCAAAATCAAGCCAGCAGATGCAGAGATATAGTATATACAGTATATATTTTGTCCGTAGTATGGGTTGATCTCCAAAAACACGGGCTCCTACAATTCCCATAATGCAACTCAAGTCTTTCCATTATGTCACGGTCACGTCATATGGAATGGATGGTAAAAATGGGAAAGATTCATAGTTAATGACTTGGAACGGTCAAGTCTTCAAGACGGTTGTATGATTACAGAGTTAGTCATGTGAGGATTAAAATACTGTGCACTGACAATATAACATCATCTCCATTACAATGGTCTTTGGCGGATGTGACGCCTCCATATTTGTCTGGTTTCCAGGTACTTCCATTTCAGTAAGTGACAAGTCGGATAAATCAGCGCTTTCAGAAAAATCCCAGAGTTTAATTACGAGTAATTACGACTTGAAAGTTGACATGAACATTCGGAAACTTGTAATATAACTCCGATAAGACATAAATGTGGCATTAAACCTTCCCTAGTCTCGCATAGCAAGACTACAGTGCTGCGTCAGCGCTAAAGAAAGGTCAAGCTCCACCTCGCAGTTGTATGCCTCCGCCAACGAGTCTAGTTGCAAACTACATCCATGTCTGTCCAAAATGTCCTTACTTCATCATTCGATTCTATTAGACATTTGTGCGAATTTGTCGTAATTAGCAAAGTTATGGCCAAAAACATGTTTTGTGAGGTCACAGTGACTTTGATGTTGACCACCAAATTCAAATCAGTTCATCCTTGAGTCCAAGTGGACGTTGGTGCCAAATTGGAAGATATTCCCTGCAGGCGTTCCTGAGATATCACGCTCACGAGAATGGTATGACCATACGTACAGACAAATGGACTGATGGACAACCCGAAAACATGATGCCTCCGGCCACGGCTATTGCCGACGCAGAGACATAAAACAGATCTGGTTTGTATGTGTTACTTCGAACCAATCACAATCGTCTTGGGTGGCGCCAAGCACAGGATGCAGCGACGGCACCCTTACAAAATAGCGCAGATAGCAGACAGGCAGGATCATGTCAGCTGAAATAGGCTGCCAATGACAGGCTTATACCCACAGTCTACACCCGGTGAGTCAGTCTAGACCCTCCCTGCCTGGTAAACTCCACACCCTCAGCTTGTAACGCAGGCTTTCTATTAAAAACTGCAGTTTCAACACGAGATTACCAGATGACATC
Organism: Sebastes umbrosus; assembly: GCF_015220745.1. Taxonomy (NCBI): domain Eukaryota; kingdom Metazoa; phylum Chordata; class Actinopteri; order Perciformes; family Sebastidae; genus Sebastes; species Sebastes umbrosus. The sequence continues at coordinate 24,528,510 of NC_051285.1, forward strand.
ATCAGGGAGTGCTTTCTCAGAAAGCTCCCTCCCGAGCCACAGAAAACTAGAAATCTAATGTTGATGTGTAAAATTTGTGGAGTCTCCCTTAGAACAGTTAACCGTGTTATGCAGTCTGTGTAGGCAGATGATGACCAGTTAAGATCCAGTGGCCAAAATATGCTATGAATGAAATATATGACATACTGACAGGTAGGAAAAGTAGTTTCACGCTCAATTATAATTATTAAAAAGTGGAATTTTTGCTATTGCATCATGCTGTGAATATGACTACTCTATCTTTGGGCTAAGGGGCTTAACGGTTTCTGGGAACTCCTAGCAGCAGGATCCTATAGGCTTCACCTGGTGCACTGTAAATTGGGATAGGAGGTTACTCACTTGCAATCCAATCCAAGAGGATAATTGGGCACAGACTCAATCCAATACAGTCCCCTAAACTGCATGTAATCCACTCAGCCAAACTGTCACACCAACAATGAACCCTCCCCCTCTACCCCTAGGGCCCACCAAGGCTATCTCAGGAACACTTCAATAGCTTGTACCTGGCCTGCTGCTGGGCCCATTATCCACTAATCCACACCCAAGCGGAACGTTTAAGTAGTTCTAAAAGGATTGGGGAGAGCAGCAAAGCTTTCACTGGAGCCATGCAATTAAGGCCAGAGAAATTATCGCACAATTTAGATCCTATTCTCCTCTCCGAGCATGGAAGGATGCTGAGAGGACTAACAGGTGAAAGATGTAATGTGGAAATATGTGAAACCAAACAAATTTATCACAAACATACGAGCGGCAAATATGCAAGGGTTGGGGCTTTAAATCAGCTCAGGTGATCTGGCACCAGAATAGATACTGCTGGAAGTCCAGAGGGTGGCAAGTGTTGACAAGCCTTATTAGTGAGCCAGTTAATCAAGAGGAAAAAACCCAATCCCTGTTGCACAGAAAACTCATTCCCTAAATACATCTGAGGATTCCTCTCTACAAGATTACGCGGTCAAAATGAGGATGTGAGAGAATGAGGAAGACAGGTTTAATAACACCTCTGTAAATGCTGTTAGATGGCAATACTTGAAGACTTTACTGAAATGAAATCTTCATCTAAACTTATTAGATGGCATTAATGGCAATAAAGTACATCAGTCACTCAAAATGACAGAACAAAAACTAAGGATTTGTATGCTGAGAAGCAGTATCGTAATCAAGCTAAGTGCTTTACATACTTAACTTAAGCTTCGGTTAGGCTTTCCACATAGACGGTCGCATGGACATCAGCTGATGTGGAATCGTGACGAGGAAACGTTTGGATCTTTTATACTTCGTGCAGGTTTCTCCTCGCAGCAAACCGATATTCTCAAAGCTCCTCAAAGTTCTAAATTTTTTTCGTCTATCCACGCCCGTGTAGTTAGAAAAATTTGGATGCGCACACGGATAGGCGAAAACCTGCCGCATGGAACCCCCTGCGAAGGGCCGTGTCTGATGGTGTGATTGGCTGTGCGGACACTTGCGACCCTTTGCGGATGTGGCAAGCATAAATCACGCTTTATCAGTCACTACTTGACTGCACCAAAAACCCACTAACATCTGGCTTTTGTCTTCAGTAGGAAAGGTTACTATCAGCATTCATTCCTGCGTCAAATTACTCTGCAGTAGTCACGGGTATTTATCGGCTCCAGCTCCGATCGGCAGTGAACATGACTCCCAGATGGACACGCTAAGTTCTGACCCTTTGTCATCTCAGTCACAAATTCCATCCGTCTCGTCCAAGCGGCGCTCGGACATCGTTGCAAATTAGTCGGCACCGAATTGAAAAGAGACTGAATAAGTATTTACAGATTTACAGATTTAACAGCGTAACATTTTCATTGGCCTCCATGCTGTTTTCTACTGTTTACTAACCCTGTTTTGCAGCATGTGATGTTGAACGTGACGCACTAGAAGAGGCATACTCGTCTACTGGCAATGGCAATTTTTAGCAGGTTTTCCTGCATTTAAAAAACCTGCATAGATACACTAATTTTGGTGAAAAAAAGGGTATATATAATTATTTTTTGACATCAATCATGTGGTCGATGAAAATGTGTAAAAATCCATGAGTGTAATTTAGCAAGTGCATGCAAATCTACTATGAGACAGAAAACACCCACTGAGATTCTTTAATAAAATCGGCGATCTCATTTTTGCAAAAATAAATCCGAAAAGTCCTAATTTCCCTTATAAATACAATACTGCCTAACAATTTCATTAACACGTTCTCTGCCCTTTGATACGATGACAATCCAAATGAAATGCGGAGATGCTGGATGTAATAAACCCTCAATGAATGTTGGTAAATTATGAGATCAAAATGGTAAGGATCCATCTGACTTCTTTTTATTAAAATTGTGCTTTTCTTCATATGAACCTTTGAATGTTACTTTAAGCTTGGAGCTGTGTTATTTTGGGGGGTGAAATATTCCAAAATATAGAAAGCACATGGCAGTTTCACAGTTGATATATCAAATCTTTGATGCTTAGTATCTCAGAGCTGCACTCCACCCACGCAGAACCTTATGATTCCAAGCTCATGAAATAAGACTGCAGTCTGCGAATCAGATGTTTGGAGTTAAACTGATTAGAAATGTAGTTTGGCAATATGTGAAGAAGATCCACGTTAGAGGATGAATTCTGGGTTTTATTATGAAATCAAGTTTGGGTATTTGAAGGGGATGTGACTCATAGGAACATGTTTTAATAATAACAGCATATGAAAAAGCTTTCAGCGTAACATCATCTGTGCTCGTATTAATGTTTATGCATACAGTCTTACTACTAAAAGGTGTGTTTTACATTAAAGTAGGAATACATACTGTATATTCAATGTTGAGGGGCCAAGTAGGAAACCTCACATGTGGTGCGCACACATTTGCTCACAGATTCCAAATTCAATTAGGCTTCAGTGAAGCAAAAGTAAACATCTAGATTTTATTTTTGGTGCCTTGTCATAATAAAAGCAATGTTAGCCTTTACATAATTGTGTACTTTGCCAAAATACTGCAAATTGAAACCATTCCTTTTTCTTAAGTTAAGCTATAAGCTTAGCCAACCTTGTCTCCCACAAAAATACATTCGCACACAACTAAACTGCATTCTCAATTACGTTTCTAGGGAAACTTATTACGGTCGCAGTTTTAAACATATGCTTAACAGACTACTTGTTTAGGTTTAGTAAAACATCATGGTACGGCTTAAAATAAGTATGTTTGATACATTATTTAAGTTACCAACGTAAATTAAAATAAAAAACACAGGACGTCAACTTTGACTCAACGTTGACGTCCTGTGTTTGTTTGACTCACCCGTCCACCCCGACCGCCTCTCTATACTACTTCTCTACTGGATTCACATTATTTAGCTGCTTGCTTCATAAATCTATCTACGGCTAAGAGACTAGGATAAATCTTTTCATAAGATTCATTCTTGCAAGTTTCTTTATTTTCGTCATATGCACAACAATTACAACAAAGCAGTCGTTGGCAATGGAAATCTTGGGTTTCACGCTACGTTCACACTATGAGCGACAAAAGCATCAAAACAGCGAGCGTGGCCAGCTACATCGACAGCAAGTGACCGTTGAAGCGTAGCTCAAGCGTTCGTTGACGCAGTAATGTCGTGCTGTGGACGCAAAATTTTGGCGAGGAAAAACAAAGGGGTCAAAAGGGTCTCTTGACTTCTGACCTCAATATGTGAATGAAAATAGGTTCTATAGGTACCCACGAGGCTCCCCTTTACAGACATGCCACCTTTATGATAATCACATGCAGTTTGGGGCAAGTCATAGTCAAGTCAGCACACTGACACACTGACAGCTGTTGGTGCCTGTTGGCTTCAGTTTGCCATGTTATGATCTGAGCATATTTTTTATGCTAAATGCAGTACCTGTGAGGGTTTTTGTACAATATGTGTCATTGTTTTGTGTAGTTAATTGATTTCCAATAATAAATATATACACACATTTGCATAAAGCAAGCATATTGTCCACTCCCATGTTGATAAGAGTATTAAATACTTGACAATATAATATAAAAAAAAGGAAAATTACAGAAGTAAAAGCAAAATGAGAATCTAAGACATAAAATGCTGCAAGTTAAAATATAGGGTTAAAATATAGACAAATAAAATATCAAATAAATTAATTTGTGGGAGACAGTATTTCAAATGGATAAACTGAATGTAAACAGGAATATAGTATGTATATGCGTAATGAGAAGAGATTCTTATTATTATAAGATTGTTTGTGATTATCATTACTTGATACCAGCTTATCTGTAGTCACAGAGTACGTATCAGTCATATAATAGTAACTCGCACATAAATGAAGAGTCTAGATGTTCTGAAAATCGATGGGAGAGAATTCAGTACAGACTGCCATCTTGAGCGGTGGGCTGTAAAACAGACAGACCGTGTCTCTCTCTCTCTCTCCCTCCCTTTCTCTCTCTGTCTGTGGTCCCCAGAAGCTATAATATCCATCCTTGGCGGTTCACTTGACATTTACTTGCCCCGCTTCTCCTGTAGCATTCCCCTTCCTAACTGCCAGTGCTGCGACTCTCCAGGGCTCGCCGACCGGGTGAACAGATAACAAACCTGTCAAGGCGGCTTTAGGGGGGGAATAAATCCAGAGCTGGGACTGAGGTGGATGATGTGTTCCAGAGGGTTACTCGGGGAGGGAGGGGAGAGGGAGCTGACATGAGACGCCCTGTGAGGCCTGGACCTGGGAGAGGCTGCTCGCTGTAATGCCACGGTGCTACTTTAAAAAGGGGGCACAGCCACTGCAACCTGATTAGATCTCGGTGCAGACATTTCAAATGGCTGGCCCCCTTTTTACCCTCCATTTCACCTATTCTTTACAAGCCACCCCTCCCTCTCCCCCTGCCATCAAAGGAGCTGTCAGGGGCTCTTTCTTCAGGCTGGCAGACGGGTCAGGGGTGGAAGGTTGAGGTGGGGTGTGCCCTTTGAGGCAGGGGCTGAGAGTGCCTACCAGGGATGTATGGGGGCTGTCTTTAAGGTGCTGATAACATTCATGGTGATGTGTTCCCAAGAGGTGCACAAATGTCAACACCCTCCTGCTATGGGCATATAATTCTACGAATAGAAAGGACAAAGAGCCAGAGCAAGAGAGATGCAGCTCCTTTTGTCGAGCCGTATCTCAGTGAATCACACATTAGCATGTTTCAGCTTCTCAATGCTTCGAGCCATGTTTCCTCTTCAAACCATTACGCAGAAAAAAAACAGCTATTTAGACTGTCTCAATGAATATATCCCCTTCTGACCCTTCAATAGAATTATACTCATCAATCCCTCGCAAAGCCAATTAGACTAAATGGATAGATCCTGATTGAGCTCTTACCAATCTCTAGAAAAAGCTATGGTAAGTAGGTGATAAATGGCTTACTTAGCAGTGATATTCTATATTTACACGCCACCAGATTTACCCTTACAGCAATAATAAATTGGCAAACATGTCGCTGACTCACTGCGTAAACAGCAGTGAGTGAACATGCGCTTGATAAAGCAGTGATGAAGACACCAGCAATACACCATGAGAGACTCAATCCAATTACTCTCCAGCCACTAAAGGCATGAGGAGAGTATGATGGACTGCTACTGTGAAATATATTAACTTGGAGGATTGGTAAAATGTCCTTTATTTAGGACGGAGTACATCAAGCGTTTTGGGCGAACCAAGTGAGGCATGCCCGTTAGAAATTGGAGGGATGGAGACGTCCCATGCCGGTGCTAAAAACTGCACATCAATTACGTGAAGCACTGAGGCCTGTCCGCTCGATCTACATCTGAGTTGTGCCTATAAGGGACAAAAATGGCAGCTAGCTATCCAGACATCATTGTTGGAGAAAGGACATTTCAGAGGAGGATATGGTATATTATACTTGGGCATTGCTTTCATGGATGTCGCTGTATATTCCAAAACTAGTGGAGTTAGCTGGCACTGATCTGCAGTAAACAGCCTTGCGAGGCTTAGCAGGCAGCCTGTGTTAGACTAAGCCGTGTTTATTATCAAGCGCAATCCTCAGTCTCATCAATGCTTAGAGAAAGGCACGGATGAATAAATGCATATTGTTTAGCTTAGGGTTAGCCAGAGCTGGAGCCACGAATGAAGGAAAAAAGAAAGAATTTAAAGCAGATGGTAAAATCCAATAAGAAAAGCAGAAGGAGGGAGGGGGACATACAGAGAGAGAGAGACAGAGCTACAGAATGGGACAGAGACAGAGAGAGAGGAGAAATAAAAATGAAAAGAAAAAACCCGAGCGCACTGGCTGCCTTTTCACTCCTGTTTTTCAAAAAGCTGTAAAGCTAACAGGGAGAGGGAGAGAAAATACAAAGGCCTGTGTTCTCATTTTCTGTCTGAGAGCCCCACCAGGACCACTGAAACTTGCTTGATTTCCCCAGTCCAATTATATCTCTGTGCTCAATCCTTCCAGAATAGCAACATCACACCGAGGGACGCTGTCTGCCTAAGCGCAGCGTGCCTAATGGAGTCCCAGAAGTTGACTCCATTTCATTGCTCCTAACTAATGGGCTGTGATATTTTCCCAAACTGACTGCAGCTCTGCCCCCTGGAAGCTAATCTAGTCAGCGCTGTACCGGACCCAGCCCCAGCAACATGCCTGCCCCGATGCCTCGCTTCCTAACAACCCCCCTCCGATCCTACCCACCGCCGCTGCTGTCTGTGTGCAATCCGCCAACGCCCTCTCCTCCCCTCCCAGCGCTCATTAGTGCTTTCTAGCCGGGTGCTGATTGTCAGAGGGCCCCTGTGATGCCAGCTCTCCCCGTGCGGCCGGCCTGCTGTGGTGAATTTAAGAGGACTTTAATCTAACTGGGCTGAGAAGAGGAGGAGCAGCCAGGGACAGGTGGGAGGGAGAGGGGGGGACAACTGCAGGGTAGTAGGGGATGTACAATCGCAGGGCCACAGCTGAGGACAGACACTCTTTCAGGGCTTCCTATTGCTCTCCGATGGATACTTGTGCCGAGAACACAAGCATGAGAAGAAATAGCCGAACATAAATTCACCAGAATGGGTCCCACTCCGGCCATATTGCGGGCACAGAACGGTCCTCCAGATGGCTAAGGGACACACCAGTGGTGCAATACAATCACTGGCATGGCAGAAATATCAGGAATAAATATGAAGAGCTTTATATCATATAAAAGCTCAGCCAGCAAAGACTTTTTTCTATAAAAAAACTTCCATTTTGATGAAAATCAACCCACTCTTTGCAGGTATAAGTGCTTCTTATTGAAAAGTTTTGGTTGGCAGCTGTCTGTCATCAATTCAGCAGTCTGAAAAGAGAATAAAGTAAGTTTGAATTTTTATAATTATTTCTTTGAGGTTTGAAGGTTCAGTATTTTATTAAAGTTTTTTGCATATGGGAATTTTTCAATGAGGGAACATGAATAAGAACAGGATAAATTATAATTTTACATCAGAAAAAAAAAAATCCATTTAACTGAGGTCCTTCTTTTAACAGCACAGTCTCATTCAGCCAACTCCATTTCAAGAAGTGCAGGTAGAGAGCTTTTATGGCACACGGAGGTTAATTATTTTCATAATTACACCTCCAAACGTCAAACATTTGTTTTTCCCCCTAATTGACAAGAGAATTAACAGTGGACTATATTAACTGTGCGGGGTTGTTCTTAACCACTGTAAAATGCTTAAAAGTGCCTTTCATATGCAATACATATAAAAAGCAATTACGCAGGTTTTTTTTCCCTCTCTACTACCTTTTTAGCCAGTGTAATCTGCTGGGTAGATCCACCAAGGATAAGAGGTAAAACAGTAATTATGCACATTATTCATCCTCCTAAGTGCAGCACTTGAACACAAAAAGCTAAGATGCCTAAATGCACTACAGCAGGTTGTCCTCATGCAAAGTGCAGGTCAGGCTTCAGCAGGCACCGGGAGCTAATGGCAGTGAGTGGTGCTCCTAACACATGCTCTGGCTCTTTCAGGGACACGGGGGAGTTAAGTGCCGTGCTCCCTACTGCTGATTATCGCACCTTCGCCAGCCTGCCAGGTCTCCCTGCCCTCCATGCATTGATCTCATTTGGCCAGCAGATAAGGCAGTAATTGGATGAGGGCTTGGAATCAGATGGCCCTGCCATGGCTTGGCTAATTCCACTCTTCCTGGGCCGTCTGGGCCCGGGGCCAAGGGGGCAGGCCGAGGTTAATCCCATCCAATCCCCCTGCATTATGTGGCCCTGCGCTGCCCTCTGACCTCAAGGCGCTAACCAAACACAGCTGATGTGACTCCCTTTAAACAGGTCAGATCCGATCATCTAATTAGTTTATAGAGGATTTTACACTGGTGCACAACAACTGACTGTACTGTCAAATATAAAGGTGTGCTTTTGAAGACAAAGGGGGACATGAGTGTGCTTTAAAAAAAAAGCAGGCACACACATCATTGTACTCATAATTGTAGGTTTCTGCAGAGCTTTTGACTGAAATGTCACGTTCTATTATATAAATACACACAAAATACAAATATAGGATATTATTATAAACCTTCTTTGTTTTTGTATTTTGAAATAAAAGTATACTGATGGAGGAGTCCTATTCTACAGTATCTTGCTTGTTTAACGTAATGTCTGCAGTCTGTAGATGCTGATAAATCAAATCTATTACAGTGTAGACACTTGACACAATCTAATTCAGAAATTCTGAAGATAAGAAAGTATATTAAACTATCTAAATAGCAGCTAGCTACCTACATTAGCATCGCCACTGGCTTGTGCGACGTCAGGCTGTTCTCATACACTGTTCGTAGCTATACCTACAAAAAGTAATGCACCGTAATTCATATATATCACAAAATCAATTCTCATGTAATCCACGTAATCGGGAACCAGGAAGTATTAGGAGCGACAAACGCCGTGTAGGGAGTGGATCAGGATGGATGGGTGGGTTCGTACCCCATGTGAAATCAGAAGTCAACGTTGATTTATTTGTCACGTAACCTCCGTACTTAAGCTACGCACCTTCTGGTGTTATTTTAACCCAAACCACAATCTTTTTCTTAACGTAACTAGGTAGTTTTGTTGCCTAAACCTAACCAAGTCAGTCTTTTCCTAAACCTAACTAAGTAGTTTTGTCTACTAAATTAAACCAAGTCCATGTTTTCCTAAACCTAACTAAATAGTTTTGTTGCCTAACCCTAACCAAGTCGATCTTTTCATAAACCTAACTAAGTAGTTTTGTTGCCTAAATTTAACCAAGTGAATGTTTTCCTAAACCTAACTAAGCTGTTTTGTTGCTTAATCTTAACCAAGTTGTTTCCTGTGAAGATTATTTTGAAAAAACTGGAGCGGAATTTGACATGTGCGTCACATGTTGCTGGACATTTGTAGGAAAACACATGAAAAAGGAGGAATAACTTTTTGTAAGATATAATACAAACCGTTGTATGAGGATGCATTGGCGATGTACATGAGCATAGAAGGATGCGAGCCACTGCAACTCCAGCAGGTAGACGAGTAGTTCAACTAATGTCAAGGTTAAGAAATGGTATGGTCCACTTGCATAAATATGGGACATTTATTGTAATATATATGATTAAAGGTATGAAGGATGTTTAAATGATTTGATTCGAATCCTGCCTGGAAATATTACAAAAACTGAGCCATGTCTCCTGACTTGGAATTCTTTTGCTTTTTAATTAATTTTCTCCTGAGGCCCAATCGTGGCAGATGATGTGAGGGAGAAGATGGAGACAAATCTCTTCTGTGACATGTCGCTTTATTAGAGCAGAATTCCTGCTCTTGAGGGCACGGATCTGCAATATGTCATGGCAGGGGTCGACTGATATGCAATGCAAAGTGGAGCGAATTTGCAATTATGCAGAACATTTTTCCAACAAAAAGCCCAAGTGCAATTTCACCCCTGCTTCAATGCGAGACCACTGCTGTACCATTTAAGATGGCCAGCAGATTAATCTTCATCGCTCTTTTCTATTTGCACATTATGTAGTCAGAGATGGGATTTGCCCGTATGAAGCGAGTCTCTCAAAAGGCTCGGCGCGCCTCGTCAGGAATGAATGCGGCGGGGGGACGCACGCCTCTTGGGAAACACTAATCTTCTTATTGCGTACATTTATTCAATTCCAGTGTCAATATCAAGCATAATCAGAATGGGCCATGTGACAAGTGCTTTATTTGTTGGCTGATAGTGGATGACAGGAAGTAGACGTAATCACCTGGGAGTACATCACCACTGACAGCTCTGGATCAAAGCTTTGCTGCTGCACATTAATCACGAATTGTAATGCACCATATAAATAACTTCAATACAGAGTATATAGAAACACGTTCATTGATCAGACATGTCCCAGAAGTCTACGGCTACAGTTTACGGAAGTGGAAGTAATCCCCCAATAATCCCCTGGATATCTCTTTGAAACCAGATAACAACTAACCAAGATGATACAGCATGACCATTTATCCAGGTGCATGTACTCTCTTGTCAGAAATGCACAAAAGTATAACACCCCGAATATGAACAAAGATATCAAATGATAGTCAAGAAAGACAAGACGCACAATGCATGTGACAAGTTAAGAAAATCTTGACACCACAAACAAAGGAAGAGTGGATTGTGACACATTGTTGCTTCAGGCAAACTGGGCTCCAAAACACCCAAACACAAAACAAAGAGAAACACAATGGAACAGTGCTGGCAAAAAAAAAGAAAATCTACTAAAACCGATACCTTGTGCCAATCTCTGCTTAATGCACCATACTTGATTTATTATTATTGCGGTGGAACAAATAATACTGTACGGTGCACCTCTACTGCACGGGGAGATGACAATCTCAGACGCCAGGATTGAATTTTTCATTTCAATTCACTGCAAAGCTCAATATAAAAAAAAAATTCCAAAGAGTACTGTAGCATCAGCTGGCTGCTCTTAACAAAGGGAGTTTAAAAAAAAACAACACACCACATATAAGACTGAATCTCCGCTGGAAATGGGACACTAACAGAGACAATCGGGAGACGAGACGAGGCCAACACTTGTGTGTCATAAAGACAACAGTCGAATGGCCATCCTGTGGATTCCAGAGGCCTGACATCTAGATTGCAGATGGATAAGTGCGCGTTAAAACAATATCCCACCGACCAAAAAAATCATTTCTCATAGCTGTCTCTATTTACCGAAAGGCTGCTTGTCTCCCACTGGGGCAGAAACAAATGAAAATGTTATTTCTCTACTCATGAACTCCTACCTAGTCTGGTTTTTCACTGCTGGCAATTTCATTTCTCTTCCAAATTGGACTTAAGCCCACGACTTGAGGGAAATAATGTCTCTGGAATAATCTTCTGCAACTGTAATTCCAGAGGCACTATCTCTCCGTCTGTCTTATCTATGTGTCTGTCTGTCCATCTATCTACAGTATTTATTTATTTATTGTCGGCGCTGCTGCCTTGTGGTTTAAGGGAAATTGCGCCGGCTTCTGAAATAGAAGTGATGTGACATCCAATGCCTCACAGTAATCCTGTCAGACTCACAGGCCTTGAATAAGACACAACATGTCCTTCTCCAGCACAAGGGAGAAGATGCAGCGTTGTAAAGTGTCAATAAGAAAAACATGGGCTCAATTCAAAGCGCATGCAAAACATAATATTAGCAAAATGTTCTCAGATTGTGAGCACGGCATCACTCTGCTGTTCTCTGTGTAACGCTTAACAACACAATTCACTTACCCCCATGCTTATCATCACAGTACTTCTCATTGTGCACAAAGGACAGCACAGAAGTAAAAGCAGTGATTTCACATTTCAAGCTTGTAAGAAAGATTCACATATTATAGTTTACACATAACAGACATTTTAACTACAAGTAACTTTGGCGTCATTGGTAATATTCCTTTATAGAAAACAGCTTTTCCAGGGTGGGTTGAATCTAGAGCAAAGGGTTGAAAACCAGAGAATTAAATATGGAATTTGATGACGGATCAGTTTGTTACAGTATGGCTCATCCACTTTTTCCTTTGTTTTCGTCTTCTAAAAGGTCTTCAAGAAAACCAATAATCACAATGAAGTGCTTTGACCGAACATAGCATTCAAGTCTGGTGTTTGTCTGCACTTTGAACTGCGACTTGGCACTCAGTGGCCACTTTATTAGGTATATGGTAAATAGACTTGCATGTATAGGGCCCCTCTTCTAGTCTTCTGACCACTCAAAGTATTTTACACTACATGTCCTACACCGATGGCACAGACTTCGGGAGCAATTTGGGATTCAGTATCTTGCCCAAGGACACGTCAACACATAGACTGGAAGAGCTGGGCATCAAACCACCGATTTTCCAATTAATGGATGACCCGCTCTTCCTCTGAGACACAGCCGCCCCACGCACTTATGCAATCTAATGCAATATATTCTACCTTTACGAAGTTTATAACACTCAGTTTTTGGTGACATTGTCAGAAATGTGTAAATTCAGTTCTATGTTTATCATTGAGGTCATGCTTGTGGTGGTGTTGTACTGGACTGCATTATATTCAGTTTCCAATATTCTGCCTTCCTCATGTACGTAAATGGGAATGACCTCTTAGTATAATGCAGTCCAGTACACACCACCTTTAACTATAACCTCAGCAACAAACATATCACTTAATTTACACATTTCCCACAAAAAACTGAACATTATAAACTTCCTAAAAGTAGAATTTATATTTTAGCATGTACGATGTATGTCTGTATGATTGGCTTTAAAGAGCAAAGATTGTGGGACACTTAAACCTGGAAAACACAATAATGACATCTCTCTTTGTTGCATTGTACATCATTGTATATCTCCCTATTATATATCAAATAGGGTGTTTATTGACACAAATTAAGAGTTGGAGAATTATGATTTTGTGACATTTTAGGAAATTGTCAACAGACATCTGAGATATCACCTCAACTAAGCTGATGTGATGGAAAGTGGATCCTGCACATTGGTAGATTACAAAAAGGGATATTGTGTGTGGAGAGCAGCAGGGCTGGGATTGTCTAGGTGCCTTATGATTCCGTTTGATTTGTTCAGAACAGCAGGATCACATGCATGAGAGAGGATGTATATTCAACGGCCGTGTCTGGCCTATAGACATGACAGATCGGACCAGGTTCATGAACCGGCAGGCCTTCCTGTGTAATCCCCATACAGCATTCTCAGCCCCTTGTGCCCTTCAAACAAACTCAACAAGACTCACACACACAAACCTCAACCCTCCCACACAGCTTCTAAACCCTGCAGCTAAACTCTGTGGTATAAACACACACACACACCAGGGATTCACATATATAAAACACACACATGAACACAAACATATGCTCCTTGGAGAGGCTTGCATCACCACATGGATATTCATGTGGCCTGAATGCTATGGGTTAAAGAATGAGAAAATCTTCTCCACGTCAGACAGGGATGCAAGCAACAAAAAAGCGACACAGAGAAAGAAAGAGAAATATTTCCGTTGTGTCTTTGTTTATAGTGGCTGTGATGAGGGTAAGGATGATTTGTTGGCTCAGTAGAGGTAAGCGATATGTAGCAGTGAATGGCCAGTAATCATGTTTATGAGGGGAGATGGTTCTGGACTCCTGGTGTGTCTGATTGTGTTTTCTCTGGCTCCCAGCTTGGGCCCGAGTACACCCCTACCAGGCCATTGTGATTGAAGTATGCACTCTAGCTCGGCTTCTCCTTGGGGGGTAAAAAGGTGCGTGCAATACCGTTTGTGTGCCCCTGCGTATGTATTTGTGTTTATGTGCGTGTTTTGCCAGTGTGTATTCATAAAGAGGAATGTCAGTCGATGAAGACCTCCCATCACAAAAGAAAGCACCACTTCCCCTCTCTCCTTCATGCAGCCAGTTCCCACATTGCTCTCATTGCTATGGCAACCGGCGCTCTCTCTCCTTGGGCTCTGCATGCATCCAATCAGAGTGAGACCTTTGTAGAGATTCCTCCGGGCTCCACTTATTCAACTTACCCCACCGGAACAGCCTCCACGCTGAAAAGGCTGGAACAAAGAGCGGAGAGACTCCCTCACCAGAGCCTGGTGTGACATCAAAAATTGGGGCTACGGGGTTGGGTTACGGGGAATGCGGAAGTGATACGTAGCCAAGAGCTGCGGGACGCACGGCAAAAGCAGGGTGGCGGCGCATGGCCATGGCCAATTTCAGTGGAAATTATGTGGAATAGGATTTGTTATTGGAAGCCTCAGAGCCTGAATACTTGGCAAGTATCGCGTGGCTCTGGCACCGGTTTAAGCTTGATAAGTCAAAATGGATTCCGGCTGAGCCTATTTATGTCATTCCTGAAAACATATGGATAGGATTCAGGCGCTCAATACTTTCAACCTTCAACAATGACATTCAACACCACTTCTCCAGTCCATTAATCTTCCATGAGAATAGATTTATCATCCACAGCACTGAGGGATTGCATTGAGTCAGCATCAGCCTGAACAGTATTTACCACACCGACCTCGCTCTGTATCAATTTCAACAATTAAAGAGCCTTATTTTGCTGGGTATACAGTAACATAACAGTAAAGGTCACAATGTTTCTGTGATTCCTCGTTTTAATTTTGTGTTCAAGGCCTCTAGGTGTGGTAAATAATTAGCAGAGATAAACTAGTGCCATGTATTCTCAACCTGGGGGCTGCTCAGAGGTCACTGCACACAATCACACTGTGCTTCTCCCATTCTAATTATATTTCTGGAGAGTGGACGCAGCCGAGTCTGAGTTAAACGCTTGTGAGCGGAGGCAGGGAGGCAGGCGTGCCCCGAGCACTTGTAGTGACGAGCCGTCCGGCGGGACCTCTCACAGGCCCCTGACGGACATCCGGCTGTTGGGGTACTGGCAGGGCGATGGAGGCGCAGCATAATTTTGCCCGACTGCCATGTCACAAAGTGTCACAATCTGTCCCTGACAACCCGACTGCAGGCGATGTGAGAGAAAATGGGAATAAAAGAGAGGGAGACGAGAGAAAAAAGGGAGCTTGATTTGGAGTGCCAGAGGTGGTAATAAGCATGTCTGGCCACTTCCTGGGAGACAGCCTATTCATCAGGTTGATTTAGAGTCAAAGGCGTAGGCAATTCAAGTGATCTTGTGTCTGGATCATCTGGCAAGCCGACTGTGCAGTGAACAACAGAACCTGGCATAATAAATGAGAAAAATGTGGTGGAAAGCTCTTATTGTGGACCAACCCGTTCTCATTCACAACTCACGGCGCGGTCAGGACCTCTTGGCGTCACTGTTTAACGCACTATGGTATCGCTACACGTCAAAGCTCCACTACCTCGCAGTTTTAAACACTTGGTTAACATTGTGAATTCAAACTACAGACTGTATATAAAGATGGACGACATGTCAGTTCTCCGAAAGTGAATCCAAAACATCTGGATCTGCTGGCTGCGGCAGAGGTCATAAGTCCCGTTTCTTCCATGTTAGTGGTTGGGACATGGGCCAAACTAAAAAGTCAAACTGCGCAGAGTCTGGCTCTAAATGTGAGTGAGCGGAGAGGTACTCAGTTGGTTGCAATCTGCAACCACACCAGATGCTGCCAAATCTTACACACTGTACCTTTAAGTTACGTAGCATACATAAGTTAAATAGTCAACGTAACTAAATCAATGTTGACTTTTGGTTTCAGACGGGACACGAACAGCGGTCTCCTTGGTGAAAGTCATGTGCTTGTTTGACCCAACCACCCCGTCTTCCTCCCTACACAGACTTTGTCGTTCTTTATACTACATCACCTGACTTCCGGAGCAGTTGCTCCGGGGGTTTAATATTGCCGCGGAAGGGATTACATTGGAGTTACTTGAAAGCAGTATTTGACGACCTGGGAATGAGACCGGGCTGTACTGACATGATCTCTTCAGCACACAGGACTTGGGAGATCGGTAGCCAGTGGGGGGGGGGAAATGTTCTACAATGTGTTCCAGGTGTTCCTTATGAATTAATAGGAACCCCAGATGGCATGAATCAAAGAGTGAGTCATCTTGTCAAAACCTTGTGCTTGAAATGAGTTCATATTTGATCACAGACATGGATGATCTTGAGATTTTAGCGGCAAAACACACTTTTTTCTACTTCTACCAGTCAATTTGATCTCTCAGGACTTCTCGAACTGGCCTCTTCATTGTTCAAAGTATTAGATGAAAAGCTGGTAAAACTGCCTTTAGCTATTACACTCCCCAACGCTATCTTCTTTTAAACTAAGGCTTCAACCATTTCTCTTCCCCCCTTAGACTCAGTTTTATCCCTATATGTGATGGATGTGTGGTTGTGCAAGTGTGGGTATGCCGTACTAGCTTGTTGCTAAGGAGGCTAAATAACGCTCCAAACATACGCAAAATTTTGGTGAGGAAAAACTGGCATGGCCATTTTCAAAGGGGTCCCTTGACCTCTGACCTCAAGATATGTGAATTAAAATGGGTTCTATGGGTACCCACGAGTCTCCCCTTTACAGACATGCCCACTTTATGATAATCACATGCAGTTTTGGGCAAGTCATAGTCAAGTCAGCACACTGACAGCTGTTGTTGTCTGTTGGGCTTGAGTTTGCCATGTTATGATTTGGGCATATTTTCTATGCTAAATGCAGTACCTGTGAGGGTTTCTGGACAATATTTGTCATTGTTTTGTGTTTTTTATTTATTTCCAGTAATAAATATATACATACATATACATAAAGCAATCATATTTATATTTTAGTTTAAGCGTTTTTATTTATATACCACTCCCATGTTGACAAGAGTATTAAATACTTACTTAACTTTAATACTTACTACTCAAATCTCCCTTTAAGGTACATTTTAAACAAATAAAAAATGTGCAATTAATTTATGATTAGTTGCAATTAACTATGAACAATCATGCGATTAATTGTGATTAAATATTTTAATCAATTGACAGCCCTAGTATATAGTCATCTGCCTTTCAGAGCATTTGTCTATATGATTTGTATTTGTTTAACCAGTAACAAGCTGACTGCCAAATACTATTCTATCCCTGTTATTTACATCTGGACAACAGGTTAGGATACTGAATGCTATGTCTGTATTTCTATAGTCTTTCGTCTTTCAATCTGCCCCGACTTATTTACATAGCTGCTGAAAACCCATTAAACAGTCAAAAGACCGTCAAGTAGTCCCTGCACTGCATCTGCTGCTCATTTCACACTGCCACTATGCACACACTGGAGCCTCGGCAAAGAGTACGATCCCATGATAATGAGCTAATTATAGGTACAACATTTCTACTTCCATATCTAAATGCTTGTCTCTAATAGGAAACATTTCAAATTATTAAGAGGCAGAGAGAGAAAGAGACGGATAATTGATGCAAGCAATTACAAGTTCTGTGTCGGAGCAAATTGGCCAGCATATCTGGACATGTAGGGGGACTGCCACCTCATTTACATCAGAGTGTCAGGAAATAATTGGAGAATGTACTGAGGAGGTGGGATTACATAAGCAGTTCACTTGGACAGTGAGATTCAGTGCAGACAAGAAGCTTACGGAAAGGGCTGAATTCGGAGGTCAAGGACAAAACGTTATGTGCAGTCTTGGTACGCTCCAGCAAATTTAATCATAATGGTGATTTTTACAACAACAAAATATACTTCATGACATTAATCCCTTTCCAAAAGCTGTAATTTGAGCATATGAAATGGTTTCACCACATGCACACAAGGTTCTGAATAGGCTGTCATGTTTTCAGCGGAAAGCCAGTAATAACGGAGTTCAGTTTTACTAGCCATAAGAGAGACTTTAGCTGTGTTTGGGCTGAAAACCGCTTCAAAAGCACGGGAAGACGATGTGCTTGACTTTTAACAATATCACTTCCAGATGTTTCATTGCAAAACAACTTTCCAAGACCTCACCGCAAGAAAACCTTCTCGTGCAAGAGGAGCCAGGACGCACGAGTATGGATTTCAGGAACCCGCAATTTTCACATTTTCATTTCAGTCGGAAAAACCAGCATGCAAAACGGTCTGGACTGACACCAATAAAGTGCTAGTATTAATAATAGAATAACCAGGCCAACACACAAGTCGTTACCCTATGTTACAGTCCACATCATATACTATATAAAGGTGTTGTCCAAAGGCATCAGACAGCTTTGCATCTGTTTCAATTTGATAGGCAGAATTTACTCAGTAGAACAGCTAAAGCAGAATATAACAGGAAGTTTTGGCTGACGATAAAAATGGCCACCGAAATACAGGGGTGCATTCATTATAGTTTGCCTCTTGTGCCTCTCATCAGGCTGGCTAACACTGACTGGCGGGCTCTGACCCAGTACTCCGGAGCTTCTCTCTAATGCACCCGCCTCTCATCAAGAGCCTTGGGTGGAAAAAAAGGAGTAACATGCTGTTTACTCGCAATCCCAGGCCCGTAATTGCCAATTTATTTGATAGGCAGCCGGGTAATGATGGCATTTCACCCCTTGCCGCAGAGACTAAACGGGAGTGATTCATCCCGAGCTCCCTGCCCTCCCTGATCCAGCAGACTCCCTCTGCTCAGGACTGCTGCCTGCCTGAATGCCTGCCACCCAGACTGAAGGGGTGGGGTGCGGTGGGGGGGGGATGTGGGGGGTGGCTGCCATGTCGGCTTCAAACGAACCCAAAAGGGAACCCGGCGCTTCAGAGCAAATGCGGCTAAGCCTGCCAATTTAGCTGGGGTTTGGGGTTGAGGCAAACACAGCCGAGCTGATGTGCCATTTGTAGGCCTTAATGAGCTGGCAGGACGGAGTGAGGAGGGAAGGCGAGCGGGAGAGAAGAGGCTGCCAGGCCTGACCTCCTCTGGCCTCTATCTCCCTGCCAGCCAGTGCCAGGTCGGCAAACTCAGTTCATCTGCTTCATCGGAGCGTGGTCGCTCCGTGAGGGGAAGGGAGTGCTACAGCAAATACCATTAGCGAACTGCTGGGTCTAATGAACAGTTGGGGTCAGAGCTAGCTCCTGTCTCACACCGCTCCCTGGTACTAACGAGTGACTTAGATGCTTTCTCTTTGTTTTTGCACTGTGAGGGAGCAGCTCTGTGCAGCTGAACCTCACGAGCAGCCCAGTTGCATTGTGCAGAGTTACAATCAAAATACATTTAACATTTGGGTGGAACAAAACACACTGACCTCCACAGCAGAGAAAACGCTACAGGCTTTCAGAAATCACCTGGACATACATCTACCTTCATCTGTAACTGTTTTACAGTGGATTAAAGGGACTGTATGTAAGTTTTTACACGTCTAAACATGTTTTAATAATTTTTTTGTTGCCAATGTGTGAACAAGCTGTAACCTAACCTAAAAAATTAGACCTTCCGCGACTTTCTGGGTTTCCTCTATCAGCCTTTAGACTGCTTTTAATGTGAAGAATGCAGGCCGGTTTTTCTGGAAAAATCCCACAGATGTGACGTCAGGCACGCTTGCGTGCCTTTATTTTCAGCTCCGCTTACAGGGCTAACAGTGTGTAACCATAGCTAACGTTCATGGAGTCCGCTAACGCCAACAAACAACCAGCCACCACCACAACTCAGACTCCAACACAAACTCCACGGAAGCACCAAAACCGCAAAGTTATATCAAGTGAAGCCCGTCTTGCAAAACAGTAATGTGACCGACATCGGGGGGGGAAAACTAGTGTTGTGGGAAAATAGCAGAGCCAGTGCGAAGAGTGTGTGCACGTGAGAAGTGAGTGGTGAAGCAAGAGAGAAAGAGCGGCTGCAGAGAGAGCGGCTGCAGGCATAGCGAGTGTGTGAGAAAACGAGCGAGCAGCGAAGCAGAAGAGAGTTAGTTTAGCTTTGAGAATATCAAGGGATTGTACCGTGGAAGTTGCAGTTTGTGCAGAAATAGACGCTGCAGCTCCTCAAGACCAACAGAGGTTTCTGACTGTTGTTGACTTAATGACCACAGGTGTCACTGTTAACAAGCAATTTCTGATTCTTACAGAGAGTCCCTTTAACTGTGTTTTATAATTATGAAAATGCAATGAAAATTGCAAAAGCAAAACCGCTTTCCTTTTCTTATTATCCTCTCCATTCCCTTGTCCTTCCTCCTTTCAGTCTGGGGAACAGAGCTCTGCTACCAAAGTTACGACTTGCACCTCTTGCGACGTGTGAAGTGCGTTTTTACAGCATGGCTGGAGGGGACTTGTTCAGAAACCTGTGGGGACCGGAGATGAAGCCTCACACAGTGTGACCATCTAAGGTGACATGGGGGTCTAAAAGTCTGTCTTCGTGCTGCCCAGCTTTCAGCAGCTCTTCTGAAGACATGCTCAGTCTCCTGTGGGGTGTCTTGACCAGACGAAGCGGGGGGAACCAGTGCCGCCGTTCCTTCTATCCTCCAGAGTATTCTGAGTGGCTGCAATGCCAGCTCAGGTGGAAGTGATTATAAAGAGGGCGATAGATGCTTCCTGCGAACAAGTCCCGCGTGGGGGAAGTAGAGAGTTTCTGCTTGAGGAAACCTGACTTTCTCAAACCGAATTACGGATATAATTTGGAATTTCGGACAATGTTCCAATAAAATTACTCAGAGTAAACACACGGGCTGGTGCTTTGAATGATATTCATTTCAGGGACTGATTTCACACAATATTCAAACCAAAATAAGATTAACATGAAGCAACATTGATCTTGAGAGTAACAGGAACAGACCATAATCTGATACAACTGTTTAAACATGTTTCATTAGTGTGTAATGAGTCACAGTGCAAGCGATGTAATCTAAATGGAGGGACATGGTTGGCCAATGAGGCCAAGTCAGATTATACCGTTGCCAACTCAGGCAAATGATTATGAAATATCAAACAGTGATTAAAGAAATGAAATGGAGCAAAGGCCTCTGAAACACACATTAGAATAGTTACATGCAAACGGATGAATTCTTGCGTGTCCCTTTAAGATAACAACAAGTAATATCAAGCTCAATTTAATGACCAAATGCAACCTTTTTATCAAGATCTGGTCAGCAGCATCAAAGATAGTTGTGCCAATAGAATTTTGATATGGAGCCATATTATGCGTTAATATACAATGTTTTGTAAAAACCAAACAGAATAATAGAGAGATAATTTCACCATGGGAATAACATTTAGAGAAGACCGTTTTTGCCTTCAGTTAGCTTCACTTTTGTTAGTTTGATTGACAGGTGGTTCATCCAATCACCTGCCAAGTATTTTTTGAAAGTGCCTGCCCTTTTTCCAAACAGTTTCCAATGACGGCTTCTCGATGGTGTTGTCAAACAAACCATCTGACAAGGTCAAGTTAACCAACTCTAGCATTAAGCATTAACTATAATGTATAATTATACTGTATATTATAATGTGTTGTTGCATAACTCCTATGTTGTAGTATTATTTAACGTTTTTGTTATTAGACACACAACAGATGACAAATTGAATGTTTGTATCATTCTGTATGACAGCCACAGTAAAGCATCCATCCATAGGTTAAATGTCACTGTTTAAACAACATTTGTCTCGGCATACTGCTGCACACAGTCACAACAGCGCAGTCAGGAATCAGCGAGTATCATTTCAATTTCTGTTGTCAACATCAAATTACTTATTTCATTTCATGCCCAGTCAAGCGTCATAAAGCTACACGCAGAATCAGTTTTGCTTCAGTTGTTCGGCCATGTCTTTCTCAAAGACTAGCTCGCCTCCCAACTGACAGCTTTAATTATGGCCAGATATCTGATTGCTTCACTGTAGATTCTCCACACAAATCAAAGAGCAGGGCCGGGTGTGTGGCAGCAAGGTCCCTCGAGCCTGCTCGCTTTACATCTCGGAATATGTCACAGGGCGCGGGGACACGTAGCCGCTCTTTCTTCTGTCAGTTAATGCTTGCCTTCAGCTCCTCCGCAAGGAGCGAGGACCTGGGTAAGTACTGTCTTTTTTTGTATCAGTCATAAAGAGCCTCTGGGGGAGGAAGAGCGTGTGTGTGCATGTGTGTGTGTGCGTGTCTGTGCGTGTCTGCGATGCAAATAGTGCTCTTCACCTGAAGTAGAGTGCACTTAAAGACATTTAAGATTTACCACAAAGTCCTCTGCTGAGGCTGAATTGTATTGGTTCAACACCAAAAGGATTCCTTATTAAATTGATTATATCACATTCACAACTTACCTTTTTTCCCTGTGGCATACCGAAGGTGCAAGGCCACTTACACATAATGACTCTTGAATTATGAAACCGGAGTATAATTTATAACGTTTGTGCTGAAAGAACATATACTGATTTAGAACACCAACTTTATAGTTCTGTATAAATCAGCTCTGAAGAGTTTTTCTTTGTAAGGTGTGATGATTAAGTAGGTAGTTTGAAGGGGAGTTGCGAGGATACAGGTATCTTACTGTCCACACTGTTTCTTGTTAAGGCAAAGGTCGTGCCGCAAGCAATGCAACTAATGAATGAGTCAAGCAGATGATTATTTTCTGTACCAACTGTAGAACTTTTACCACTACTAATACTTCCTCTCTCAACTTTATATATCACAGATACGTATTTGTACACATCATGTCCAAAAGTTACTTGGTTGTGACATTCAAAAGTGGGCGACAACTCACGTGTCTTTGTGATATCATCGTATAATACTGGTTGTTAAAGGTAACCTGTGGATATTTTCACCTTTAGTAGAGCTATGGAGCATTATTTTTTTCTATGAGTGGGTCCCCGTTTTATTCGTCTGTGCACGCGTACGAGGACACACGTGTGCATGTAGGTGACGTGGTATATATTTCTGCCAATGGTGTCACACTATTCCACTGATCAACAGGTGGCGGGAAGGTGCCAAGACACGCAGCAATACCACAAATCAAAGTTTAAATGAGGAAGGAAATACATTCATCATGTTTGTAGGACCTCAAGGATATACACCTGAGTGTAACTTATGTAAACACACAGGGCACCTTTAAGTACTGCTGATATACTAGTAGGGCTGGGCGCTGGACGCTTGTGGCGTCTGATAAAAATAAATGTGGTAAACTTGAAATATAAATGCAGTTACTTTATGACTTTCAATATGCTAAAACTCATCAGGGTTAACTTTTTTAATTTCCCAGTTAAATGGTTGTTTAAATGAAATACTAGTTCAACCCACAATCAACATTTTGGATGACTCTTTGGTATTATCTAACAGCCAGTCTTCTTCTCTGTGTGCCAAATATCAGCATACTGTTAACCCGTTCAGGATGTGATATATTCTAAGTTATTGTGTGTATGGGAGGCTACTTGTTATTCTTCAAATGCTTTTTTGGCATTTTACACAACTAAATGCTTCCATTCATATGATGGGTATAGGATGAAGCAGAAAAAATGGTATCAGTATCACTTTAAGGGTACTGGTATTGGTACTGGTAACTTTTTACCCAGCCCTATATACTAGTTTTGCCAAACAATTGGGACTTACTTAGTAAAATGTTTGCTCAAACTTTGGTTTCCAATTATTATGTCCAATCTTTTCTTCTTTTTTTGGGTCTATATTTGAAATGTGAACCCATGTGCTACAGTAAGTACAGTAAATAAATAATCATAAACTGGTTATGACTTCAGATTTTTCAATTTGAAATTACTGATTTTTAAGAAGACGACTGACTATGAATAGAGGTCGAAATAGGCCCTGTGACAGAAGCTCAAACTACCACTGAAGCAGTGATCTGCTACGTTAATGTACTCACATCTGTCAGTCTGTCTCTGGAGCTGCTCCTGATGGAAGGCTTGGACTCTCCGCTCACGCTCTCGCTGTCGCTGTCCTTACAGTTGTTCTGCCCTGGCTTCAGCTGCCAAACACAACACACAAGGAGACCAAGGGTTAACGACATGAAGCAAAACTGTTAACACTGCAGTTTAGAGCTTTACATGGATAAGGCTGGCGAGGGAAGGCCTCCCACGGAAATCGGCTCATGAATATGTGAGAACTGGCAGGAGCTGCGGCGCTGTCTCTGTAAATCTGTCATGTTTCTGAGCCCATTCAGCGGCCATCACTGCGCCTGCCAATGATAGACGCCATCTGATCTCGCAGTATGAAACTCCTCTCAGCCCACGGAATAGAGAACGGGGACAAAGACCCCTCCAGAACCTTCAAATGGAGCCACTATCCTTTCCAAGCAGACACCACATGCCGAGGCAGCAGGAGCTCAGCTAGTGTCATCCTCTAGACACTCTGTTCGAGACGCGGCAAAATGACGAGAATAAAGAGGAGGACGTGCCAATCGGCAAGCATCTGAGGCCCTTCAAAATCTGTAGAACAATAAAAGGCTCTTGGGAGTGCGGAGCTGAGTGGAAGGAGGTGGGGTCTGTACTCCCTGTCCAAGTCTGCGATTGATGTCCTCTGAAGCTCCCATGCTGCTCCTTCCAGACCAGACAAACGCTGCAGGTTTCATTTCAAAGCACATAAAAAAAAATTGCTTTATGGGACAGTGCAGTAAACGGCTGCTCTGCCAACTAATAGGAAAAGCAGAGCGTGGCGCTGCACACACACAAAGGACTTGGACTAGAAGATGAGGGCACCTCCCTCTCCTGCTGCGGAGGGGAAGAGCTACAGTATATGTTTTTTTTTACCTCCGCTTCAATATTCTCTTTTCAGGTATCGGCCATCATTTAGTGCGATGAAAGGGCACAAGGTGTGGGAATACCAAAAGAACCCTTGAGTTGAGCGGGTAATTAAAATGAAAATGTTCCCTTTTCTGTAGCCATTAGCGGTGTGAAAGGAATCCTATTCCTTGGGAGAATTGCATGATGGGTGGAAGGCGGGTGGATTCGCCAGAGTGCTGAACGTGATAAGAGAGTTTGAGCTCTGGGAATGCCTGATGGGCCTGCTCGAGTCAGTGTGTGTGCGCATGTGTCTGAATATGTGCGTGCGCGTCGGCGTGTGTCTACGTGGTCCAAGACAAGAGCACACGCGAACCAAAACGTGGCACATGCACAGACACTTGCACACCAATGCCCCGCGCTGTGATAGCACTAATTACCTCCAACACGTTCTATTCCCACAAAAACCAGGGGCACATTTTCTCTCTTCTTCTTGTAAATGCCAGTTTGTCTGAGGGGAGTTTACACATTTTTAGAGAGAATAAGAGGGAATAATATCTCATCCAGCCTGGCCCGTGAACCGAACCTTGAAGAAAGGGCGAGGGACGCTGTTTACGCCCCGGTCTGTGGCTCCTTCATCAAAACATGTTGACCTATAATATTTATTAACCAGCCTGTGTCCCTGCCGACAACACCGGGCGGCACGCGCCAGCATACTCATGCATTTATGAATGTGCACACACAAAACAAAAAGACGCAGACCTTACTGCTGCTGATTCCTGCATCACATATTCGCAGCTAGGTATGGGTATCGTTAGGATTTTATTGATACAACTACTCTTTTCGATACTCCTTATCAGTTCGGTTCTTTATTGATACTCTTATCGGTTCTTTTTCATTACTTCTGTCCTCCTCCATCTACTGATGTGATTCACTGATGCTGGTAACGCTGGTAGAGAGCGGAGCTGCTTTATCTCAGCCTTAGTTTACATGAATTTTAAGATACGTGGCAAACTAAGCTAAACAATAAGACTACATACAGACTGCTTTTGTTTTTGCTTGTTTGTAACCATTCACTATTAACGGAGCTACCGCAAGCTTGTGTAAACAAAGCAGCGGTGGATGAGAGACAGCGGACAGAGCAGATTGAAATATTGTTTTTTCTACATGTTAAAATCATGTTTATTCTTGCTGAACAGGTCTGTAACAAACTCATATATGTTAAGCTTATAAAGCATAGAATCAGGCAAGTGTGGGAGAGATGTAGAGATATGTCTTTTATTAATCAGTGTGGTATCAAACCGACTCTGCGGTAGCGAAACCACATAATCACATCGTCTGTATCCCGGCTTATCAGCGGGGAAGTACTCCATGAAATCAGAAATCTTGCACAAATTTAAATCTGTGTAATGTCTGAAGAACATGTCTAATAAAGACATTCCAATAAAGAGCGGCTCATCTTTCAGGGCTATTACATAGCTCGGGACCTGATTACACAGCTATTTGAAAACGTATCCCTCAGCTTGTTCCCTTTAATTTCCCCTTGAGCTCCTTTAAATTACTTCAGAGAATTGTGTGTGTTTTTCTTTTTTTTTTTTCCTTCTTCATCTGCTCTCCCCTTCCTGAGGTTCACATGATGGATTCATTTTCTTTTTACAGCGTGATTAATGGATGTCTAAAGCAAATGGAGGGAATGCTGGTGGTCAGTGCCATCAAAAAGGGAAGTTGAAATTTAATGACCTGCTGTCTGATGATGAATCTAAATGAGAAGTCCATGTGTGTGGGTGCGGGGGGGGAAGTCTCTGTGACCTCTGTTAATAACAACGCTGATCTGATCACTCCAACTTGTTACTGCAACCAAGTCATTTTTTATAGCCTTTTAAACTTATGTCGTTTTTTTTTTTATGGTTCTACAGATATTCCTGTGGTTTGAAGTATGTTAAGAGTGTTTTTTACATCCCCCGATCGGCTCGGAAGTCCATCCTGGCCACACCGATTACAAATCGTAAATATTAAACATGTTCAATATTTACGATCGGATATCCTGCTGTGTGTGGGGAACCCCGAGGACAGCCGATGACGCAGTCATGTGGGAAAGAACGACAGCCAATTGGGAATCAAGCTGACTGTGTTTATTTAACGTGTCTCCATGACTTCATCCTTTCTTTTTTCTTTGTGTTTTTTCAGTACAAAGTAGTGCAAATACTTAATTCACGTTTGATCACGAGATATTTTGTGAGATTTCTGTTTTTTTTTAGTCAGGACTCTTGTTGTTCATGAAAGGAATCTGTTAATGTGTGGTCTGCTGTTTTAGCCAAATCGTTGCTCTCCACATACTATTAAACAAAACTGTTCAATTTAATATAACATGTTGTTATGTGTGGGGTCTCAAACATTTGCAAAATGTTAAAATTTGAAAAATATTTTAGCATTGACCAGCTTCAGTTTCAAACCTGTAATGAAACCAGAGAGATGTGTGTGCTGATGCCCCAGACTGGTGCATACTGACGCAATAGCATAAAGACATTAATTAAGACGCAGGTTGAGACATATGGATGCATTTATTTAATGACCCTACTGTATCTGCGCAGCCTGGGTAAGAGCTGGCCCTGCAGGAAGATAACAGACAGATGGTTTTAATATTCCAGAGGCTAATTTCACAACAATTAAAGACACAGCGAGACATTAGCATCTAATGAAACATTTAAACTACTAGTAAGTGCATATGCCATTAATTTCCACACAGCGAGGTCTTGTTTTCCCGCAATCTGTTCTGTGTTAGGGGATAAAGTTTTTTTTTTCCTTGTCTCTCTTACCAGTCTGAATTTACTGAAGTAGAGAATCAACAACTGTTTTCAATCAGCAGTCAGCGTGAGGCTTTGGAAGAGAGCAGCCCAAACCTCAGCATGAAACAGTTCAGCCCGCAAGTATGAGGAATCATTTAACATTTCTTATAAATCATTCTTTAAAAAAAAAAAACATAAACGCTTGTACTTAAGTTACTAGCAACTATTCAAACTGTTACTGCCATACTTAATTTGGAGAGTCCAGTGTTGACAACTGAACATCCCAAAACCATTACAATGTGTCAGTCATGTCTGAGTTTTAACTGATGCTATAACGGAGTAACAAAATGCCACAATATAATATAAATATACTGGGCTGTCAAACTTAATGCGATAATAATGCATTATTGCAAATCTTTTTTAACGCCACTAATGTCTTTAACGTAAATAGCGATTTTTAGGTTGTAGCGGTCAGTTTTAAAGCTAGAGTGAAGATACTGGTATCTTATGAAACTACAAAATCTAAGAAATCCATTGGTACCAACCATGTCATACTAGCTTGTCGAGAAGGAGGCTAAATAACACTCCAAACATGGATGAGGAAAAACTGGCATGGCCATTTTCAAGGGGGTCCCTTGACTACGGACCTCAAGATATGTGAATGAAAATGGGTTCTATGGGTACCCACGAGTCTTCCCTTTACAGACGGCCCAAATTCTGAATTCAGAGATATGCTTGGTCTAATAAGCTCTAGATTCTGAGACATAGTTAAGACAACACGAGACGAACCGTTTCACAGATTTGTCTAATAATTTCATCAATTAGTAAAAAAAAAAAAAACACTTCTAGTTGACTAAAATGGGTTTTAGTTGAGGACAACCCTTACTAAGGGTGCGAACACTAAACAGACCAGTGTTGTCTCAACAGTCTGACATAGTTAATCAAAGCAACCATATTATCTTGAGAAAAATGTACTAACAGCTAATAAAAAGACAGCTCACCCTATTTAAATAGATAATATAGAAGCAAATGAGCTGCCAATGATTTCCTCTTCAAAGGTCTACTATGGATTTCCAATAATATGTCAGAAGATTGACATTTCTTGACTCGCCTTCACCAAAGCTAGGTTCTTCTCATATTAGAACCTACTGTATTATTATTCAAATTATTATTATTTCAATTAGTCCCAACATACAAGAGGAATAGCAGTAGGACCTTGCTTTTCAACATGTCTATTGAAGGTCTGGCTGAAATAAACAAGTGTATTTACAGATAACCTCACAGCAGCATTATTGGAGCTGCCAAATGAAATACCAAAGGTGCTGTTGAATGTCATGTACGCCTCACAAGTAATTATTTCTACCAAAGCACAAGATGCCTGTCTTTATAATACAAAAAAATGTCATTAAAAAAGGCTGAATCAATATGGAATGTTTTCATTTCAGCATTGTTGTTAGTGGCAGCAGAGGGGTAATAGTTTGTCGTGTTGGCACTAAAACCCGATTCAGAGTACACAGCGGTACACACTGCGGTACGTTCACAGATCAGAGTGCAGAAAAATTACGAAATATCTCATTTAACACCGTTCCCCTGAAAAGTACGCTAGAACAGCTATTACAACATTGTCTGGAACATGTGGAGTCAATTATTTTCTCACTAACTGAAAAGTGCTCGCCGTTGCCATAGTGGAATTTTACAAGTGTATTGACCTATTCTCAAGGGCTGCACTACAGACTCGATGCAATCAAGCACAAAAGTAGGCCCGCTAACATTTCTAACCACAAAGGCCTTTTTAAACAGAGCCATACACAACCGGCCTGCACCAGCAACCCCAACCCCCAACCCCCCCATCCCTCATCCCACAAAAAGAAAAAAAAGAAAAAGAAAAAATAAGACGGAGGGAGCACTGGGCTCAGTTTTCTGTACTGGCCTCAGTGGGATAGCCATCAGCTCCTGGTTTCCCTTAGTTACGCACAACAGCAGCTGCGGCGCTCGGCGGTAATAAAACCTGGAACAATTTAACGGCTTTTATTGTTCTTCTGCGGCTTTCAGAACAGCTAACCTGTCCTCTCAGGATCTGGCAGAGACGATCCCACTAGGGCAGCAATGAAAGAGGATCTCATTTACCTAAAAGCGCTTATAAATTTTTAATTTGCTTTAACAAGTAAATTAACAAGTCCCTCATTTGGGAAGTTTTATGGCTGCTTGCCACTGAGGGAGGACAATGAAAGTTTTATAGATAATCCACTACCTAGGCTGTGTTGCTGATAATAAATTGTCTATTTCCTGCGGCACTGTCAAATCCCCTTGGTTTCCACTGACTACACTTTGAATATCTGCTTTATGCTACCTTCAGAGGTCTATATACCAGGGCTATTAAAGTGCCGGGGAGCTTCACGACTCGGCAGTTAAAATGAACAACTTGAAGAATTTCTGTCGACTTTATACGGGCGCCTTAGGGGACGCCATTGCCAAACATTAAACCACATTAAGCATCGCTAATTATGGCCATACCAGCCTCTACATCACATCAGCCTCACGGTGAGCCCCTCTAGTAAAACCACCTTGGGCTGGTTGACAGCAGCAGTTGGAAACTGCTGGGTCTGTTTAACTCGGCTTTATCTGACGAGACTCTTGTGTAAAAAAAAAGGAGCTGAAGGTTCGCCGGGGCCTGTGAGGGGGCGACAACGGTCCCCTACGTCATCTTTCTGACAGTGGCTGTGTGGGCGAGCCCACCAACGTGGCCTGGCTCTGACCCTGTGCTCGGCTCTGACTCCCAGCTGCTTTAACTGCCACAGACAGGAGCCCCGCCTGGCCCTCTTGTCACCCATAACCCCCTCTGCCACCCTCGTTCACAGCCTGTCACTGAGCATCAGCGCTTGGCCTCAATCGCCCCAGATTTGTTTACTGTTAGCTCCGTGTGTGGCAAAGAAGTCACACAGTGTGAGAATAACCCTTAATACCTCTTTTTTAACTCTGTAGTTGAAGCGTGGATGTCCTATGTTCTTTCATCACTGTGACTAAAAGGACATATTAAAAATATTCGGCATGTTTATCCTACTGTTTGCCTGTGGATAAGATGTCACTTGCAGTCAGCCAGTGCAGCGGTTTTTATTAGTACCTAGGTTTGTAACCATGGAGAAGCTCCATTTCCTTTCAATCCTCTAGCATCATTGAGCGGCAGTGATCTCTAGCGACCTTGTCAGACATCATTTTTCTAGCAGGGGAGAGATCAGTGCGGCCTGATGCACCCACTCCGACCAATCTCAGGCCACGGAGGAGGCTTTCCTAGCCTCTGTGCTGGAATGTGAAGCCAAAGCAAAGATACAGAGCCACTGAGGACTAGTCACAGCAGCCGCAGGGTGAGAGCATCCTGAGAGGAGGAGGAGGAGGAGGTGGAGGAGTGGGAAATGGAGGCTCGAGGGTGGGGAGAGGGGAGAGAGGGGGGGTAAACGTGGCTGAGAGCACTGTCTTGATCTCATCAGTCATCCTAAGGACTCCATTTCCTCCACCGCAGGCTGGAGGCTACTAGAGCTTGTGGCTGCATTTATATATTGCCATAAATCTCTGATCTATGACGACATTACAGACAAATCAATATGCTTTTAACATCCATCCTCTGCCCTGCGTCGCAATCACCCTTCTCCCCTCTCACAAATGGTCATATAATGCTGTAGCCTGGTGGATTGAGTTATGGGGACAATTCCCAGATTTAATAATGAACTGAGCAGGTGGAGAAAAAGTGTGTGGTGGTTGGCGGGGGGGGGAATGAGCAGCGGGAGACCTCTACTCTCTCAGATCATATCTGAACATCTTGTTATAGTAGCCCCGCGTGGCAGTAAAATAACCTTCCTACCCACTTTACGCACCTCCAATTTCCTGAGCTCTGACATTCCCCCATGTAACGCCGGCAAAAAGCAGACCAAGAGAATACTGTTACTAGACTCCTTCCCAGAATGCACTGGGAAACGGAGGGATGAGGGTGTCGGGGCTTGGGTGAGGTCAAAAAGACCCCTCTAGCTGCCCGGTCGAGCGCTCATCACCACATAACTACTCATCAAAGAAATTTGCGTGCAATTAATTACACGATTCCCCAGCTCTTCAATCTGTGCTACTGAGTCGTTACTTCAATATTGGCTTTCAGGGACCCATCCAACTAAAGCCACAGTCAGTGTGCCAAATCACAGCTCCCGGAGCTGGGCAGCCTCAATAAAGAGAGGTATGGAGAGAAAAAAGGCGGCAGAGAAAGAGCCCTCTCCTATCGGCTTGCAGGGGCTATCATTTCTCTTTTTTATTGCCATTTATTTTCCTCCAGGAATTCACTGCCAGTATATTGGCAGGCCTTCCAGTAGATGGAGGCAATGAAATTTAGCGCAGACACTTAACACTGGGTCAAGCCTTGTGAGTGGCTCATGTGTGGTGGTAATATGATAGACAAACGCTTCTAGTTTAGGGAAAGAGGGCTTTTTTTATGTTACAGAAATATCCGCAGAGTGCTCGGTATGACACACGTGGCTGCAGAAAAAGGGAAAATGCAAAGCGCTGTGGCCCCGCTGTGGCTATTTAAGAGAAAACAACCTAAATAGGTCAAAGCTGTGTCATTATGCTAAACCCAGAGGCGTGGAAGAACGACTGGCTTAAAAGTAATACCCTGAATAAAGCTGGAAAACATATAAGCTAATTGAGATTAATTAAAGACATTCCACTCAAATCCTTACGAGAAAAGGCCACTCGATAAACTTGTAATTTAAATTCATTTACATCCACTCTGGAACAACACGCGACAACGACTGAGATTGCATTTCACTCACATTAGTGCCAGTTGTAGCAAATCAGACACAGGCTGAGCTAAATGACTAATGTACGTACGTTAACCTTTTAAAGGTTACATGAGTTAAAAATCCTTTCTGTTCATGTTGGAAAACGTTACATCATTCACTCATATCCATCACCTTACCTGTGAATACCAATGCTCATAACTACAAGCCCTCTGCCATCAACTGTTTGCATATCTGCAGCGAGTACTCATCCAATTACAGTGTTTAATAACCCAGCGAACGTTAAAGGTTCTCTATACGACATTCAGAGCATTAGTATAGCAGTAAACAACTATTTGCTATGTAAAGATATAGAGGAGTAATGTCTACCTGAGCAGAGAATGAAGTCCCTCTCCCTCTGTGTGTGATGTAATCTGAGCTTCTCTGTGTTTTGTTTACATAGCCAGGCCGGTCACGTGTTCCTTTTAGTGCATGTGAATCACAGTTTGCGTGCCCCACTCGCTAGCTCATGCTCATGCTAGCTCCCTTTCACAAAGACATGAGCTTGTCTCTGTGACTACCTCCGCTGGCGACTCAGTGGCGGAACAACTCTGTCCCCCCATTCTGTCTCCGTACCTTTCATACAGAACAGCGAGGCGGAATAACAGCACAACATTCCCGCCTTGAACAAGCTGTGTGAAAGGGGTTATAGATTTGCTCTAAATTTCGTATAGAGCTCCTTTAAAGTGAAGGTCATGGGGTCATAAGCTGATCTCTGGTCAGCAGGTGGATACTGCCATTTAGTGTGACTTGTTTTTACATATAAATGAACATCCATTGCATTAAGCCCTTGCCAAACGAGTTCACATGTTGCTGATTAAGCCTAAGAAAAGAAAGCAATCGAAAGAGAGGACCTGCAGGTGTACATCATAAGCAGGTTTTACCAGGCGGTGGCTTGTGTGCTGGTGTAAACCGACAACAATGATAGTGTCTCACCTTACCTGCATTTAGCTCCATCTGCACTGCTATTTGAGGGATTAGAGGGGGCTGTAAAATCTGATGGCAGGATATACATTTCCTATTTGGCTGACCCAGGGTGTCCGCCCGGGGCCAGCGCTGTTATCACTAATCCCTGTCGTAAACGTCCTCATTTAGCCACCTTCCTGAAATTCACATCTGTCGTTATCAAGTCATAAAACAAGACAGTGCTACTCTCCCACCGCATTAATAGCAGCCTGAGTTTGCCTGCTTCGTGACGAGTATGCTAGAAAACATCTGCTCTGGCTGCTGCAACAGACTGGTAATGGGACACAGCAAAAAGCCAAGGGCAACAAAACTACAGCCAAACAACATGATTGTAATTGAAATAATCAGGACTTCAGAGAGGGGAAGTAACTCACATGTAATACAACAACATACTGTACTTTTTTTGATGCAAGATGGTGCATAAAGCCATGATGATGAGTAGAATATTGTCCATTAACATTTTAGTGGAACCACATGGACGGTGTACTTGACTCCCTTTCATCTGACTGGTCATAAAAATGCAGCTGCCCATAATGGGCTGGTGACAGGCTGGGGAGCTCACAGAAAGCACTGTCTGCATTGTTTCAGTGCTGCCTTCATGTGCTGTTGGAAATATCGTTATTATGAGCGGAGCACATTTCTGTAAATAATTCAGAACTAGCTTTTTTCAATGCAACTGTGTTATTAAAGAATTAGTCCTATAAAGCTTGAATTCTGAAAGGAGCAGTGTGTAGGATCTGGCAGTAAAGAGTGCTCCAGGGATAATGTATTTTTGTAGGCCAAACAGAAAGTTAACATCGCCCTGGGTTCCCTCGACAAAAAGCCAATGGGATTTTTTTTTTGTCTAACTGACTAATAAGGACAATAATTTCTGAAATTGGTCCAGTATTGAGGGAGAGCGATGTAGACGGCAGCTGCTCACAGGCTGCAATATGGTGCTATTGGGGCAAGCTGGCACCGTCATTTACGTCCACTGAAATTGCTTGTTTTTGCCATGACAGGCTCTGATTGTTATTACAAGTGTCCGCCATTATGGAAAGAGTCTCGCTCAAGGAGAAGTCTCGTTCTGAAATCTGGCGAGGTGTTGCCGGAGGACAACGGTGGAATAGTGGAACACATCCATGGTGGAAACGTGAGTGCCAGCCAGGCAGAGGAGTACAGAAAGCGTAACTTAGTGTTATCTAAATGATTTTCAATGTCATGGCTGAATATTTAGATGATTTCCACAATGTGGATGAGGTCTTTGAATTTGATATATTTATTTGAGCCAGAGAATATGGATATTCAGATCTCACAACCAGACTTCTCCTTGAGCGGGACTTGGACACAATAACAAACAGACCAGATCAAGTTAAAGGTAAGAAAAACGTTTCATTTCTCTGTAGGGTCCTTTCCATAATGATGTCAGACGCTTAAAATAGCAATCTGAGCCTGTTAGTGGCAAAAGATGCACTTTTAGTGAATGTAACGTTAAACTGACGCTGCTCACTTGCCTCGCAGCTCGTTTCGTGGCTACTGGTTTCAGCGCTCTCTTTCAATACTGGACCAATTTCTGAAATTGTTGTCCTCAATAGTCACTTAAGACACAAAAACATGGGAAAGTAGGGTCCAGGTTGAAAAAAAAAAAGTTACCCTTTAATTATACACTACCTTTAGTAAACTAAGGGACCAAATCTAAACTCAGATGGGTGATGTGAAGATGTTAGAAGAGCATGGAGCGAACAAAAGCCACTGCATCAGAAAATACACACGACAGGCCTCAAAGTTTATCAAGGACTTTCCACTATTATGAGTCAACTATAAGTTTTCAGCTGAAAAACTACTTCAACAACGGCACTTAAAAAGTTGGAATAACTTTGGAAAGTTGTAGCTACTTGAAAAGCCTCTGTACAGCAGCAGTAACTAGGGCACGTACTTGTAGTAGTAGTTCAATGAATGGTGGTTTTACAAAGATGGAGCATTGTCATGTTATTTCCTCTAAACTTGCAATAACTCCAAAAGTGAAAAATAAACATTGATTTCTTTATCCAATGTCACAGCTTTACTGTGGAAATAAAGGGAGCGAGCAGGGCCGGCTCTAGCCCTTTTGGTGTCCCAGGCGACCGCCTAGTGGGGGCACATCACAACGGTTTTAAGACAAAAATTAAGATATTTATTTTCATAAATAACTGTATTTATTATAATATAAATAAACAATTGGTTCCTGATATTGTTGGATTAGAAGTGTTTAGTCAGTTTCACTAAAACGAGAGTTACAGGGGTGAAAAGTGTATTTGTGTCTTTCTTTATTTATTTGTTTATTTGATACCTCAATGCAGAAAAAAGAGGAAGGGTGCCCCACCGGCATTTTTTTAATTAATTTTTTTAATTGAATCATTTTTTTTTAGGGGGTGACCAGCGCCCCCCCAGAAGATGGCGCCCTAGGCAAACGCCTGTATGGGTTATGCCTTAAGCCGGCCCTGAGAGTGAGCGCTATGATTTAGGCTAACACAGCACTGAGAACTGCTAGCTGCCACTCCAGACCTGACAGCATCCAGCGATGACTACGCTGCTTGTAGAAAATAGCTTCCCCACATGTGTGTAAGGCATATTACAACACACAGGGGACCTGTTACATTTCAGCCTAGTTCCACATGACTTGGCTTAAAGAGAGACTATTCAGGTGGTTTAGTGCTCTTATTTATGTTGAGAATTTCAGTGAGATCGAAATCTCATCCGTTCTTTCCTCCTCTGACAAGTGGTGTTTTCAGCAGCTATCAGCGATCTTGGCAGAGCTAAAGAATTACTCCATGACCCTCTTTGCAAGCCATGCC
This sequence comes from Sebastes umbrosus, assembly GCF_015220745.1. NCBI lineage: Eukaryota > Metazoa > Chordata > Actinopteri > Perciformes > Sebastidae > Sebastes > Sebastes umbrosus. The sequence continues at coordinate 24,564,463 of NC_051285.1, forward strand.
CTCACTCTGTTTGTGTTTTGGTCTGGGCTTCCTCTAGCGAGTAATGGACTTCCTTCAACTCATAAATCACACTTGTACACCCCTTTTGATTTTTTTTCTCCGACATGTTTTGTTAAGTGTACCACATCTTTGTTCGCGTGAAGCTATTCTCTGTCAGGCAAAAAAAAAAAGCAGCCAGACAATGCTGGCCCCTCTTTCTCCTGTTCTTGGAAAGGCACTTTTACAGGCGCTGAGGGCCACAAATGTCAACCGCAGGAAGGCAATTATGAGAGTAAAATTACTTCCTTACTGTTATCAATCCACTCTCTGAACCTAGGGAATGGTTAAAAGCCACCATGAAATAGGGCACAGTTAGAGTTTTCTCCTGGGTCCCAGCCAAGGCTGCTAACCTTGCTATTAAAGGCCCCGACAAGCTTTGTCAATGCAATCTGCTGAATGCCTTGAGTGACACGCGATCGATATTCCCCACTCTCCCGGGTCATCACCAGTGACAGAGGCCTAAGTAATAATACAGCTCTAGCTGCCTCTCTAACTTAAATGCTTCCACTGCCACAATATTTCTTTCTTTTTTTTTGTCTCGGGGCTTGCGAGCTAAATTTTCTGCGCTGATCGAAAGAGGAAGATATGGAAGGTGGGAGGGAACGGGAGGAGGGAGGGTGGAGGTGTGTGAGGAATTGCTATGTGTCTGGATTGATGCTGGCGAGGGTAGTGAGTGTGGCCGGCTGAGGGAGGATGGGGAGGGCGGGGGGGCTCTGATAAATCGAAAATGACTGGCTGCCGAGTTGTAATCTGCCAGCGTCGAGCCCCCTGTAGCAACAAGCCAAATGAAAAAGCACGCTGACAGGCCGGAGAGATGGAGGGCCTGCGGTAGATTGCGTGGAGGAGATGGCGCAAGAGGAAGAGAGAGAGAAGAGGGGGGGGAGGGAAAACAGGCAGAGCAGCGAGGATTTTTATTCCAGTGCACGGAGGTGTCAGGACGCCGTGAGGGAAAGGTATAGCGTGTGGTTGCAGGCAGTAAATAAAGCTTGTGTGTATACTCACGTACACAAACTATTACCAGCTGAAAACATAAGAGTCCCATTACAATTTCTAATAGGTCTAATGTAAACATGAACAGTTGGCAGCCCATCAAGAGCTGTCAATTAGCTCTGCACTGAAAATGTGTTTTATGTGTTTATATGACGTGTGTGTGTGTATACAGAGGGCTTGTAAATCTCTTGTTATATGCTATCTTTGCATTTTGCATAAACGACATTTGAAAGGGATGTGTGCGCACACACACACACACACACACACACGCAGCTGTCGTGTCCTTCACAAGCAGGTGAATCAAGCTCCGATATCAAAATCCAACGCAAGAGCTCCACCTACTGCAAGCGCCTCCTCTGTGCCCCTTCCTCTGTTGTTCAGACAGTCAGGCAGGCAGGCGGGCGAGCTCTGGGAAAAAACACAGCAGCGGCAGACGGCTGTGCGTGTACAGCTCATTTCTACCCATTCCATTAAATTCCAAAGTAAGCTTTCCTCGTTGAATGTTAGTGGCAGACTGAGGAAAAGCCAATCCAGACAGGGCTAATAAGGCTGCAGCAGTCCGGCCTCGTCTGGGGTGCCTCATACAATGTCAGCTGCGATGAGAGCTAAGCCCGCTCTCCCCTCCCAAGCATTAAGCGTGTAAGCCTGATGCCTGTTAAGCAGGGTCTTGCAGGAGCAGGGCCTGAGAGAAGGAGTCAGTCTGCCTCACTGTCTGCCTGCCTAACGGGCCTGCAGGACCTGAATACACAACAGCGCTCCCTCGCAAAAAATGCAAGGTCAATCCAGCAGCAGCGGTGAGCCCGAGACAAAAGGACCAGCATTGTAATGGGGAACTCAATAAAGCTCATGTGGAAAACAATGCAAGATGATGCTGGCAGATCCCACCCACCAGGACCGCGGAGAACCCAGAGCAAACAATCTGTCTGCACAGCCATCCACAGCCCTACACAGAGTTTACACATCTACATCAGATGAGCCGCATATATTTAGAAATCACTAGTGGCACAGCGTGGGGCCCGATGAATTCACAAACAGCAGGAAATAGCGCCACTGTATTTTCAACAGAATTATCTGCAGCTCTTTGTCTGTTTATCCGTTTTTTTTTTTTTCTCCCTCTGCCTCGCCACAGCAGCAGACATGCCCAGCAAGGCAACAGGGGCCTTGAATCTGTAAAGGCTGCATCACTCCTCCCCCCTGTTTCATTTGCAGACCCGTGGCTCGCAGTCGGACTGTCGCAGAGAAAAGCCATCTCCCTCACAGCGTGGCTGCTGTTTCAGGGCAACGCCGATCTGCCGCATGCACCCCGACTTCCCGCGCTCCCACTGGGCTATTCAGGAAATCACGGCTGATACTGAGCCGTTTGTCTCCCTTTTGTGCTCACCCCTGGTCGCGCCGTGGCAAAAAAGAGAAAAAAAACAATGGGTATAGCTTTTTTTTACCCCCCTCCTGAGGAAACACTGAAAATTATTTCTGTAACCCTCAGTGTGGCAATTTTGTTAAAAAGCACACACACAAAAAAATGAATAAAACACAATTTAAAAGGCAGGCGCTGCAGGAGTGGAAGTCTGCCTGTGGCTTTCTGAGTTTGCTGGGGAAAATTGGGTTCTCAGCCGGAGGTTTATCACTTGAAACTTCAGGCATTTTCTGGAACAAAACTGGTGTAATCATTTCAAATAGGCCAGTATGAGATGAAGACTTTATATAAGCAGCGCAGGAATCCACTGAGGTCTAATCAAAGAAATGCTGAAGGAAGTAATGTGGGAGTTATACTTTGCATTTCTATGGCTTTCCACTGTGACAGCTTTTGTGTCAAATGGCTTTGAACTACGGTGGATGGCATGAACACTGCATATAAACAACCCAGGAACCAGGGATCATAGACTCATCAGTGCAGATTTGCGAGCGCTGGCTGCAGCACATATATTCCTCAGCCACTATCAATTATCCTGCCAAAAATACAAAACAGGCAGCTCTCACATAATTATGGCTAATGAGCAACAAAAAGGGGGGAAACCTGCATCACAAGACCTTGTCCATCATGCCGGCGGCTGATAAGATTAGGTATGACTTCAGAACAAAGTCACTTGCTGTTTGGAAAGGGATGTGAGTGTTTTGCTGATAAGAGTGTGGAATTTAGTTTGGGTCAACTCATGTTTTTCAGGCTGACTTATGACCTGGGCTGCTTTACTGCAGGCTTACCTGCCTCCACGATAACACTGATGAAACCTCCTAAGATTATCCACATTTTCTCAGATAAACTTCTATCACACTGTGACGAAGACAAAACATACAGCCGTGACCCGAGACAAAACCTTGCGTAATCTGTAAGAGTCGGAACATCAGTGGGTTCCCCACCCAATCACGATGGTGATGAGTTTCTGCTGTGCACAACATGATCAAATTTAGTCAAGGCTGTGACATTTTGTACCATAACAAAAGATTGCTGATGCACCTGCAGAAGTCTTGTTCCCAATACAGCTTTAAAGAGGACCTAGGATCTCAAACAGAGCGTTTCAGACAGAGGGTGAAAAGAATGTATGAGCATGAAAAAAATAAGCATTTTGAACATTAAAGGTACAGTGTGTAGGATCTGACAACATCTAGTGGTGTGGTTGCAGATTGCAACCAACTGAGTATCCCTCTGCTCACTCCTCCCTTTCCAAGACCGCGGTTACGTGAGCCGCCGAGTGCAAAAACGTGGTACACCATTTGCCTCGCACAGAGGCCATTCTTACCATGATAACACTACTTTAGGAGCAACAGAAGTCAGGCGGCGGCTGGCAGTACCACGGTTTTGCATTCACGTCACCGCAATTTCACAAGCGTGTTGGAGAACTACGGTGGCCTTCAGGTAATGTAAGAACGTGAAAGTCTCTCTCTAGAGCTGGTGTTTGGTTTGTCCGTTCTGGGCTACTGTAGAAACATGGCGGAGCAACATGGCGGAGCAACATGGCGAACCCCGTGAAGAGGACCCGCTCCCTATGTAGATATGAAGGGCTCATTCTAAGCTAACGAAAACACGAGTTTCAGGTGATTATACACTAATGAAAACATAGTTATGAATTTTATATTCCGTTTCTGCTGATAGATCCCCCTAAATGTTACACACTGTTGCACCTTTAAAGCACGTAAACATGTTCTAGAAAAAAACCAAAATACAAGTATGCATATGAAAATAAGCATATTAGGTCCTCTTTAAGTGAGAAACTACAATTTCAACAGAATCAAAAATGCCACCTTAGCTTGTGTCTACAAACAACAGCCGTACACTCTGAGACAGCATCACAGTTTCAAACAGTGTAAAGGTACTTGTAATATAAATTATGGAGAAGCTCGGTGAATGCAAATGAGAACAGTACAAGGCTTATTTTCAATCCGAAACACAAAGAAGAGAAGCGAGGCAGAGACAACATGCAAAGCTGGGTACAATCTTAAAAGTAACAGGAAGCGTTGGGGGTTTGGGTGAGAGACGCTTTTACTTCTCCGCTGTCTCACAGGAGAGCACAATGTGAGCCAAAGAACAAGGCTAAAACAAGCACCCGCTACATTTAAAAGCACACTTTCAACAATGCTTTTTATCAAAACTTTTTTTCCTCCCTGATAACTCTTCATTTACAATTGTCTGTATACACTACACTTCATGAAAGGACGCCAAGCTTTTGTAGGCCAGAGAGACTCAAGTGCGGCTCCGAAGAGCTAATGTCAAAATTCCCCCGAGTCGTCTTTTAAACACGGGGGTAAATAATTCAGCACAGCCTGAACAAAGACTGAATCTGAGAGAGAGCGACTGGTTCTCTGGTGAGCGCTGCACTTTCTTTCCACGTCCCACAAGAAGGAACAATGACGCGGGCACTTCTCCCTCTGTTCGTGACTGAGAATTTTTTCTGCTTTATTTTGAGTTTTCTGGGCTGATTTTTCAACAGGCAACCAGAGCTGCTGCTACGGCTTCAGTCAGACCCTGGTGTCTTTTCTTCCCTGACGGAGAGCTGCAGCACAGCAGCCTGTCGCCCTCCTGATGACCTGTGGGTGGTGCTACATGACAACACATCACGAGGAGGAGTGGAAGGAGGAGGACAGCAGAAATGACTGGGAAATAACACATAGTACAAGTATTAGATAATATAGTCTGAGATGAGAGAATGTTGCTTTCAAAAACAACATGTGTATCGTATTACACTGTGAACATTTCACACACACCCTACTCTACAACATTCAATCATGGAGGCGTCAAACTAAACAGAATACTTGAAACAAACATCATTATCCTCTCTTTGGGTCGCCCTTTCTCCCCTTCAGCACCACTTTGATTTTACTGCTCCGGCTCCTCTGGTTTTATAAGTTTTAACCTCGCTGTAGGAGGGAGCCATTTAACTCAAGTCACCCACAGCCTGCGGCCAACGGGCTAGGCTTGTTTGTCACTGTGTGTGTTCCAACAGTGGACGTATTTAAAGCAGCAGATTTAGAACCTCAAATCTTCCAAAACCAGGGAGATGCTCACTACAAAGATGTGTGTTTGTTACTAGAGCTCTGATTCAGACTCAGCAAGTGAATACAGGAGAGCTTCAGACTTGTTTTCAATGGACGTTCCAAGGAAAAATACAGAAAGAGGGCAGAATGTTACAGGAGCTGTCTCCGTAAGAAAAAACAAAACAAAAACAAAAAAAGATTCTCACCCCAATGGCAGAATTTAAATTAAAAAAATTATTTAAGGGACACACTTAATGGCTTTTGAAGATGCATTTCTTCATTGACGCGCTGACTTTGACTGATACAGTACATTAACCTCGGCCACATGGTGCGGTCAGTTTAGCTTCTGGCAAATATGCAGTGCATCAAGGACATCACCGAACACATACACTCCGAATTAAATGTTAAATACTCCACATCCTGTTTGCAGATCAGAGGAAAGCATTGAGTTAAACTCAGTATATCATATCCCATGATGGCCGTCTTGTTTTCCTGCCTGTTCTTCTACTCTCCTGAAGACAACACCTACACTTCTTTAAGGGAGTCAGCTCTCGCTTCAACCTCTATTCTTATAAGAGACTTGCAGACTTGGCAGAGGTAACTGCTTGTAGCCCCGGGCGGGACTGGGAGTCAGTTCAAAGATTCCCCATATAACTCTGATTAAAAATACACAATGGATCTTTTTAACTTTCAAGGCTAATAATTGATGAACACAAAGGCCCTCTTGAATTTTCCATGTGAAAGAGGAGCCGACATTGGAAAGGTTCAGTGAATCTGAGCTTGTAGCCCTCCCTCCCTCCCCTCCTCCCTCTCCACATCTTTTCTGCTCTCCATCTCCTTGTAGCTGCGGGCTAATTGCAGCGATTTTAGATGATTGTTATTAAAAACAGGCGAGCGGCGGCGCTTTGCGAGCTGAATCCCCTCGAGGAGAGGCCCCGTCACACCGGGAGCGCCTGCGCATCCTAATGACTGCAATCAGGGCCTGCAAGAGAGCGAGGACGCCTTTGTTTTCTCCGCCGCCGTGAAGGAGGGCGAAGAGATACGCACACACAACAACACACTCCAGCGCTCTTCAGGATGAATAAACCTGAAGAGAACAACAACAAAACAGCGGCGGTTCTGTCGTTGTCGGCGCTGCAGTATAGCCTACACGCCTGAGCGGCTATTCAAGGAGGCACCCGGACAATCAAATTACACAAAACAGCAACAACTGCAGCAACTCACACAGACACAGAAACACCATGTTTTATTTACATCTGAGGTATATACTGCGTGTCAGGAGGCTTCATTAAGCACGGAAGAGGAAGTTTAAAATCCTGCACTTGTAGCAACACAATGCAACATGTCACACAGGTCAAACTAACAGTGCTCTGAAACACACAGAATGCACACATTGTAATGTTTGTCTGCAACATTTCTAAACACTGTTAACTAGAAGGGACGTTCAAAGTGCTCCCCATTACTTCCAGCACATACATTTATCTCTGTAAACCTTACAAACTCTATCTCTGTGTTTCATAGTTACAGTGAATGAAACATGACCTGATCATCTCATCATGACAAAACAACACATTCTCACTCCCAACTCGTCAAATACCAACACTTGAGCAGTGGCCCTCGGCATCGGAGTCCAGCTACTTCGTTTGCATCACACTAATATTCCAAATTTGATACAGGTTTGAATATTCTGGATATTCTGAACTAGGCCTTATTGTGAATGGAGCATTTTCCGATTAAGACATGTGGGATATGCCGATATTATTCAGGTTTTAGGAGCATTCTTTGGACACGTATTAAGCGCATTTAGAATATGCGTCTCAATTGTGATTTTTACGGCAGCTTACCACACACGGCCCCACGGCCTCAGGGCCTCTTGCCTGTTTGTGGCTGTCTCTGTGCGTTGTACAGAAACCAACTAGCTGACAGTTTGCAGAGATGCATGCCCAAAAGAAAAGAAGGAGAAACACACCTACTATTAAACATTATGAAAGACTTGGATATCAACAGGTTTTTGGATAAGCTCAAATTAGGGCTGGGCAATATATCGATATTATATTGATACCGTGAAAAACGTAGTCAGCGATCGGGATTATGATCATGTTCTTTAAAGCAAACACTATCTTTCCAGAACATTTGGAAATCAGAAAACATTGACATATCTTACTGCCAGACAGAGACAATCAAACACTTTGAATTATATTGTTTGCTGCTGACATTTTGTTGATGAGGTTGAGTTATGTTACTTATATTTCAGGCCCAGTTTATCAAAAAATGAATTAAATAGCTTTGATTTATGCAGCTCTGTTCATCTCCGTGAACGATTTCTTTTTTCTGCCCACTAATAACTCTGACGACACACACACACACACACTTTTGCACACAGAAAGCTAACAGTGTGAGTCTGCAGTAAGTACCACAGATTTAACAGTGTGATTAATTAAATTGTAACCAAATCAATTCTAATTATCCAGCAGGGTTGGTTCTGATACAAGGCAGCGGGCAGTACAATGACCAGCCACACCAGCGGTTATCTGATACAATTACAACGCACAAATTACAACACACGGCAATCAGCACAAAAAATAATGAGACACGCAGTGCTCACTTCCAACGAGTTAAACGGGAGCGGCCGGGGCCAGCCAGTGATCGATATCAGGGCTATCTGCTGAGTTTGGTCTTATGATAATCGAGGCAAGAGAGGAGGAATGAGGAAATACATAAGCATAATAAAAAAATAAGAGGGCAGCTCCGGTGCAGAGAGTTGACTTCATGAGCTGCAGTTTGTGGAAATACAAGAACTAGTGATCTATCAATCACGGAGGTGAATGGGCCAACGGGGAGCTGTGCTTTGACGTGATCAATCAGCACGCCTGCCGGAGAAGAGAACAAGAAAATGCCTGCGTTTTAAGGCCCAGACAAACCAAGCTGACATCAAAGAACTAGCAGAACTGAAGGCAGACTGTTGCGTTGCCTCACGTCGCCTTTGTCTTGGCCATCAAGTTGCGTTTGAATACACTGCAAACACTACCGCCGACTGCCAGTTAACGTGTACACTCTGCGCCTGCGTGAGATGAAATAACTCTCCACACCAGCAGGCGGTGGTAGTCTGTATCGGTCATTCAAAACGTGAAACGGGAAGACCGAGGACTGCGGATATACAAGCCAGTGTCATGATACGTACATGAAACAAAGCGGCGTTTGACGATCATTTTCACACCACTCTCACTCACCACTTAGCTTCATTCAGACTTTACCTGTTGGCTTGCTTTCCTCACTTCCATTTCTCTTCTCGTGCACTGATTCGTTTAAGCTGAACAGCCAATCAGAGTGATTTTTCTCACCAACAAGCTCTGCCACCAATTCAACATACTGAATCGGCCGAAAAGCCTCCGACATGGGCAGACTAGAAACGAAAACTAGGCCGACAGACGCTCACCGATGGCCCTAAACTGTCCGACACGATGGCTGACCGTCGGCTTGGTGTGTCAGGGCCTTTAAGCAAGACAGACAGCGAGGCTTTACCCAGACTTTCAGAACCCTTTCCACCACCAGACTGTCCCCATCCTGTCACTGATGTCTTTTTGCCTTTTTCTTTCTGTCTAGGGTTCTGACTTTTCAGTGACTCTACATCTTCACAAGAGGGAACGGAAAGCAAACTGCAAAGGGCATGTGACTATGGCAGCATTATGAGCGAAAAGTTTAATAAAGCGAGAAACTAAATGTGTCCCTGCACTTTCAACCCTGACGCTCCTTCAGCAAACATATCTGGTTACTGCTTCTTGGTGACACTGAGACCTGTCAGACGCTGTCAGACGGTCCAAACCCTCAGCGGGCCGTGTGAATGCAGGGAATGTTGTTTGTTGTCCGATGCTCCATCGCTTTCCTGTAGCACGAGGGGCCTGGTAGCGAGCGGATTTCACAGCATGGCTGAATGCAAATCAGCTCCCACACAAGACTTACACACAGACAAGCACGCACACACACAGAAAAAAAAACGCAGGACCTGTGGGCAGAGGGTCCTCCACAACACTGTAGCCCACTCCCCGGCCATGCATAATGCATGAGAACATGTAAATACGTTATTCCGCGCATGCATTAATGATCACGGAGAAACTCGCAGTCTAAGCACAAGGGCAATTAATAAAAGATGGCGCGCAGATAAAGGCCCATACCTCCCCCGTCTCCTAACCCACACCCTCCCTCCCCCCACCACTTGATCCGCCGAGACACATTTCATGCCAATTCTTAACCTTGTTTTATTTCTGTGCTGCTTGGGGGTGTGGTGCATCTGGAGTAGAGCTGAATAATGAATGGAGGCTATCAGAGCGGCCCGACTACTGTAGAAAAAGTCTGCTCCACAGAAGATACAGCAAGGATTCACACACATACACACAACCACACACACACACGGCGGCTGTGGTCCTTATTGAATGCTCTAGGGAGGAAATAAGGGGTTAACTGGTCTCTGGGAAGCTGTGAAATGAGGACTTCATAGCCTGGAGATGGTGCATAAAACATCCAACTCCAAACATGCAGACACAAACACCTTCATCTCACAAGGCACAAACAGGGCAAATAAAGACTTTTTGGTGAGTGTTGCTGGCAGAGTCCTGCCTCAGTACCCGGAAGGCTGACTGTGCTGCAAACTATAATCGAAAAGCAAAACTGCCGTCTTTTAACATAAGATATTGCACGTTCACAACTGAAACAAAAACTTCAGTCCGTAGGTTTCCAGTTACAACTTCCAGTACACCATCCAAATGCAATGTCACACGCCATTTTTTTTATTTTTTATCTCCGCCAGGTGTTGCCTGTGGAGATTATATGTTCGGTCTAGGGCCGTCAATCGATTATAATATCGTGATTAATCGCAAATTAATCACACATTTTTATCTGTTCAAAATGTACCTTAAAGGAAGATTTCTCAAGTATTTTATACACTTATCAACATGGGAGTGGGCAAATATGCTTGCTTTATGCAAATGCATGTATATATTTATTATTGGAAATTAATTAACATAAAACAATGACAAATATTGTCCAGAAACCCTCACAGGTACTGCATTTAGCATAAAAAATATGCTCAAATCATAACATGGCAAACTCAAGCCCAACAGACAACAACAGCTGTCAGTATGTCAGTCTGCTGACTTGACTATGACTTACTGACTATGACAAACTGTATGTGATTATCATAAAGTGGGCATGTCTGTAAATGGGAGACCCGTGGGTACCCATAAAAAAAACATTTTCATTCACATATCTTGAGGTCAGAGGTCAAGGGACCCCTTTGAAATGGCCATAACAGTTTTTCTTCGCCAAAATTTAGCACAAGTTTGAAGCGTTATTTATCCTCCTTCCCGACAAGCTAGTCTGACATGGTTAATAGCAATGGATTCCTTAGGTTGTATAATTTCATATGATGCCATTAACTTCACTCTAGATTTAAAACTGAGCCCGCTGCAACCTCCGAAATATTGATTCTGTTAATGCGCAAAAGAAATCAGTGGCATTAAAACAAATTTGAATTAACGCGTTATTATTGAGTTAACTTTGACGGCCCTAGAATAAACCAAAATGTAGCAGTTATTTTAATAATGCTTTTTGAAGATGGTGGATAGATGGTCACTCGTTTCGCTTCGTTTCTGTTGCTAGAAAAGAGTCTTCTTTCCTTTATGAACAAACTACTGCTGTTTTTTATGAAGATAAAAATGATTCCAGGGCCTGATACCTCCTGCAAACTTACATAACAGCCACAACTCTCATGTCTTTAGCTTGGATTTCATCTCACCTCATCTCCTTCACTAGTGGCTCCTGACCTCCACCCTCGTGACATGGACGGATGCAGTGAGTATAAAGTACTGGCATTTGCACTTACTGTAACGCTGTTTTTCCAACAGCCTCAGCTTATATGTCAAATTGGATTTCTAACTGAGTATACTGAAGAGAAGCAGGCAGAGGCAGAGAGATAGAGAGGCAGATGGTTGGGGATGTTGAAAGCTCTGCCTTGTCTTTTCTTTGTTCCGCAGAGAACGAGCCGGCCGCGCTGACAGCTTGTCAATCTAACCGACCGAAGGGACAAGATCTGCAGATGACAGCACCCTCTCTCTGTCCCTCTCTGTCATTCCATCACTTGTGTGCAACCACAAGCTGACCTTTCACCGCCACCATGCTTCCCCTGTCTGTCAAGCACAAAACATGCGAGAGGAGGGAAAAGGAGAACAAAATTTCCCCCTCGAGCTAACATCCCCCCCCCCACCTCTATGTGCTGATTTCAAGTGACAGTAATCACTGTTTATTAGCTCACTTTGCCCTCGTCATGTCCAAGAGCAGCAGCCACATATTAGAGTGATTAGACAATTAGGACCATTACAGTATTACACTGGCCAATGTCACACATCACGCGCTGCACTGTGGATAGAGAAAAACTCTCTCGCTTTCCCTCCATTACAGACATTTCAACAGCTCTAAGCTGGCAGAAAAATGGGCTTAATGATTGCGGCTAGTGTGCACCACTGCCCTATTTAGAAATAGACTGCATTTTCTGTTCAAATTAACAGTGCGGAGGGGAAAAAGACACAAAGGGGAATAGACTGTGCTGAGTAGAGAGAAAAGAAGGCCTGATGTGAGGCGGCTTACGCTGCAACACTAATTAACACAAGGCCCGTGCTCATTTCCTAAAAATTTACTTAACGCAACTCACACCGCTTCATTTATCTGAGCAAATGAGCACAGAGATGTGTATCTACTTAAGCTGCAGCAGGTCAATTACTAAAGCTAAATAATTCACAGAATGTAATATTTAGGTCCTACAAAAACCCTATTCTAAAAAAAAAAAAAAAAAACTTCTACACTGAGTAAATGCTATTTTAATTAGTGTAATGAAAGCATTGCATGTATTAATTATTACATGATAATTCCAGTAGAGCTAGTTTAGTTCTGTGTGTGCCTACATGAAAGAGATGAGAGATGCTCTGTTCTTGTTGAGTGCGACAGAAATGCAAATGAACAAATTAAGCAGCGAGGGAGCAGACTGAAGAGTCTTCTCCAGTAACAAGTCATGGAAAACTAAGACATAAGAAGTCCAACAGTGAGGTGACCGTCACTCTAATGGGAGAAGAGAGGAAATGAGGAGTGAGGAGAAGAGAGGAGAGGAGAGGAGAGGAGAGGAGAGGAGAGGAGAGGAGAGGAGAGCAAGAAAATTGGAGAGGATATGTGAGGAGAGGAGAGAGAAGATGAGAGCAAGAAGATTAGAGGAGAGGAGATGAGAGGAGTAGGAGATAAGGAGTGAGGAGAGGTAAGGAGAGGAGAGGAGAGGAGAGGAGAGGAGAGGAGAAGAGAGCCAGCATCTGGAGACTGCGAGACATCACAGCACTCTGATGGTCAACCTCTTCTCTTGCAGGAGGGGTAAAAGGGAGGGAAATCTGTTTCCTGTCATCTTCCATCTTGTCAGTCTTTGTTCAGACATCTTGCATCTCCTCCACCAGCTGTTTGCTGCCTGTGCTGACAGATGGCTGCTTCTCTTTGATATGTACTCTCCTCTGGCCCGCTTCCCCCCCCCCCCCCCCCCTCCCTCACTGGCTAAAACTTTTAGGGAAAAAGCCAACTTGGGGAATGGACTACAGTGGATTTTGCTGAATGTAGAGAAATCTAGCTGGTCACACTGAGAAAGTGGTGGCCATTTGCAGAACATACTGGTGTATAATGAACAGACTTTTCCCCAGTTTCCTGATGGAAAATAATAATCTAGATGTTATGCGTTTGAATGCGGGAGCGGGTCCACGTGTGCAGATCTGTTCTGCAGAGCTGGCCAAGTTAGAAAGATTTTGATGCCAAGCCTCACTCAGAGGGAGACTGCAGAAAAAAAACAGAAAAGCATAGGATTGTGTCTTTGGACCACACTAGCGTAGACTGGTATTGCCAGACAGTTTACGTTCAGACAAAAAGCAATTGTTGGGCTTTGCTCTGCAGCAGTCTGCGAGCATGAGATCCATCCTTCCACAAATGTGTGACATTCCCATAGCTCACACTGCCAGGCTGCCTCTCTGTGTACACTATGTGTGTGTCTATGTGAAGCGACCAGGGAAGGCGCGTCCATATAGGTGAACTAGGCAATTGCCTAGAGCGGCTCTTTGGCAAGGGCGGCGAATAGTGATGCCAACTATTCATCATGAGCAAAATAACAATAATAATATAATAATTAAAAGTTTCCAAAAGTCTTAACTGCAGGCTGACAGCACAGAGCGGAATGCTACCTCTCAGACTGGCCCAATCTATTCTTTCAATATTGAGGGGGGATACGAGCGGCCCCTCCCAATTTGGACTGATCCTCATTTTTGTTCAAATCTGATTGGCTTAGAACTGTGACTAGTGTTCCAGCTCACCTCAGCTTGCCTGGCCAGACTTGTTTTGATTCAGTGCAGTGGTGACGTGCTTATACAAACTGAGGAGGTTTCATCCACTATAAAGTGTTAAAATTACTGCTCAAAATAAAGGCCCCTGTCCCAGTCCGTCCCTGTTGCAAATAGAGGGGCGGCATTATTGCTTTTCGCCTAAGGCGACAGAAGCGCCTGCGCCAGGCCTGGAAGCGACCCTGCCCTGCATGTGAGCGTGCGCACGAGACAACAGAGGGCTCTTTGAGCCAGGGTACCAGGGTCTGCCCATGCGGCTCAGGCAGCTCAACTATGGGAACCATCCCTGTGCCCGGTCAACCAGCAGGCTGAAACCAGAGCTGCTCAGGAGCGGGCAGCAGACGGCAGGCTGGATCCGGCATTCCAGTGGGAATTTCACTGGGGCTAATGAGCTCTGGGAGGGCTCTTCTGAGGAGAAAATGAGGCTCACATTCACTGTGCAGCTCTACGCACACCTTTACTCTGTGCTGTGAGTTTGGACACATCGACGCCTACCAGCACCTTTTACGCTCGCTAATTAACACGTTATACCTCATTTGTTTAGTCCGTAGAGAAATCAATATGTTTAACATTTTATAGGGGGTTATGTGCTGAAAAAGAAGATTGATAGTAGTATCAATCTTCCACTCTCAATGTGGAACTATCCCTTCAAAGTTATTGTCCTTCAGGTTTTAGTCCTGGTTGATTTGGCAACACTGGACTTTAAATAATATAATTAAATTGCTAATGCTGAAAAAATCCCGGCCATATAGAGATTTAAAATGGTCATGATATAATGAAAATCTGAAGGAATAAAACTAGGGCTGTTAAAGTTAACATGATAAGGTGTTAACGCAAATTCGTTTTAACGCCACTCATTTTTTAACGCATTAACGCAAATTGTGATTTTTGGGTTGTAGCGGGCTCTGTTTTAAAGAAAGAGTGAAGATACTGGCATTATATGAAACTAGAATCCACTGGTACCAACCATGTCATACTGGCTTGTCGAGAAGGAGGTTAAATAACGCTCCAAACTTGCGCTAAATTTTGGCTAGGAAAACTGGCATGGCCATCTTTAAAGGGGTCACTTGACCTCTGACCTCAAGATATGTCATTGTTTTGTGTTGTTAATTGATTTCTATCAAGTATTACATACTTGACAAATTTCCCTTTAAGGGTACATTTTGAACAGATAAAAAAATGTGTGATTAATTTGCAATTAACTATGGACAATCATGTGCTTAATCACGATAAATCGCATTACATATTTTAATCGATTGACAGCCCTAAATCAAACCTTAAATGGAATCGCTGATTTGACACCAAACTGTTTGTCTCTACACTGTAGGTGAAAGTAAATAAACAGTGGGAGAGCGAAACCTGTGATTAAATAGCTTGTTTTATAAATCCACCTTCTGTAAGTGGCATCATTTCTAGTTGAATAACCCCTTGTTATACTCCAGTTTAACAACCACCTACAGTGTATATACAGTATACATAATGTAAAAAATATAATGGTATGTTTATGGAAATGCACATCCTGTTTACTTTCCTTTAGGTTGTGTATGAGAGATGGAGATAAAAGGCGACAGGCAAAAAGCATACAGCCTGTGTGGGTGAAAGTTGTCTTTCCAGTTGGCTAGGCATCCAGTCATACGCTCCATCCATCTGTCAGGCCTGTCCCTAGTGGCTACACTGAGGGCTCGCTCTCTCTCCCGCTCTCTCTCCCGCTCTCTCTCTCTGGCCTGCGATTGTTCAGTGATCCAGACACTGGTCAGCCGCTCCCTCTCTCCCTCTTCTGTCTTCCACTGAGGAGGCCGGAGACCAGAGCCGCAGAGGCAAGCACTGCCTTGTTACAGCCCACTCACTGTGTTTACATCCAGCAAATTAACACAAACATGGCAGGGGGATATGAGATCCAGCCTGGGGCCTGAACCCAGCAGCAACTGCCACTTACATCACACACACAGAAAAAACGAATCGGCTCCTGTGACTTGAAAAGTCACTCGCACTACAGAGTAAAGCAGCAGAGTCTGTCACCATACTTATTATACAGGACAGCTACGATCATTTAAATTTAGCATCATTTATTTAATGATGATGTACATTACAAAATTGTATATATATAAATATATATATACAATTTTGACAAGTTCGTATGCATTCATCTCTTGTTAAATAAACATTTCTTTTATACACACGTCTAATAATTATTTTGCGATCTTGCATCATTTAGCCATTTACCACACTGACAGTGAATATTCACGTATTGTATGTGCTTCAAATCTCAACAGCGAGTTTCCTTCCCTCAAAAGGGATCACAGCCTCGGCGATGACGCCATGCTGGTCTGGTCTATAGCTCGGAGCGATAAAGCCCCTCTATTAGATCTTTTTTAGGACATGGCAGGGGAACAAATCAGAAGTCAGCGTTTTTGGATTTATTGTTGGTGCAACCAACTACACAGCAACTGTTGGGCATAGTGTTATTACTAATACCGGTTTGTTTAAAGTAGAAGTTTGGAGACATGTTTCAACCCCTTCTGTTTACTCTGTTACCATCTATGAGGGACACCGGATTGTTTTCCCCCAAAAGGTCATGAGAGCCTACTCTGGATGATGTATTGCCAGTCTGATGTATGAGTGCATGAGCAGAAAACTTAATATCAATATGATAAAAACTTAATATGGTACGGAGAATTATGTTGTATATAATTTGTCTAAAAAGCAAAGATCTCCATGTTCTCACTTGAGATGTGGTATTTTACCGTTGACTGTTGAAAGTGGACGGTATGTTAATCTAGAAGAAGAAAAGCAGATCTGTCCGATGTGTTGTTTAAAGGATATAGAAGATAAATTCCATTTTGTTTTCTACTGTCTTTCTTTACTGTGAGCGGCGCAATGATTTGTTTAGTAAGATAAAAATAGATATTGATTTTGTAAATATGGACGATGCACAAAGATCGAGATGGCTGTTCACACGTGAAACATATAAATTAGCCAGAGAAAAAAGCTCTTTGCCGAGATAATCTGTAGATATTTAATCTTTATTTTTTATGTGAACAGCTCATTTGGGAAACTGAATTTGTTTTTCCACATGCTTTGTATGTATATGTAAGACTGGAAGATGTATATAAAATAATTGCGGTGCCATGTAATCCCATGCGGGATGGGCCAAATATTTGGCATGACACAGAAATAAAAGAATAAGTGAGATGAATGCAACATACTGCACACCCGTCCACTTCGACGCTCAGCATAAACAGGCACACGAGACGCCCCGCAAAACCACTTAGCTCTTCATGAACAAACAGATCTAACAGAGTGGAAATCTGACTAGTCAAGCTACTTTACTCCCTCTAAGCTTCTGTTGTCTCCTCTGTGGCGGAGGCTTTTGTCTGACAGATGTTTACAGGGGATGGGCGATGTTTCCTCACTGCGTGCTGCCTGGGAAAACATCTGGAGTTTGCAGGGATTTACCAGTAATCCCTTCGGCAAGCTGTGGAGCGCTCTCCTAGAATTTCAATGTGTCTGTAAAGTAAGCAAGCCTTTCTGGAAAAAAAAAGAAAAACCTGACAGGGCCCCGCTTGCGACAAGCATTGCCGGGGTTAACAGTTCCGTAAGCCTCTTACCGCTGCAGCTTTTAAGCATAAATAAATTAAACTGGCTTGGCTAAAATGGCTCCAATAAACTCTCATTAAAGTCCTCCAAGCATGGATGGATGGGCAGAGGGATAAAACTTCCATGCTGATCAAAAGGAAAAGGACGGAAAGGAAAACAGCTTTCGCCGGTGCAACAGTTACACAAGAGGAACCTTCTGAAGCGGCGAACACAATTAGACGCCAGCTACAAACCTAGAAGCAAACCAGTCGACAACAGTCTCCCAACAGACGATTCTGTTCTTCAAGAATTTCAATGTGCAGAGCGTTCCACAGGAATGTACAGCATTGGTCTCAACCTTCTCCCTGAGTTTATGTTTGAAATAGGCGATACCACCCAAGAGAGGTTTCCACACCGTGTGTCTCTCATAGAACAGACTGTGGTATCATCAGAGACAGCTATAATGATAACCCAATCCCCCACTCTCTGGTTTTCACTGTCATTATAGTCATTACAGTCACCCCCTACTATTCAACAAACCAAGCCTGCATGGCACACAGGCTCAGTAAATACAGAGTCAATCAACAATATGTGGGAACATGGAGAGAGGGGACACATCTTACACAGCACAGATTGGACAATCTGGGACCTGACATTTAGACAATTGTGAGTAAATTAGTAGAGATTTTCCGATATTATTTTTCCTTCCCAACATTGATTCTGATACCTGAATTGTGATATCGGCCGGTACCGAGTACTGATCCGATATTCGATATTAGGTAAAGATCGTGGTCTGGTTTTAAACAGAAAGAGTCAGCAGTGACTTGAGACACAACCTGTTTATTAACATTTATCCAAAACCACAATCTTTTCCCTTACCTTAATCAAAGTATTTTTGTTTCCTAAACTCTGGAGTAAAATCCTTAGACTTTGAATATGTATGAATATAGCACTTCATTCACTCAGAAAAAAACCTCTGAACAAAAGCCAGCCAGCCATTACATTTGTCACCACAACTTAAAAAACAATTTAGGTACTATATAAATGTAATTTCTAGGAGACAGAGTTGTAAAAAAAAATGCCAAGCTTATAAAATACAATGCAGTGCTAAAGGTTAAACCAATGGCTCACAACCTTTTTGGCCTGTGACCTCTTACAAGAAAGCAGTGTGTGGTTGGGGGCCCCTTGTCACGTTTCAGATGTCTATGAGTTGTTAGCAGCTCCACCAAACCAATTTCCCCTTTAACTTCTCACAAGGTTTCATCTAAAAATAGTTTGAGGACCAAAGAGGTCAAATTAGACCCACTGGGGGGGCCCAACCCTTAGTTTGGGAACCACTGGACTATATATATACAATATATAAAATAGTTAAAACTAGCTCCACCTCAACCAGCTACAGCAGTAAAATACTTCTTACACATCTGATGATGTCATATAAAATAACTAGGGCTGTCAAAGTTAACACAATAACGTGTTAACGCAAATTTGTAATAAATAATATATTAATAATAAAATAAAAAAATGTGCGATTAATTGAGATTAACTATGGACACTCATGTAATTAATCACGATTAAATATTTTAATCAATTGACAGCCCTAAAAATAACATATCAGTCATATTCATTGGTTTTGCAGGAGTACTTTAACTACAGTATGTTGATAATACGTCTGTACTTTTAATTAATCAGGGTTTTTTAATGAAGGACTTACTGGTATTTGATTTTTTTTTTACATTATTCTACAGGTATTTAAGGTACTACTTGTGTGAGCTTATGAAACAATGGAAAAACAAGGGTGTAACCCACATCTTCTATTTGTACAATGATAGTGTTTCATCACTGTACACTCATATAAAAGGCACCAGTCAAATACCCGAAAATGTAAATGTATCTCTCTAAGAGCAGCCATCTGGCCATGGGAGAGGCCAGAGTTAACACACCGATCACAGGGCACTCAGTGTGTGTTAAATTGAATTAGTCCAGTGTGAGTCAGGTTGCTGTTCGCCCTCTGTGGGTCTCCGGCCCCAGAGTTGGCCCACTGGGGGGTCCTGGCACTGGCTTAGAGGACAAAGAGCTGCGAGCAGACACACAGAGCAGGACTTCAGCGCTGTGTTCTCTTTCCACTCGGAGGAATGTAACCCACCTCCAGCCTCTACCTCCCTCTCATACCCACTCACTTCAGGACCTGAGCCCACACACACAGGGGTGGCAATTACCCTTTCCCCAGACTTGGGTGACCCCTGGTCTTGACCCAGAAGCCACCATGCTTCGTGCCCTTCTCACCCTCTCTCTTTAGAGAGCGAGGGAGGTGGTGGGGGAGGCAAAGGAAAGACAGCCACTCCGTCAAAAACGGCAGCGCTTGTTTAAGGTCACTTCCTAGTCGCATGCTGCTGAAAGGGTGCCTGTCAATCATGCGTAATCACATGGAGGCTGTCTGCTCCTGAGGCGAGACAGCTGGGAGCAGGAAAAGCCGACGGCTGCATATGCCCTTCTTCTCCTCCGACACGCACTCGGCTTTAGCCCCAGACCCTCATAAGCACTGACACACACATCCTGTTCTTGTGTACACTTTCCTCTGACTGGGAACACAGACGCGGAGGAAAATAGAAAAGTATAGGAAAGCCAGGCCACCTTGGAGTGAGGATCAGTGTAGCCAGACAAACAGCAGCAGCTGATCAAGCTGTTGAATTTTTCATATTTCTGTAGTCCGTCTGGAGCTCCTGCATCGATTCAGTGCAAATTAGAGATATTTGTGATTCAACGAGGCTTGTAACGAACCAGCTCGACCGTTAGATCTCTATTTCTGCGCTCTTTCACTTACCAAGATTACCGAAAAATAAAAATCAACCAGCCATCTTGTCTCGGCTCTTTCCGTTTGAATTCCCTCCATTATCCTCCTTTTTTTTGTTGGGGAGGAAATGTGAAGTGGAAATGTTCTCACTTCACTTTAAAATGAAATGGCATTAGCAGTGAGTGGAAGGGAAAGGAGCATAGCACCTTCTTCCACTTTCACGCCAGACGCTGCCAGCGAACACCCGTGCTGTTGTCATGGTTGCTTTAACTCGTCTCCGCCAAGTTTTACGGCAACATTTCTTTTTGATCCGACACCTTTTGTGTGGCTTTATTCAGCAGGCTCCTCTGCTGACCAACACTACAGTCATGGTTCCAGTTATCTCTAATAATGTCACGTCGCAGGTTTTGTAGAAAACAATGATACATCTTACAGAAACAAAGTTGAATGTGGAGCCTTTTTCCATACTTGTGTCATGTTTAAGAACAAATCTGCCTTTTTATTTGTTGAAAATAGATTAAAAAGAGCGGCCATCTTCTCATCTCTCCACCTCAAGACTTGTAAAGTACAAAATGGCAGACCAGATGGAAACAGAGCACTTCAGGCACCAACAGATGCTCCCATGAGGCCACTTGGCACACTCTCACTTATCCACGATTATAAGCTCTGATGATGGAAAAGCCGGTCCGACACATGTACGTTGCTTCTATATTTTTATAGCGCCAAATGTTGTAACTAAACTGTGAGAAGTTATGCATGAAGCACAGTAAACAGAGCTCTGCTTCTTTATGTAATGAGATAGCTTTATTGATGCTACAGCGCAGACACCTGATGCTAAGTGGAGAACTCGATCAGCATGAGGGGTCACCACCAAACTCGTGATCGTGCCACAAAGACAGACGAGGCATAAACAGGAGCCGACTGAAGAGATGGTCACTGGTGGCTGACGTCCGACTGACTGCTCGCTGGCTAACTGACTCGATAACTGACTGAAGGTAATTGTAACACTAGCCCGTTTTCATTAGCATAGCTGCGAACATATGGGGAAAGTGCTAGCTGCTGACCCAAAGCTTGGCTTTCGCAGTGTAATGCCATCCACACACTGAGGACTTGTGTCCCATCAGACTCAATCCCATTACACTAGCTACAGGATCTACTGTTCAGACGGTGCCATCACTAACTGCATTAAAAGTTTAGAACTACCACATCACAAGACAAGGTCAACTATTTCACTTTTTGTTTTATTTGTTTACATTTCACATGTTATTAAGGTACAAAGCAAAATTTATTTGTATTAATTACTAGGGCTGTCAAAGTTAACGCAATAATAACAACGTGTTAACGCAAATTTGTTTTAACGACACTAATTTCTTTAACACATTAACACAATTCTGATGTTGTAGCGGACTTATTATGCGAATGTTTTGCATGCGCATGCACAAAAAACTATATAACACACTAAAACAAAAGCATAATAGGTCCTCTTTAACATTAGTCAACTAAGAACTCCTTACATCATGGACAGCCTTATCTTGCATAGATTTTTTACAACAATCAGGAAGGCTGCTAAATAATGCTTCAAACTTACACTAAATTTTGGCGAGGAAAAACTGGCATTTTCAAAGGGGTCCCTTGACCTCTGACCTCAAGATATGTGAATGAAAATGGGTTCTATGGGTACCCATGAGTCTCCCTTTTACAGACATGCCCACTTTATGATAATCACATGCAGTTTGGGGCAAGTCATAGTCAAGTCAGCACACTGACACACTGACAGCTGTTGTTGCCTGTTGGGCTGCAGTTTGCCATGTTATGATTTGAGCATATTTGTTATGCTAAATGCAGCACCTGTGAGGGCTTCTGGACAATATTTGTCATTGTTTTGTGTTGTTAATTAATTTCCAATAATAAATACATACATACATTTGCATAAGGCAAACAATTAATTCGCAATTAATTGCGATTAACTATGGACAATCATGCGATTAATCGCGATTAAATAATTTAATCGATTGACAGGCCCTATTAAATAATGTACTCTCTAGACCTTTGATATTATACAAGCCACATAGGGTAAGTCCAATTTATTTGTAAAATAAATAAATAAAAAATTCAGAGATGTTGGTGAGATATAATCTCACTCACACTTTAGCACCTAGGGTGCTGAATGCTGAAAAATCAGCACCTCTGTTTAAATGTTTTAGCAGCTAAATGGCTTAAACTACATTAGCAAGGATACGCTCCCACTTGAGCAAGCAGTGTCATTATAAGCAAGAATTTGTAAGCACAGCACTTATAAAACACACTATAATATCAAACAAATGGCATTCAACACAGCCTTTTTGCAGTGTAATGCCTTTCTATGAAATACTTCTTACCACAGGCCTACAGAGTTCCACTATGAATTTAAAACAGCCACTGAGATAAGATAAAGAATGTATTAAAGGGTATCCATGCACAGCCCAATAAGTCAACATGCTCATGGACAAATCAATATCATATGTTTAGATATTTGCCCTCAACGCTCTGAGTAGAGGAATCAGGCCAGGTGGGGAGAAAAATAAAAATCAACATGTACATACCTTCTCGTTGTATTTGAACTTGACATAAAACCAACTGGACTTGATCATCCTGCTGTCCTCTGTCCCTGACTGATTCAGTGCGCCGGGGGAAAGTCTACGTCTCATCCAAAGACCGATGCTGAACGTGCGGTGCGGCGACGCTGAACAGTTTCTGCTACTTTACCCTGCTGGTATTTGTGCTTGTTCTTTCTCGCTCTGCCTCTGACTTCGAGCCTCTGAGCCTGCTACGGTTTCTTTCGCTCCCTCGTCTCCGTGGTGTAGTGTGGTGTGCGCTGTGTGTGTGTGTGTGTGCGGCGTGGTGGGCTTGGAAGGCTGACAGAAGAGCTCCTCAGATGGGCTTCAGCTGTGTTCAGCAGTGGTGGCAGATGCCAGCAGACGAGAATGTGAGCAAACTCTAAAGACTGAAGCGCCAGCCTCCCTCACTGCCCTTTCCCTCTCTCCTTCGTCTAACTTTCTATCTATCCTACATGCTCCATTTCTCTCTCTCTCTTGCTCCCTTTTTTTTCAAATGTTCCCTTTTTCTAGCCCTTTGCTCACTCAGTGTCTCCCCCCAGTGCTTCCCTATTGCTCTCTTTTATGCACCGTTAAGCTCTTTCAGTCTGACCTCGTTTAACCCCCTCCCTGTATCTATTTCAATCTTGCATTTCCCTGCCCTCTGTAAAGTAACACTGTCTGCTTTATTATTTCTGCAGACAGCAGCCCCTGATGTTGGTCTGACCCCGAAGGCGCGGCATTCCCACGAGCCAAATAAACTCTGACGGCTGAACAAATGTGCCTCGAAAATGCTCTGTCAAATGCAGTTATGTCGAGACCAGACCGGGTACAGCTCAACTCTGCATGGTAGCTTCAAATATTTACAAGTATTGCAAAAAGGATTATTGTTAGTGTGGTAGCTGGTATGCCTATTTCATAAAATGCCAACCACTGCCCCACTTGCCTGCAATTCAACTTTTAGAGATCTGATCTCGAATTTGAACCAATTTGGTGCATTATTGGTGTCCTTAAAAATTAATTAATTCCGCTTCCCCAAAAAAAACCATTTCAATTAAATAGAGTGGTGCAGGAAAGAGTCCTAAAACCCAGAAATGAGTTAGCATTTTAACACTTCTGGCACTTCCCCTGTGTGGAAGTCAATGGATTTTTTAAATGTATTTTTGGTTAGATGCTTGAAATAACACAACTTGTGGCTAACTGTTCACGTTTCGTTCTACGACATAAAATCATCAGTAACATCATCAGTCACCCTTATGAATTTTTGAAGCTATTACACGTCTTTAATAAGGCGGTTGCCAACAAAGTGGCTAAATGAGTCTACAGAGGCTGTCGGGGTTGTCGCGCAAAGTCAAATTACAAGTTGGAAATGGGTGGTGACGTTTAAGTCATGCGACAGTGGTGTAGTTCGTTTATAGCCTTACGTTAGCTTTTTACTTCAGGCGATTGCATTTACACATCAAAAACCATAAAAGTGGCTTTCATTTGCAAAGATTATCTTGCTGAACAAAAAGAGTATCATAAACCACAGAGCTAATTTTCTGCAATAATTCAAAATTAGATTTTTGTCGAGGGAACGAGGGTGATGATAACTTCCAGGATGGTCTACAAAAATGTGTAATTTTTCCTAAAAACAGCACATAAACCTGCATTAATTGATCATTTTGGCCATTTGGGGGCAGTGCTATCCAGTAAAAAATGTTTTTCTTATTATCACTATTATAAAGTTGATACTGCGAATATGTTAGCAAACAGTGGCTTATTAACACATCAAGCAGACATGGAGCAATGTTAGCATTCATTTGTAGTTGTGTTTCCACTTTATGAAAGCAAGTCCAACATTCACAGTCCTTTTAGCTATATTTGGGTCACCACCAAGTCTTGTGAAAAATATCTGGCTTTTTAGCTGCTAAATGCTCCACTATGTTCACCAGCTGTTTAGTGCTGAGCAGGTAGTGTACAGTGACTTTATCAGAGCTTTTTTACTGAAAACTGCTAAAGCTGAAAACGACACTGATGAGAGCGTCGGGAGTGAACCAAAGAGAAAAAGACCCGAAACCAAAACCAAAGCCGAGAAACCTAAACAATGAGCTCTAAGACGCTAACAAGCTCTGCAGAGCTGAGTGGAACTGCAGAGTCAGGTGATAATTCTCTCCCTTTACATTAAACATAGTTATTTGATCTATTATTCAAATATTGATTCAAGCAACTTTAAAGCCCCTGAAAACTTTCCAAAAGTTCCATAATTTCTTCTTGATAACCTTGAATATTAAATACTAAATAAGCAACAATCAATGTAAATGTTTGGAAAAAAATGTCCTCTGTCAGTTTTTTCTTTTTTTCCATCAGGACTGTGTGGGTTTGGTTAGTTCAGATTTGATTCACTGTGGCCTTCCAACATACTGTAAGCAAACAACCCCAAAGCTGTCATCAGATTTTGATTATTGTGATTGGTACATAGAGGTATGCAAATATTTTTCCACCTACTTCAAACCAGTGAGATCATGTCAAGAGACAAAAAGACAAATACAGTAATCAGTCCTGTGAAATAACCAAAACTGTTCTTTGGCCAAAAAATAATAATAAAAAAAACACATTGAAAATATTATATATTAAAAATACACAAAGAGATGGTAAAGGGACATTTATATAACTCCTTTCTAGTCTTCCTACCACTTAAAGCGCTTTACACTACATGTCAGCATTCACCTATTCACACACACATTCATACGCTGATGGCAGAGGCTGCCATGTAAGGTGCCTAATCTAATTATCTAACTCACAACTCTATACTCATTCACACACCGATGGCACAGCCTTTGGGGTTAAATATCTTGCCCAAGTACACTTCGACACGTGGACTGGAGGACCTGGGGGATCGAATCACTGACCACCGGGTGGATCGATTGGTGGACGACCCGCTCTACCCTCTGAGCCACAGCCGCCCCCATAAGATATAGAGATACTGTATATATAAAGCATCGTACAAGCGTAGCATACTACTTACTGGCTGAAAGTATGTTTAAGAAAGTAAACTTAGAAACTTTTGAACTTGTGTACTTGGATTCATCTGCTTGAGGCAGATGTTGACATTAACCACGAATTAAGCCTCAAATCAAGTGCTAATGTTTCACATATGCTTCCTGCCATCAACAATCCATGCAGGTAATGTTATCCTGTCATCAAATTAAGATTCCTGGAACGGCAACAGGAAAGAATGACAGCCGCCCTACAAACACGTAGAATAAACGGGAGAGTTTACTGAAGACAAAGAAAGCTCACGTGGTGTCAATTTGGCTTGATGAGATCAAAATATTAGAGACTATATAACATTTCACGGGCAGCATAATTTGGAAACAGCATATTCCAGGATTATAGAAGTTTTTTTTCCTAATGTTAAAGCCATGACATCAGCATTTTAATATTACATTGTGAACTCCTTCCTCGGGTTGTATATCATTGTGAGGCTTGTGATATTATATGTATTGACTGTGTGGACTTTCACTGTAGTTAATAATGCCAACATTCCACTTCCTTTGCATTTAAAAAGCTACATTTTGACAGATGTCACCCACATCTGTCTGCACTGCCTACCCACTCTGGCATCAACATACATGTAAGAGAATGTTTGTTTGACCAAAATATGTTTGATCAATAAATCACTGTGTAAACTAAGCCAGCAGTAGGGACGCAGAGTTTCAGCAGGGGGCAGCAAACTGACACTATGAACTGGACCTTTAAAAAGCCAGTCGCCTACGGTGAAGGCTTAAGGACTAAAAAGGCCACAGCCGGAGCAGAGACTGGGCCACCCAGCCAATGTTTACATTCTGCCACTCCCCTCGGCGCACAGGGCCCAGATCCCATACACACAGCGCCGCTGTGTATATAATCATGTCACCTTTGACTATTGCTTGAGATGTCTGCCAGCCAGAACGGGCTCCCGTATCCCACAGGATATAGCCATATTTGGCAGCTCCCGAGTTACACCGAGGCAACCCCTCTATCACAAGACAGCAGCAGGTTATAAACAAAAGCAATCGGACTTAGTAGTGCCAATAGCTGTGTTAGCATCCATGGAAACATAGCCTCCCTTGGCCAGACCTTTGCGCCCAACGCTTTGTGCCAACGCAGGAAAAAACGTCTGACAGAACCCTTTAGTATTGTGGGACAACAGAGACAACTTAGATTTTTTGTTTGACTGCATCTCTTACACAAGTCATGCTTATGAAAGTGGGGCTGAACAAACGGATTGTTTGCTATCTGTACAAAATGAAGCCTTGGGTGAGGAAGCCTTTGGAGAGACAGGTGTTGTAAAAAATCTACAAGATAAGGCTATCCATGATGGAAGAAATTCTTAGTTGACTAATGTTGAAGAGGACCTATTATGCTTTTGTGCGGTTTCCATTTCCTTTAGTGTGTTATATAGTTTTTTGTGCATGTAAAAGGTCTGCAAAGTTACAAAGCCCAAAGTCCACGCCAAAGGGAGTTACTCTCCCCGACAGGAACACTGCTCCTGAACTGCCTGAAACAGCTGGCTTGAAGTCCCGCCTTTTCTTCCGTAACGTGGTGATGTCACCAAGTAAGACATTTGCATAATACCTGCCTAGCAGCTAGTTTGACACGCCCTCATACAAAGCTAGTTAGAGCGGAGCTGGAGTGGAGTTCGAAGAGTTGTGATCGGTTGACCAATCACAACAGAGTGGGCCAGCTGAGCACACTGAGCTGGTATGAGAAAAATAACATTAAAGCATTTAAAGGAGAAACCCCAAATACAAGAATGCACCTGAAAATAAGCATAATAGGTGCCCTTTAAAACGATTCCGTAAGCTAATTGATTTGTCTATTTAACTGGAAAATCTGTAAAGGGGAAATAGTTTCTCTGGTATGATTTCCTTGCACAGACTAATGATGTCATACTGTAGGTTCTCTTAAACTATTCCTTTAAAAAGTACTAAGCTACCATAAAGGTCATGTGCGCCCCTAGTTAAAGCCAAATGCAGCATTGTAGAACATTGTTATCACAGAAGGCTCACGTAGAGAGGACTGGTATGATGTTTTGTCAGTCTCACTGCAGAGCTGCTGATGCCAGAATTAAATAATGTGTTAGAACAACTCTCTGACTACCTGTGGCTGAGATATTAAAAGGTGCAAATGGTTTGGAATGGCATATGGGGATAAAAAGAGCAGTGCACAGTGGAAGTAGGAGAGGAAGAGCATTCAACAGAAGTTTTATCCAAACAACAAAATTAAAGTACAAGGAATAAAACCACCATGGTAACATGTTGTCCTGACATTATACATTAATTAAAGGAATTAGTGCCACCAAATGTTTGCGGGCAAACTTCTGATTCAACAAACAGATTTTTTGGAATAGACCCAGAGAGTGTTTTAAAGTAAAGAACAGAGAGAGTAGCCTTATGTGCTGATCTGCAGCCCACCAGATGAACATTATGAACAGACTATTTTTGTCTTCTCTACCCAGGAGTCTTTAACCCTTCTCTTTACCTCTCAGCATCCTTTCACTTTGGATTCTCTTTTTCAGAGGCCAGCAGTGGAGTCTTGTCAGGAGAGCTTATCTTCAGCGGTCGGTCTGATGAAAAGAAAAACAAACAGCAGGTTTCCTAGACTCGGGGTTGTGTGTTTTGGTGTGTGGGCTGCTGTATATCGTTTGCTCCGCTCCGGTTTTCTCCTTCTCACTCTTCTCTCTCGGCTTCTCACTTTCCACTCCCCTCATGTCACCCGCGGGGAGTCTGTAGTTCTGTGATGCTAAGTGACAGCCTGCCTGCCTGCTCACTTCCCACACACATGCCTACGCTTGGCCGTGTCCCTCACGGCCGTCGCTGTGCCCGGATAACAGAGCTGCGAGAGCTCGGAGGGCCGAAATCCAAAAAGCTGTGAGGAGAAGCTCGGGGTATCACTCCACCGCCTGGTGTGTATTTAGACACAACACAGAGACTCGAACGTGGCTGAAAATATGAAGTCATTGCTCTGGTGATAATGTGTTAAGGACTATCATGCACACTTGCTGGAGATTACAGGGTTATCTTGAGATCCTTTTGGATCTCTAGTTAAACAATTAAACATAGCGTGCAGTGAGATCACATCAAAACAATTAACTTCATGGGCAGCGGCGGGGAATAACACGAGGTTAAGGAGCATTGTTTCCGCATGGCTTTATCAGCAGGCAGGAAGGGCCAAGGAGGAAGAATTGGCTTTTCATGCTCCAGTTTTCAGAAAACTATCTAATACAACGATATGTCTGAAAGGTGCGTGTGGTTTGATGATATGTTTCCTTTTGATTTCTCCCGTGTAGAATCCCTCCTTCCCACAGGGCCAAACAGAGAGGCAACTTTAAGAAGCCTACAGAGGCCCTGGAGCTGCCTGCCTGCACAGACGCTCTCTTGCTGGAGGCACCGCTTCTCCTGGGGGTTAAGACACAACTCTGTGTGTTTTGTATGGACATGTCTGTGTCTGCGTACTTGACATTGGTGGCAGTAATTGCTCATCCAAGTGTGTCCTTGTGCATGACACATGAAGGCATGTGAAACAGAGTAAATTTTGTTTGTCTGGGTTTTTAAGCAACAGCAGACTCATCTCCCCCTCCCTCTCTCTTCCAGCTACAGCAGCCCAGATGTTCAACCACCCCGGAGCTATGATGCCTCAGCCCTGCTTCAATTTTCCATTAAACCTCCTGGCTTGAAAAAATGAGCGAGCACGAAGGAGAAAACGGCAAAGCCCTCCTGCAAAAAACTTTCTCTCCACTTCCTTAAATGCTCTTAGAGGTTGCTTTAATCCTGAAGCTCTTGGGGGCTAACACAGCTCTGTACTGTTAAACGCAACAAAATCAAGAAGAGACAAAAGAAAAGGCTAAGAGAGAGAACGGAGAGCAATATTTCTTAGTTTGTCAGACCCCAATTAGCCTCGACGTAGAGTAAGAATGGTTTCTGAGGGAGGGAAGGAGTTACAAGACTGATTTTGTCTGCAAGTCTTAGACTTCCTTCTCTCTCTGTAATACTGCTGCACGCACCGAGAGGCAGTGGCCCGACATGGCACGACACAGTGCATGTTTCCTCTTCTTCCTGTCCGCGGGCTGTATTGGCCAGCAACACAAAAGGCCATTTCCTGCTCTCCACACACACAGATATTAGAGTTGAGGCTGACTCTTTCTGATGGCCAGATAATACAGGCCTGAGTCCCATCTAGGCCACAGCCAGGAAATCACGTTAGCCTCCCCCAGCATCCACCTCCTCCTCCTCCTCCTGCTAATACTGGGGATTATTGCACCAGGTTGCCTTGGCACAAATGGCTTTTGCTGTAACGCAGTGAGGCTACTTGTACTAAGGTCCATAAGGTGCAGTAATAACCTGGATTTCCTCTTTTGGGAGGGTTGCGTGCCGACTGGCAGAAGATGAAATCCACAGTATATGTTTATTATTTGTGTTTGTTTTGTAACTTAGATGAAATACTCCACTATATTCATGGTTTAGCAAGGGAAATAATTGATTATCTGTCCATACCAGTGGCATAGTAGTAAATACCAACTGTAAAACCAGTGGAGCACCATCTAACAATGTCAACAAGAACACATATGATGGGGAGGAAAGATAAAAGGCAAGAAGAGAGAGAGAAAGAAAGGCAGTTACATACTTGTTTCGCCACCAGTGGTTACTTGTAACCAGTGGGCAACTTCGGGGTCTGAAAAGTGAAGCCAATGTGGAAGTGCTTTAAACTTGCATTGTTAACATCTTAGTTTAGAGAGTTAGCATGGTAACGTTTGCTAACTGGCACTAAATACAAAGTACAGCTGAGGCTGAGGGAATACCATTTGCTTTGCAGGTGCAGTATTTGGTCATAAATCAGAGTATTGGACAAACAGAAATTTTTAACTCAAGATGTCCCTTGATGAGTCACAGATTATTTACAAATGATCCTCTATGGGACTTGAATAACTGTCCCAAATTTCATGACAATCCATCCAACAGTTGTCGAGATATTTCACTGTGAATCACAAATGTCAACCTTGCAGTGGTGCTACAGGTAAAGTCACACAAAGGAAGATCACCAAAGTCAGTAGGATCCTCCTTTGGGGACCACGGATGTCTGTACAACATTCCATGACAATCCATCCAATAGTTCTGAAGATATTTCAGCCTGAACAAGTGGTGGACCGACCGACTAACAGACCAGCATTGCCATCCATACAGCCATGCCACTAGCATGGCTAAAAAACCTGCTGCTATTCTGCAACAAAGGCAGCAGCAGCAGCCTCACACAAAGGTGACATACAGACAGAGATCACAGAGTGGATGAAGGAATCTTTGCTTCTTTGATTTATAACCGTTAATTATAAGCTCCCTACAGCCAACCAAAGGAACATCAAGGTCACAGGAGGACACTGCCTGTGCATTGTCCTGTACTGTAAAACATGTCGCTCGATGGTTTACATTGTAAGGAGCTTCTAAGAAGTCTTGTATAAACTAAATATAAGAGCCAAGTGCCATGATGTAGTGTGTTTACATGTAACCATGACCTTGTAAAAGCCTAGAGAGAGAACTACAGGTGGATCCCAGCATGCAAAAAACACACTGCAAATAAAGATTCACACACACACACACACACACACACACACACACACACACACACACACACACACACACACACACACACACCAACATACTGTCTGTCTGAGCCCAGAGCCAGGACTTCATTTGGAACTCATTTCCAAACACAAGTCAGCGGGCGATTTGGACTGAGGTCTGGTTAAGGAGGCGGGGGGGGGGGGGGGAAATAGGCTCCAGAGAGAAATACGCAAGAGAAATAGGAGGGGGAATGAGTCCATGTTCCAATGACTTTCAGATGCATGAGCCAATGCCAGCTCCATGATGTTTCAGTTCACCTCCACCCTGCCTAAACGCCTTCGCACGCATTCATCCTCTCCGCTCGTCTCCTACGAGGGAAGCAGCCCACAGACCCAGCTGTCCCGCCATGGGTTGGTGGACGGATCACATGAAAGCAGGAAGCAGAGATAAACACAGATTAATTGCTCACAGACAGGAGAGACTTGGGACAGGGCAAGGCGGGGGGGGGTTGGGAGATGTAAGGCAAAGGTTCAAAAACAGGATGGCTGGAAGTGGGGTCGGAGTTGGACTGCTGCTGGGTTGGCTGATGCTAGCCAGGGCCTCGAGATCTTTTACATGTGCACCCTGGACAACAACAATTGATTACCAGAAAATAAGAGAGGGGGGGGAGTTTGAAAGGAGGGAAAACAGAGATGTAAATCACAGAGTGAGTCAGGAGAAAATAAGTAAAGGAACCTGCTGGCAGCCAGAGAAAGAGTGGTGAAAGTTGTTTAATCACAGCATGGATTTCACTTAAATAGCATCCTTTCAGTGTTCACTCCAGAACCCACACAAGATAAGACAATAGCTCTACCTGGGACCGAATGCTTTAACAAAGACAATGAATCAAGCTCTTTCAACATCAGAACACTTGTTACACTTATGAGCAGATTGTTTGTTGTTGCATATGCAGGGCTCTACGCTTACATTAAGGGCCACAGTTACTTTTTTTAAAGAAATAACATTAGAGTCATCTCTTTTTAAAAGTCAATCTTTGACAGTCACCAGACGCACTTCACTAGAGATACACCGATTGCAATTTTCTTGGCCAATCACGATTTCCAATTCTATAAAAGTTTGACGTTTGCTGATTTAGAATTTTTATTCTAAGAACTATAACTGACAGCAAGGCTCCAGACTAACTTTTTCTCAGCACCGTCCCAGAAACTAATTTCAACCGTTCCGAAGTCAGTGTAAACCATCAAGACTTCTAAATGTTATCCTTTTACTTTGTTATTGTCATTTACCCTTTACAAATTGCTAAAAAAGTATTTTGTAAAATGCATAAAAAAGATTATTAGAAACTTAAACAGTGTTTGTGATAAAGGCTGAGTTTAATCTCCCATTATAAAGCAACATCACGCTGACCTTCAGTATCTCTACACTACATAATACTCAACTGGAACATGACCCACCTCTGTAAATCCTCACCTGATTGCTGTGCATCCCTCTCTCTCTGTGTGTGTGTGTGTGTGTGTGTGTGTGTGTGTGTGTGTGTGTGTGTCCTTGTGTGCAAGTGTGTTTCTTGAAGCCAGACAGAAATATCGAGAGGATTAAGCACAAGCTGTTGAACAAATCTACTGGAGCAAAGGAACAGAAAATAAAAAATGCAATATCATAATTAGAAGCTTGAGTGGGTGGGATAAGTAATGAAGAAGCAAAGAATCCCAGAGAGAGAGATTTCTCTGTACTCAGTGTGACCTACTGCACTGTAAACTCCAACTGGGCTTTTGACTTTATCATGGTTGACAAATCTCCTGCATAATGGTCTGTTATCTTCCAATTACCTAATTTATTGATAAAGACAATGATAAACTGGGTGCACTGACCGTAGATTTCTGTTCATGTACTGTTCTTACATCTTACAGCTGCTATCCACAACAATCAGGACTTAATTCACATCTTTTCTGCAAGCTGAATCAATGCTGCTGCTGCAAATATCTTGTACTTCGAGTGTAAAATAAATACTCAGTTAGGGAAACATAATGAAGCATTGACTTCTTGCTCATTGTCCTGACAGTGGCACTTGTGTTTGTTATGTGCAGATGTGCGTGTGTGTACAGTAGTGTGGCAGCGGCGCTGTCCCAAAGCTTCAATTACCTTCGAATATTTCTCACTGAAGCTTCGAAGCCCAAAAAATGGTATTTCGGACAGCCATACTATTTACCATGCCCTAAACACAAAGTGCAGCTGAGGCTGAACTGGCTAATACTCTTTAAGAACAATGCTTGCAGAGTGATATCAGGGAAGGAGAAGGGCAGAGGTGGAAATATTGTTTTTGTGACATGATTAACGTTACAATTGGTGAGATGGAGCCTTCCAATTTTCTCTAACCTATGTAACCAGTAAATGCAGTAATTACAACACATAAACCTAATTTGATAATGCTGTAATGACTAAATGTGTACATGTGTGACCTTTAAAGGTCTTGATGACACGTCCCATCTAGTTGTGGCAGCACAGACTCAGCCAGGTCACCGCAGTGTAAATAAATACCAGTCTATTTGCTCTTTACAAATTTGAGCTTACTTGCTATGTAAGTACGGGCAATAAAATCCATTTTTGTGGACCTCTCTCTCTGTCGTTTTTTTTTTTTCCATGACAGAGGATAAGTCAGCACGGGACCAGAGGATAACGACCTCCGAGCTTTAACACTCATGATTCCAGAGTATATGGAGAGGACGCCTGCTCATTCCGCCGCCCATTACCACAATCCACACAGGGGCTCTCATGTAGGAGCGGCCCCATTAAAAACTTTGAAACATGCCTGAAAAATAGACTGCATCCCATTACCCACACTCCTTAGCAACAGCCATTACTGTGGATTGGTGGAGGTTGTGCCACATCTCTTTGAGAGGGGTGGAGAGTACAAGTTATTGATCGTAACCTGTGAACTACATGTGTAGCATTGACAGGGGAAATTCATCAGGGTAGGAGGGCGGGTGTGAGGTGGAGGGGGATATGCCGTGCGTGGCCTCTGAGTCACATCGTTCTTACATCTCTCACTTCCAGAAAACAACAAAACATCCCAACACGCACACACGAACGCGTATTTGTGTGCTCCGCGTGCTCCCTGACACACATTGCACCCTCCCCGCTGCTTGACTTGTTTCTCTCCACCATTTCTTCTGACAGTCTTGTGTGTAAGTGTATTGTATAGCTGGAGGCGAGTCAGAGAAGCAGCAGATGCAGCATAAAGGCATCAAAGCAGCCATCTCCACCGCAGCTCTTAGCGGGTCAACTCAAAAGAGATAGCAGTGAGCCAAAGACACTTGAATCAAGGTTAACGGCAGCTGGGGAAGGGGGGGGGGAGGGCTATCAAAGTGATGTAAAGCACAGTTAAAAGGAATAAAGGTAGATCCTATTAGAAGTGCCGTATTGATCTGTGTGAACCTCACCTTCTGTGCAAAGGCGAATCTGTATTTCAAAAATAATGATGGTTGCTCTTAACCCTTCAAAATGTGAGGGCAGTGTGTTATTTTACTGCATCCCATCGTGGTTCCAGCACAGAGTGGAGCTGTAGACCGCGCTGGATCTCTTCACACTGAAACTGCATGTTCAGGTAAACGCCTCTGTTTGAAACATAGAGGTACTACTGTAGGCAGCAGAAATATCATGTAGGTTTCTTGGTGAAATAAATGAATATCAATAAAATATGACATTACACTGTAAGTTAGGAAGTTCTATTTATATTATAAAATACATTCTGAAATGACTTGCACAGTTCAGCATAAGGCTTTGTACAGCCTAATATGCATCACGTTTTGTTAAATCATGGCAGATTTTTGACTGACTGACTGGGAAAGTGGTAATTTGGGCTGTGTGATAATCTAATATTGACTTTAAGTGGAATCGTATCATGACTATATGATCATATTTGGGTTATGATATCACAAAATTGCTAAATTTATTAGTCTTCTTTAAAATCTTAATCAAACAAATATTATAGATACTTGTGAGAGATATTTGTATAATGCCTGTTCAAGATCTAAATTCTAAATATCTTAATCCTCTATATTTTACTCATATTTTAAAATTGTTAAAAACAGTTTTACTCTTCTTTCCTTTAAAAATTGTGGGTTATATTGATTGATTAATACTGTGAAATTGATTTCAGCCATATCATTGGCTGTCAATCGATTAAAATATGTATTAATGATTAATCGCATGATTGTCCATAGTCAATCATGATTAATCACAAATTAATCACACATTTTTATCTGTACCTTAAATAGAGATTTGTCAAGTATTTAATATTATTATCAACATGGGAGTGGACAAATATGTTTGCGTTATGCAAATATATGTATATATTTATTATTCGAAATCAATTAACAACACAAAACAATGGCACATATTGTCCAGAAACCCTCACAGGTACTGCATTTAGCATAAAAATATGCTCAAATCATAACATGGCAAACTGCAGCCCAACAGGCAACAACAGCTGTCAGTGTGTCAGTGTGCTGACTTGACTATGATTTGCCCAAAAACTGCATGTTATTATCAGTGTGCATGTCTGTAAAGGGAAGACTCGTGGGTACCCATAGAACCCATTTTCATTCACATAACTTGGGGTGAGATATCTTTTGAAAAGTTTTTCCTCGCCAAAATGTTGCGTTCTTTGCAACAAGGTAGTATGACATGGTTGGTACAAATGGAATCCAGGTTTTCTAGTTTCATATGAAACCAGTATCTTCACTCTAGCTTTGAAACTGAGCTCGCTACTACCGAAAAATCGCAAGTTGCATTAATACTTTAACGAAATTAGTGGCGTTAAAATGCCAAATATATATATATACTATATATACAGTATATATATATATACTATATACTATATATACAGTATATATATATATATATATATATACTGTATATACAGTATATATATAAAACTGTATGCTTACAAATGATATACTAACTACAAATAATAATATAAATTGCTACATCTTCTATAATATCTTGTCAGTAACTTGTGCAGGGATAATGTTCTGCAAAGGTGCTGAAATCACACACACATACACACACAAACCCCCACATGTCTTGTACATCTATGCAGTATTGATGATTTGGTATTCTGATACAACGAACTGAAAGTAAACAATGAAGCTTCTACATATTCCACTTACAAACTGCAAATTATGCAAAATGATATAAATTACATCATGTCTAAATACAGCCCCTTTAAAGCACGTAATTCATCAGTCAAATCCTTTTCTCCCATTAAAAAAGTCACTGTCTCTTAACAACATATATTTAGAGATGTAAACCATCTGTTCCGATCCTGTACATACTGTACCTACTAATACCTCCCTGTGTGTCAACAACAAGATTTCAGCAACTGACGACAATCACAAGAATTTCGTTTTTCCGCTGCAACATTTTTTGCTCATTAGAGCCAGTTAGCTCTGAAGTGTGACATTCAGACACATGAGATATCTGCTCTAACACAGAAGAGACAGCCCCGGCTGCACACATGCGGTACACATGGCGCTTCAGCCTTCTACACTAACAAGGCTGTGTCCGCGCAAGTTGATCCCTGCAGAGTGGCATATTTTTGCTGGAGAAATGACTGTTATGTGTGGAGGGAGCCCTGCACAGTTCCAATGTGCCACTGTATAATAAGCTCTACTTATTTTAGCTTCATTATCGCCAACCAGTTCCCCTGCATCACAGAACATTACAGCGAATTGGCTCGGAGATAGACAGTAATAAGAGAGTAAGAGAGACAGGGAATGAGTGTGTGTGTGTGTGTGTGTGTCAGTGAGAGAGAGACTATCAGCATGTGTGTGCCACTGTGCCTACATTAAGTGAAGCACGGGTGTGTGCTTTAATGAAACAGCTGCTTTGTTCTGGGCATGGCCTTTAAACATTAACCTTTTGTGGGTAATATTGGTACATTATTTTTTAAATTGCCGTGCATGCCAATTGTCCCTTTCTGCCCCTTTCTACATTAACAATGAATCAGTCGCACTTCCTTTGACCTGTGGAACTGGGAAAAAAAAAAGATCAACCTTGTTAAGCTACATTGCAGCCAATTAGGAAGGAAGAGGGCATTCAATGCGAGATCCGAAAATACCACAGCCTGAGCAGCAGACGGTGAAAGGAGAGCACGTCTTAAATGAGATCCCTCCGTAAAAAAGGGGTCCAAAGCATTCTCCTTAGCTAGCAGCAGAGGGTGCCAGCACACCACTAAAGTATCCCAGCATGCCACACAACTTCAGTCCAGTTTACTCATCTAAAAATACCAGACAAAGAGAGAGAGAGCGAGAGAGAGAAAGAGAGAGAGACTGGACCCATTGTTGGTGTACCATCGCTGTGCTTTTTCTTTCCTGCTCAGGATTCAATTATTCCATCTTTCCTGGCAGCCACTGAGGGCTATATGTCTGGGGAGGGGAACATGGTCTAGACATGCTGTGTTTATTCCAGGAAACTATATAATGGTGTTTCACATGGTGACTTAATATCATAAATTCAAGCTCGCTGACAAAGCATTGTAGGTGAGCTGAAGCTTTACATGAGGGTAATTGAGGTGGCTCGTACATGAAAAGAAAAACTGTTCAATGTAACATAACGTCGCTATGTGTGGGGTCTCTCACATTTTCAACATCTGTTAAGATTTGAAAAGTCTTTTAGCGTGAACCAGCCTTAAGCTTAGGTATGCATGCGGCAGTATTACACTGAACTTCTCAGAAGAATCAAAGAGTACACACTGAGGCAAAATAGATGCCTTAGTCACTGGAAACGCTCTTAAATGTATAAGATGTTTTCAGGAAGATTTAATGTTTCTCGTCCCTCCCCTGGCCCGTGGGAGACGATGCCCAGAGTAAATCACAGATGGCTATTTCTCTCTCCCTGCCCTGGGGCGACAGGAAAACCAGGCTGAGACTGCCACCTCCTCAGCCCCGCAGTGGCAAAGAGCTGGCACTGTCAAGAGGACAGGGAGAGGAAATAGGAGGATGGAGTCTGGCCTTCCCTGCGGGCTTCCTCGGAGAAACCGTCTCCATCTGCTCATCTGGGCCAAATCTGACAGAGAACAGTTTTCATGATTTCCTTTTACACTCTACTGTATGTGAATCGGAGTGTGCGCCAGGGATACAGCCTGTGTTTTTACACACAGAATGCAGAATATCTTCCCATTTGCATTAAGTGTTTGAACAACACTTTACCACAAACTCATTCACTCGTGCACTGAACATCTGAAACTGATTGTTTCTGGCAGTGTGAGACTCTGAAGAGAGTTTCTGAAGCACATCCAGTCTTTTTCTGACAGTACATTGTAACTTTCATGTGTAGCTCTACTCCTTCCTATCCAGTGGCTTGTAAGGATAGAGGATCAATACCTCGTTTTCACCCTGGAGCCCTGCCCGTGTGCCAGGTTAAGAGGAGTTTCCAAACAGATCTAGTTAAGACTGAGGCTTCGTCTGATGAAAGAGCAGCAGAGGCTGAGCTCAAGGTCAAGGGACAATATCTGTTATCCCCTTCCCACTTGAGATCCATCTGAATTCAAGTGGAGGTGCAGCACTGAGTTCACACAGACGGCGGGGAACGTGTGAAAAAATGCAATAATCGGAGCTTGCTGCAGGGTGTTTGCATTTTGAGCGCATGTAATGCAATGCGGTGGAAAGAATGCGTTCGGATGTTATCTGACAGATGCCGGGCTCTCATATCTGGCTTAACTCTCCGCATCCTAACAGCTTGTTCAGCCCTACCATGAAATTGGAACAGTAGACAGAGAAAACAACAGGCTCTGGTCTTTTTGCCCATCTTTTCTTTTTACCATGCTGCTGTTGCCATGGTTCCATGGTCATCACTTAAGAGGAAAGTACAGGGAAGTCTGTCAATATGTCAGGATCAGACTGCATTCCTTTGTAGATACGTAAACGTTAAGTCTCAAAGTCATGTTTATGCTTTATTAAGCACTATTATGTGTTAAAAAAAAACTTAAAGGTGTGCGTTTGTAAATATTACACATTACTGGTAATGTGTCACAGATTAACAATTCTCTTCACATGTTCAGAAGAATCTATTTATGTAAATGATTTACTAATTTAGTTTGCAAGTCCACTGAGATTTAAGAGATTTTTCCCAAATGCATATTTGCACCCAATCTCTGATTACATAATAGAGTGACCTGGTGAGTCCACAATACAGTGTTTCCGACAGGATTTTGAGAGACTGATTGGTGGACCTCGGAGCCTCTAGAGGGGTCTGACCCCCCAGAAGAACATTTTGTACATTTGAAAGTTAGATGCATCAATCTGGTGCACTTTGAGAGACAAATTAGGAGGCTAAATCTATGAAGAACTTTGTGCTCTTGTAAACAACTTATTCATTAACACATTGGTGAAATGCGTCAGGCGAGGGCCAGCCAGCGCCGGGGAGCGGTCCCACAAGGGAATCCTCCCACACCGAGCAGCCATCTCTGAACCGCCGAGTTGAATCCCCCGGGCGTACTGCACGGATCACATCCGTTGACAAGTGCAAAAAATATTTTTTTATCAAAGTCCTGCATCAGGAATAGTCATGTTTAGTGCTTAGGTTAGGGATATCAATCCAATCTGCAGTGAGGAGACGGAAGACATGATTTCACTCCAGACAAGTTTTCTTGAAGTACAGTTCTCTTGAAATCCAATGTACCAGCTAGAAATGGCTCGATAGCACTTTTTCATTCCTCTTGCCAATACAGATACCTTGTTAAAAAAGCTATTACATTTCACTTCTTTTTTAATATACATGCTTAAAATAACTATGAATTAAAACTAGGGCCATCAATCGAATACTGGAAATCAATTAACAACACAAAACAATCACAAATAAAACCTAAATATGCATCAGTTTTGCAGTACTGCTGTGTGTCACTGCAGTGTTTCCAAGTTCTGGTTCTGGTTGTACGGATGTCAACAACTGTTACAGAGATAAGATGTTGGATTGGCAGTGTAAAGAAAGGGTTGACATGGAGAATAAAATCCCCAAAACCAGAGAAATGGGCTTGTCACACGGCATGTTGCAACAATATTCTCCCTTATCTTTCTAACGTTGTTGCTGTCTGGAGTAAATTACGCTCCTTTGTTGCATCCAATAATGTTATTTCTGCGGCGTACTTTCTTCTTGGTGTGTATTTCCATGATGGCTATGCAAATGTTTATCAAGTTTGCTGTTCTGCCCTTCTAAACACTCACATTGCACTTATCTAAGACATGTCACTAGTTGTCTTTACATAATGCCAAATGGAGATTGGCTCTACATGCATTTATATGGTGTTTCAGGGTCAACAGCTTGTCAACAGTTGGACAGTAAACTGTACTTTCCTTGATATTCAATCTAGTGTGTTTGCTAGAGTTGGACCAATACTAATACTGAGTACAAGATACCTCTCTAGCTCCAGCCCTGTTTTCCTATGCAAACTTTATGTAAAAACAGTCCCCTCTCTGTTTGCTATTCAAAGCTATTGCTCCAGAGTTAATAGCTCAATTTAAACTAGAGGCTGTTTGTGGAATGAGTGAACCAGGGAGCTCTCTTCTGAAGATGTTTGCTTTCTCAACACCTCTATTTATCCATTTATAGGATGTGTGTGTGTCTGAGAGAGGGAGTTAACTCTACTCCGGCGGGCTATATGATGGAAAAGAAGCTCAATCTGAAATGTGAAAACACTTGGAAACTCCAGCCTGAAAGGATCCTGTCCTGATTTGGACACAGTGTGCTGTTATAAATACTTTTACCTGAATCAAAGCAGCCAGGGCTCTGCAGACGTTCAGTTTATGTAAAGAGCCAAAAGGATAAAGCCTTCACTTATTAAAAAATAACAAAGATAGATATTATGGCAGTCTGGAAGCATGTAGTTCTGTATATTCTGCGTTGGTACATGACCTGTTGTCAGATGACAGGATAACTAAGGATGACATTACAGCAATTAGCTGGGCGATGGCGTGTAGTAATTATACAATAGTCATGAGCGCTCCCTTATCTGAATGAGCATAGCAGAGATCCTGTGAACATTATCCTCCATTATTACACTCAATTTCATGGCGCCAAGTTAAGTTACATCACCAGTGGACTGAGAGTAATCAAAAATCAGAGACAATTCACTGGGAATAACGGAACTCCTATATAGACAAATTACTAAGAGGATATGGTCGACTATGTTATCAAAAGCAGGGAAATGAGGCGGAAGGGAACGGAGGGAAATTGATTTTCTTTCTACCCCGTCAGGGAATGTGGATCTGATGAAAAGCGAAAAAGAGATAAGAACTTTCCAGCAATGACTCAACACATGCAAATATGAGCTTTCAGATATTCCTCCTCCTCCCCCCCTGCAGCCGTTGCTTGCCATAATCATTAAAGCCTTGCGCTCATTTCGAGCATGATGAAGGACTACTTATGCTGACTTCAAGTACTCATCAGCAGCTCCTGCTTCCAAGTTTGGGAGTCGACAAATAGGACTTGTCACGCATTTAAGTGGTTTTGGTTGGAATTAATACAAAAAATGGACAAAACTGTGTCTTTTTCAGACGCAATTTGTAGAGCAGCAGCAGGAGGATGGAGAGGAGAGTGCATCAGGTTTGTAAAAGATGTCGTGATTATTCTACTGAAAATAAGAATCAATGACTACTTGAAGGAAAAGGTTAAACAAAGTTCTTTTCTAATCATTTTCATGACTTAAAGGAGACATATCATGCTCATTTCCAGGTTCATATTTATATTTTAGGTTTCTACTAGAACATGTTTACATGCTTTACTGTTCAAAAAACATTATTTTTCTCATAATATCTGTTTAAATATACGTGTATTCACCCTCTGTCTGAAACGCTCTGTTTTAGCGCCTGTCTCTTTAAGACCCCTCTCGATTGGGTTGTCTTATTTCACAGTTTGTGGGTTGGTAGGCACTCCAGATACCCAAATGTATGTGCACAAGCACTGAAAAAGTGAGTTTTTCATGATGATGTCCCCTTTAATTACATTTATCAATCAACAATGTAGAGATAACAGAACATTTTTTAGCACTAAACACCATACACTCACGTCAATACAGTGCATTCCCTGGCAGTAAAGTGACTGACAGCAAAACTAAGTGTCTGATCAAATACAAAGTAGAATTTATTTCGCCTGATAGTGTGCCGTCTTTGGCGGCCTTCAAGACAATGTCAAATTTGTGTTAGTTTTTTAAATCACACAGCAGTGATATTGATTATCTTGTCATCCTACATATCAGCCAAACAACTGTCCCTCTCCATGCCTTCTGGAAGGATAGAAGTAATGATGTTGTGGAGATTAGGATTAGACCGATCTGTTACCTGAAATTCAAGCAGATACCTGCCTTTTCTCAAAAATCGGATATCGACCGATCATACAGTCCACCTCCGAAATCTCCCGGCCCGTAGCTAGTCCAAATCAATCTATGGACCAAGTCACCACAATGACACCTGCCCTATTTAAAGGTCACTGGGTTTGTCCACATAAAAATCCAAATCCTGACCATCCTTGCCAACAATGGTACGTTTTTAAAAAACTGCACATGAAGCTTTAGGGAACTTAAATATAATAAAATTAGTCATCATGTTTTATTATTCAAAAACCCATTATAGTCTAATCCAGGTGGAGAGGGCAATTAGCTGTAGATTTGTAGAGACAAACACAAGCTAAGTTCAGCTCAGTAAAATGAGTTCATTAAATGCAAAAGATGGAGCAGTGTGAAAAACTGGGGCAGAATACCGTCGACTGAATTCTAAAAAGGTTCCAAGAAAAGGGAGGGGAAATAATAGCTCATTAAGTTGCTTTTATGTTTGCTTTATACTGTATCTTACCCAAAATCTCCTCATTAAATTTCCACTAGTAATATCTGGATATGATCCAAGTAGGGTAATGCTATTTTTTGAACCCTCTGCTGGCTTTAATCACTTGTAGCTTTTACTATTTAAGGATGATTAAACTGCTTGTAGAACTGTGGTAACAAATTAGAGACTCAGTGTTGAGTGAGTGGGAGTCTGTGTTGTCTGACGCACTGGGAGC
The DNA here is from genome assembly GCF_015220745.1 of Sebastes umbrosus. Taxonomy (NCBI): domain Eukaryota; kingdom Metazoa; phylum Chordata; class Actinopteri; order Perciformes; family Sebastidae; genus Sebastes; species Sebastes umbrosus. The sequence goes on from NC_051285.1 coordinate 24,607,937, forward strand.
AGAAGTTTACTTCTAATGTTTATTTCATTCAACACCTGCACTTGTCAGAAGTCGAGAAAAACATAACTGAGTCAACTTTGTAAAAAATTGTAGAGCACCACATTCAAATTAAATACACGTTTGTTGAGATGCTGCAAGGGGAGGCCATGCCTTTCTATGAATTCTCTCCCAACTAGACAAAACCATAGACTGTATATAAAGATGAACGATATGACAGCTCCCCAAAAGTGAAGCCAAAACATCTGGATCGCCCCCTGGTGGCTGGCTGCAGTATAGGTCATAAATACCACATCCTCCATGTTAGCGAATGGGACATGGTCCAAACTAAAAAATCAAAGTACACGTCAAATACATTTTTCCCAAAAATGTTTTCTGTCATTTTAGGTATTTCTCATCACACTGATGTACGTTCAAGTGTTCGTTTTTCTGATAACTTTTCCCCTTTCCTTTAGTGTGTTATATCGTTTTTTGTTGTTCAGGACTAGAAGAAAGTGGTTGAACGGTGCACACGCTGGGTAAATACCAGCCCCCACTATGGCCTTTTCTTAAACTGGAGATACTTTAACAGTCAGGGTTGCCCCCACATGGGAATATTTCACTTCATGAGCCACTTGGTGGTGCTCCCATAAATACTCCACTTCCCCCAGCCAGCACCTGCTCCCTGACCTCCTCTTTTACAGGGGGCAACAAAGTGTAGCAAAGGTAAGAGTGAGGAGAAGAAGGAGGAGGAGGGGGAAACGCAGAGCTCTTTCCAGGCACCCACCCTCCACATACTGTACATACACACATGATAAACTACATATTGACCACTTTTCTATTTATCTAGGCTTAGCTGAAATCTAGGATATGCTAAATTGACATTTACACAGCAACTGCCTCTGCAGTGTGCAGGCTGCATCAAAGAGCAGCAGGAGAAGCAGGTTTGGGCAATTATACACCTTATTAAAGCCCATCAGCGCGCATGTGTGAACGAGTTAGTATGTGTGTGTATATTTAGTGTGTGGCTACATCCTAGGTTGTCCATCATGTTGTGAATTTACACATGGCTGAAATGTTAGTATTAGGATTTTATCAACCAATAAAGCCAAAAAAACAATAGGATAAGTCTGCAAAAAAGCTACACTAGCAGCACCACACGGTTGCAATTCTCAATACACACCAGAAAAATACAGGTCCCAACTCAAGTTGTCAAACGGACTATAAACAATGAGCAAGCCATGGAAAAGGAAGTCTTAGCCCGGATATCTGCTGGCTACATCGGAACCCCAGAAATATACCGTTAGCCCCTTGCCACCAAAAGCTTGTCGAGTCAGGCAGATAGCCGATGGGATCCGAGATTGCTCGAGTGCTGATATGAATAGTCAACATTTAGCGGGCAGTCCTAGTATAAATACTGTATAGATATAGTCTGTAGGGCTGGGAAGAAAACATGATGCCTCTGGCCACGACTGTTGCAGGTGCAGAGTCTTAAAAAAGGAGAGACCCAGCTGTAGTACAAGGAGAGTTACATAGAGCCACACAGTGTTCTGTTACCTCTGGTGAGGGGGAGAGAAAGGGGAAAAAAAAACAATTTCCAAATCCAGATGGACTTGAACTATCTTGAGTGCTCATCTGTGGGCCTGTGTGTTGTAAACGGTAGCAGATTGGATTAGACGGAAGTCTGAATGCTGCGCCGGAGTGGTCCGCCTGTGACAAGGGGCTGGACGGCCATGATAAAAGCTTCCTCAAACACCTCCGGCCCACTGCCCAGCTCTGACTGACAGCTGAGATGGGCCCGGGCTGAAGGTGGGGCAACACTTCGCTTTTTAAGTGCAGCCACTTAATTTTTCACAAATTGACGGCGAGGGTTGTCAAGAGTGAGAGCCAGCGTCGGGCTGGACAGTGACTAGTGAGAGCAGATGCTGTCTGTCTTTCATTTCATCGCTCTGCCTCCCTACAGCAGCTACAGTCTTCGTCGCGAGCGTGCAATGGAATGAAATGTTTAACATTCATGCAAGCGGGTAGTCCAAAACCCCCCCCAACCCTCCCACCCTCCTCCTGCCCGTCCTCCCTTAGAGAAAAGTGACACTTCAAAAGAAAAGCATGCTCAACGCAGGGCAAGCAGGGAGAGAGAAAAAAAACATTAAACCGTTTTCAAAGACATGTTGGCCTAGACTTGTCAAACAGAATCAGGGGCTCGTGCTAAAGACAGGCGGCTGGCGGAGGGGACATGGTAAACACACAAGTCGTCAGTAGGAGATGCAGACAGGGCGGGTGGATGGTTGTAGTTGGAGTTGCGGGGGTGTGAATGTGCTGTCAGAGGGGACCCGCTGGTAAAGAGAAAAAAGATGACTGTGTAACAAGAAGACATACACTGTACCATTTTAGAAATGTTGTGTAATTCCTACTCCTACTGTACCAATAGATCGTTTGCGATGTAAAACCAAAGCTCACGATTTATGTGCTCACACTGAACGGTCCGAACGTCAGCCACAACCTAAGTGCTCACAATGTACGTGTAAAATAGAATAAAAAAACATGGCCCGTCGGCTCCTGCGGGCCGTTCTGGCTGTTGACGGTTGTCAATAAAGATTAGTTTGAAAGCTCAGAGGCAGGTAAAGTTTGTTTTCTAACAGAGGTCTGTACGGGTCACAATGCTAACAAGGCAGAAACGTGCTGCCTTGATCATCTGTGCCATCCTGTCTGCTGAAACGTCTAAAAAATAAGAGACGCCGCCATATATGGACTCGCAGGTGGCTATAGAACCTCATCTTGTCAGAGGCTCCTGGATTTCTAGCAGCACTTTCATCACACACGCTATCAGAGTGAAACACTAACATGGAAGTGCATGGTAAAGCTGTGCAGACACATAGGTCAGCAGAGAAGCCACTCACTTTTACTGCGTTACCATGGAAATACCATGTAGTGCTGTAAAAACACTAATTACATGCAGCTTGTCGAGCCCCCAGATGCATTAAAATGTTTACAGATTGTCGTCATGTGTGTCACAAAGACACAAAGGCCACAAAACAAGCTGTCATGATTGGATTTGATTAGATCCAGCGCTATAAACCGCCGCTGTGACAGCGACAATTATCACCCCCACAACCGCGGCCCCCCCCACACAAGAATGGATTTAGCATCTTATCTGACAATCAGGACATCGCTTTTCTTCAAATCTCTTATTGGCTTAGTGGATAAGCTTATTAAGGGTGACCCGCGAAGCTGTAAGAGCTGAACATTATATTACAGTTTCACTGCAGATTGAAAAGCGTGTAAGCGTGCCCCCCCGTTCTGACAAAATCAGGGCTTCAGTCCAAATATTTACACACACACACACACAACGCAGCCAGCCCGGGAGTTGTGCCATTAGTGCTTTTAGCTTGATCTCATTACACGTGGCCACCAGCAGGTTGAAACAAAGAGTTCAGTGGAGGTAAGAGACTGATGCTGAATGATAATACAGCCGGTGGCAGGCCTAAGGCAGGGCTTCTCCATCAGGCCAGGTGGAGTGAGGATGTAGCCGGTGAGATGATTCAGGGAGCCAGAGGCCAGAGACCAGAGCCCTCTGCTTGACTGGCTGACCTGGATAGAGCTTCTCAAGGAAGCCTCTTCAAACCCCGGGGCTAGACACCGCTCAGCAGTCTCCACAGCAATTACTCCCCACTGCTGGGACCCAGACCAAAGACCACAGCTCTTTTTTTCCCACATGTTTTAGGTGTGACTGAAGAATGGGGACAGCTGTGAAGTGTAGTGGCAGGCTTTTACTTTATCTTTTTAATAGAAGAACTCATGTCAGCCTTACACAGCATTACAGCATGTCTTCACATGGGCTTTTGTATCTTTCTAATGCAAGACTGTTGAAACTACAAACACAGCATATAAGATGTGTTGTGTACAAAGGTAATACTTCTTAAATATGGAAAATGACTCTGAAAAAGGCTCATAAAACACATTCTCAGTTCCAAGAACCGACATCGGTAAAGCCAGGGCGGTCTGTGATCCCCATTACACTACGCTGCCTTATAATGAGCCAATATAACACCACAACCAGCTGACAGCGCCCGATGCCAGGATCACACTTAATCCACAGTTCATTTAATGTGCTGGAGAGGTTTACACAAGGATATCATGGTGCAAAGTACTTAAACTAAGATTAAACTAATCACACGTTTTTTTTATTGCCATGTACATTTGCGAGACCATTTTAGAAAATGTCTGTTACACAGAGAACACAAAGGAAAAAAATAAATGAATAAAACTTCTCATGTACTTACTCCATACAGCAGACCGTGTGCACACATTTTTTTATGGTACAAGCACAGCGATTTTGTCAGAACGGGGTGGCTGCATTTATTTGTTCTTTCTCACCATCACTGGGTTTCTAGGATTCTGACACATTTTTGTTATCATTTTACTCCTCTGTCTGTCACACACTCAGAGTTATTTACAGTGCACTGGCGTTCTGCCCCGCTCTTTCTGTGCACAGCTTGACAGGTGGAGTAACACATACTTGTCATGCTGATGCAGCTGAGGGGGGAAACTGGGAGCGTTTGGTTTGATGTAAAGGATCTCCCTGCTAACACAAACATAGCACATCAAAATGAGATCACAGAGGTCTGATTTTAAAACCACGATCTTAATACAGCCTTAAGAGTTATAGTAGACTAGGAATAGTGGTAGTAAATAATGCAATTGTTTGAGTTCAGAACAAATGGATTCATTTTTCAAACATGTCATATGGTGCTTTATTTTACATATAAATACTCGATAAGAGGAATCTCACCAAATTTTCATATATAGGCCTACTACTATTCCTTCCAGAGTGACTCCAGCCCGATATAAATCATGGTATCCAAATGTCTGAGAGACAGACACAGAGAGAAAATCAGACAGCCAGACGGACAAGCAGACAGACAGGCAGGTGTTTGGACAGAGATGTGGGGGATCAGAGAGGGGAGGTCCAACCTGAGCCCTCACTCCTCGTCTCCCCACTCCCCCAGTGCCAGAGAGCAGATGGGCCTCACAGCACGACCCTCTGTTCACCAGAGCTTCTGTACAAAGCAGCACACGCCACAGGCCACCAATCTAACATCAGTGAGCTGAACAGAGCCTTACCAGAACAGAACAACAAGCCCCCAACACACACACACACACACACATCAGTGCTAGAAACATGTATCCTGCCTGAGATATGATAGAAGTTATGTGACCTGTAGATGCAGCACCACTGGTCCAGCAGCCAGCGTAGTATTTATATGTGATGTAACATTTCCCCAAGTTTTGTCAAAATCTGCTGTGAGATATCACTTGGGACACACGAATAAACAAACAAGTAAACCGACGCAAAATGTTTTTCCTTCCAGGTCTGTTGATGTTTTTCTTAACTTGTGAAGCGGCTATATCTCTTTACATTCCAGCTGAGCTCCAGAAAACAGCTCAAAACCACAGTCTGATGCAATGAATATGTGAAACAGGCTCTAATGCTCTCCGCTATAGTCCTACATGTGACCATGTTAATGTTTGAAATACACATTTCTGAACTGAAGAACATCCATGAGAGGTGTGAGTGAAAGCCAGCTGTAAACTATTATAATCACGGTAAAAGCAACCTGGTACAGAGGTCACACATATTCACAAATAGACGTAAACACATATCTGGTATTGAATGTCATCTCTTTTCAGTCACTGAAAGAAAGAATGCTTACATTAAATCACTCTTCCCATGCCTGTATGAATGAATATGTTTATCTGTAGGATTTCAGCCTCTATTCAGACACATTCTCACGCCTTGAATCAAACTCACAACATCTGGATCAGTAATTTATTATGGCACAATTAAACATATATGTAGCAGTGAAAAAAAGCTCAGTGCAACATGATCAAAGAAGGGAAGACTAACAGACAGTCATATAATTTGTGTCTTGCCACTGCACTCTCATCCATCTCTGCTGGAGTCTTCCTCTATCTGGGCTCTTTTTTTCACTGTGAGGCGATATGTCAGAGGCGCTTATAAACATTTCTCTATTTTCCCCCCTTGAGCTTACAATGTCTCATAGTTCAGTACATTGGGTCAGTGCCAGAGATCGAAAACATTTGCTGCAATCTGCGAGCTCGACTGGAAGAAGAACAAGAATAAAAAAAAAAAAGTGGGGAAAAAAAAACATCTCTTGCTTTATTCAACACCAAATTCTCTCTTTCCCCCTCATTCCGCTTTTAAGTCGGAGCTAACAAAAAGTGCTGATAACAGGCGCTCTCTCGCCAGACTGTAGCGTTTCTAAATGGAGAATTAAACCTCGAGACAGACCTCTGGCATTTAAAATGTAACCTTGTGAGAGGACAATGCCTTAACATTTATTTATAGTGAAGCCAAAGAAAAAGATAATAGTTCTGCTAGATAGCGCGGCAGCTTGTTTCTCTGCAGAGAGGACAAAAAGGGGCGGCGTAGGGCGCGGATGATCATCTTTTCAATTATGCATATGTCATAAAGCGTTGACAGATTAAGGTGCTATTGAGCGCCAAGGTTGATAGGTCTATCAGCATCTCGCAGGGAACAAAAACTATTTTTCATTATTGAGAAATATTATTGAGATTATTAAGACTGTGTAGCAGTCTAGGCTTTAGCTGCCAAACACATTAGGTTATCATAATCATCAGGAATACAATCATTAAAATCATCTTTGATTGTTATCCAGATTAAAAGGGAGCAATTGTAATTTAGAGAGCTGTCCTTGGTGACTAAGTCAATACGCCTTGCATCTCACCCATTGCCACCTGTGATGTGTGTGGAGGGATATGGCAACGCATTCTGAGTTCATGTGTGTGTGTGTGTGTGTGTGTGTATGTGTGTGTGTGTGAGCACATAATGTGGGTGAGTATTAGGTGAGGAAAGTGAGAAAGCGAGTGGGTGAGAATGTGGTGAATGTGTTCGCTTGTGTGAGCTTGCATGTGCGTGAATGCATCTGCGATCAGGAGATCAGGGTTGGGCTCCCTCCGCAAACACCATTCATGACCGAAAACACACAACCACAGCCAACCACACAGCCACCTGCCAACGTATCCAACACACGCACGCACGCACGCACGCACGCACGCACGCACGCACGCACGCACGCACACCAACTCAAGCCAACAACTCAAGACTAGGGATGCATCGAGATCAATACTGGATTGGATATTAGGCAGATAATGACTCAAATAGCTGGATTAGATGACAATGGGGTCAATCTATTCAATTCAGTTACATGTTTATATTAGGGCTTTCAATCAATTCAAATATTTAATTGCAAATTACTCACATGATTGTCCATAGTTAATCATGATTAATTGCAAATTAAGCACAGATTGTTTTATGTGTTCAAAATGTACCTTGAAGGTAGATTTGTCAAGTATTTAATACGCGTATCAGCATGGGAGTGGACAAATATGCTTGCTTTATGCAAATGTATGTATATATTTATTATTGGAAATCAATCACCAACACAAAACAATGACAAATATTGTCCAGAAACCCTCACAGGTACTGCATTTAGCATAAAAAATATGTTCAAATCATAACATGGCAAACTCAAGCCCAACAGGCAACAACAGCTGTCAGTGTGTCAGTGTAAAAGAATGATCCCAGACACTTCCACACAGTGAGGCATACAGCTTATCAATTAAACGCTGGTATCTGATTGGCACTTGGTATCGGCCAATACCCAGAGCCCAGGTATCGCTATCGCTATCGGGACTGAAAAACTAGATAGGTGCATCCCTACACAAGACACATTTGAAATCAAGGTGCAGATAAACAAACATTTATTAAAACACAGTCTCACATAGCCATGCCTCCAGCCCAGCTATCACAGCGGTATATAAGACAACCTTGAAACTGGCAGGTTGCACCATCTGTCCATTAGCCAGTACGGGGACAAACATGACCCTCGCAACAGAGGTCTGCTGCAAAGGCTACTGTACACAGCATTCACACGACTTCTGTACATTCTGTCATGTGACTTGTTAAAAATAGGAGCCTTACAAAGCTGTTGGGACACCAACCCACCTTACTAATGACTGCAGGCGGAGGGGAGGACAGCCACACACAGACACACAACTGCTAAAATGCCTGATACAAATCATGTAGCACAACAACGTATCCTCTTACAACGGTTTGTATGATACGTTGTGAAGTTATTCCTCATTTTTCATGCATTCTCCTACGAATGTCCAGTTGGTTACATTCATACAGTATTTTCAAAATAAACTTCACAGAAAACCACTTGGTTAGGTTTAGGCAACAAAGCTACTTGGTTAGGTTTAGGAAAAGATCATGGTTTGGGTTAAAATAACTATGGAAGTGGTGTTACTTAAGTTCGGAAATTATGTGACAAAATAAAACAACGGTGACACGAACTGTGGGCTCTGGTGTCTTTTTCACCCACCCATCCACCCCAACCTCCTCCCTATGCAGCATTTGTCGCTCTTTATGCTTCCTGGTTCATGCCTACGTGGATTGATTTCGTGGGATATCTACTAATTACAGTGCATTACTTTTCATAGATTATGAAAAAAACAGTGCCAAAAAATCTAGCAGATTTTAATCAAAACTTCCATTAAAAGCAAGCAGATATTTGGCCACAATTAATGATTCAACTGCAACAAAGTCATCTAATTAAGTGATTGTTTTGTGCTATAATCAGCACAACCTACAAACCCGTGACCAACAAGACAAAGGTGGAACAGAAATCACTTGACTACTGCTCCTACAAACCACTGTGGAGTCAACACTGTACAGTATATTTAAGCAAATGCTGTGTCTGGTAGCCTGTGTCTTTGTTTTCCCTCATGTCTGCTTGTCCTGCACCGACCCACGCACACACACGTCCTTGAATATGCAGCTCAAGAAGACCGAACCTAGCCCAGAGAAATGGCAGAGCATAACCTCAGAGTCTCTGCTTGTGTGTGTGTGTGTGTGTGTGTGTGTGTGTGTGTGTACACACAGTAGGTAGTGCTGTGACAGATAGTCCTTGCTGGTAGAGATACACCACTGCATCAGTGTAGCATAAATATTCATTAGTGACCTTGTCACCTTGCTACACACACAAATATGTTCAGGCACACAGTACACTGATATACACTCACATACCATAGAAGCTGTATTTCTCCCCAGTAGAGCATTTTGACTTCATTCATTCAACCCATACACCTTAAACATTATACTGCACCACTACTCATTGGTATGTTGTACATATATAAATACAGAAATTTGATCCAGTTGTCTCTGAATTTTGCTTTTCCCTTGTTTCTGAGTTGCAACAAAAACAGCCTCAACATGGAGTATGACAAACCTTATGAGAAATGTTAGACTGACTCACTCCCAGAAGTCAACAGCAGAACCAATGGCTATCATTAAACCAGCACCAGAGCTGTAAACGCTGATAAGATGTTTACTTGCTGCTACAATAGGAGATTGCTACAGTGACACTGTTCTGCTGGAGCGGTTAGATTGACACGCTCTACACAAATATTCAGCCTCATTGTTACTTCTTGTAAACGCCATAATATGCGTGTAAATATAATGCAATTTACATATTGAACCAGGGTTTAGGTTAGCCTGTATATGCCTGCTTTTTGCCGGTATCGTGTGTAGTTGTCGGGCAGATTAAATGATCAACGGCCAAAATATGCAATTGAATAAATTAATAGCATATTAAATAGCCTAATATGTAAGATATGTTGCCAAGAGAACTTAAATATAAACTTATACAAAAGTGTAAATGCCTCTGCTCCGCTGTGATTCTAATCTGATACACTTTGTCAAGTTCAGTGAACATCTCCTCCCGGTCCGCCGGCTGTCCATTCAGTGTGTGCGCTGAAAAAAAAGCCGGTCTTCATACACAGCGAGCTGACTGTGTAAATGCAAAACAAACAAAGTGACTCGGACCAAACCACTACAATGATGGTATAAATAATGATTACATCGTGTTTCTTCAATAAATTATGACTTTTGGACTTCGGACTGAGACAATTACAGAGATGAGGAGCGCGGCGCTGTGCTCGCTGTGAGTGTGTGCGTGCTTGAGAGAGAGACAGACATACAGAGCGGGGAAGTGAAGGTGGACTGCACACAATGTTTCGATAAGGTATTCATAATAATTTGAATGTCAACGTTATGAACGAAGCTTCAAACTATTCGGTAGGCTACAGCCCTATGAGCCACACAAACGTGGAAATCAGACCGTCCAGCTTATTATTATATTTTTTAGACCGCTTCCTCATTTAACTTATAACCTGCATGACAACTCCACAGTATATACCGTAAAAACAATGTTATAGGTCAGAAGTTTTGTCAGGAGGTCAGGAGTTTTGTTGTAATTGATGTTGATGAGACATTGATAACAGAGCAGAGTTGTTTTTTCCTGTAAAATAACCATAGATAGAGTAGCTTCGATACAGTGTTTACTCAGGTTAAAGAACCTCAAGGCCAGGCTTTGAGAAACTGTAAGCAACAGCAGCATTTGGCCAATGAAAAGCCTCGAAACCTTCACATTTCTGAATGCATGTAACAAATAAAGACTAGCTACTACAATTTTTTGGCCAAACATCTCCAACCATTCCACCTGAATTGCCTGTATGGTGAACAATGAACTGCACAAACGCCCCTGCAGAAGCTTGCATTAAAGAAGATGAGATTTTACATCTGCTACACAACTACAGATTTGAGCGACCGCTGAGCCAAGAGGAAAAACTGCAGCATTACAGTACTTTTTAAATACTCACTGGGTCGACAACTGATATCAAAATGACATCATGAAAGGGTACGGTAAAGCAAGTTAATGCAAGATGCTGTGCTGAACCCGTTACAGAAATCTAATTTCAGAGAAAATCTCTCATATATTAAACTAATTACATTACTCATTTTCTCTCAATTTTCTGCAACATAAGTACGCTGAAATGACAGGATGTCAAAAGGGCCGTATCCATATGTAACACAGCTCATAATGAAAATGTAATTCTCGGCTACATTTGCCAGATGCGATGTATTGCACATACGATATTATTACTGTATCAATAGTGTGAATGTTTAACTCACCATTGTGTGTTTCTTGTTCAGGTGTTTCTTCTTCTTCTTGCCCTGTGTGTGAGCCAGGCGGGGGTTGTTCTCCTGGTCCGAAGCCTGCTGGTGGTGGTGATTGTTCTTGCAGGGCTCCAGGCTCAGGCCGTTGGGGACCCTGGCAGCCTTTTTCTTTCGTAGGGGCCCCGGCTTGTTGTCTCTGCACTCCTGAGGCTTCAGTGGCAAGTTCTTCTTCAGAGGAAACAGCACAAGAGAAAGCTTCAATTAGTACAAAAACAAACAACTTAGTAATGTGTTTTTGCAGCATGTTTGAGCCTTTGAGGATTCTGCAATCATACGGTCCATCAACAGTCAAATCAATGTTTCATTAAATTTCTATACCTGGGAAATCTGCTCATTAGCACACTCAAGAGCTTGGGGAAAAAAAGAGCTGAATATCCACTCATAACAGCCCGTTTTGACAGATAGCAAATCTCCCCTCTACAGTAAGCAGTGCAGTGAGTTTGCTCCAAATTGAGGGGCAATGATGCAGAAAGGCTTTAGATACAGTGTAGTGTGTTTCTTCACAAAGAGCGGCACAACAAAAAGTGGTTCTTTGTTAAAGTTTTTTTTAGCCGCGCTGGTTCGCCACATTGGTTCCAGACTGAGATATGTTACATACTTCTGGATGTCAAAACATTTTGTAATAACAATCATGGTGCCCAGAGGATCAATTGTAGTCTTTGGTGATCCCTTGACTTTTCATCTTGTGTACTACTACTAACTTTGAAAAAACTATATAACACACTAAAGGAAAGGGAAAAAGCACAAAGTATAGGTCCTCTTTAACATCAACATATTAGCATGCTGGCAAAAGCATTTAGCTCAAAGCACTTCAGCTTAAGTACAGCCTCAAGTAGCCACTAGGCTGTGGGCTATCTGGTGTTGTGCATAGACCATTCGTACTGTATTTGCAGGGCTGAGACAAAGTGACTTTTAATCTTAAAATGATACTAGTCAGGTGTTGAGTCAGAAGTCATAACCACACTGTTGCAAAGTACCTGAAATCACTTGTTTATCAAGCAGTGTGGCCAGTAATGTGACGCACTACTCCTGGAATTTTCTGCTGGTGAAGTTGGAGTCTCTTTAGGTGGTGCTCTTTTCTATGCCTCTGCAGTCATGAAAGCTGTTGCTGTTTATGATGTACAGACATTACTGTTATCAATAAAACCACACTGTTAAAGGTGTATTAAGTTGTCTGATTATGTATTTAATATACTGTATGCCATGCAACCTGTTTTTTTATTTGTTTTTTTTTACCCTCTGACAGTCTGACCTTTGAAGTGTTTCATATTCAAAGTAATACCACCGTGGAGCAATTTAAAGAGGTTTTGCTGAATTGTATCACATTACAACTTTAAACAATGAAGCTTGGCCTGAAGTAGAAAGGGCTGAAGATGAAGCTGAGCAGAAGCACGGCAAGAAACATCAAAACATTTAAGTTCAGTTTGCCCGTCAACACATCAGAAGACATTTCTTTTCATGAAGAAAACTGTATTGTGAAAACAAACCGATAAGCTACAACTCTAATATCGCAGGGTCCACACATGGGGTTATACAGCTTGACAGTGCTGATCAATAGAACCACTCATCTGCTGCTGAGAGACTGTGTAATGTATCACAGCCGTCCACTGTAAAACTTATGGAACAAATCAGCTTTGTTATTTGAAGGGGTGACCTGTTTTGCTCCACTGTGGACCAAAGAGCCGTTGGTGTTAATACCCCCAGGGAGACATTTAAGCTGGTGAAGCAGCCGTCAAGAGTGGAGGATGACTGTTGAAGGGGAAGGTGCAAAGCTGCCACAGCTGAGCTAATGACATGTCGATACTCTGCAACATTCTAACAGGAAGGCTGGAGAGACATGGTTGAGTATCTAGTGGCATCAGCACCAATGATACATGGACACTTTAACGGCCAAGAAATGCAATGTATGTACGGTGTGCTAGCTTAAAGGACTTATAGTTTGGGTTCATGTATACTACCTCATTGCTTTTAACCATGATGATGGGCTGAATTATTATTGCCATGTCTTGGCTAACTTTATTTTACACTTTCTAAATCCTCCACACCTGTGCTTCTTGAAAAGTTGCCAAATATTGTGCTTTTTACTTTTACATTTTTTTACTGCACTACATGTATTGGACAGCTACTTTGAAGATCAAGGTTTTATATCCAAATAGAAACAGGTAATCTGTTATAAAATACTTTACTTTACTTCCACGACATAAAATGCTGCATACATAGTAATGCATTCATAATAATAATAATCAAATATTATTTATAAAACCAAACTGACAGGGTTTTTTTTCTGTGGCTAATTGCATACTTTTACTTTTTATATTTTAAGTATATCTTGTTGCTGATAATTCTGTACTTTTACCTCAGTAAAATGTTGAATGCAGGACTTTTACTTGCAGTGCAGTAAAGCTGCAGTGACATATTTAAGGATGGTTTATATTTATTGAGCAGCACTCAAGCTGGACTCCACAAAGCCCTGCGTCAGTCCAGGATTTAGCCCACAGCCCACAGAAACCACAGTGTGACTCATATTTGGTGTTCAGAGCATACGAGGAATGAAATCGAGGGAGATTTTCCATGAAATATGGGTGAGAAAAAAAACAGAAATCCACCACATCTCAAGCAGCAGCAGTTACTCGTTGAAGGACCACCTCGGAGCAACGTTAGCGTGCCTGTAAAGAATTACATCACCAGTGTAACAGATATGCTCTGCTGTCAGGAGGATGAGTTTGATGGGTGTAGCTACTGGCACTGACTCACTAAACCATCTCTAAAGGCCTCAATTCACTCGCAGAAAAACAAGTGCATGCATCAACTAATCTTGTTTGCTTTTCCCGCCCACACTCATCCAAGGCAAATAATGCAACATGACATGCATTGTCAGTGCACAGAATAAGTGACAAAGTTATGATGGGGCTGAGAGAGCTTCCATTGTGCCAGCTTTCTGCATGCCTCCCAACCAACTGATTGCCCGGAATAAATTATGCACATCATGTTTTGCCTGCCCACTGAACAATAGCAAGACAAATTCCTTATTTCAGCGCCTTAGGATGACACTGAAAAAAAACTAATTGCTCAATATGGCTCACTCTCCACCAGCTTTCATTTCTGTGATTGTCTGGCAGTGTACAAAGTAATTACAATGTGGCAGTGGCAATGCATGTCTGCAGGTATCCTTACAGCAGGTTGCAATCTGGAAGGCCGCTATTTTAATTAAACGTCTGGTCCATTATTTTTATCCGAACATTCAAATTTCGGTCAAAGTATGTATGTTTGAGTGCCAAAATGCTATTTTCCTAAAAAAAAGTGGGCCCTCGTGACCTGACATAGGTTTCTGCATGATGACGCTACTGCATTATATATACATCTGTATAGTCTGTGTATTAACGTTACATACAGTAACTTAGACGGCGGTCGGCATGCTCCCAGTTTGGAGAAGCAGACAGGATTACCAGCATGAAAGCTAAGCAATGTACTGCTGTGGACGCCACGTTAGTTCGGATCCAAAAGTCACACAATAACACAAACAAACTAACCGATCGATGCAGCGGTAGACCAGCAACTCCTGTGTTCTGCCGGCTAAAATACATTTTTCTGCTGCTCCTGTCAACAGCCGCTAAATCTCGCCATCAGACAGCCCGTTCCGACAGGGAACTGATGCCATCATATTGCTCTCTTCAAAGCCACCAGACTCCATTCACAAAAACATCAATTTTACCTCAAAGAACACAGGAGTATTGATACAACCCCACTTCAAAAACTCCAAAATAACCCATTCAGTTATTTCCAAACTTAGCTCAGCTATCTTTGATTCAGCTAGTGCTATTTATAACCTTATTGCTTAGCTTACTTTAATAACCTACGTCACTGCTTTTTGCTAATGGTTGCAGGAGCACTCTGATCCAGCAGTAGATTTAACAAGCTGGAACTTCTCTGGTCTTTGCTGGCATTTGAGCCACCAAACAAGACGAGCCTGTGAGAGGCTGATCAAAGAGTCTGATCTACATGTCTTACTGAGACAATTTAATTAGTTTACACAAACCGGTCTCCCGGCAGAAAGGCGAAGAGGGAGGGATGGATGGTGGCAGAAAACAGGAACAGACAGAGATGGTAGGAGACGGAGAGAGCACTCGAACGCACCAGAGGCTTAACGAATCTGGCTTCCCACGATACCGCGGCATTCAGCAGAACATACAGAACATCGGCACACACACACAAACACACACAACTCAAATCTCTACACAACAACAGACAAAGTAAACAATAAGAGGAGATCTAATGAATGCTAATAAAGACTGATAAGTACAACCTCTCCTTGTGGGGTACTCCGGCACAACAGCCCTTATTAACTTCCGCTACATAGTCGAGCAGTCAATCGTCTCTCATTCTTCAGGGAGTCCTTGACCTGGTTATCACATTTTTAGTAGGTGTGAAATAGCATTAAGCAAGCTCTAAGTGTTGGGTGGAACAAATTGATGGGTAATTCACAGCTGCTGTTTGTGGAGATGTAACCAATTACTGGTGTGATGAGAGAAGCTGAACTACTTCAGGTGTACATGTGTAATCTAATGGTTCAAGGGGAGAATGACAGGTAAACATGGTATAAATGGTGTACGGTCACCAGCCCGGCACCTTCTTCAAACTAGGCGTTTGTTGTGGGGGCATTATTAGTATGTACACATAGTATTGATCATAATATCAACTGTATATTTACTTTAATAAACATGTAACAATGGCAAATCTACTCAAATCTTTGAACCTTCTGTTGTAATGTTGATTGGTATTTAATGCTGTTCAATTTGAATGCTTGCATTCCAATTTCTTAACAATTATTCTTTAAAAAGAGAACATCAAAAACAGCATTTGTCTATTTACTGTGACTCCTCACACTTATCAGTACCGACAGAAATTTCAACAAAGATGCCTTTTGAAAATAGGCATGTTTTTTGACAAAGCAGAGAAAATGATAATTGGAGAGAAGTAATATGCACCGACACATTTCTCTAGATATTAAGAGGGAACAATGCTATTTTGCTGAGTTTCGATTATAAATGAACATTCAAATTAAAAGACCTTCATGTGATGGGATCACACCAGCTGCGACGCCAAATCGGGCAGGGGGCATGAAGTGTGGGAGGCCAATGGCCCCTTCTCCACCTCCATACTTGTTCGGTCCACACCCATCTTCGAACCCGGCCTTTACCTTGATCTCAACTACACACCTGTAAAGTTTTGTGACTGCATCTTGCACAGTTGTGACGCTATCGCTTTGACAAAATCTGAACACAGACATACAAACATCTGTAAAAGTACTCTAAACCTCTTCTGTGGTAGTTCCCACTACAGTAGGTGTCTCCAAGACCATATCTGGCCGTGATAACACACACACAGACTTGTAGACTAAAGATCTTTGGGTTTTAGTCAGAAATTAACAAGCAATATGAAGACGTCATCTTGGGCTGACATATTGCGATGAGAATCTTTCCACAATTGTTGTACTGTACATTACAATAATTCATGGAGAATATAATGCAAATAATCATTATTTTCAGCAATAAAATAAATCTTTCAAAGATTTATTTCCTGAAACCTAGTAATAATCAACTATTGTCATCAAACTGAGGATTTAAATGTGTTGTAGAAGTTTTAACTTTTAAAGTAAAAAAAATCAGAATGCCAATATCTATAATTATCTTTCACTGTGGAGGTTGTTGCTCCAATTTACTAAAAAGGCAACCAACAAACAAATTCAAGCTTTGCACTTCTGAGTCCATAGTTTTGCTTTTATTCATATACTCTTTCTATACAGAATTGACTATGAGAGCACAAAGCCACATGACAGAAAGTTAGTTTCACGGTGCTGACCCAGAAATGCATGGAAAATGGAGCTTGCATTACAAGGATTAATTCAATTCTTGTGTTATGATGGAACAAACTACTGTATCCCTATCAGCTTTATGTTCCAGATGGCTCTCTTCTAAATATTTTCTTAAGATTAAAGACAGCTGGAATAACAATTCGGCACTGAAGTCAGACATGGAAAAGTACCGTTTGACCAGGCTTAGCGTCAAATGGTTGAGAAAAACAACTTCATGTTTGTCAAATCCCTTTTATTTTTAATCTTTTGTTCTAAGCCCACAATCATGGTTAAATAAGAAAAGAGTAACCGCCACGTCCTTCTGTAGCACGCGTCAAAGTCAGAATGCCCACATCTACCGAAGTGCATACAAAAACACTGACAATTCTTATTGTTTTTGTGGTAATGTAGCATTATGGATTTTTAAACCTTTGTGTCAAAGCACAGTAGTTCTAGCAACATTACAACTTATCTTTGAATTAAAGTCTCAGGGCACTATCTTACACCCGGTGCAAAGCGGCGCACAGCACAGCGCACCTGTCATTGCTAGTTTCAGACCGACGCATTTCTCATTTTCACACCCAGCGCCCACTTTGTGCAAGTAGCAAATGTACAAGCGCCCATCTGTGCGAGCCATTGGCCACTGCTGGCATCAGTAATACAACTGACCGACCTGGACAAACACACCACATATACACTTCAGCACTAGTGTTTTCACAAGCCTTCAGTTTATGCATCTTGAATAACTGCCGCTTCCTCAAGCTACAAAGAGAAAGAGAAACACCGAGAAGCTCAAGTACTTTCCTACAACAATGAGACAAGGGTTGAGAGAGGGGGGGGGGGAAGAGTTGCCAGGAATGAGCAAGGTCCTACAAAAACCTCATTCAGCAGTCCATCCAGCAAGCTGACCTGCAGCTCAGAGAAATCACACAAGACGAAAGAGCCGAGAGCTGCTTGAGAGAACAGCAGCTCCTGAATACATACAGAGGGATGAAAAGTTAAAGGGTAAGAGGACAGAATTTCAACAGAAAGAACTATTTTATTAACTTTGGATAGGTGATAGAACTAAGTATTTAATGTTGACTCCCGACCGCATTCGAGTTGATTTAATAGTGATGAACTAAACGAGTGCAGTACAGGAATAAACGTGCTGAAAACTAACAAAACACTGTATCTATGAAGGTGAGCAAGCCTTTGAGGAAATCCTTGAGACAGAATTTCTTTGCTTGCAAATCTGAATGAATGAATTCCCCTTTAATTGCAGCTATTGGAAATGTGGAGTGAAATGTGAGTTTAGGGAGGTGTATTTCTTGTATGTCTCAAGGCTGCCATTAAAGGTAGCAGGGCCAATCTCTAAACACAATGCTTTAGTGTAACTTGGCGTTACTGTTATTTTGAGATTCCAAGCTTCTTCGCCTGTGCTGCACAAATAGGATATAGTTCAAGCGCTCACATCCACACATAATCGTGTCATACTCCAGCTGTGAGGACCCTGAAGTGAGGATATGAAAGCCATCATCACTTTCCCAGAGTCCTTATTCGGTTCAAATACCTCACAGCAGTTTGACTTAACATGCTGAACATACGGTTTATCCATTATTTTCCGACAGTATGTACAGTAATTACAAATATAACAGATTACAACATCAACCCAAAAACAACAGCTCTCACCAGAGTGTGACCCGGTCTCCAGGAAGCACTAAAGCTCACTGGGAATGCAGTTTTTATTAGCCACGCTAGCGGCCACCATGAGGTGGAGATTTGTGTTTTTTTAATAAAATGTCTTGACAACTATTCGATGGATTGACATGCAATTTGATTCTGACATTCATGTTCCCCTCGGGATGAATTGTAATCACTTTGGTAATCCATTATCTTTTCATCCAGCGCCATCATTGTGGTCAAATATGATAATAAAAACTAATGACATTCCCATCAGCCTTAGCTGTACTATGTGTTTAGAGCTAATTAGCAAATGTAAGCATGCTAATGTGCTAAACTGAGAGGGTGAACATGATCAACATTGTACCTGCTAAACATCAGCATCAGCTGGTCATTGTGAGCATGTTGATGTTTGCATTTAGCGCAAAGTAGGGGCGTAACGTTACACAAAATTCATGGTTCGTTATGTACCTTGTTTTTTTTTAGTTTTTTTTTTTTAAATTAAACAAAATAACACTCTGTTCCACCATTCGACACATTCGGGTGATGCCGTTGTAAATAAAATGTTTGAAGTGTATCCACAGATATACCCGACTACAGTTGAACAAAGTTCAGTACAATACAGTTTGACAAAATCGTCGTCAACTTAACTTGATTAACCCGATTAACCCAAGTTTTTTTTAATTTAAAAAATCTTTCCAGGAAATATTTGTGCTCCAGAATTCCGCATATGCAAGTAGTGGACATAAATAGACTATTTTGTCCCTGTTTGGATCACAGGGCGTACTGAAAGGATGTCGCATATCGTCCATCCTTTACCAAACAGTTCGGGACGAATACACATACCATTACATCACTAACGCAAAGCACCGCTGGGACTAAGCACATCCTTAAAGAGCTGCTAACACTAAGACTCTTGGTCTTGTTTCACTGAAATCATCCAAATAATGTCTGCTTCCAAAGGACGACATGGATTTCCCTTGTCTCTTTACACCAGCGTCTGTGTTTTCCAGATCAACACTACTGTAGCTTGTGTTCATCGGCAGTGATGGATCAGTGAATGTGGCCAAATATAAACCACTCAGCACATCGGTTACCATTAAGTATTGAGAAAGGTTGGTGGTGCATTGCTGGATTTGGTGAGTATGGTAAGCAGAAAGCAGAGATACTAGTTATTAGTTTAAGTGAACTCATTTACTGTATGTCATCTCAATCAGGGATGGCGATGCTTTGCTTTGGCTGAGTCTCTGTGGGATGCTTTACAGACACCTAACCTCGAAAACAAAACCATTAAACTCATGGAGGGTGAGAAATTTAGAGCCCCGCAGCATTATTTGGTAAAGGCAGATTTATCATATCTATATGCTGTGCTGTAGAGTAGGAGACATATTAGAAATGTATGGCAGGAAACCCAAACTGGAACCCTTCCTAACTGCATTCTTCCCTCCTAAAACTGCAGTCTGAAAGTCTGTCTGCCTTCTGTAGTGTCTCAGAATAGACACAGATACTCACACAAAAACACACACACAGCTGCTGAGAATTTTCAGGTGCAGATGAGCCAATGTCGGCATAATACACAAAAGCAAGTGGGGGGAGAGTTGTCTGAGGCCAGTGGAGCTTTTCAGGTCGGCAGTAAATTATTCCCCTGACAGACGCACCCATCTACAAGATGTTTGTTCCCCTTCTCTCTCTCATTATGGCACTCTCACAACAATAGCCTGACAAAATAGTGTCCACTTCAAAAATGCACTCAGACAAAGACACCTAGCCAATTTCCTGGCACTAATCTCATCATAGCAGAGATCTTTTCTTTTTTCAAATGGGACAAGGGGATATCCTGCGTATATGATCTGATTTCCTGATTGTGTCTGGCTCTTAAACAAATACAGATTCTTTTTCTTTCTTGGAGGGCAGACGGGACCGAGGGGAGCCGGGGGTAATGGGAGATCTCAGCAACCTGCTTTCCATTTGTATCACCCGGTCTTATCAGGCGTCCGGAGAGAAACACAACAACTCAGTTTCCTCAAATAAAACAAAGCGGTGCCGGCCACACAAAGACAGCAATCAAACGGCTCCATTGTGGTCGCAATAATCACGCCTGGAAAGCGAGACATGCCCTGAGTGACAATGTGACAACAGGCCTGTAGCGGGTGGGAGTTATTCCTAAAAAATATGGCTGCTAAAAAGCATCTTACAACATTGTCCGTACTGTCAACAACAGATCTCGCTAAGCAACAAAGTCAACAGATCTTTATTCATGTGCGTTTGTATTTATGACGCTGCATATGTTTGTGTGTGCATTTATGTGTTTTTCGGTGTGCGTCTTGACAGGAGGGAAATCAGGCCTTCTGCAGAGGACTTAATGAAAAACAAACATATTCAGCATGAGCCACAAGAACCCACAACATTTACCCTGATTAAATAAACATGAGGAGCAGACACAGCCTGGCTTTTTTCATGTTAATCACTGAGTAAGCAGAGCAGGCAGAGTGGCCCTTTAATAGGCGCAGGAAGATGTAAACCAACAGTGTTTGTGTTGCTCTGTTGCTGAAACTGTTTTTTTTTCTTGTGAAAGCCTATGAAGACTATTTCAGACACAGGCATCAGCTGGCAGGTCGTGTCTTGTGTGCAGAAGAATGTGAACAAAAGGATTTCAGTCTAAAGCAAACAAAAGCGAGACAACATGTGGTGACAACAATGAATAAGCAAAGCACGCTGGGAAATAAGATGAAGTGAAAGACCGTCCTGATCAGACGAGAACAAACAACAAGGTGGAAAATAACGATCCAGGCCCGAGCGGCATTGTGGGATGGATTTCGCCCTTTGAAGCTGCCCTTGTTGGCTTAAATAATTACACCTAATTGCTGACAGATGTAAAGGCAAATGAACCATTTGCTTAAACAGGCACACAGATTGCTTACGGTGACTGCACTGGGTCAAGGCTTTTATTGGATTCTGCCATTCACTATTACTACAGAAGATTCACTCTCAGTGGGAAGGGCCAATTTGTTTAGCTGTCTACAACTGACAACTCACTCATTGTTAAAAAGAATCATCTCATGGCTGGGCATAATGAGAGGCATTTATAATCTGCAAGAGACGCTGCATTCATACAAGATAAAGTACAGTATGTCACTGAAAATTACACGTCCATATATAAACATTTGAAGTTATAATCGACAGTATTAGATACTTAATTACTTACAAGCCTAAAGACAGATTATTAGAACAAATATACTATTGGCTCTCATATTTATATGTAATTACTTGGGACGACCAAAGCGGATCTCCAAGATCATTACTGTGACCGGTCAAGTCATATTTAATTCATCACTACTATTGACTATGTGAAACCAGAAGTGACACGAGAGCGTGGAGCTAAGTACAACAGAACTCTGAATAAGACAATTTTAAGCGACCAAAATGTTAGAATTAACTCTCATGAACTGAAAACACACTATGAAAGGGTTAAAGTTCTAAGACGAAAACACAGACAACTCCCAGACTGTGGTAGCGACCTGGCAATCATAAGGTATCCCTGCTTTATGGTCTATTTGACTCTAAATGGGACCATAATTTACTAAATGAACATCATGCTGTATTGAAGAAGACTTGAAACTAACGATTGAGACCATAAACTCATGTTTACAATGTTTACTGAGGTAATAAATCAAGTGAGAAGTAGGCTCATTTTCTCATAGACTTCTTTACAATCTGACTTCTTTTTGTAACCAGAGGAGTCGCCCCCTGTTGGCTGTTAGAAAGAATGCAAGTTTAAGACACCTCAGCATTGGCTTCACTTCTCAGACCCAGAGGTTAGCGCCTGATATAAACACAGCATTGATACATCAATACCTTTTAAGTTGATATGGTGAACCAATAGTTGGTTATGTACATATCCAGAAGTTACAGAGCAACATTATCATTCATTTGCAGTTGTGTTTGTGGCCACCTGATGGATGTAAGTCCAATATTCGCTCTCTTTTAGCTCTGTTTTTGGTCTCTACCAACTGCTGAGGGTAATACCTGGCTCTTCAGTTGCTAAATGCTTCACTATGTTCACCAGCTAGTTGCTAGCTGTGTCTTTCTGCTGCTGTGTGCTGGGTCAGTAGTGTACGGTGGGGTTTTAGAACTTTTCAGCACAAAAAAGCTGCAGCTGAAAACAACACTATGAGAGCTGTGAGAGTGAACCAAAACAGTAGAGTTGTGGGTTGGACAGCTAAACAATGAGCTGCTCTATAAAGCCGAGGGAAGTTGTAGATTCAGATAATTCTCTGTAAGTTCATCGCTTCAAGCTGAACTTCAATAACTAACTTCTTGTTGTTCTCAAACACTGGCATGCACCTGTCCCCTTTCCCATCACGCAGTATCTTTGCCTCACGTCTCTTCCCCTGCGCCTCCTCCATCAACTCTCCCTCACAGTTTAAACACGTCTGCTCTAGGTATACCAGCTGTCGGAAATGTTACTTGGAAATTGCAATTTGGATTTTGCAAATTGTATTACACCATAAACAAGTATATTTGGAGATGTAGTTCTGAACAGTTATTACTATTCGCCTGTAATACAAGCAATTGTGCATAGAATCTAAAGAAGAGGAAAAGCTGTGGCCAATACTGTTGGAGTATCTTGATACAAGGGAAAAATTCCACATCATTAAATGTGCCTTAAGCTACACTGAGCAACAAGCATGGTGTAGCAGCCTAATTCTCCTCGGATGCTTGCAAAGCCATTTCTGTTTGATGAGTGAGCTCATGCTGCCACCTTAGATGACACTGTGCTAAAACACTCCATAGTACCCTTTAACAAGAGATATATTCTGGACAAGTATACCGCAGCGATATGTTGAGCTGCATTAAACATTATCATCCACAATTTGATAAATAGTCCTCGTCCCTGAGGCACGAAAACACGCATCAATTTAAGTGAAATAGCTTCAGATGAAAACAAAGCTCAGCCAGCGAACCTCTAGTGATTTCAATTTCTAATGTACACAGCCACACATACATCAGCTGGCAACATTATTAAAGCAAATCTCTGGGCAACAAGTGCCACGTCTGATGAATCACCAACAACAACATATGTAAGGGCATAATAAATCCCACGACAAGTTTTCTGCCTACAAAGTGTTGCATCCAACTACAGTCAAACATGTTCAGGCGACAAGCATCTTGTGCCAAGCTTGTGACCAGATTTAGGAAACAGCCAGCAGCACTGGCACCCTCACATGCATGCCAAACGCGCAGACATAGCGCTCATAATGCTGCTTGTTTTCAACTAAATATAAATTGACAAGCTTGCCACATGGTGTCAGAAAATCTGCTCAGTGCAAAAACTGAGCTTGGGAGGAGTGAAGCTGAGACTGACTCAGCAGGGCAGCAAGGGTCTTAAAGGGGACATATCATGAGAAACTCACTTCTTCAGTGCTTGTGCTCATACATTTGGGTATCTGAGTGTCAACAAACCCACAAACTGTGAAATAAGACAACCCAGTCAGTTTTTTGTGGGCGGTCTAGATCAGAAAACATGTGATTCAACAAATCATTCAGATTTGGCTCCCCTTCCTATGTCACATGTATGCTCATTAGAATATATCGCCCATAACTTGAGGACTATATTTTTTTCGCAAAAGTGCACCATATTTTTCTCAGAAGCCAATCACTGGGCTTTTTTGGGAAGGGGGCTAAAAGAGACAGGTGCTAAAACAGAGCAGACAGAAGGTGAATACATGTGTTCAGACAGACAGTATCAGAAAAATAATGTGTTTTTTTTAACATTAGAGCATGTAAACATGTTCTCGTAGAAACCCAGAATACAAGAAATATGAGTATAATATGTTCCCCTTCAAGAGCTGGAAGAGAGAGAATGAAGAGCTGCTAGCAGGAAACAAGTGGCATTCATAATGAACAAGTGAGGGCAGCATATAATGAAGGCCGTAGTGGCGGTACTGTATGCTGAGAGCAGTAGCAAAATGTGCACTATTATTTCCTGAATTGAGTGCCTGGTCGGAGGAAGTCATCATGAAGTAAATATACATTTGACATGTATTGAACTGTGCTTTGAATAAATGTTTGTTTAGAGCATTAAATGCAAATTTCCTTTAAAAAAATACTTGAACAAGGCAAGGGCATATTTTCCACTGGGATGGAAAAAATATTATTTTTGCCCCCCATCGATTTTCTTGTTCCAGGTTCATTTTCTTACTAAAATCTCTCTAAACATTGCCCTCTGACTCTCCAGCCAGAGAGGAGATGATAAAAATGTTAACACACTCATCTTATGTCTTCAAACCTGGGTTTATCCTGGGTTAACCTGGCTTCTCGAGTCCCTATGCAGTCTGAGAAGGGCTGAAATGAGCCCCTCCATCATCTCAAGGTCCAGTAACTAGCTTTTTCCACAGATTTGAACTTAACGTTTTTGACATGCAACACAAACAAGCTGTACGGATCATGAAAACTGACATGGAGAGTGTGTTTCTATTTAGAATAGTAATCTAACCTGTCCATCGCCCGGTTCCCATTTTAATGTCTGAGCCCCTGGAGCTACCTGATCGGTCCACAGAATCAGTTTTGAAAAAAGATTTGCGTCTGCGTGTGCTGTGGTAGCAGCAAAAACCAGGGGAGGAGCAAAACTCTCCTCAGCATCCTGCTGGAACCAGACCTGATGGGAAAGCCAATTGTGGTGGTTTTATTGCCAGAGGGAAGCTCTGATGAGACTAGAGTTGATCATCAGTGCCTCCAGATAGTGTGAGTATGAGAAATGAGCACAACCAATAGACTGCTCATCACATCTGTTCATTAAGAATCAACTTGTAACAGCATTATCGTAATGTAAGCAAAGGGTGCAGCATGAAGGCTCATTGCAGCACTTAACAAATGTGTAACCAATTGAATTGTACTGCTTGTTTAATTGAAAGGTGAAGTGCAGTACATGCACTAATGATATCAGCAAACCAACCCGGTCTCACAGGAAGACATACAGTATAAATACCATGACATTACACGGATAGTCTGCGTGTCATGAGTAAAAACACATTACAAATGTCAACAAAAAAACGTCACTAATGCAACTTTCAAAACAAAAACACCGGTCAACAGCGATCTCGAACACGAGTCTCCTGGTAAAACGTCCAGTGTTTGTTGGCCCCTTCCACCTCTCCAACCGCCCACCATAGGTGGCTTGCTGTTTATACTACGTCACTAAAGGAAATCAAGAAAGGCCTTCTTATTGCACGCTAAACGCCTTGCGCATTTACACGCCTATTCGTGCCAAAGGGGCTGACTGAACATAGAACATTACAAAAACAAATAGGGTCTCAGAAATGACCCCTTTAATCCTGCAGAGATTGATTGATTGAATTTATTTGATGACCTAACGCTGCATTGCAGTCATCACATACGTTTGGAATCACAGAGGATGAAAACACAATAAATCCCGAGGGCTTATTTCCATTGTGGTCCTCTCGTATAACACTTTACACACCACAAGATAAAACATCACACAGCAAGTGCAGACGATACAATAAACATATAAATAGCAGGCGGCAGCGTAGATGTTTAATGAACGACATAGAATTCCTGTAACACATAGAAAGCATCAATTGCCTCAAAAAGTGCAATTCTGATGTGTCCTCTCAGAAGTTTACCAAGCCCATTTGTTGTCCACTGTTGTCTTGGAAAAAAGCTTTGTTTTCTGTGATTTCTGAGTGCGGTGGAGCCAGAACAACAACCGCAGAAGGAAAAGCAGCCCTCTCCTGGGACTTGGGGAGAAGGGAAACAGAAATGCTTGATTTCGCTCAAGCTGTGGCTTTGTAGCAACAGCTCTCACTCCCTGCTATTTCTCTCTTTGCTCCTCCACCTCCATGATTCACAGCAGAAAATTGACTCAGGGAGGGAGTGAATAGTGGGTGATGCCGAAGCCTTCCTGTCCTGAATGTGCTTCTCTCCTGCTCGCTGCCAAAACCAGCCTGCTGTCAGGCTCTGAAGCAGTGGTCTTCAGAGGGAGAAACTTACAGCTGGTTGGTTTAATTCGCTCCTTTTTATCCTTCCAATACTACACTGGCTCGCTTAATGGCATCTGAACAAAAGTGCCCCCCTCCATGGGCTCTCCAGCCAAGGAATGGTTGTTAGATTAGCCCAGCAGGCTGACACAATGGGCTACAGCCTCGACTACTGTAACAGTCACATCTTCACGCTTCGACCACCAAGTAGGATGTGATTAACTCTCTTCATATTATCGCACCTTTGGTTACATTGGAATGTGCTTTAAACCATACAGAGGTGTTGTTGAAAACGTAGCATGTGGGCACCTCGGGGAGGGTCAACATGCAGAAAAAAGAGACAATGATTAAACCCCCCCATGGCTTTGCATTCCCTGCTATCATTCCTCCGCTCCTCAGACCAATGACGTGATGTTTCTTTTGGGACGCCGTGGCTTCAGACAGAACAGTGCAGGTTGCTTAGCAACTGGGTACGGAAAGAAGATCATTAAATTGCACTGATGCTCACTCAGTCCTTCGTTATGTTTCTGAGAACTTGTTGCTCCGACTCGCAGTGAGTAAAAAATCTTCCCTGGGATGAACTCGGATGTCTCAAAAGTGCAGCGCAGCATTAAGACGGCAGTGATGGCACCTCAGGTCATTCAAAATAACAATCCTGCAGCTATAGTAATAAATGAAATCATGAATAAATGAGTGACTGAGTGGATGATGAGGCTGCAAAATCCACTTGCAAACTCATGTCCAAAGCAATGAAAACCTAAATACATTTTCCATCATTCAAAAAATGTATTACAAAGAAATTGTCAATCTTTCATTTCACAGCAGTTCAGACATTTTCATTTGCTTACTGTAGTTTGCTGTATGGCATTCCAATTGCCTGTCTTATTTCATGGAGTACTCAGGCATTTGCCTTCACTAAAATAACAATAAATCATTAAACCTTTTCAACATAATTGTTAGGCCTGTTAATCGATTCAAATATTTAATCTCGATGAATCACATATTAATCACACATTTCTTATCTGTTCGAAATGTACCTAAAAGGGAGATTTGTCAAGTATTTAATACTCTTATCAACATGGGAGTGGGCAAATATGCTTGCTTTATGCAAATGTATGTATATATTTATTATTGGAAATCAATTAACACCAAACAATGACAAATATTGTCCAGAAACCCTCACAGGTACTGCATTTAGCTTAATAAATATGCACAGATCATAACATGGCAAACTCAAACCCAACAGGCAACAACAGCTGTCAGTGTGCTGTCTTGATTATGACTTGCCAAAAACTGCATGTGATTATCATAAAGTGGGAATGTCTGTAAAGGGGAGACTCGTGGGTACCCATAGGACACATTTTCATTCACATATCTGGAGGTCAGAGGTCAAGGGACCCCTTTGAAAATGACCATGCCAGTTTTTCTTCGCCAAAATTTTGCGTAAGTTTGGAGCGTTATTTAGCCTCCTTCGCAACAAGCTAGTATGACAAGGTTGGTACCAATGGATTCCTTAGGTTTTCTAACTTCATATGAAAGGTATGTCGCGTTATTATTGCGTTAACTTTGCCAGCACTTATATTTGACCATAAAAGCCTAACGTCTTGCTGAAAGCAAGCATGGAAATGATCAGCCATCCAAGCACCTCATATTAATATTTAGGGAATAAATCAAACAGGATATGTGATATCTTCACTCAGTCAGTATCCAAAATGCAAATACTGGACTGTACACTTCACGCCATAAATTTACATACATATTTTTGTAAAGTGAGAAAACGTCACTTTACCATGCTGCATCTCATGTCATCCGTGGATGGTCGTTCTTTCCATAAGGAAACTATATTGCATGAACCCGGCTCAGTTAACATTAAGTTAAATCAATGGAGCACACTGTGTTTGTGCACGCAGAGCTCTATTTCCTGCCTCTATAAAGGCTGCGAGCAGAGGCTGCTGCTCACCAGCGAGCCGACACCTGCACTATTTATAGCCCACGGACATTAAAGCTAACAGTGTAACAAGAGACCGCAGACTTGCCCCTCCACTAGTAATTAGAAACCCAGCGAAAGCTCACCGATGGAGGAGAAAGACGGTGCCAGAAAAGACACACTGGGGATGAGCTAGAATACACTTCCAGACCTCCTCAGCTAGTTTCATATTGCAGATATGGCCCTTCCAGGATCACTGAAGTGAAATCCAGGCACTTTTGGGGATTTAGGGCCGTTGCTATGCTGTAGCTAAGCTTGTGTAACGATTACGGTCTCCATGCAACAATTCATTTAAGTTCTCAACTGTCTAGCGAAGCCGATTGTTTCACTTATAAAACACGTGTGAAGAATACTTGGCGAGGCATTTATAACAAGAAGCTCTACTATTTACTACAGCTTAAGAAACTAATTAAGACCATGTAGATGGAGTGGACAGAGTACACTGCTGATTACAGCTACAATCTGAGCATTGACTGATTTTCAAGATCGGCAAAAAGAATGAAGAATCAGCAGAGATGACATTGTAGCCTGTGGGGGTTCAGGATTTGAGTGTGTTGTCTTCTGATATATACCGTCACAATTATTTCAAAGAGTAACTCAACACTAAATCAACTTCTTTGTATGTACTCATGTCATTCGAGTCTTATCGTTAAAGTCACGCAACATTTTGGCGAGAAAAAACTGGCATAGCCATTTTCAAAAAGGTCCGTTGACCTTTGATCTTAATTGATTTCCATTAGTAAATATATACATACATTTGCATAAAACAAGCATATTTGTCCACTCACATGTTGATAAAAGTATGAAATACTTGACAAATCTCCCTTTAAGGTACATTTTGAACAAATAAAAAATTAGCGATTAACTTGCGATTATAAAATAATCCGATGACTAAAAAAAGGACTTTTGAAAAGGACATTTTAAAATATCTGACAAAATTAAGATATAAAACATTTTAACTACAATGTAATGACTTTTTGGCGACTAAAACGTTTTGAGTTGTGGACTAAAATAGGACTAAATGTGACTAAAAATAATACGCTTTTTCATCTACAGACTAAGACTAAATCTAAAATAATACACACACACATACACATCACTGTATAGAGAGGTACGAGAAGAAGATTTGGGGGTGGGTGTTGAGATGTGTGAGATGGGTTGAATGAAGGCGAAGACTGGCTTACAGGATTATAAGGTTTCTATACTGAATGAGGATAATGTGGAAAATGAGAAATGGGAAATGACTGCGTCTCCTCTGGGTGAACGGGATAAGAGGCATGCCGCTGGCTCAGTGGCGACACCTCAGAGCGTATGCTATGAGCGGGAGGTCAGTTGATTACACAGAGCTCTCCAGCCAAATGTACATTAGAGGGCTGATATGAGGGCTTAGGGACAAATTCTTATCATGTATGAGTGACTACCTGGGAGTGTGAATTCTTTTTAAAGTATTCACTTGGTAAAAATCAGTGTTTAAGTTTGAGAATATAGCAGCAGACAGACATAGTATGCATTCATCAAGTGTTTATATGGATGTACTGTTTGATTCTTCCTTGATCAGCTGCGTCTTGGTTTTTCTTTGCCAACGGCAGCACCCGACTGCACGTGACTCGCATGTCTGACTTCATAACTCAGACAAAAGGACACGTCAAGTGCACATGAACACAGAAAGTTTGCCAGAAGAACAGTTTTTTAATTGATTCCCTCAATTAACCTTACACAGCTACTTTAATTAAATTCTATTCTGGACTGGCTGTGTTCAGGTATTTGAAATTGTCATCCTGCTGCGCTCATTATGCCACACTTCATCAGCTCTATCAAGTATAACCTTACAACGAATCACTATATGAAAAAATCCCACACCGACTTTCTCATTGCTACGTAACACGCACAGAACAACTATCTGTGTAAATCAAGAAAACAGTTAAGAGAAATCAGACCTCACAGTTTGTTTAATTGATACTGTTGAAGATAATACGTTGTCACTGATAGCTTTCCACCAAAGGTGTAATGAAAAAATCAATTGTATAAACAGCACTACAGAGTGGGAGGCTTCTGAAAAAGAAGCGGCTGTCTGACTGTGAGCCAGATGTAACAGGAGCAGCCGGGGCAATGAAGGTACGCAGGGATACACAAACAGGCAATTAAAACATTTATTGCAAGCATCTGGTGATCCAAGACTGATAATAATATGCTTCATCTTTTGTGTTGAGAGCGCGCCAGAGTCATTACAGAGTGTGCACAAGTCAGCTTGTACACAGCTCAACTGAAGTGCCTTCATTTCCACATTAACTGACAAGTCCCTTGATTTACCAGCGCAGACAAGTGTTTGTCCAACAGTGTCGCAGACAGAGCGGAGTTTATTGGCCACTGATGGTGTTTCATACATGTCCCACTCTTGAGAGCAACACGGGAATCTGAGAAGTGGAATCCAGCAGAGAAAAACTCACGCAAGCGATCATTACTGCGTCCTCCATGACAGCTCCAAGCTGAGAGTTACAATACAATGACATGCTCAGTGTGAAACCACTGCTGTGTGTTTTACTTAAATTGAAAGGCTAGCTATATATTCTCAATTTCAAAAGGAACATTTCAACTGGAAAGACGATTGCAAGCTTTTGATTCACATTAAAAATGCATTAGCAGGCATTTGACTGGTCTTATTGATCTCCTCTCATTAGCAGTAAAGCTCTGAGCTACATCAAACCCTGCTTCCTCTGAAAGCAACAAAGACCTCTGTTTACCAGGGAATTAAGTTATATTAAGACACTGATTAGCTCTTGAAGTAGTGAACAAGGTTTCAATGTACAGTATGTTAGTATCTGTACAAGTTTGAAAATGATAATTTGCAAGTGTGAGCTTACCAGACCACTGTAGCCCACTCCTCATCTCTGCTTGAGGCTTGTGGCCCGAAACTAAATTATTATTAGTTGCATTGTGGGCAATGCAGGTAGGTAGTAGGGATGTGCATTCCAAGCAAAAATACTATTCGAAAATCACTGGGAATTAGTCAATTATTATTCGAAAATCGCTGCAACAAAAGAAAAGATCCAACAAAAAAGGTAGGCCGTCATTCGGCCCAAATGAGATGATTGGATGGGATTATTATAGTCCTGCAACAGCCACAGATACCGGATTTCTTTTTCTTTTTTTTGTCAGAGCAAAAAAACATTTTTTAAAGAACATTACCAACCCTAGCTTTAAAAAGAAAGAAGAATGCGTGGAATAAGAAAGACAATATCTCTGCTTCTACTGCATCAATTATGATCCTTTTTTGGTTTTAAACTGTCCATCATGAGTCCAACAGTGTTATAGGAGTGTAATGCTAAATTGGAGGAGCACTCTTTTAAAAGGTGGGGAATAGCATAAAACCCCCGGCAGGAATGTGCATCACCCCATCCACATGCTCGCCCCTGTGCATGTGCACGATACAAACAAATCAGGGGCCCACTCTCTCATAAAAACACAGCTCCATAGAGCTACCAGTGGGTCAAAATCTCTACAGGGTGCCTTTAACATCTGGTGTTAAAGTACATCTTTCCCCGAGGTCAATCCTCACAGGAAGTCAGATATTTAAACAGAGTAGCACAGTAGTATAGAGAAAGGCATTACTGTATGTACTATGCGGTCATTACTAAATATAGACTGAACAAGGGAACTTTAATCAATTGGTCATTTGCCTGAGAAATGTACAAATCCATACAGAGTACGTTTACAGTACTTAAATGTGATTATGATTGCATTTCCACATCTTTCTCTTTTAATTGAATGTTGAGAATCTGTCTGGGTGCTAAAAGAGCCTGGATTAGTTCAGTAACTAGAGTGGCTTCTGTTCTTGGTCTGCTGTGAACCACAAGCCTGAAACCTGCTTCATTGTTGAAGAAGTCCTTGAGGAGGAAGAGAAACGATTGCGACTGATATTGTTGCTCCGTAATTCAAACCTAGGAAAGCAGAGAATTCATTGTACAGAGGGAAACTAACTGTGGTACAGCTGGAGCTTTTTCTCGACTTCATTCCACTGGTTCAACACAGTTACAGCAGAAGAAACTAAGAGGTGAAGTCATCAGTCACCTTGGATAAAGGCTGGAATTTCTCTGTATAATCATAGCTACGACGGTGCATGTTAGTGTTTTGTGTGTACTTTAGCTGCACTTTGCCATCACGGCAAACACGACGGAAGATGAAAATGATGTAATTTAGCTTTCTGTTGTGACAATGTGTTGTGGCAATGACATGCCTTTCAGCAACTGGTAGAGAACATGTCTTGAAAATCTCCAAGCATTTGAGCTGCAGTTGGAGAAAGCAATCACAGTAGTACAGATATTCTACACTAATGGATTTTGTTCTGTATCACTGCTCAATGTCAGTATAAGATGACTAGTTGTACTAGAACGATTTTTCTTGTCGCCTGTTAGACTTAATTTAGCTGGAAACATGTCAATGTGAATTCAAGCCATCTACATTTGGCCAGTTGTCCATCCCAGGAGAAGAAAAATGAAACCCAAAAGAACCAAAAAGTATGTAAAAAAAACCAGGCCCAGACTCCCAGTGGTTGATGCATTCATCTGTGCCCAGGGGCCCATTGTGTCTCCATACTACTTCCAGAGAGCTCTTCTTGTTTAAACACTGTTAGTGATTTAGGGTGGATTCCTTCTTTAAATGACAGAGAACTAAGAGCAGAAATCTGCAATGTGTAAAAGCCATCTGGATCGGGGAATCTGGAGGAATGTGTTTACAGCACGACTGCAGCTCTCCCCAAGAAGCACTCGCCCACAACATTTAATCACACAATTACCAGCATTTTTATTGTTTTATTAAAGTTTAATGATGACCATCAGGTGTTTGAAAAGAGTTCAACAGAATCACTCTGTACAGCAGCTGTTCACCAAGGCTTACAAGAGGGATATGAATATGCAATGCATTCACACTATTTCGTGCAAATTACAATGATGATCCGCCCTAACTGCTTGGTATTCACCTCCCACACTATCCTGACCACTCATCCTCCTCCCTCCAAATTAATCCTAATAAATGTTACTTCCCAAGGTGGCAGAAAGGATTATAAAGAGGACATCAGAAGCAATTTGAGGTTGTAAATGTAAGGTTACGTAGTCTGAGTTTTTAATCATTGAACCACAATATGAATTCTTTTGTAAAATTTTAACCTGCACTCAGTTCCTCTTGCTGCCATTATTAGATAAGATTAATAGAAGCCAAGAACACAAGTGTCTAACCTGCCTGATTTATTTCTCTGGGAGAGTTCTGAGATCATGTCAAAGTGAGAGGAGGTGAAAATAAGTTATATATCAAAGGAAGGTCACATCAGGATGTTCTGACCTTGGTGTGCATCTGACAAAACATTCAACCAGAGGTGCTCTCCCTCCCATCTATTTCTGCTGATGATGTCATCAGGGTTATCTCAGCTTGGGCTCCGGACTTCAAATCTTCAACTGAAAGGCTGTTTTATTAACTTGGGACGTAGAGAGAGGAAGGCACGGGCATTTACCAGGCAGGGAGGGAATAACAAAAAAAAAGCAATTGAGCTGCATTATGGGAAATGTAGGATCCAATGTTCTTGGAGCTTAACCCACAACAGGAACTAGAAGTCAGGATAGCTTGGCTTCTGCTGCGTCATTACCAACCATTCTTGTTTTTAAGGAATAGTTCAACATTTTGGGAAATACGCTTATTTGCTTTCTTACCGAGAGTTAGATGAGAAGGTGGATACCACTCTCATATCTGTATGGTCAATACGGAGATACAGCCAGGAGATAGTTACCTTAGCTTGTCAAAAAAAAGAACCCTCAAAAAATAACATGTTACAGTACATGTATATCTTGTTCAATTTGTACAAAAAACAACAACAAATTGTGGTTTTTCAAGGGTTAATCTGTTTCTTGTCAGTCCAAATTCAATAAAACAGCAATGCTTAGTACCCATTTAAAGAACTGTAACTAGTTGACATGGCATGTTTGAGTTTATTTTTTTGAGCTGTTGATTGGTAAATGATTATTTCAAGGTAAGGAAAACACTGTTTTGATTTGCTGTCAAACTAGCAGTTAATTAAAATGCTCTTCAGAAGCCTGTTCAAATTCAATAACAGACCAATCTGTTTGAGCCTTCTGCCGATACTGGCTTCTTTGTACACCGTGACGCCCCCACTGGAATTCATAATATACATAAAGGGGAAGTATCCCAGGGAAAGATGGGATGAGACATGTGGTTCTTTGTGAGAGTAAAGTTAGAGAACTAGACAGTTTGTTTGCTCACTGCCCTCTTTCTGGTTCATTTAGAAAAGCCTACGCCTAACAACACTAAGCCTAAAAGCAAGATAAGAAGCTTATCCTCCAAATGATACCTCATACAGCCACGGTGGAGGTTGTGGAAGCTTTTGTTATTACAAGTGGTTTAAGGGCCGTGGGCCAACCAAAGTGCATGTTTGGTTGGTCAAATGTACAAGAATCCTGCTGGTAATACTGTGGGTGTAGCTAGACATCCTGTCATGTTAAAGGGCGGAGTGATGTAGGTTACCAAAGTAAGCTAATCAATGAGGTTATGAATAATGTGAATGCTAACACGAGCTGAGTCAACGTTAACTGTGCTAAATTTGGAAATAACTGAAAGGGTTAGTTTGGATTTTTTGAAGTGGGGTTGTATGTATACTTCTGTGTTCTGCGAGGTCAAATTACTGTTTTTGTGAATGGAATCTGGTGGCTTTGAAGAGAGCGATGTAACAGCATTAGTTCTCTGTCGGAAAGGGCTGTCCGAGGGCGAGGTAAAGCGGCCGTGGACGGGAGTGGCAGAAAATCGGATTTTACCCACCTAAAACACATCAATGTCAGTTTGAGTGTACACTATATTTAGAATATTTTACCACTTTATCTTGCCATCAGACAGCCCTTATCGATGGGGAACTGAAGCCACTATATTGCTGTCTCCAAAGCCACCATACTACATTGACAAAAACAGTAGTTTTACCCCGAAGAACACAGGAGTTGCTGGGCTACCCTGCTTTGTTTGTGTTATTATGTGACTTTCGGATCTGAAGTTACATGGCGTCCACAGTAGTACATTACTTAGTCTCTGTGCCAGTCTACTTCTCCAAACTGGGAGCGTGCCGACCGCCATCGTATGTATGTAACGTCAATAGGCTGACTATAAGGATGTATATGTAGAGCGTCATCATGCAGAAACCTACGTCAAGTCACATGCCAACATTTCTCAGAAGGGCTTGGGAAATAGCATTTTGACACTAATACATAGGCTTACGTACTTCGACAAAAATGTGAATATTCAGATTTGAATACATAAGGAACACCACTGGGACGCTACAGAATGATATAAAAACCTAAAGAAATAATAATAATGGACCCGCCGTTTAATTTCAATGTTACAGGACTTTGCACAACATGAACTGAAACACAAATAAGCAACTTTTAGTCCTTTAGGTCACATTAAACACATGCTGTAGCTTTAAAGCTCACATGGGAGCTGCTCTCAGGTCTGCCTTCATGCTCAGTCAGCCCACCCACTCTCTCTAAACAACACAAGGTATGTCAACAGAAATAAATCACTGAAGCGCTGCTAAGGTTAGCAGATGTGAACATTAGTTAACAGTCTGCATAATTACGTTATCTCAGCCAGCCATTGTATTCCAGTCCCTCGGGACTGCGTTCAGGCAGAGCCGTTTTTTCCTTCATCATCACAATCCAACTGAATGTAATTACCGGAGCACAAGATGTAGCCTACTGAATATTGACAAATATACTGATATGTCATATTGTCTTTCTTAGAAGAATAGAAATGTATGCCACAATTAAGTGTTCAATTTATTCAAAACTGCTAAGCATTCATTAAATTAAAATCAAAACACTCAGCACTGCTTGAATAAGGAGTGAGGCTTAGCAACAGCTGAAAACTCTCCACAGTGAAGCATCTGTGTTAAGCCTGGGAATTAATATTCCCAGACAACAGGTACCAAAGAAGTTACTTTTTAATTAGCCTGGCTAATGAAATATTACAGATGAGGAAATATCTCCCCTGTTTCTTTATTGCATGGCACACTTTCCCCTGCCCCTGCCATTAATCAGGCAAATCAATTACTTTGACAGGGTTTGCAGAGTCAGGAATGTGTATTATATTCATATCTACACAGACTGCAGACACAGTCTGGGAGAACATCCAGAAATACGGTGAGAGAGTGAGAGAGATGAAAAGACAAAGAAAAGAACAAAGAAAGAGACGGCCTGGTTCTGTTGGCCTCATAAGAATGTTATCCCTTTTTCTCTCAAGGCTATTTGATGTAAGCTTAATATAGCATATAGTGTCAGCACTATACAAACTAGTGTCTTCAGCTATATTTTGAACGATCATTGTATGGATCTCCGCTGGATAAAAGATGTATTTTAGCTCATCTCCCGTAGACCTGCACAGACAGCCTATTGGTAATCGGCTCAATGGCTCATGGTCACCCTGTGGAGGACATTTCAAATACCTCTGTTCAACATCACCTAGCACACTTTAAAACGTTCTCAGTGGAATCATGAAACATCCACTTACTAAATGGCCGGAACAAACAGCAGAAATAAAAGAAAAATGAAACACAATCGCTCTTATCTTCAACGGTCTAGTATTGGCTTGATCTTTATCTCGAATAGACCACAGAGAATTATTGTGGGGTGCGGGTGGTGGTGGTGGTGGGGGGGGGCAGACCGCTCCTCTGCGGTAACCACTCAAAGTGCTGCGTGCACTAGCCATAGCCCTCCCTGTGGCTCGACCATGCACGCCTGGCTGCTTGATTTAGCTCAAAGCACTTATGTTCATGGGAGTGCGCTCACAGGATAAAGCAAGCCGAGCAGCGCCAAGGAAATGACAGCTTTTACAGCTTGCAAGAAACTGCTGGAAAAAGCACTACAGGCCTGACGTATAGTACACTGGCAGGGGGATATGGGTTTTGCAGCTTTTTACAACCAATATCCTGTGGGTTGTGCGTCTGCGTCTGCAGGGAAGTGGAATCGGAGACGTTTTAAGGAGCTGTCACTCCGTTGCGTTTGCACATCCGAGGCTGCCCTGCAGCATTGCTCCCTCTCTCTCTCTGTGGCGGGGATGTCTCCTGGGAGGATAGGCTGTGCGACCAAAATATGTCAGGGCTCTGTGACCCTGATGACAGTCCATACTGCCCCCTCCTCCACCTGTCTGTCAAGCTACCCTCAGGTCACCGCTAAACAGAGATGACAGCTTTCACCACCAGTGAGGGGCTAGAAGAGCTACGATGTGTCAGCCTGGGATAAAGCCTGCCTCCGCTACAGTTAGGCTAGGTGTTATCAAATTATCAAAGCAATTGCATGCAGCCGATGATGTCAGTGCTTTGTGTCTGAGCATAACTAATGGCTTGTCAGGGCGCTGATTTCCCCCATACATCAGCCGGGAGAGACAGCACTTTGCAGTGGTGACACCCTGTCTCGGTGAAATCTGTGCCACCTGTCACCTGTCAGACACCCGTCGCACAGAGAAGTCACAGATAGTGCGCGTGTGTGCTGAGTAAGTCCGAGAGGAAAGGATAGAGCGAGAAGGAAGCAGGAAAAGGTAGAGGAAAGGAGGGATAAGTGGCTGCTAAAAGACGGGCCTAGGAGGAGGCTGTGTGACTGAGAGGAGAAACAGCAGAAACAAGTGATTATCACCGCACTACCGCAAAAGACACAAAAAGGTCCTCAGTGTGGAGCCAAGCAAGGGCAGCTTCCAGTTGCTTCAGAAAGCAGCACTTTAACAGACATAGATAAGAGTGAGGAAATCTTGAAGTGAAGTAGATAAGTGGAAAACACTGTATGCCAACACTGTTATTTTGCACTTCAAGTCCACAGCTTTAGAAAGAGGATTTCAGAAAGAAAAAAAAAGGCCAAGAAAACAGATGAGTAAGACGATTTATGTGAGAAAAAGTAAGCGTGAATAAGCAGAACGAACAGGACAGACAATACGTCTGAGAAGCGCTCAGTGCCTCAACAGACACTTGACATTTCATGGGTGAAGAAACTAATAAGATCAGTAACACATGAAAGTGCACAGCGTCTCCGGGTCGCCACAACCAGACAGACGACTGCTCCTTCTTTTTTACTACACTGCCGATTTAGTTTGCCGTGTCATATTCTCCGTCCATCAGTCAACATTGTCGACAAAACAATGGTCAGGGGAGCAGGAAAGGTTGAGGGAAAAGGTTTTCTTTGAGGTAATGGCGGAGAGAAACATGACATGAACCCTCACTCCGCTTACAGCACTGACAGAGACGAGCTTATGGACCCAGGGGAAGAAAAATACACATACGGAGAATGACATTTTTACAAGAACGGATAAAAACAAGATGCCTGACATACTGGTCTTTACCAATACAGCTCAACACAGGCTGTCTATATTGAAGCAGCTCAGCCAGATTGCTCCAACATGGCTTCCAGTCAACTACAACTGCAAGATTAAACATCATGGCTGTATCCAAAATCATTCACTCATTCACTACTACTCCCTACTCTCTATCCAGAGAGATCTATACGTAGAGGACTAGGTATGAGGTGAATAAATCCTTAAAGACTTTGTTAACCCC
This sequence comes from Sebastes umbrosus, assembly GCF_015220745.1. Lineage (NCBI taxonomy): Eukaryota > Metazoa > Chordata > Actinopteri > Perciformes > Sebastidae > Sebastes > Sebastes umbrosus. Next base: position 24,647,120 of record NC_051285.1, read on the forward strand.
CTGTCTTATTGTCTACCGCCACCAGTATGTTGACATTTCTGTTTTTTCATGAAATAACTCAACAACTATTGGATGAATTGCTATGACATTTGGTACAGGTATCCATTTCGCCCAGACGATAAAACCTAATACATTTTAGTGATCCCCTGTCTTTTCATCTAGCGCCATCAGCAGGTCAAAGTTTTCACTCATAGTATGAAATCTCTCAACATCTCCTGGAAGGATAGAATGTTGTTGATCCCCTGACATTTCATGGTTTCTTGGTTGACATTTGTGGATGTTGAGTGAAATATCTCAACAACTATTGGAGGGATCACTTTGAAGTTTGGTAAACACCATTGTGTTCACCACAGGATGAATTATAATAACTTTGGTGATCCCAGTTTTTAATCTAGCGCCATCAACTGGTCAAAACTTGAATTTGTCCAATACTTAGGTACAGTATATGCAAAACTAGTGATATTCCCATCAACCTCAGCTGTGTTTGGTAATTGGTGCTAAATATTAAAAGGTACAGATCCCCGCAAAAATCACACCATAATCACTCTAATATGGTTTACTGATGTAAATCATACCCTGTAATATCGCAAATCATATCGCAATTGCAATATCAGTCTAAAAAATCGCAATTAGATATTTTTTTTCAAAATCATGCAGCCCTAAAATGCTAGCATGAAGACACAGTAAATTAAGATGTTGAACATGGTAAACTTACACCTGCTAAACATCAGCATGTTATGTTGTCATGATGAGCATGTTGCTGACGTTGGCATTTAGCTCAAAGCACCATTGGGCTTTAGTGCAGCCTCACAGAGCCGCTAGCGTGGCTGTACACACGCTAGCTGTCTCGTCACCTTGAGACATTACACAAACGTCTCTACCCATGATGAGGACCGAGGTAACAACACTCAACATTATGTGCATTACACGGACGGTAATTCAAACAAAGAAAAACTTGACACAGTATTTCTCAACACCATCACTTCAAGGACGGAACACTAAATTCATTTGTAACTAAGCAGAGGGAACTTGAAATATCCGGTGACTGTTTTGTATGCAGCCAGGCGTTTGCTGCCGTGGTATTGTAGACAGATGACTGATGGAGCCTTTCAAGCAGCACACACACAGACAGTACGAGGCTTTCGTGTGAAGATCAAAGCCAGTGAAAGGACTGTGAAGGCAGTGAACACTGGAAAGGAGACAGATGTGATGTAGGAGGTTCTTGGAACACAAAACACTTGAAAGCCCAGTCGCTCAAAGTGTTTCATGGAGGAAGAAGGAAGACGAAACATTGTCCCTGCATGTCAGACATAACAGGATACACACTGGTGGGTGGAAACGCACACACTCCATGTCGACTCTGTCCCAGGCTGCAGCGCCTGGCACCTTGAGAAACAATGGGTCCGACAAAAAAAACAAAAAAAAAACACACACACCCTGTCTGCCCACAAATATACGAAAACAGATCTGTGTGAATTCCTCCAAAGCCCCACAGAGGCCTGAAAGCAGTCCAAGGATACAGAGGAGAGACAGAGAGAGAGAAAACGTCCAATCCAACTGTTCAAATCACATTCTGAGGTGGTTCAAGGACACAAGACCAGCATCATCTGAACACAAATGTGTCCTTGACTGCTCTGAAAAACTGAGTCATGAGTGTGTCAGCATTACCAATTAGATGTGTTTTTGGTCAGTGGGGAGCCCAACGATGTTTTTTTTTCTCACCAGTCTACACTTGAATGATATAAATTACAGGTGCATTAGTACTATCTGTAGATATGTCATCGCCACTTCCATAATATTTCTATCCACTGTCTATTGATTCTTTAAAATCAATACAGAACATGAACAGTATTTCTGTGTGAGTGTGTTCTTGTTTCAGTCTTTTAATATAAAGTAGCCCGAGCTGTAGGAGAGTGAACAATAAACAGTGAGGTTGATCAACTAGATCAAACTGTGCTGGATTACATGCTGCAATGCTGAATGGTGGACTCCACCACTACACCTAAAAACTATTAAATAGAGTATGGGTGGGGAAAAAAATCGTTTAACCTACAGTATGTAACGCGATTCTTTTTTTTTCATGAATTTTAAATAGATTTTTTAATGCCAGAATTGATATATTTGCTTCACTTGAGTCTATGCAGAGGTAAAAGGAAGTTACTGCTTTTATGTTGTAGTCAGAGTAACGGAGAATGGAGGTTTGTGAAAACATGACCAGAAATAATTTAAAAATCGTGTTTGATTTCATGAAACATTAAGGATTATAACTTTATTGGCATGTTTGTTTCAGCCGATTCTATGAATAAACATAAGTGATGCAAACATTCATGTAACTGATTCTACAGGTCCTACTTGCCTCCCGGCTCCTCTGAAGGGGCCCTCTGGTTAAAGACGAGCCCTCTGCAGGGTCTTTACCATTTAAACAGTTCTGCTCCGAGAGCTGGACCTGTCTATTACCCTGGACGCTCTGCTGGAGACAAGAGCTCAATGTGCTGCTGAGTGTACTTTGATTCAGTTCTTTCATTGTAGTCCTCTAGTCATTATTTTGGTTTTTGAGGATTTTCACTGGAAAAAACAAGCATTTATACAAAACATATTTTTACCTTTGGAAAGTTTAGCGTATTCACCCAACCTGCATGTGTTTGGAGGAGTGGGAATCTCTAGGCACCTTTTGATTCGATTCCAATTCAGAGGCCTACGATTCCTTTTTTTCTCACTGTGTGACTACTTCATACTTTTAAAACATAGCGTATTTGTAATGATCCATAATTAAAATAAATAGATGAATTTACTTCCATTATCTTCTGTTAATACAATAGTACTGTAGTAATAAATGGAAGAGATGTGTCAACTGGAAGGATACTGTACATTTGCCAACATATGCATACCACTTGCATACAGTGTGGCTCTTGTCCAGATCCTTTTTCCCTTCATTATCATAGAGGCCAAAATGCTTCCAAATGCTTCTAAACCAGGAGGTGGAGGTCAGATTGTATCCATCTGCGGTTGCTTGCGCTCAGCCATCCTCACCAAAACTTGAGAAGAAGCCCAGCTTAGAACGTAAACACGATGCACATGTTTCCGTTACATTTCATCATAAAACTGGTTCAGCTGTAAGGGACATACAGCCCGGTCTTAGAAAAATGGTTACAGGCAATCATAGTGTCGAGAATTGGGTTTTGACTTTTCTGCATAGAGACATAATATTTTGAGAGAATCGCAATGTATATAACAATGGATTTTTCCCCCACCCCTGTGTGGATTTTGGGAAGAAAGCAGAGCACCCAGAGGAAAATAAAGCACAATCAGAGAAAACATGCAAACTCCACACAGGCCTTAAAGCAGTTCAGCAGCTCAGAAGATAGCTCTTAACGAAAACTCAAAGAGCTGCTGAACATGTTGCAGATCAGTACACCACTTGAAGTGATTTAAAAAAAAGAAAACACACAACAAAAGATTTGCACAGCAAGTGGTTCTTTTGTTTTCTCATTTTCCCTTGTTTGCATTATTGATTTCTTTCTGCTTTTCTACTCTAAATATTCTTTTACATAAAACGCAACAATAATACGTTTCAGTTATTCAGTGAGACAACAAGCCAGTTACCAGAAACTGAGGGACGTTCAGTCTTTCAAAAGCTCGTGTTCTTTTTTGAAGAGCTAATGTTGATACAAAGTATGGATGCATTAGAATAATGCTCCATTGCCAAAAGCGTATTTCCTGCACAAAGAGAAAATGGCCTTATAAGCTGGCAGTGAGTGGAAATTTAACAAGTATATGGATTGGGGAGCAAGAACACTAAGCTTGGCTGACAGACAGATTGAAAACAGAGGGAGAAATCAATCAGTGAATGTGCAGGCTCAACAACGCATCAATGATTTTACTAAGGGCAGACAAGAGCCAAAAATGAACCAGAGAGAGAGAGAAACGAGAGAGAGGGGAAGAGATGGAGCTGGCAGCCATTTCCATCTGTAATAATTTCCCCTCTGCCCTGTGATGGACTGATCGATGTCTTAAGGGTGGATTAACTGGAGAATCCCCCATCAGCTGAACCCATTCATACACTATGGCAGCCACCGAGAGCACTCACAAAAGGAAGTGGGTGGGAACAGCGACACAGACCACGTCTCTGCTTTCGGCTCGATCTAGCTCATTACCTGTGTTTGTCTTGGAACGGGGTGCAATTTACATCCAGCCAGGCCTGTAAAATCTCTTGAACCTGAACAGTGGAGAGTTCACCCGCCAGAGCCCACAGAAACAAACACAAAGGAGGACAATTTAATGGGAAGGATTCACATCGGCGGCAGCTCTCGGAGGGACAGAGGAGCAGAACAAACACACACTTTCGGCAGCCAGGTATTTCCTTTTAGTCTCCATGCAGTCAGCAGGTTGTGACCTTAGCAGAGGGACGATGATACTCGGTATGCTGATGGGCTCTCAAGTGTGTGCGAACACACATAACCAAAAAAAAAACATGCAAACACCATCACACTCCTGCAAGAATGTGCATAGTCATAAGGATAAACGAGATACTACATATTAACTCACAAGTCAGGTTAGGTTGATTTGTGAAGCCTACAATCACACAGCAACAGCTCTTATCATTTTCCTCCTTAAATTAAGTGATTGCAATAGTCCACTTTGGAGCTAAAACAATTAGTCAATCAGAGAAAAGTATTCATCCATAACTTTGATAATTGTTTAAGCAAATTATAAAGCAACTGTAATTACCACCTTGCTCCGGAGCAGGTTATGTGTTCTGCATTAGTTACCATGGTGATCTACCCAGGTAAGAAGTGAACCACTGTCATAGGACTGAAAACCCAGGGTTAAACCTGAAGTTACCTCCTTAACCTCAAATCCTGCTTCATAGTACAGGCCTCTGGTCTATTTGTACATTCAATTTAAACACAGTTTTTAACTCTTTTAATGTCCAACAGCCTGTGAAAACATTCATGATGAGAAAACTCAGACTTCAAAGTCATCTCGGTTTGCAGCAACCAACTAAGTGGAATGAGGTAGGAAATCTACTATCACATAAACACACACTGTTCTATGAGGCTCCATTCGGTTGTCAGCTGCATGTTAAAAATCACTGCGATCCATCCTTTTTATTTGATTCCACTGCGGCTGCTCTGTGGCTTCAGCTCTGCCCACTTATGTCTTCGGATTGAATTACGATCAATAACAGCATCATGTTTTTTTATCAGCTGATATGTTTTCTGACATTTCACATGAAAGAGTCAGTGAGGCTTTTCCTCTTAAAGTAAACCACCACAGAGTTCCCTCTTTGAAGTGTGCTTATCCTGTTCCCTTGGACTCTGGGAAGCCTGTCTCGCTGACTGTTTACCATTGCTTTGTTGAGCGGTAATGAGAAGGGAACCTCTAATCTGTGATGCCACACTAATGAAGCACTCCACAGAGATTTGATTGGAATAGATAGACATGGTTACAACTCCCACACACGGGGACGCACAAAGACATCTACTAGTTTGCAAATCAAGGTGCTGTTCTAATATGACAGTCATTTCATTTTAAGACAATCCCTCAATATCAGCAGGGGTGAAAGTAGGCCGGTATGGTCCGGTACTCCGTACCACTAAAAGACGAAAAGAGGAGGGAACAGTAGCTGCCTGCCAAAACCCACATACAACCCATCACTCACGATCACATTTCAACAAGAAAACACATCTGCTAACATCAGGTCAACATACAGTTTGTTACCTCTGCCAAGGAGGTTATGTTTTCGGTTAGTTTGTACACGCAAGGTCTTTTCAGACGGGGAGTGACACCCCGCCTGCATACTTGCTTGGATCCGTGGGGTCTGACTGCGCTCCTCATGCAGACAAGCGCTCCGCGAGTAAACGCCTTGCGCTATGCGTGGCAACCATGGAAATGGCATCTGTGCGCTACTGTAGGCTATGTATCCCTCCCAGGGCAACTATGTGGTGCATCAAATATTCCTAATCAGAGCTCCATTTGTTCACTTTCATTCACATTGCAAGAAAGGGCATTTGTGATGCATTCATGTGGTGTCAAAATAATCGGAAATACAAGTTCCCGACTGGTAAAATTCATGTGACAGCCCCCCTTAAATCGGAATAACAACTCAAAACTTGAAAAACTTTTGTCAATATTTTCAAATAATTCTGCAGCACTTTCATCATTTAAATAAATAATTTTCTATCCATGATGTCAAGTGTTTCCAATTTCTTTCTGCACCATACAGGCATTGAATCGTGTGTTCAGGGATGCATGAAGTGGGGGAAAGCAAGAATAAAATGAGTGACTAAATAGTGACTTGAAAGATGATTTGATTACAATAGCAGCATTTATTATCACTTTACATCACTTGTAACCGTCAAATAACACATTGGGCTTCAGTGGGCATGGTTAACACTATCAGTGCTAATCATTTGAACTACTTCTTTGTACAACGCATTGAATGTTTGGATTTGTATTTTGTTTGTGCGTACAAACAGATATTGGGCTGCTCCTGGCCACAAGATTACCAGATGTGAATTGTCCAATTACGCGGTATTGCCCTTTTAATTTAACCACTAACCACTTCTGCAGCAATCCCTCCTCATTATCTGGGCTCAGTCCCTGATGGAGACAAATGGAAGAGGCCCTCCTGCAAATCCAGACAGTCGTGTCCCATCAGCCCGCAGCAGAGAGCTGTCTGCCAAGGTAAACACAAACACTCGCCACCACAGAACAACGTCTGCCAGCAAGCGGGGCTGTGCTAGCTAGCTACATTTGAAAAAACACACATGAACACTACGAAGAATGAGTAAGGATGTAGGTTTATACAATAAGTGGAGGCAATACTCATAAACAGCCTATTTGGGTAAGTTCACAAAACTAGAAGTAAAGCAGCAACGGGGTGTAATTTCCATCACTCTACATTATCATACATTTATATCTCAGGTTCTATTCTTCTAAGCAATAGTTATAAAGAACTGAAAACCTTGAACTCTCATTCAGCAGCAAAGTCAGACTGTCTGTTGAGCGGTACACAACCTTTCAACAGATTAACTCTGCAGGAAATGTGTCTCCTGCAGTCAGATTCCTGCTAGTACTGGGCGGTAAACAGTTTTTAATTTCCTGTACACTATGAATTTTTCATATACCACTACACCCATGCACAGCCGCAAACACAGACTGTTTATAAGAAGTGGACGTAGTCACCATCTTGGTTATTTGCAACCAGAAGTGACACGAGAGGGTGGAGGCAAGTACAACCGAACGCTGAATAAGTCATTTTTCGGCAATCAAAATATCATAATGAACTTTCATGAACTGAAAACACACTGTGAAAGGGTTTAAGTTGACAAAAACAAGGAAAACTCCCAGACCGTGGTGGCAACCTGTCAATCACAAGGTAGCCACGCCCTAAAGCATCCCCTGCTTTATGGTCTATTTGACTCTAAATGGGACCATAATTTACTAAATGAACATCATGCTGTATTGAAGAAGACTTGAAACTAGCGATTGAGACCATGAACTCATGTTTACAATGTTTACTGAGGTAATAAATCAAGTGAGAAGTAGGGTCATTTTCTCATAGACTTCTATACAATCAGACTTCTTTTTGCAACCAGAGGAGTCGCCCCCTGCTGGCTGTTAGAGAGAATGAAAGATTAAGGCACTTCTGCATTGGCTTTAATTTGTAGACCCTGGAGAGCACTAGTCAAGACAAGCTATGAGAGTATTTAGAGCCAGCCCCTATTAACTGTGTACCCATCTAACTCATGGTTATAACTTTATAACACAACAATTAATAACCTACAACTAACTCTTTAACAGGACAAAACACCATGGCACACAACCATTTGTGACAGGCAAACAATTTGTAACATTAATAATTGTAAATTTAGAAATGTACACCTGTCGCTGCTGCACATTCGAGAACAGAAAAGAGAGATGGAGGATGAAGAAAGAGGGAGCGGAGATGCACCAGAAGAACATGTGTCCAAGAGAGGAGCTGTCTGCTGTTTGGAATTTTTGGGGATTTTTAAAAGTCAGACGTAGCCACTGCTGTTGCCAGTGGTGCCAACAATAGCATCTCTGTCACCTCAGCAGAAAACATGTTGTAATACAAGAGATTGTGATTACGGTCGTCGGATTCAAGGCCGTCAACTAGTAGCGGCAGTCAAACAGTGAAGCTGAAGGGTCAGACATCACTTGAAAAGGCATTTGCTCGAGGCTCTGCATATGACAGGAGAAGCAAGTGGTGGAGTGACATTACGAACGCAATAAGGCAATAATAATAATAATGAATGAACACAAGGTCAGGTGTACATGATGTCCACATGTTAACATTTCTCACAAAACATTACAATAACCAGCTTTGTAAACTGTTTTGAACTAATATCAGCGACATATTTGGGTCCCAGTTTGAGAAAATGGTGCAGTTAGCAGTGATGTATGACTACAGATGTCACAGCAGCTTTTATTTTGGCACTTTATAAAGTTGTTCAACACTAGTGAAGGCTGCTGTATAAACTACAATTATTATTCAGTGTCAAAATATTTGTGGAGAACTTATGTTATGAAATGTTGACATCATACTGGCCAACATTTCATACTCTTATTAGGCCAATTAGCGCGGAAGTGTGCCGGCCTGGATATGATAATAGTATAAGAGATCACAGATTCCGTATGTTACTCATCAACTATATGCAGATTTAATAAAACATTACAGCACAGCACTACAGCGAAATACAACAGAGCCATTCAAGTTTAGGCTGACCAGAAACGGCAAGAGACTAGACAAAAAAAGGGCAAATAAAATGAGTTAACAAAAATATAGTGCCGTTGCCCTCTATCATTATTGCTCCATATTTTCTATGACTCGTCTCTTTACGTCTCTATCATGGTTATCTGAGCAGATCTCAAACATCCCCACAATAAAGCTGTCAACTGAGCAACTGGCAGCTTGATTGATTCCCACTCTGCATCGTCTGGCGATCCCTCCCACACCGTGCTACAGCGATGCTCACGTCCACAATTCCATATTAGGACCAGAGAGGCTTTTATTTGATGCTAATGTGCAGCGTATGGACACTGAGTGCCATTTAAAGATACAAATAAAGGCACGTTAGCTTAAATTAGCTCAAATGATGTGATGAAATTTGATCTTGGGTCAGTGAGAGCGTACAAAAAGCGCCGCGGTGCATCATTACATTACTGCTTTAGCACAGTAGGACACCTCTAAAACACGGCTATCACAGCACTCAGTGGGCCTTTATCTTCTATCCATATATGATACAGCAATGTATACTGTCAGCCATAAACAGCACCGATGCATCATCAACTGAATGTATTGTATAGCCCATGTGCATTGTTAGAGCGTCTAGGGGCCCAGTGGTATAAAGTGCATTATTTATGCTCCCCTGCTCTTTGTGGCTCTATGTATCCAAGATGAATGAAGAGGAAGATGAAACGCTATGTTGTGACTGCCAGGGGTGAAGGGCTCAGGAATGAAAAATCTACCCAGGCTGGCCCTGTTTTCCCTCAAACACACACACACACACACACACGGAAAGACACACACACACACACACACACACAGAAAGACACACACACACAAAAGCAAGCAAGCTCCCACCCCTTCATGCCCTCCCCCCCCCCCATCTCAATCCCTTGCCATCTCCTAGCCTATTTGAAGGTGACATGTCGGAGGAGATGGATGTGTGGTTTGCAGCCATTAAAATGTCCCCATGAGGCGAAAGAGCTGTTTGTGTCTTTAGAAGAGTTACAGAGCCCGGGGTGAGACAGAAACAGGAGACTCACGCCGCTGAGCTGTTTTCATCATAACAGGACGACCCTTTGTCACCGCTGCTGAGAGGGAACACAGCTGCCGTATGAAATACATTCGGCGCATGGAGGGAAAAAAAGAAAGGTACGGCAGCTTGATGGCAATTTCAGCTGGCAGGGCTTCATCCGAGAGCAGTCTTTAAAACGGAGCACGCAGGCTGAGTCAGTCTGGGAAGTGAATTTGGTTTTCCGACACTTGCTGTGAACTACAAGAACAAGCTTTGTTCAATACTGTCACTAACATTTGTCACAATAGGGTCTCTCAGTGTGATAGAATTGGGAAAGGGAATAACCAATATTTCACTTTAATTCAATTCATTTCAGGGCCATTATCATCTAGCTACAGGGGGGAAAAAAACGCTCTGGCTTGTTTGTATTTCTTTAAACCATTCCCACTTGTCTTGGGCGGCACTAAGCAAAGGATGAAGCGGTGGTGGCCTTGCAAAATAGATTATGCAGATAGCGGAAGAGGAGGAGAATGCCAGCTGAAATACGCGGCCAATGGCAGGCTTATGCTCACAGTCTACATCCGGTGAGTCGGACTTGTGGTTCTAGTGGACTGGATAAAATCAAATTTGATCCATAAAATGTTTCAACAGCTTCCTGACAAGAAGTGTAGAAAAGGTGTCTTTAGACAGCAGCTTAATGCATCATAATTAGCTCATTGCAACTAATGAACGAAGCAGAAATATTGAACTATTTTATGTGGATCGGTCACATTTGGCCAATACCGGAGCTGCTTTATAAGGTCAGCGTCGGGGCTGATACCCATTCCTAAATGGGCTGCTGTGTGCATACATTAAATTAAAATTAACATCCTGCTCCAGTTTAATATGAATAATGAAAGCCGTTTTTAATCTTTATTGGAGGAGGAGATAAGAAGAGCAAGTGGACAAAGGTATGTGATTGTATGCTTTTGCCATCATTCCTCTGCAGCGGCAGAGAAAAGTTCTGACACTGGCTTCTACAGTATGTGTGGTCATAACACAATGTTTGAGGCACTTACAGTATTTTAGTTCTCCTAAAAACAGTGAAGATTAAATATATGCTGCGGCTGCCACAGTGTGAATGCAATCATCTTCACAACTTCAGAGCCTAAAATGAGCGATGGTAAGAGAGTAAGGATGGCCCATGAAGTGCTCCGCTCCTTGCAGGCATAATTAAACTAAGACGACCGCACGGAGACACACAGATACGTCTTCATATCTTTGCGGTATGCAAAGAAAACACAGCAGCACAACGTAATGAGGCAAACCAAATGCTTATCATAAAAAGCAATAGTTACTCAGGGATTATGAGCTCTTAATGATCGCAGCGCCGCCAATTAATGCAATATAATCTTAGTGGCTTGTTTGCACTGCCAGCACAGAGCCTGATGGGAGCGGTAAGAGAGAGGGAGACGGTGAGAAAGTAGGAAAAGAGGGAAAGACAGCTTAGTACTGGTGGCAAGGCAGCACTGTCCTTGAGAGCATGTCAACTGAATGCTGAGGAAGGACAGTGTGGTAAGCTGCTGGCTGGCTGGCACTGCCGACACTGCCCCTCTGCCTGAGCACAGCAGCCACAAAAAGAGAAGTCAGAGCCTTTCTGCATCTGAATGGGCCTGTTATAGCCCAGTTTGACCAAAATGACTGCAGACTGTCCTTGAGGGTGTCTATGTGTTGGCCCATGTCCATCCATGGCAATAGAATTACATTTAGAGAGCTATTTTTTCCCGCTAAAGCGAAACTGTTGACATTAAATTCCACTTTGAAACATCACGTCTACACCGTGATGACTGATTCATGCATGATGCTTTGACAATTGCATAATCAGAAAATATGTAATTAGTGTCAAAATAAAGTAAATGGCCTGTTAATCCAGCCGAAAATCATTTACAGTCGCACCGCAATTACCGATGCGTTAAGACTCAAGGTCGCTGTGATTAAACAAGACAGTTCCAAGTTTGAAACACTGACTTGACTCGCTGTGAACCAGTTTTGGTAGCAACACAGCTGGGAGAAGCAAGACATAATTAGTGTTGAGAAGCAGTGAAACATTAGACTTTACCGTTAGACCTCAACTGTTTAAGTTCACTCATCTTGATCCAACAGAAATGTACCAATGTAGATACTTACAATAAGAGGGTGAAATGACAATGCTATATCATTAATTCATTATATAAGAAGGAGCATTTGTACCCACTAATTACTTCATAAATATAACTATTAGGGCTGTCAAAGTTATCACAATAATAAAGCATTAACACAAATTTGTTTTAACGCCACTAATTTTTTTAAAGCATTAACGCAATTTTCGATTTTAAGGTTGTAGTGGGCTCAGTTTTAAATCTAGAGTGAAAAGTATTTCCCTTTAAGGTGCATTTTGAACAGATAAAAAGTGTGCAATTAATTTGCGATTAATTGTGATTAACTATGGACCATCATGCGATTAATCACGATTAAATGTTTTAATCAATTACAGCCCTAATAACTCTAATATGAGCCTATTGGTAGTCCATTAGTTTATCCTCTGGGTCATAAGTACTCTGAAACAATACTAGACAACAGTAATAATAACTGTAATAATTGTTTCTGTGATAAATTGGAAGTTGTTGTTTTTTTGTCACTGGAAGCTCCATCAGCCTCAGCATTGTGCCAATATGGCAATTCAGAAATATGTTTGGGGAAATCTCATTTTCTGCTTAAAACTAAGTCTAATGCGAGTAAAGAAATAACACATTCTTTCTCACACAGAGGTTTAATTTATAAGCAATAAAACACACCATTGTTCAGTTCAGTACTTCCAGTGGTTTTGGTGCGACAGTCTCATTTGATTAGATAAACACTAGCGAACTAGCTGTTTGTAACATTAGTGACATGTAGCTGTGTGAGATGTCACTAAGTCTATCTGCTGACATTATGGGAGTTCTCTACTTCTACTACTGTTGCGGTGCATTTAGCTTGTCGAAGATGAACATTTCAATGATTTGAACACAAGTAAAAGAAGAAGTAAAACTGTATCTCACTAGAAGACACATTTCTGGTTTCCTTCTTTCTGTTCATTCAGCTAAGAATGGCAACATTAAAGCAGCTGATACATTTGAATGTATTGTGACAAACACAGTATAGATGGTTGGAAATTATACGGGTAAAAAAAACCTAATGTTTGCATGTTTCCTCTGTATTTGTATCCGCTACACCAAAGTCATTAATCCTGTCTCAAGTAGGGAGCCAGAGGGCACACTGTACTGTATGAGTGAATCTGTGAAAATGCCTTATAGACTGCAAAGTGATAACACAACTAAAGCAACGCTCTGTAGTTACATTAGAGATCAATCCCATTTAATCAATTAGCCTACATATACTTAGCCTGTGCATACTGGTCCTGTTGAGCTTAACCTGAGGGGGAATTTATTAATTGTGACGGAGACTGTGCTGCATTCCCACAGTTTATGGAATAAAAATCACAGTCCATATGGGAACTGCTCTGTCTCCAACTGTGTAATTCACACCACAAGTGAGATGGCGTGTGTCCCCCCGGAGGGCAAGTGTCCACATTTCAACAGAGCACTTGAAGACGACACTTGAAGGAAGGTCTCACTTCCAGAGAGACGTAAAGCTTAGTGTTGCTGTCAGCCACACAGTCAGCATGACCGCGGGCAACTGGGAGTTATGTTCACTTTGTCACCTTGAACAGTCTTGACACTCTTACAGATAGTATCTGTCTCCAATATTTTTGGTGTGACTATCAAAGTTGCTTTGAAAAACTGTTAACGCTTAATGGGATAACAGTAAAAGTTGGGTGTTAGCAGGGTGGTTGGCATAAAATCAAAAGCAGCTAACATTTTTCCATATAATCACCAGATAAATAGATATGTAAATATCTATAAAGGTCTCAAGATATATAAAACATCACAGAGGTAGCTCGGGTAAATTACTGACAAGTTCTACAAAAGCTCAAAGATGAGATCAAACATTTGAAGTCCTTGCCAGCAATGGTTCCAGTCCACATTATCATAAAAACGAACATCCCGCCCCCCATAAATTTTATGAACTCAATGCTACCTCTAGTTCCTCTGGTAGATTATTGGTCCTAAGCTCTACTTGTTAAATATGATTTAGTCTGAATCAGCTGGGAGGCTGGCCTTTTCCTAATTTAGGAGTCCAAGCCTCTCTTATAAATTACAGATAATAGACATTTTTATTTCCAGGCATAACAACAAACTAATAATGATAAAATAAAATGCAGATGTTCATTACGGACCCTGTAACCAATCCAACCAACAAAGGCAACACATACTAGCCAATCAAAGGCAGAGTAGGGAGGGTCAGGCCTTTGCCATAGTAGGAAAAGGCTGTTTTGAGGCTGTTTGACAAACGGGCTTTCGGTCCAATTGGACAGTTTTCGGTCGGACAATCGGGGTTTCAGAATACTTCGTAACAATTGGTAGTCCCTGAATAGTGTCATATATTTGTGACCAACTTCCTACCAGAAAATAGGAATTGAAGCATGACAGAGAGAATGTCTCCACTAGAGAGGGAACTGGACCGGGATGCAACTTGTCTGGAGCCCAACAGTTACATGAAGTTGTACAACAGATCTTGCTCGACTCCCATTGTAAGACATCAGATGGGGCTTGTACCTTGTTGTATTGCACTTTCTTCCCCCATTGTTCCATGGAGTAATAGGAATATGAAAGTCTCAAAAAGAAATATATAGAATATAATATGATGATCTCTTTTAATCTTATGACAAGTAAAGCCTCTTTAAAAGGCTAATAGCACCCAGTGGAACCTCATGGAAATAAAACCATAGATGCTGTATACTGAAACAACTCCGAAACCGTTTCGTTTTATTGTGTCCCATTAGTCAGGAGAAAGGTAAAACATGCCGGTGGAGAGCAGTTAGGCTGCCTCATTCCCAGCCACTTGTGTTCATGCTCCACTGCCAGCGCGGTTTTGTTTGCTGTGCTGTGTGGCTATTTTCCAGCAAAACCCCAGATTATGTAAATCATGTAAAACCACTGCTGCCAACTCCCTCTAAATTGGGTGACTCTTATTAGTTTTGTCAGGGCATCATTTATCATCTAAAACATGAGCGAAAATTTCCATTTAGTGAAAACAACAAGAGAAGCAAACAAGATCATGGACGCGTGTTCCAGCAAGACTTGTGCTGCTAAAGCTCAGCGGGGCCCCATAAAGACTGAAGAGTCCCAGCTGACCTCCACTGGGACCTTGATAAAACACTGCACTATTCTAAATTGGTGGAAAAAGTCAATACGGCAGAGTAGTGTCATTACGATCACATATGAATGAGGTTAAACTCTTTTTCTCAAAGGACTCTCTCCTCATAGCAGACACTAGTACGACAAATCACATCCATCTCTCCATTTCAACGTTTCTCTGACCCATTTTTCATAACAGCAATTAAACAGGGAAATATGATGGGCTAATTCTTGCCCTATTCCCTATGGAGGTCTGGGTATGAAAAAAAAGCTGTCCAGTTAAAATGGGAGGGCCTGAACTGACTACACACATATGCTGGCATTAAGCATGCCATAAACCATCTGTTACTGTACGAGACATCATTACAGTAAAACCATATGTGGCCTAATTCCTGTGTAATCACAACAAAATGTGCAGCCTATTAGACATGTTTATCACCAACAACTTGTAGGCCAGTGTTTTCCCTCCGCTGCCCCTCCTCTCCCAGTGATGACAGAAGCCATATGATGGGAATTGTCTCATGGGGGATGAGGTGGGGGATGAGGTGGGAGAGGAGGAACCCCGCATCTGACGGATGCCGGGGCACTGGGTGATGAAAGCTCGGCAGGGCAGAGGCAGTTAACACTCGCCGTGCTGCTTGGGTTGCCGTCAACCTTTTGAAGCAAAACTGCACACGCGCGTACAATTCGCACCTCGCAGAAATAACCACCCCTCAGTTGAAACAGATACTGCAATTACCTGGAAGGCTCGGAAGACTACACTGCAGAGAGTGCTCGCCTCTCTCCCCGTAAAAGCAATGCATGCGCTGTGTGTGTGCAGTCATGCATGTATGCCTCCACAGTGGGGAAAGGGGAATGCACGGCCACTTCATGATTTAGGCCATAGAATGCAATAAGGCAGCACAATTCAGAAAAATTCAGCTAGAAATTAGGGATGTCATGACACCAGAAATTTAGCAGTCGATACCAGTACCATGGAAATTCCACGATTCTTGATACCAAGGCAAAAAACAAAAACAATAAATCACATGTACGTACTTCATCATACACTCCCTTGTATAACAGTTTGCATACTGTTTTTTTAGGAAGTTAAACAGGTCATAATTCCCTCTCTATTATCTATTTTATATTGCTGAGAAAACATCTCCTGCAAACAACTGGATTTATTCAAGTTCCTCGCCAAAAACTACATTTTACAAGATTACATTTGAACACACCATGATAATGTTAGAATTTAACTCCGCCTGAACACATCATAATGTATATCAATGGCACTTCCCATGTTGAATTCAGCAGCCAGTTAACGTTAGCTGTTAGCAGCCGGTAAGCAGCACAGTCCTGCACGGAGCTACCAGCTCATGTTAGCTTGCTCTCGTCCACCCGATTCCCGATTACAACACAGATTTGTTGTTCGCAATGTGGCATTATCATGGAAACAATAGGGTGCGTCCCATGGACACGTCGATAGTGAGTTTACTGCATCCCAAAAAAGCACCATCATGTTTTCAGAATTTTGGCATCGACTTGGTACTGAAGTATTAAGCAATTAAATTAATTTCTAATTTAAGTATAAATGTGAGCTTTTCTCAATTAAGTAAGGAATCATCAAGCTATCAATGCCACATGATGCATGTAACCTCAATCCAACACTTGTGTTACTGTAAGGGAAAGGCAGATGTGAATAGCAAAGCTATTGGTTCAATAAAGCAGCAGGTGGTTGGTAAGTTAGCTCCAGTGTTTCTAAGTCGAGGGGTTGGGGTGTAGAAGATGTTTTTTTATTGTGAGCTGACATTCTTTTTTTATTTGTCTGCAGATGAGATGAAAAAGCAGCTGACATGTTTCTCTCTACCCCTCTATTTTTATGTTTGTCAGTGTGGAGAGCACCGGGAATGAGCTGTCCATCTTCACCAACTGTGCCCTAGCGTGCTGAGATGAGCCCACAGCTCGACTGATTGTCACGAGTGTCGGTTAGTTTGTCTGCCTTTCTCTCTTTGTATGTTTGCTTGTCAGTCAGCCTCTGCCTTCCTTCCCATCTCCTCTTGTCCGTTCACCTGTCTGTTTGTCTGTTTGTCCGTCTGTCTGTCTGCCAGCCGTCTCTTCCTCTCTGCTGACTGGGCCTTCTCTGCCACACTCTGAGCCTCGTAGGAAAACAAACATCAGTCTTTTCCTCCTCTCTGAGTGTCCCCAGGAGCCTCCTTCCACAAAGCAAATAATGTCATGTGCTACCACAGCAAACTCCCCCCTTCCTCCTCCTCCTCCTCTCCATTCCTGTTTTCCTCCCCTCCCTCTGGATCCTGTCAAACAGCCCACTACAATCTCCCCTCACCACAACGCACTCAAACATACATGACAACTAGCAAGATGTAACCCTTATCAGGAATCACACAAGTCATTTATAACAGAATAGAAATGCTGCTCCCATACATACATACATACACTGTATATCACCTTTATGTCTCACCAAGCTTTTTTCCTTTCCATACATTCACCCCCATGAAGCAACAGAGAGTTGAATTACTTTGCTAAATCCAATCACAATTAGGAAGGACTGTGTAATTCAGAGCTCAAGGGGCACGTTTCCCCTGATTTACCACAATCCGTTCAATTAAGAGCAGATTAGTACCTGAGGGCTGACAAAGAGGTGATTTAATTAACCTCAGCCTATTAGTGGGAGAACATTGCATTTGTTTCTGAGTAACTCAACAAGCCACAATAAACTTACATCTTGAGTGTTTCACATGATTGATGATGCAGTTACTGTAAATGCAGATGAGTGGGCTACCGGTATTTATTGTTTATCCTCAACTATTGTAGTTACATCACATAGGATTTTGTTTATTATCATAAAGTACAAATTAAACATGGAACAGTACATAATATTTAGGGCTGTCAAAGTTAACGTGATATTGCGTTAATGGAAATTTGTTGGAAATGGAAAACGCCACTAATTTCTTTAATGCATTAACGCAACTTGCGATTTGTAGGGCTCAGTTTTAAACCTAGAGTGAAGATACTGGTATCGTATGAAAGGAAATCCATTGGTACCAACCATGTCATACTAGCTTGTCGAGAAGGAGGCTAAATAACGCTCCAAACTTTATGATAATCACATGCAGTTTTGAGCAAGTCATAGTCAAGTCAGCACACTGACACACTGACAGCTGTTGTTTCCTGTTGGGCTTGAATCTGCCATGTTATGATTTGAGCATATTTTTTATGCTAAATGCAGTACCTGTGAGGGTTTCTGGACAATATTTGTCATTGTTTTGTGTTGTTAATTGATTTACAGTAATAAATATTTACATACATTTGCATAAAGCAGCATATTTGCCCACTCCCATGTTGATAAGCGTATTAAATACTTGACAAATCTCCCCTTAAGGCAATTAATCGCGATTACTATGGACAATCATGCGATTAATCATGACTAAATATTTTAATCAATTGACAGCCCTAATAATATTGTTGTCTAATTCATCAATTACAAAGTCAGAATTCTAATATCGTAATATTTAGTAATCTATGTGGTCTAATCTGATGGACAAGACATCTTGACATATGAATGTATTAGTATGCAATAAAACATATACATTTATCAAAACAAGATGTTTTCTTGTTGTATTCTAATGTCAAACACTCAAAAAAGGCTTCATTTGCGTATTAAAATCACTAAAATTTTCTTACGGGGGAAACAGCGGACCCTCTTACCTGATATTGCTTTCGTATCTTGTCACTTTTTTACTACTCTAGAGTTTGCAGGAAAAAAAGCTAGTAAGTGGATCTTGAGTTAAGAGTATCTTGTTACACTAGTAAAATAAATGTTCCCGTTCAAGATTTAGCCATTGCCCAAATTTGTGTCTGTTAAATTTCTGTCAGTCAAAAGCTAATTAATCATGAGAGTAACCCAGCTTTATTAAACTTAAAAAAAAGTTAACTAAAATAACTTGGATGCATGTAAAAGTAAGGACAGGTAAGGACACGGACAAGAATGAGGAAAAATAAAATGCTACACTTTTCAAATGAAGGCCACGAACCGTGTTATTTTCCTCACCGATAAGAGTTGGCTGAAGTTGCAGAAACAGACTTATTCCAGCCACAAAACACTATATAACCGCTCCCTGTTGTTTCCCAGTGGTTGCAAAAAATGTAAAAGGTTGATAAAACCCATATAAACCTCTTCTGAACTACCAAAATATATGGGGTAACTATACATCATTCAAAGGCCTCTGTCATCTCCATCCTCAGAGCACGAGTGGAACCATTTACCCTCTGGTTGAAGCCACAGTGAACAATCCTCACTCATCCTCCAGCTGATCAACTTGCAATATGAGACGGATCTGTTGGACTAGCCTGATCCCGGCTTCCTGTGCTCAAATTATCAGCCGCTAATGACGGGGCCAAACTGGAAACAAGTCGATACCGTAAGCAACGGAGCGCACAAATTAATTTGCCTTTCCATTCATTTGGAGGGCAAATTGGGAGGGGTGGGAGGGTGTTGTTTAACACAGGCTCTGAGGAGACTGATTAACACATATACTTGCAATCCGTGTGTGAAAAACAGCTCAACAATACGAGCATGCTTCACAGTGAGAAACATAAGAGAACCCTCTCAATTTAAGTGCCGGATTGGAGTGAAGGCAACAACGTACGCTGACTGCTCAGAGAGGCAGAGGAGATTTATAACACGATTACTTTACTAGAAAAAGCATGCCGACTGAGCCAATTTAAAAGGTGAGAATAAACAGAAAACATGTTGAAACATACACATTTATATGACTGACTGATCATGCGTTCACTGTTAAACAAACATGTGCAGCAAGTCATAAGAAACAAACACAAACAAAGAGAATGGCATTACTCCACTGCTGGAGAGAGGGATCAGAATGTCTAATGAACTATTGATTGGAACCACACATAGGTGATTGCAGGAGGGCACATCAAGACCACTTCATCCATCAGGCCTGTCAGAGCCCCCCAGCAGGAGCACGAGGCAACAACACATCATTAAAGACGGCGGGTACTTATTCACACATAACTCACACTATTTGGAACTGCTAAAGCCACAGCCGTGCCCTAAGCCCGCCGCTGTGATTTAGGAGCACTTCCTGCAGCAGGCATCAATATCAATTACCGTTGCTAAAAGATGTATTTAGGGAAGGGAGGGAAAAAAAATCTGCCAGACATTCATTTAGTTTACAACCTTGTTCACAAAGCAATCTAATTACACTAACAGTCGTGAATGGCTGCCGTCAGTTAGGATGGCAGTCTGGCAGGTGACAACATGCCGACCAGCCTCAAATGATTGATGAGGGAATAGATACAAAACAAAAGGAAGATGCAGTTGAGTATATGGAAGATAAAGTGAAAAAGACTTGAGTTAAAAAAGCTTAGTCTAACTCGCCTGGGTGTGAATTTACATAAACTAATCTGTCACCCAATATCATAATTTAGCTGATTTTTCACTTGTTATGAATATTATTTATTGTCATTTTTTGACAACATATAAACCCCACAAAAAATCAATTCCCAAACGACGACTAAAACATGCACACATTTAATCTGGACAGTGCCTCTAAAATAGGCATCTGTGTGCAAACAGAGACAGATTCCTAAAGACCAACAGAGCTATTTGAATAGATAAAACATATTGTCATAAGAAGGGAAGCCTTGAGTGTTGGAATTAAAGCTTCTTTCAATGCATTTCTCCCCACAAACTCTGAAATATCTTTATCCACACTGTTGTCACACTCCATTGCCAACACTGTTGTTTCCCTTCCTGCTGCTGTGCGTCTCTCTTACACCACCTCCTTTGATCAGCCACCACGGCAGTGACTGGACCTTCCACTTTGTGGTCAGACTCCTAGCCTCAGATCGGGGATGAAGTCCAGACATTTCTCACTAGAATTACATGTTTAATGTTTATGTACAGCTTCCATTATAGGAAATAATAAACTACTTACTGGGTCTACGCACATGAACTCAATGGACTAATCTAAGGCAGACGTGGCAGAATTTTTCACTTTCCCAGAGACCATCAGGCTAATTCAATAAAGAGACTCCTCAGTTCTAGTCTAGTGCATCATTACACCGATGGAGCCTCAAGAGGTTTGGTGTATGAAGGCATTAACCCGTATGAACTAGCATTAGCCTTTCCTAAGAAGCAGCAAAAGAAGTTAAACCATGATCCAAGCTCTATGAGCAGATTGTTTAAAGATATAACAAGTCCAGGAAACCAGATCTAAGCCCCTTTAAAACTGTGATTTTAACAGATGTAATAACCCTGAAATCAATTTCTGAGCAGAATATATCAGTTCACAGTTCACAGCTTACTGCTTTATTCTGATTCAACTACATATAAAACCTTACACTTCAAGCTAGCACTTCCATTAACCTCCATATAAGAAAAACCTGTTATGCTCATCTACACGCGTATACTTGTATTTGGGGTTTCTACTAGAACATGTTTACATGTTTTAATGTTCAAAAAACACTTTATTTTTCTCATACCAGCTGTGCTGCTGCACATCTTTAGCCTCAGTCTCCCTCAAAGAGTTTCCAGCTCCGCTCTTACTAGCTTTGTTTGAGGGCATGCCAAACTAGTTGCTAGGCAAGCATTTTGCAAATGTGTTACTTGGTGACATCACCACGTTATGGAAGAAAAGGCGGGACTTCAAGGAAGGCGTTTTAGGCAGTTCAGGAGCAGTGTCTCTGTAGGGGAGAGTAACTCCCCATTGGCGTGGACTTTGGGCTTCGTAACTTTGCAGACCTTTTACATGCACAAAAAAAATATATAACACACTAAAGGAAAGGGAAAAAGCACAATAGGTCCTCTTTAATATTCATGTAGTATGGCATGATATTGGTAGTAATTTGTGCTTTGCTGTAATAACACACTCACCACTACAAACGACAACAGGCAATAGAGCTGTGTTTCTACTGCGTTCTTCCAATATTGTGAGAGGCGTAGAAAATAGTCCTGATGGTGACAGCATACAGAATGTGGGCTGGCAGACTGTAGGCAAGCCAACTAGTTCCAACTCTGGCATCTCTTGATTATATTTTACAGATCTGTCTGCCAAAAGCCAATTTCCCTTGCAAAGCAGCTCTTTCTTGACACCCAGAGATGAAAGACCAGGCAATGACAAGAAGCACATTCAACAACTCCGGCTTTCAGGCTGCAGCTTTGCTGGATTTGACATTCACACAGCATCAACTAGGAGTGTGTACATACATATGGAGATGTACAATATGCAGACAAATTTGCAAGCAGCCACAGAGACACCGACAGACACAAACTCTATGCAAAAAAGTAAAAAAATAAAAGTTAAGTTGATATCAGTGTCTAGAGATGGCTCACAGTGTATCCTGTAAAATGAACGTATGGTTTGAAAAAATGGTTTGTTTCATCTGTTTTAAAAAATCCCTGCAAAGATCCTCTCAGCTCTCCTTTAGAGTGACAAGTCTGCACAGCTCACCCTCTCACGCAAAGCTCTGCTAAGCATAATCATTCAAGGGTTCTCATTCAATATGACTCTTCAAATATGAAATACTCTTCCCATGTCACTCACCACCACTTTGCTCTCTCTGCTTAATGCTACAATGAGCTGAATACAGGGACAGACTGTTGAGGGTTTCAGTTTTAACTGAAATGGCTGTAATACAAAAAAGACATGTTTTCAGGAAATGGTTATTCGTAGCACCATTTCAGACTTTACTGGCCTTCCACAGTGGATATTCACACATGCAATTTTTACCTTGTAACTTAATATTGGTGTAAAATGCTTGGAAAACTGCATATACTATAGAAATACTGGTATCTTAGAACTGCATTAAAGTTTAAGCAGAGGAAACCCTAAAACTGAATCTGGATGAAATTATCAGTGTCATTAAAGGGCAAGTCTTGAAGGTGTTGTACTGATAGTGAACTACAATGAAGTAGTAACAGTTTTTGAGCTTGCAACATTCAATTATGTCCCGCTATCGCTGATGGAGAAAACAATACTCAATAGAAGCAGCTCATAAATGTCAGTTCATCATCTTGTGATCCAGCCATCTGACCTACAAGTGCACAATAAGTTAAAACCTGAGGCCGCTGCAGTGAGTTAACCACCATAATAACATCCCATCCCACATGGGATTTTTCTATTGGGTTTTGTATTATTGCAGAAAATACATCTGCGGCAAACACATTTATGATATTTACACGTTTTGTTCAGCAAGATAATCTCCACAAAAGGACACCACTTTTATTATTTTTGAAGCCTAAATGCAATCGCCAGAAGTAAAAAGCTAACGTTAGGCTATAAACAAACTACACCACGGCCGGTGAGTATACACAACGAGACTGTGTAATGACGTTTAGTAGTCTCATTTAGCCACTTGTTAGCAGCTGCCTTATTTTATGGGTATTTACTGACATACTTTATATCGTAGAACAAAATATCAAAATTTCTTAAGCTTGTGTTAACCACAGACTTTATTTCAGGCATCTAACTAAAAACCCATTGACATCCAGACGAGGGATGAAATGCTAAAATTCATAATTTTAGCACTTCATCCCTCGTCCCCCTTTTTTTCCCTGCATTCCTGTAGCACTCTATTTAGTCTTCTTCTAGGCAGTTACTTTTTGGGCGGTTACAGAACAGCTTCCTGTGCATTATTTACCACTACCCACTGGACTGTAGGACCGACCCTGATTTGCATGTAGCCTCCGGCCAACGGAGACACATATATGAAGTAAAGTGTAAATGTAAAAGTCAAGTGCAAATGGACCATGGCCTCTAATCTACCGATGCAGCTTTGGAGTTGTAATCATCCAGCCTCGACATTGCCACTAATATGCTCTTGTACTGGATCAACACAATCTGCACTAACATTTCCTGTTTTGTAAATTTCAATTACATTGGTCACTGTGTTCAGCTTTAAATTAACTAATTAACTGTGTGCTCTTTGGTTCATAATTGACTGTCGCTTTAAATGAAAACAAGTTTTTGGATCTAACGCTGAATTCCTTGACAGCTAATGAAAATAGTTTAACAGTACCACTCAGTGCTCAACTAATTGCTCAGTGGGGCTTTCAATCTGGCCAACACTCGCACCCAATTACAATCCCCTTCACACACACACACACATTTGTGCACCACCCTCAGTCTCAGTCACTCCAAGTCCTAATCAGCATGCAAATGTACAAACCTTGGTCTCGGCTGACAGCGGGACGAGAGGCTTAAGTTTCAGACAAAGAGGAGGCAGAGGCTGACTCAATGCTTGCTAGTTCATGTAGTGTGATCGTTATCGAGGTGCCAAGCAGACAAAAGGTCTTCAGTCTGAAATCGAGTCTACCTTTTTGCTCCGGAGGTATGTTTTTCTGAGATAAACTTAGAGAGGACAGTTGGTGTCAAAAAGGTATTTTTGTTAAACTGTGTTTTAAAGACATTAGTGCATTACTGGACAGAATGCAGTAAAGAGAGTACAGATCAGGAGTGAGCGGATAATTTACCACACGCACCCACAGCCAGATTTGAACCCACAATATTATGGCTGCTCAGTGTGCACCTAATCCCGCCAAGCCACTGGGATGCTCCAAAAACAACATTGGTTTGAAACTGGTGGTCTTTGTGGCAACAGCAGAACATGTTTTAGCAATTTAAGGATCCATATTAAATCACATTACCTAAATTATGATAATAAAACTAAGCTCTGTTTTGGAGGGATACGTTACACTTTTTAAGCCTTTTAGAGGTGAAACTATTTGCCTTTCTAGATTGGGTTTCCCCTACAGTATACTAAAGAGAACCTTGCTGAGTGTTTTCCCTTGTTGGTTCCAGTCCTAACAACAGCTCCAAGAAGATCATTACACATCACTGGTTTTGGCTTACAGAAGGCAGGGAAAGAGAATAATGACACAGTCATTATGGTCATATATACCCACTTGAGGCTTTGCCAGATTGTTTTCTTAACACTTTCAACAATTCCACCAGCACTTTCGTGCACTCACAAACCAAAAGTATGATGTGGTCCCAGCAAAATGCTCGAGAGGGAAAGAAAACCTTGCTCAACAACTACTCGAGTCAAGTCTGGACTTCTGTGGGTCAGTTATAAAACTCCAATATAATGCTTCAAATCATCACGCGCCCGCTACTCAGCCTCAGGACAGGCACGGTTGACTTTCACTGCTGTATTACCCCCCCTCTACTGTAGCCACAGCTCTGAACCTGAACTTCCTCCCATCGCACAGACTTATTCCCAACACCGAAACTGCAGAATGGTGACTTGAGGCTAATTTGGTAACTAAGCCTTTTGTTTACTTTAGGTAATTCATCCAATGATGTAGTTCATGTTGCCTCGGAGTATGCTGGAGCAGAGTGTACTCCGCATCTAAAAAAGCACACTAAAAACGCTCGGAGGCTGTGAGAGACTTTAAATTGACTCACTTTTGGCCCATTTTTTCCCTACTGTGGGAACTATGAATCATCAGCCACCTACCTCTGTGGAGCTATGGAGTGTGAAAAAGTCAAACTGTACCAAGTAATATGTTGTTTTATTAAGCTCTATATTTATGAATCACAGCACAAGTGCATGTGCTTGCTAGAAGGTTTTTTTGATTAATTACTGCCACATTTACATGATGTCCCTTGATACTAGTGTTTGGTGAAAGGACAAATATTAGTTACATGCTGTATCTGTGATCTTTTTGTGGCCCATTTCATTCCCTAAATAAGAGCCTTTGGCCCTGTTCAGACCTGGCATCAACATGTGTTTTGGGTGAGGACAGCTCTAACGTACAGGTGTGAATGCACCCGAGACGCTTTGAGATCCGATCGCTCAGACCACATTCGGAGGTCTGAAGCTCTGTACTCCGCTGTTGCCTGACAAAGGCGGCGGTGCCAGTGGCACGGATGTGTTTTTGGGACCCGCATGGGGGCCGCCGGTAGACAATAACCTTATATTTTGATGTTAATAAAAAGTAAAAAAGCTGTCCACTTGTGATCAGATCACCCAAGACAGATGCTAATGCCAGGTCTAAAACAGGCCTTTGCCTTTCTGTCTCATAAGCTTTCAAGACGTCAAACATGACACAACTCATTAAACTTAAAAAGCACAATTCGTGCACCATCAGTAGTTTCAATAGAATTAGCACTATGGGTCTTCGTAACTGAAAGCCTGTGACTTGTCTTACAAAGTATAAAACAACTCAACTCAAGCACTCTTCTGTGGCTTGTCCACAGTCTCAGAAATGCAACTAAGATGTATGTAACGGGGTTCATATCTTAACAAGGACAGGTCGAGAAAAGAAATGGTAAGTACCCTTGATTAAGTGACAAAGACATGAGTTGAAGTCAAAACACTTTCTATATCTTGCTGTGCTTTGGTTATTAAGAGTACAATTGAGGTTAAAATTAAGCACATATGTACTGTTATAAATACATTTTCATACCTAAACTGTTTACTTAGCATGCAATAAACTATGTGAGCATTTGCAGTCTGTGTGAGTGTGAGTAGGTGGATGTGTTTTTCTTTCCACATTACATGAACACATTTGGAGACATGTCCCGCGGAGCTATATCTCACTGGACCACTCTGAAGCCAGCTATTTAACCAAACTGTTGGCTGGCAATCAGCAGCAAACTGTTAATCACTTCTAATGAACAGAATGGCAAATGGAACTGTAATAACAATTGGATGCAAATGCAATAATTAAGATCATTATCTTGTCGGATGGTACTATCTGCCAGTCTTATGGCAAAAACACAACTGTTAATACTTCATTAGATGCTATAAAATAGCAATTCTTGTAAAAATATAAACACCCAATTAATCCTGATAATGAGTACTGAGTTCTTTCAAATTCATTTTCATGAGCACATTTTATCATACTGTCCCCTTGATGCTTCTCATCAGATAGAAAACTGAGCTATCTACCGAATCTGTGGAAGAAATTAAGTCCAGGATTTGTTTTTTAAATTGACTAAAATGAAAGCATGAAACGGATCACTTGTGCAACTTTAAAGAAGTGCAGAGTTTTCAGGTTATAAAAGTTGTCTTGGAAGCAAAAGAAAAATTATGAAAATCCTACAATTTGCATCAGCAAATCTAGTCAGATTTCCATTCATGATGGCGAATAGGTAGCAGTTTCCATTTCACAAACCTCCATCAAGTTGAATATCTATCAATGCTCGCCTGAGGTTAAAACCACACCAGGAAACAGAGATGTTCAATAATGTATTAGCAGCGGCAGGCGTTTTCTAATCAGTAATGGAACTAATAGAGCAGAGAAGAGCTGAATGGAGATAGCCACGCTGGGCTGGGTGTGTGTGCCTTTAGATTCCTTCTTACCCAGTGTTTAGAAATTACATTTAGATAATATTCTGGGTCAGCACGGTTATTCCCTGCTGTGAGGCCACAGTGCAAATGCATATAACCGTGGTTCTGAACACAAGAGTGCAGCTTAAGCGTGCTACAGTTTACTGGTTTGTCCAGGAGAAAGGGTGCACTGCAGTTACAGCCAGCCAATCACAGGGATTCCTGATACAGAGCCATTGTTTTGCTTTGACTTGCTCATAATTGGACAGAAGGCCTTTCCCATTTCCCAGTTTGTACAGCCTTGGTTCCTTACCTCGCCTCCTCTCCTGTCCTGTCCTCGCGCCTTAGTCCCACCCACGGGAGATGCGAGAAGACTGGGTGAGGACAGAAGAGTTGATGCAACAGGCAACAACTTTAACAAATGAGACATCCTTGCCTCGGAGCCGTCATTTTAAAGCGACGTCAATTAAATAGGACATGTGGCACTGCTGCATCAGCTGTCCATCGTTTTGTTATAGCCTACCGTGGCATTTTATGATCTCT
Organism: Sebastes umbrosus; assembly: GCF_015220745.1. Taxonomy (NCBI): domain Eukaryota; kingdom Metazoa; phylum Chordata; class Actinopteri; order Perciformes; family Sebastidae; genus Sebastes; species Sebastes umbrosus. The sequence continues at coordinate 24,674,985 of NC_051285.1, forward strand.
GTCAGATGAGCAGAACAGTGTTCATGACAACTTACAGGCTATATTTACTATTACTAATTCAATTCATAACATGGCAATAGTCCTGCCATGGTTTGAGGTTATTCCAGCTGTGTGTCACGCCTCTTATACGTTGCGGGTGTCGAAAACCCTTCCGCAGAGGATACACCGGTGTATCCTCACTTATAGCTTCTCCGGCAAGCCTCCTCGCTCCACGAGATGCATTTTAGGAATTGGGATGTCCTTCAAGATGGAGCGTTGAGATCGTGTTTTGGGTCACAAGTCGGAGGAGCGAGGAGACGAGGAGGCACAAAATCGGGAAATGAGAAACAGCCAGAGTGTCTGGTGCCAGCAAGGAATAAGTCTGAGAACAGTCCAAAGATTGTACAGTATATATCAAGGAATCCAAATGTTATTTTGAAAAGTAATCTAGAAGGACTAATATTGGCCAAATAGCCTGTATTGGTTTGCCTAACCTTTGAAAGAGTGAGAGGAGGGAGCGGGGGGGTGGAGACCAATATCATTATGTATTATGCTCCGTCTGCACAGGGGCAATCAATGCTTCATTTCACAGGAGTCCCTCTGGGGGGGGAGGAAGAGAGATGGCTGAGTGGCAGCGAGATAGACAGCCACAAAGATAGACAGCACGAGTCTCCAGTGCCGAGCTGAAGCCTGAGCCCTGTGGGAGAGTTGGGATGACGACGGCCCCGCAGACACTGAGGAACTGTTGACAAGCGGGAGCCCCCCACCACCACCAACCCTCCTGTTCCCAGTACTGCGGTTACAAGAGCGTTTGTGCAGCACTGAGAACAGGGCCACCGCAGAGAGAAGCACTCCACTGTGACACTGTATTCTAATGTACAGGCCGCGGGAGACGTGATGAGCAACGGTGCATTTATGCCGACACTGTACTCTATATGTGCTCCACTGTGAATTTTTCACAGGCTGCAGAGCCAGCAGTAAATCACTTTCACTGCACGTGGAGCTGTGCCAGCTGCCTTATCTAATGTCAAGTGCCTCGAGGGCACGGAACCAAACACTTTCCACTCGGCAGGGAACATGGAGTTACAGGGACACAGATTAAGCACATGTTTTTTTTAAAGATGTCAAATATTTAACATAAAGCAAGTCTGCCATAAATGTCAAGTTTGCAGGGAAGCCTACGGTGGAAATATTCATAAATACTGGAGTACTGACATACCGATGTGAATTATGTACAAACATGAGTCAAAGGAAACAGCAGCGAGCCAGACATTTCTAGATTCCACTTGACAAGATTGTGAAGATGTGTACACAATAACTCAAATAATGTTGTACTTGGGTACAGGTAGGTCTGGCTGTCTGGTGAATCCAGTGAGGCTGAGGCATAAAGACAGGCCTGGATTAATAGCTTAAAACAACACTGGAGTTGGAACAACCCAGTGGATTGATCCGTTTAACTGATGCTTTGTCTCCTGTTGAAAGTGGGAAAGACTGGCAGCCAACAAATCACACTAGTGAGTCTGTGTGTTGTTCAGTGGTGGAGGAGCATCAAATCAACCTTGTCTCTGTTCACCGACTGCCTCGAATACCCTTTATACTGAAGAGAAGCTTTTCTGTTAAACAAGGGCACAATCTGAATGACTCATTCAACTCTGTAATTATCACATATTTAAAGGTGATCTCAACTCTCTGGTCCTTGATAAGCACACTTTACCTTTATATGAAAAACCTTTTGAGGAACTCACTGCGTTTAGACTGCAGGGACCAGGGTCTGGATTAAGTTCCAGGGACATTTTACCGGGCCTTTTTACCCCCAAAAAGACCGTTGTTGGGGGGTAATACTTCCTGTAAGTACCGGAACTAATTGGGGTGGAGTTGACCACCGTCGCTGATTGGTGAAACAAATACACAGCACCTCTGCATCAACTGTACTGCTTCATTCATAAACTAGGAAGTCCTCTAGTATCGATTTAGGACCATTTTAGAACGAGGGGAGAACATTTATCTTTGTTTGATAACATCTAAAGTAAAGTTAGGCTCTGCTGTCGGCTTCCCGACTCATTTAAAAAAAAGACAGAGAGAAAACGAGAGAGAGATTGTGCGAGCGAGCTGAGAGGGCGAGCCGTGGAAGAGAGACATAGCGCGGCGGTGCTATGAATGAGAGAAAGAAAAGTCATTTTCTGATTTTTTTTCAAGGCATTAACATTCTAAAGTACAAACAAATAACCATCAAACACTCAACAGATGATTTACTGTGGAGACAGACGTTCTTAGTTTAATTTTCCTCCTCTGAATTTCATTCATTACATCCAACGTGCATCAGTAAATATATGCAGCAGTAAATATCGCCGCAAATGTTTCCAGTGTGTTTTTTAGATGAAACAGGCGGACACACTGAACTGCAGGCTGCAGAGTGTGTCTGTCATGTTGCTTTTTCATACGTCAGAGGACTAATTTGCTTAATCTTTGCAGGTCTTTAGACCACGGTGAAAATGCAGACAGTGGGCTGAAGGAAACTTTTAGTTCCTTAAAAAGTCCTTTGGTGAAAACCCAGCTTTACATGCCCTAAATATCAGTTGTCTTATCGTCATAACATTTTCACAGGTGTATCAGTTTACCATAATTATCATTCTATTGCTATTTTGCTATCAGAATAACTAACCCATGCTGTCTAATCAAGGAAGAAGCTAGATGTGCTGTAAGCTGTGAAATGTCAAAAGTTGTGAATATCATTTCATCACCCAAACAGACAGTAAGCTGCAGTATGTAAAAGACACCACTGGCAGACTGATCTGTGAGAGTCTCCCCACTGTGGATTGTTTTGCTGCCTCACATAACAACAACAGTTACAATATATATATATATATATATATTTCTGTAAGCCAACCTTCAGCAGTGGTACATGCAGAGAGCAGATTGTTTCATTTCTGCTGAAATGGAAGCTGTGCGGGGCAACATTATGCACCTCCAAACTGAAATAGACAAAACAAAAATAGACCAACAAAATGTTGACTTTTGACAATAGTGTGGTCTAAAATGAAACTAGAATTACCGCCTCGCAGTTGTATGCCTCCGCCAACCAGTCAAGTTGCAGTTTTGGCAAGGGAAAACTTGCACAGCCATTTTCAAAGAGGTCCCTTCACCTCTGATCTCAAGATATGTGAATGTAAATGGGTTCTATAGGTACCCACGAGTCTCCCCTTTACAGACATGCCCACTTTATGATAATCACATGCAGTTTGGGGCAAGCATTGTCAAGTCAGCACACTGACACACTGACAGCTGTTGTTGCCTGTTGGGCTGCAGTTTGCCATGTTATGATTTGAGCATATCTTTTATGCTAAATGCAGCCCTAGGAAATGATCATTAGCTGTGGCTCTAATGACTTGTTTGTCAAATAAAAGAGCACATTATTTTATGTGTGTAGGTAAAACTGGCCATGAACCACTTCTATTATGACCATCCTCTTTCTACATACCTTATAATACATAGGAAAATAACTACTAAGAAGGAATCCGCTAATGCCAGTACCAAAGGAATTACAACATTCGGTATGTTTTTTTTTTTTTATAATGCTGGCAGAGTCCTCCTCACACGTCTGAATGAAAGATCGATATGATGGAGAAGACGACTGCCCTCTGACATACAGAGAGGATCAGAGAGCTGAACCAGGAATGATCCTGCAGAGCAGATACTCTAAATGAAGAGGGTGCAGGATAACTGTGCTCTTAAATTCACAGAGGGTGTAAAATCGTGGAAATGAAACAGCGTGAGCCAGACTTCTGGAAATCACTCGCTAGTCATTTCGACTACTGAATCACCACCAGCATTTCAAACCCGATGGATATGACGAAAGAGGCTTAAGCACCGGTAGCACACTCAGTCTCTGTGTAATTGGCAGCCTTGGGTTATTACAGCGTGCGCTACGGGGAAACTGCACAAACAGGAGAAAACACAGCAGACTATTGTGAAAAACATAATACCTTATCATGGGGTCTGCTCGCTGAGTGATAAGGCCTGTGTGGATAGCCTACGGGCTGCTTCCACTCACTGCTTGTACAGTACAGCTGATACCCTATTAGCTGGCAAAACTAAATCCATCCTAAAACCCTGCCTTGCTACAGAGTGTGTGGGTGTGTGTGTATCTGTGTGTGTGTGTGCCAGCCTGTGTGTGTATATACTTCACGCACACCCTGGGATGTGCTAAATCAACAAAGAGACCATGCTGGCATTTACATAAGAGCACCTTTTGTTCCAGTGTAAAGCTCCCATTTACCAAACTCCAGCACACGTTTAATGAAAACACACCACCGGGGAACTGAAGCCATACAGATGGAAGTGCACGCAGGTTCAGGTGAGCAATACACCAGAGCCCTGAAGGGTCATACAGACAGTCCATCAATTGCCCTGCTAGCCTGACCTGCCTCAGCTGTAATGAGAGGTGTCAGGAGACTTACAGTGTGTCCACAGCAGTACAGCAGAAGAAAGACCAAGGGAACTCCCTGCTTAACACACCTAAAATTAAATATTACGCTTTCCTGAAATACTCTCACAGTCTGGGAAATATCACTGAATTGGCTGGCTGCTTTTTCATGTTTACTAATTAGCACCAAGCTTATCTAGTTAAACATTTCCATTTTTTGCCAGTAGCACACTGTTCATAACAATCATGCTAATCCCAGACCATGCTAAAATCTAATTTATTCAGGATTCCACTGCTTCTTTTTGCTGTTTTTTTTTAATTCTATCAATGGGTTTCTCAGTCTTAAGAAATAATGTGATGTTTTCACATAAATAAATGTGCTACTCTCACATGAAAGCTGGATACATTTTGTTTGTCATTATTTCTCATGTTTTATTCTCACACGATTAACAATATTTAATGATCTCAATATTTCTTGTGAGCACAAAGTAATCATTCCTAGACTGTGAGAAAAAAATATGAAATTGTTTTATGATCATTAGAAAACAGGTAATTATAAAATACATCACGATTTAATAATAATATAAAAAAATAATCGTCATGTGATGTCTTCAGAACAAGCTTGTTATGTTGGCCCTACGAAATTAATATCTTGCTCATGTCGTCTCGGGCAGTATGGACTCCCATCACCAAACCACACTGAGTACATCATGACTATGAAACAGGATGTGATACATAATACATATCCAGCTGCAGCAACTGGGATTTACTTGGAAAAATATCAGAGAACTTAAAGATGTTGTCAAAAACACATTTTCCATCTACTACCGACACAAAGAGAGGAAGACTAATGAGTAAACAAAACAGCTGTCAGAGGATCACTTGTAAAGGAACTAATGCACAGAATGCAAATCTGTTCCACTAAACACATCTGTGTTTGTTGTAATGAAATCATAAGCAAAGTCCCCCCTTAGACAAACACTCATCCACCGTGGCTGTTTTCTTAAGATGTGTTGTTTGTGGATGTGATGTTGAGGGATCTGGCTTTCTTTTCTCTTTTCCCTACAGCAGAAGGCACATGAGCCGAATAGCGCTTACTGAAAACAATACAAGCTCGTGTTTTCATTTGGGGTAGAGAGCTCCGGATGCATTCTGCTCTCTGGAGCGTAGCCGTCCCCGCTTCACACACACACACATAATTGTCAGATTTTTTCTCTCTCTCTCACACACCATGATGTACAGTATATTTTTCATCTATCCAACACAGTCTCACTTTCTCATGTTCTCTCACACACAGTACAGATACTGATTGAATCACAGTTATCCACAGTTAGTCCCACAAACCTAAGGATGTACTCCTCAGTGGAACGTCACTGATCGAGTATGGATTATTTAACAATCAATAGTCAACTAATTGTTTATCCATAATAACAGCGTGAATCAAGACTTTAGACTTACTTGTTTTATTTAAGATAATAAACATATGCTACATGATTGGCATGATTTGAGAGCAGTTTCTTTACTGTAACAAACCCTTGTCCAGGTGCTGAAAACAACATAACCGTGGTGCACAAACTAGAATTACCATCTCGTCCAAAATGTCATCACTTCATCATTTTATCCCGTTAGACATTTGTGTGGAATTGTCATAATTAGCATATGAGTTCTTGAGTTATGGCCAAAAAACGTGTTTTGTGATGTCACAGTGACCTTTGACCACCAAATTCTGATCAGTTCATCCTTCCAGTCCAAGAGGACATTAGTGCCAAATTTGAAGAAATTCCCTCAAGGTGTTCCTGAGATATCACGAGAATGGGACGGACGGATGGACGGACAACCTGAGAACACAATGCCTCCGGCCACACCTGTTGCCGGCACAGTAGCATAAAAAGATGGAATATCACTTCAGGAAGTTCACAAGTTTTGTTCTGATGATGTTGGATAGTACTGCTTGTCCTGAATGTTGGCATAGTAGCAGTGCAAGTGGTGCCTAGTTATGGCATTAATAGGTAAATATCAGCAAACTCTGCGTGAGGCACAGAGGTGAAATGTGGACTTAACCACTAGTCAGGTAGATGGATCAGAGATCTTGAGACAAAGTCTGCACTTTATCTGTTAATCCTTTGCTGACATATGGATGCTGACATACATACAGTTAAGTAGAAGGAGACTTTGCACACGTTGTTGTCTTAAGACTTTACATTCAGCTTTATATTAATGACATTGAGACCTGTGTGTTTAGCTCACGTACCTTTTCATTCAAAACTTGTAGCCTATATGTTCAGCAATTTAAAAAATGCTTTGCTTTAATGCTGCCGGAGGTTGAATCTAATCCTTCTGAAATATATATTTTTTTAAAAACCACAGTCTTTGGCAGTAACACAAAAATGTTAATGTATTATTCACCCCTTCATCGTGCATACAGCCTTTATGGATTTGTCCTTAGTGATGACATTAATAGCAACTAACCCATATGCAGAATAACAAGGTGATGAATGACAGGCATGAACCATTAGCTACAAGCATTTTCACACTCACTCACACACCCGACATAGATAGATAGATAGAAGACATGTTATGGAAGCAAAATGGCCCAAAATCTCAAAAGTGACCAGTGCAGGAATCACTCAAATGAACACACTGGGAATGATGGGTGGTGCAGATGTAGGGGTACTTGAGTTTATCTGACAGGACTGTAAGGGTACTGATTTAATAGATGTGAAAGCTAAAACCACAAGGCTATATTAAACAGGTTCTAGCTGGACTATATGCCCTAGACTCCCACTGGGTAAAATATCAAATGCACACTTCCAAAAGCCAAATGTTTCCATCTGCTCCTAAAGTGATCAAACATAAAGCGGATGGCCCAAAACCATTTTCACAGTGGCTGCTGAACGGGGACATAACGTGGCTAACTGAAAAGCTGTATCTAATGGACCCGAGTGACTGTCATCTAAAGCAGTCTCAGTCCACATAAAACCTCCTACTGCGCATCTAGAGCAGTTAGTTCCACAGGCGAAGGCAGGGGGATGACATCACACTGGGACACAGCAACGGAGCCTTTAATTAGTATTTCAATATCATTTGACCTGGAAGAGATGGAACTGCATCCTGCGCTACATAGCCAAGCCTGGGGATAACCAAGGTGCACCGATCAAAGCAAATTGTTGGGTATTAGCTGCTATGATATATGGCAATTTTATAAATATTGCAAAAAAAAAAAAAAAGCATGTGATTGTGGATTAAGGTCTGGCATTCAGGCTAATGTAAACAATTCTTTTAAAAAAAGAACTGAAGCAGAGCAGTTTTTTTGAGCGAAGCTTATCTGAGTGCAGGAATGGGAGCAGATGGAAATGGAAACAGGGGTAGGTTGGCTCGGTTTGAAAGAAGGATCAGAGAAGAGGCGGGGGATCAAAGGTTCAAAGCTGCAGGTAGAGATCTCAACAGGCCTGTGTCCGTAAGTCCACAGGCCCCATGGTGCAAAACACACACACATTCCTAACCACAGCCATTAGTATGCACTGAGCAGTTAAGCATGAAAAGGGTCTCTTCTAAAGTAGAAAAAAAAATCTGTCCAAATGCATTATCATGGGGCCCATTACACACAAAAGAGAGAGTGCGACTCCGGCCACGGCTCTACTTCAGAGATGGCATTTTACAATCGGCCTCCGCAAACATTTATCTTTTTCCCCCCTCGCATCTGTCACCGGATTGTGCCAGAATAAAAACAAAGATGAAATGGAAAAGAAAATGGCCTGGGCTCAGAGAGCTGGCAGACCAGGGAAATGTATTTTTTCTTAACTGAGGCAAGTTAATTACTCCAGGACGAGGATGTGATTTGCCTCTGTGCTAATACTTGGATAAGGACACACAACGATGTCGTTTCAGAGTCGTGTGCTACATTAACAAGTGTCAGGGAGACTTAGGTCTTAAAGAGGTGGAACCATTAATCCAATGTTCTCCAGCCACTCCGGGTGTGCCATTAGCCAAAGATTAGCCGTTAATGTGGACATAAGCTGATGGAAGACTTGTGTGTTCGTTGGTATTGTTTGTCGTTCATAAATCTCTGCAACAACAGCACATAGCCTTTGCAAACACTGTCTGTAAACAAATATATTCCTCCTTTCTGACCGCAGAGAAATCTTCTAATGCACCACAAAACACACATTACCATTTCAACTGTTTTTTTTCCCCAGCTGTCAATGCAGTAACAAGAACCTTTAAGCAATACACAAACTGAACAGAAACTCGTCTCTAAGATGGACAGGGAAACATATTTTCATGTAGCATTCTTGTGCATACTTGACATTTTAATAATTTAATACCAAAATAGCATCCTTCTCGGACATGAGCTGGCTCTGAAATTCAAACAATTCTCACAAAAAAAACACATACTCTAGATTCTGCGCACATCCCACAACTACGAAGTCAACACAGTTCACTGAAGCTACTTACAAAAGCATGGCTAAAATAACTGAGAATATCATCGTGAAATGTGTTCACACAGTTTGGAGGAGAGACTGATCATCCCTCCACCTTGCTCCAACATCCCACAGTCCCATTCCTTTTGCCTGTGTGTCAACTCCTGACATTGATGCTGCTTGTTGCACATTTCCCCTGCTGCCGAGCTATTTGTTTTGCCCGAGTTCATACGAATGCACCGGTGTCAGTTTCTCCCTTTAACAAGTGAGTTGAGGGTGTCAGTGTTGGGCACGTGACTCGATTGCTTGTGAGCTGAACCGCGCATCATGCCATCAATCAAAAGCTGTGCATGTTGCATTTCATATGGGAGTCATGTTGAGATATGATGGAGCTGGGTTACATTTAAGGGGAGACGCCCCAGGCAAAAATCATCAGTTTTTCATGCACTGGTCAATTTTGATATTTTGCCTCCATAACATGTCTTCTTTTATCAGACTAGTGGAAAGAAAACATCCAAAATACACATTTAAGTGATTATTTTACTATACTTTGTCCATCTGTTTCTGTAGATTTCTCCTAAATTCACCCAAAGATAGCATTAGATAATGCCTCATTTGGATAATATTAAACATATTAGAAAACTTGTAATACAAAAAATAATTGTCTTAATGTCAGTAATCAACTGGGGAAGTTTCATGGTGTTATATATTAGTTAATTGTTTTTAGCGTAATAGTTTGAAGAATGTATGGAATTTTACAATCCATATCTTTTCTCAAAATAGTTTTTTTCTCACATGGCAACAATATATTTTTTATGGATGTTGACAGTATTTTCTGATTTATGGAGTAATACAAAGAGATATCCAACATTTCTTTCCAAGATTTCTGTTCTGGAAATGTATGCAAATTAGCACACATTTGTTAAGATAATGCCTCATTTGCATATTTACACACTTTTTCAGAAAAACTTGTAATACAAAAAATAATTGCCTTAATGTAAGTAATCAACTAGGGAGGTTTCATGTTGATATCTATATACATATTCTTTACCATATTCACTTGAGGTGCCTCTCCTTAAATAGCTCTGTTAGCTATAAACGATGACTGCTTCTTTTGTTTCCTCATTTTTCCTTCTTCAGATCGAAGGTTTAATGTGAATGTTCACGTTTGTTTTCCCAGCTGCTTTATGTGCCTAAATGTATCTGTAAACGTCTCCTACTTTGGGTGATGCAGATCTTAAAGTTGTTGGGTGGATTTACACCTGGATTTCACGGCCTGTTGCTCTATGCAGTTACAGTCCAATCACCCTGGACACATGTTAGAGACAGATGGAAAGGCTGTCAAAGTACCAACTGAGGCGGGGAAATAACAAATCTGCTGGGAAAGATAATGTCTGCGTTGTAAAGCATGTAACATGGCCCTGCAATGCAGACAAAGTACGTTTTACAAATCTGCATCTGTGGCAAAAAATGTTCACAAGCAGCACCGGCAAAGGAAGCACCACAATAGACTGGCTGAGTGGTCGATTAGACAGCCAAGATACTGAATGTACACTGGTAGGAGATCAATGAGGCTTTAAACAGGTCCCTGGCTCCGTTTGTGTCCCAATGAAAGACCTCGTCTTCTAAAATGACTGCACACTCACAGAGGAACGATTACTGAATTTGATGAGTATCTAAATGTTAGTGTACACATCCAGAAAACCTTAAACAACGGAGAAATGATCTAATCTGGCAGGAGGGTTTTAACATCCAGAGATGACATCTTATTTCATTAATGTGTCAGTCACTGGGCTGTCAGAGCGTATTAATGCATACCATACATCACTCTCTGACACCTCCAAAATGCAGCCAAATGAATATCTGCCATTACTGCCAAAAGACAGGAATAAATACATGTGTGGAAGGTGGAGAATTAATTAAAAGGTTGGAATAGTGGTATTATTCACTAGACAGAAATATCTGAGCCGTCAAGACAAAAAAAAAAAAGCTCTCTCCGAATGCGTCCTTGTTCATCAACCTGCGTTCTCTCAGGAACAAAGCTGTGAGAAAACCTGCCTTGATACTTATGTGTCTTAATTGTTTGAAATGTCATTTTTTTCTAGTCTTTTTGGAAACAAGCTGTCGATACATTTGATTTCACATTAGCCTCTTTCTTACAATGAAGTACCAATCAATGTGTTCTTCCCTGCCTGCACTTACAAAGTCCTCCTCCCGGCAGACTTCTGAGGGCTGTGCCAAAGAAAATCAATTGTTTTTGAAATGCTGGCAAGCCGACAGCATCATCCCACGAACGGCATACAAGAAGAGAAAAAACGGCAGACTGTTAAACCGCAATTCATCATCTTCATTTGGCCATATATGAGAAGGATACCCTTTGTTGACATAATTACTGCAGTTGATCCTCTCAGAGGCCGGAGACCTGTCCTTTAACTTCTGCTCCACTTTAAATGTCAATAGCCATTAATTAGCTGGCGGTTACTTGTTATTTGAAGGTCTGACAACTCATCAATGAACCTATTATCATTTTGTTGAACTCCCCGCTCCATATCACCTCCACCCTCCACCCACCACCCACACGCACCGATGACTCAACTTAATCCATGAACTACGATGCTCCGCTGTGCCCCCGGCTTGAATGTGTCACATCTCCGAGGCCAGTGTGGGTGTGACAGATGGGTGTGAAGCTGGTGCCTAAAATTAAATCACTGATATCAGCAGCACAAATCACAAATAGAAGTTGGCACTTAATTGGAACCAATGAGGTCCTGGTGGTGCATCAGCGGTGCTGAAATGAAGTGTAAACGGCAGGAAAAGCACAGAGAGGATTTCCACAGCTCTTATGAAAACATTTCTCCTCCAGCAGACACATGGTTTATACATATCCCTGTTAGGGACGTTTTGTCAGTGTGATGTAAAGCCTGCAGTGAAAGGCATTAAAGCTCTTTGTAATCGATTGACTATCTCCTCGCTCTCTGGTGGTCAGCAGCTAGTAGTCGGCTGTTTGGTGCAGTTAGGCATGACATGTCAAATCTAGTATTTGTGTGCAACCTGATGTAATAGGTCTTACAAGAGCCAAAAACTGGTTTAGCACATACTTTTGTTCTTCTTTTCCCTAGCTAGGCTGTGAAAAGGAGGGATTTTTTTCAGGTAACTGTGAATTTGCAGGGGAAACTAATACTTTTTTTAATAATTGTGTATCTCTTGCTCAAATAATGCTAAATGACACACAAAAGAACAAGAAATGAACAGAAACTATTGCTGACTGTTTCAAAACGTGGTTACATACTGTACACTGCTGCTGATGGTCCAAACATTCCCCTACAAGCTCTGATTAAAGCCATACTTTGGCAGAAAACGGGGCAATCATTAGGAATTATCCTCTGGGGGACCAGACCTATTATAATCTGACTGTTTGTTGTGAGAAATCTTGATAAAATCTTGATCTGGACCAAAATGTTCGTAGTTCATACAAAGTACAGCTGGGCGATATGGACCAAGAATCATATCTCCGTATTTTTAGGCTGAACAGCAATACACAATATATATCTCGCTATTTTCTATGAAGTGGACTAAATGTTCCGTTGTAAGTCAAAGTTGCATGTGAGATGTCACAAGCACTTTTATTAAAATAGATCGTATCATATCATATGGCATGGTTAAGCTACATTTGAGAAAAATAACTGAGGACTGCTATAATAATAACAATATAATCATGCTATTTCCAGCTATTTGTTGTTCTAAATTACTCATCTAGAGTGTTATTGCGTAATTAATGTTACTTTGTTAAACAGACCAGGTTACATCTCATGACAATTGTGAATATGCCCACAGCCTCAAATGTTGGTCTTGAGGATCTGCAGTGTTTATTCATATACAAACTGAAACCTACACTCTACATTTACTACCACTTGACAACTTTACTGCCAATTTCTCCTTTGCTTCGATCTCCAACATCTGTCTGCTCTGAGCACATCCACTTCTCTCTCTGTCGCTCCACCACACAGCTACACCAACACTACTCTTATAACATATGCATCAAACACCCTAAAAAACAAGATTTGACCTGGTTTGAAACACTTTATAGGCCTACAGAAAAAAAAGAGATCAACTAACAACCAGCTGAATAATTAAGTTACTAATTACAAATGCCATCCTTAAGTTATCTAATCAATCATAATGATTCATTAGGTGACTATTACAATTTTGTTATTTATTCATTTTCTTTATTATTCCAAGTAATAAAAAGAAGCCGTGTACACTGCAGGCCCCAAACTGCTTGTGTCAGCTCTTCAAGTCTATCCCAACATTGGGCTGCTCTCCCAGTCTCGCCCATATGTGGTGGTATGCAGTTATGTGCCCAGTGCCTCTCTGTACTCTGTTTGCACATTAGGTGAATCCGTTGTCTTCTGCTTTTTTATGGTGTGTAACAAATTAAGTTAGAGGAGAAAATTGTTTAGAAGAACAACAAAACCTGCAGGAGCTCTGTGGGACGTTGTGAATTAAGACGTATTTCCGGACCTTTAAATGCAAAATCAGAGTAGAACAGACACTGCAAATGTACTAATTTACACAGCGCTGCTTTTGTGCTGCTCATCGTATTATCACAGGCACTCAATCATGTAATAGACTGCTGTTAACCTGCTGAGCAAGAAGATTAGGTGTTGTTATTCTAGTTAAAAAAAAGGAAAAAAACTGTCTAGCCTTTAGGCACAATGTTGAACAGTGGTGAAGGGTTGAAAAGGAAAGGGTGTGATTGGACAGGAGCCTGATCAAGCCTGCAGTAGGCATTAGATGCATGGATGGAGGTTGAGAATTTATCTGTGCCTTTTCGTGCATATACATATAAACTGTACATGTATATTTAAACGGGAAAAGAGTTAAGTATAACTATCTGTAAAGTTTTGTATACGCTGTGAATTTATCTGTGCACGTGTGTGTAGTCTACATAAGAGACGACTAACTATAGGGAAGTAATGAGCAGCAGTGGGTTAACTAAAGCAACATTTTAAAATCAATTCTGGTCACATGGGGCATACTGAGGTTAGGAACTCCTTTCAAGTGAAATGGGCGAAACACAGCAAAGGTTTTAGGGGAGAAGGTACTCAATAATTTAGTAATTTCTTCAAGTGCTGTAATAGGTTGCTGCTCGGGCCTCTCTCAATGAAAGTCTGCCTCCAAACAACTCCTTCAAAAGCACAGCTGCTGCTGCTGTGTACTTTGATCTCAGTGCAATGAATAAACGCTCCTCCGTGCGTCTTTGTAATTTCTTGCTCAATTTAAAGTGAACGACTTTAGGTTCGGGAGAATGAGCAAACTGAGCTCAAATTCTGGGAAGCAAAAAATACTAAAAGGAGACAAGTGAGGAAATGGTCAAACTGTAGCATATTTTTGTCATTACCACTCAATAAAAGAATATAAAAATGTCTCAGAGCTATAGAGTACCTAGACTTCATGCACTTGATACTTTGCTGACGAGAAAGAAAAAGCCTTGTGATCATAAAGAACGTATTCATTGCTAAACAGTTATTCTGTAGCATTGCTTTGTGCTCACACTTTCAATTCAATTTCATATAAGCATGAATAGCCTTATTGAGTTCTAATGTTTTAAACAGTTCAAGGGATATAGAACGCTTTTCTTGGTCACAATCAATTACAGGCAAGATAGTTGAAATTTAGAAAGGGCTTTTTCAGGCTACACAATCATTAGCTTGCCTAACAACCTACATTTTAGAAGCACAACCAAGACTATCTGATGCTGATGAGAGAAAGCGCAAACAAGAAACACCAATGAGCAGTAATATGTTTTATTCCAACACCAACTTCCTATTCAGCTGCTCTCAACAGTTGTCCAACCTGGAATAGTTCACTCCAAACTGCATCACCAACAAACAGCCCATTAAGGCCCAGACACACCAAGCCGACATCAAAGACTAGCGGTGATGAAGGCCGACTGTTGCATCGCCTCACATCGCCTTTGTCTTGGCTGAAAAGTTGCATTTGAACACACTTGCAAAAACTACATCCGACGGCCAATTAGCACGAATGTTCTGCACCTGCGTGAGAGGAAATAACTCTCCACACCAGCAGGCGGCGGTAGTCTGTATTCGTCATTCAAAAAGGGAAAACCGGAAGACCGAGGACGGCAGATATACAAGACGTTGTTATGATACGTACATGAAACAAAGCAGCGTTTGCCGAACATTTTCACACCACTTAGCTTCATTCCAGATGGCCATGTCGTTGTGAAAATATCCGTGTATTGGAATGATCAGACGAGTTGAAGATGAAAAGTGAGAAGAGCCTTCTGTGTGTGTCCTCTTGACTTTACTCGTTGGCTTGCTTTCCTCACTTCCGTTTCTCTCCTCATGCCATGATTCGTTTAAGCTGAACCGCCAATCAGAGTGATTTCTCTCACTGACAGGCTCCCCCGCCGATTCATCATGCTGAATCGCCCGAAAAACTTCCGACATGGGCAGACTGGAGCGTGATTCGGGACACGCCTCAAAAACTAGGCCGAGAGACGCTCGCCGACGACCCCAAACTGTCCGACGGCCGACCGTCAGCTTGGTGCGTCAGGGCCTTTTAATCAAGACAACAATAGGTTGAAGAGTATCTACCAAAATCAATTTGAGTTATCTAAAGAGTCTCATCATGGACGCATCAGCCCTGAGACTGCAAAAGAGAAATGCAAAGCTAAGAGATCAGCATGCACATGAAAAGCAGGCCTGGGAGCAGTGTTGCTCCAGCACTGTGGTGGTGACAGATGGAGAGCACTAGCATATACCTCCAGGGGTCTGACCTCATCAGAATTTAACTTTACCCAGACAGAAAGAGAGCCACTGCTGCTGTGATATGCTTATGCATAGTTTCATATATACCCTATGTAGAGTCTTCTATGGTGAAATAACATAAGTAAACACAGCTATTGCAAAGAAAGGGTTGTAAAAGGAAACATCAGACACAGATTACCCAGTTATTACACACAAGAGTGAGGAAACTGAAGTATAATTGTCATGAAAATTACACTGAAAAATATGGGATAAACAGAAATCCAATTATTTAAGCTATGTAGGCGGTGAAATGCAAGAAAAGCTCCGACAAGTCTGATCCATCATTGAAGATTAAAGAGAAGGAAAATATCTCTCCAACAATCCTGGAAAATCAGACAGGATGGGTGTGATTTGTAGTCTTTCTGATACAATCAGTTTAAAAAGCTCTTCAATAAATGGTCATCTCGGAGTCATTACAGGGCGACAAATAACCAGACAGCGTTTCAAATATTTCTCATGGGAACATTTAACCTTAATTAAACCTGGCAAATTGTATTTATTTCTGTCTGTATCAGCAACTTCCTCATTAACCCTCTGTCATCATTTTAACACAGTCACTCACATCAGAGAGCTGCCAAGTCAAATATGTCTTCTATTATTGGCCTGTGAACAGCTATAATGAAAGCAAGTGGGGGGTCAAGTGGCTCGCTCAGGGGCACTTCAGAGGCAGTAACTGGGCTGGGATCTCATTCTTATTCCAGGCCAACAGTTCCACGACTGATCTAGACATTTTAACCACTAACCTTCAGATCACAAGCCTGACTCTTTAGCCTTTAGGGTCCCACAGCACTGTTTGATATCATTTCCTGACATTGTCACATCTTTCTCTCAAACCAGAAGAGAAGACAGTTTTTAAACTTCATAAACAGTGGATGTATGCTGCTCTCTTTTAAACTGAAACTATTAGTCGACTAAAGGAGCACTGTGTAGCATTTAGGGGGATCTATAGGCAGAAATGGAATATTAATAAATACATTTTCTCTAGTGTTTAATCACCTGAAAATAAGAATCGTTCCGTTTT
This sequence comes from Sebastes umbrosus, assembly GCF_015220745.1. NCBI lineage: Eukaryota > Metazoa > Chordata > Actinopteri > Perciformes > Sebastidae > Sebastes > Sebastes umbrosus. Next base: position 24,691,662 of record NC_051285.1, read on the forward strand.
CGTTACCTATGTACATAGGTAGCAGGTCGTCTTCACGGGGCCGGCCGCCATGTTTCTACTGCAGCCCAGAACAGACAAATCTAACACTGGCTCTAGGTAGGGCCATTCGGGTTTTCATATTTTCACGACGGCTATTGTAGCTCTCCTACAGACGGCTAGATGCCTCCAAATCCTACACACTGCAACTATGATCAATTAGTCAATGGACAATCGGAAATATCTCTGCAACTATTCACGACACGATGAATCGTTTCAGTTAAAAAGTAAAAATGCCAAACATTCTCTAATTCCAGCTTCTCCAATGTGAGGATTTGCTGCTTTTCTCTATTTAATATAATTTTACTGTCACAAGGATCGATACAGGAAATCCTTCCTGCCCAAAACAATAACTCTCTACAACACCTCAGCTCTGTCTAACAGAGAACTCACAGATTTTTAGTTTCTTCTCAACCAGACTCCCTCCTGTTTTGCTACTGCAATAACCTTGCCCATGTTGAATTTGCTCATCGTGTATTACCTCATTTAATCTTTATTTAAAAACAAAACATTTTAACTTGCACACTTTACTAATGTTTATAGTATGTTATTCTATTTATATATTTTTTATGTTAGTTGTAGTAGTCAGGTATATTTATAGTGTATTCTAATATTCTTTATATTGTGTATTCTATTGATATATTTCTCTAGTGTTGATATGTACATTTTATTTACTGTTCCGGTGCATTGCCTGGATAACCTGCTGCTGTAACACAATCATTTCCCAATTTGGGATCAACAAGTATCTATCTATCTATCTATCTATCTATCTATCTATCTATCTATCTATCTATCTATCTGTCTATTTGTCTATCTATCTATCTATCTATCTATCTATCTATCTTAAACTAAATATATTCATGTTTTGGGCAGTTCATTGGACAACAATTAATCAATTAATCCATGATCTAATCGGCAGACTAATAAGGAAAAGAGCACAGTTTGGTCCTTGGAATCACATGAAACTGGACAAAAAGTGTGAAGCGAGCTCAAGGCAGCAGGGTACTGTACTGCAACAGCTTATCAACATGGTGGAAGGAGCTTTGTGGACGTGGTCATAGTCCAGATCCGACTGTCAGTGATTGTGTTTACAGAAATATGAATCACCAGCTTCTTTTATTAATGTTGTCATTACATTTGGGCCACAGGGCAACAAAGTGCTATATTTAAAGCTCCCAAACAACTGGAAGAAGTAATACAATACAATATTGCCATCTCCCTTCACTTCCCTGTGAGATGATACTGTATTAATAAGTTATGTCACACTCTCACAAAAACCCTCCTGTGTACACATTTGCACTCGCGCACAAACACAAGTGTGATTTATTCTTCTCATGCTCGTACTTGAACTCTGTGCATTTTTATTACTCAGTAAACCACTCTGTGACAAGATTGTTTTGTAAGAAGTGCCTTCTGAATCACTGTGATTTGATATTAATGTAATTTGAGACTGCAATATATTTTGATTTATTAGTCTGTTTTTCAGTCTGTTGACTGCAGTAAAAGACTGAAACAATGTTGTGGAAGGTAATAAAATGTCAAAATGATTGCTACAATATACATTACACTCCTATGGCAATGGTATAATTTCCACTTTCATTTAAATTTATTAAATATTGATAAATTGATAGAACATCATATACTGTATGTTTTGATTAAAGGCCCTGACATACTGAATAAAATATCTCCGTACCAGTCGAACATGCACTGGCAGGGAGTGGGGGTTACTTTTATATTATGCAATATTATATTCATATGAGTACAGATGACACCTCAATGCTTATATGTGCGGCTCTCAAGAATGGTCAGTTTGATTTAAACTGTAGAGATTATGATTAAGAAACTTAGTGGAAAGGCAAATAATAGAGTTGAACAAAGAAAATAAACTTGATTAAAATTCAATATATCTTTTAAGCTCAGTTATTTTACCTACATTGACCTCACAAACTCACAAGCTACTCACTTTAAACTTTCCCAACTTTACGCATCTCTGAGTTGTCTTCTAACTAGACACACGCACTGTGAATAGCTGTGCTTCTAGCAGAATGAAAACATCAATGGAAAGAACAAGCAAAAGAAGGTCAAACTAAATAGGGAGAAAGAAAAAGGACGTGCAGCCACAAGGCTGTCGGATGGAGCGATTCTGAATAACACAACACTCTTGAGTGGTGAAAAGTGATGATCTGAGTAACAAAGGGATAAAATGAGGACAAGTTCTGCTGAACATATCCTTGAGATGGGTCACGCCAGCAAACTAGAGATTGGTATCACGCTGTATATATTAGAAAGTGCAAGTCAGGCTGTGTTATCCCAGGACACCCCCGAGTCTGACCTTGTGAAGATAAACTACTTTCACATCTTGCTGAAACAAGATCAGGGTAAACATAATACTAAAATGCTATAAAATGTATGCAGAAATATCTGATGCAAAGTTAATAATATTGTGGATATGTAACTTTTCCAATGAAATTAACAATGTCGGATACAGACAGAAGATTTAAGAGGAAATAAGGAGTGGAGAACACACTAATGCCGGGGGCCAGCACTCATCAAACTGAATGGTTTGATGAGTAGGAACATAATGTGAATCATATGCTATGGCCATCGCAGTCCCCTAATGGACACCTGTGGGGGAATTTGGGCCAATATGCTAATCAGTGCTCTCGGCCACTATAATCGAAACATCAAATGAGAAAAGGATGGTTCCAAAAACTTTTAGAAACTGTGTCAGCAGCACTGAGGCTGTTCTGAAGGCTCATGGTGGCCCAACACCTTACTAATGCCTCATTTCCACTGCACGGTCCTTTTTTCTATTTCGTTTTCCACTGCGTACAGTTACCCCCTCAGTTCCCCAAGCTTCTAGGTTGACAGCTGTGAGTACTAACAATAGCCATGTTCGTTGTTTACATTAATAATGATAATTTTGGGGGAGTGTCTTTGGAGGGAGGCCTGAAGGGGACGGACTGTCAGTGTTGCCGACTTGGAGACTTTCTCAGTAGATTTAGGGACTTTTGGAGCTAGTGCTGCTTGCTACTTTCATTGGACAAGAGTTGGAAACACTGGCCTGGGTTGTTTCGGTAGGATAATTAAAAAAATCTAGTGTACTCTTGCTCATTCCTCCAATGTTACCTACCCAAGCTTTAACTCTACCTTCTGTATCGGATCACCCTGCTTGGAACCTCGATCGAGGTGGTGCCAAAAGAGGTACCAGGTACTATCCACAACTTTTGCTAATGGAAAACCAAAAAAGGGCGAGTTGAGATGAGTTGTATCGTACCATGCAGTGGAAATGCAAATGTCAGCCATCTGTTAGTTACCATTATAGAAAAATATGGCAGTTGTGCTACATAAAATGATTTCTCGTGTAAGTCATAATTCAAAACTGTATCGTTGGAAGGAAGCCTGTGCCCAGTTTGCAGTCCAAGGAAAATGGATAGCCAGTGCACAATAAATTACTCCCACTCTGAATAAACTGTTGTAACATGGATCAAATTGCTTTTTTACTCTGAAGCGTACAAAAGGCACAACAGCCACTACAACCATGGCTGAACATCTTTCATCTGGTGTAAGGCTTTGCTGGAAAATGCTTGTTGAAAACAAATCCAGAGCAGTACACACCACAACAACAACAGCAGCCTCTCAGTGACACAGATAGTAATCTCTGGCTGCAGCGCTACATTTAAAGCTACATCTGTTCAACTCCAGCTCGCACAACAGCCAAATATGCAGGCGGGAGCCAAAACGCTGGGCCGGCCCAGCCAGAGAGGCACACAATAACAACCACATCTTTACACAGTGTTAAGAGTTTTTTAACTGCATTGTCATGAAAAAGCTCAACACACACAAACACACAAGGTTAGAGAGAGCTGAAGGTGGTTTACTCACCTCCAGAGCCTCCAGGGTCACGAACCCGGTGATGGAGAAGCCGTCGATGATGTCCTCTTCAGCAGAAGTAGACTCCTTTCGCTTTCTTCGTGGGGGTCGAGGGCGGGTTGAGGGGGGCACCCTGTCGCCCTCCCGCTCAGAGTCGGAAGAGAAGCGAAAGACGGAGCCCTTGACATGGTTGTTCCTTATCCCATTTGATCTCCTGTCCCGATCCCTCACTGACCTTGACTTCCTCTTCTTGCGGAGGCCACTAGACCGAGGGCCATCCATGCCCTTCATGGGAAACATCCAGGTAAACCCACCTCTTACAGAGAATCAAACTCTTCAAGGGCCAAACACTGGCACTGCTTGACCTCCACTCGTGTGAAAAATCCCAAAGGAGAATCTCCGCAATATCCAAGCGAATGTTATTAACGTATTAGATCCAAGGTAACCATGTAATATCCAACAGATGACACCTTTTACAGGAAACGCAAAAACTGCACCGAGTCACTGAACCGAGCTAGGTTCCAACTAGCAAAGATCCCCGAGGGCAGTCCATCAAATCCTACGACAGAGGTGTAAAATGATCTATTAAACACGTTATCGCCAAGCTGTCAATTCCGCCAGAGGAAGAGCTTTTCAAGTTAACGCAAATATCTGCTCAGTGAACATGTCCCGCCTCGGTGAGTTGAGCAGGTGACGCCACATCTTTCTTCTCCAGGAACCTGCTCCTCTTCCCCAAGGTCAGCAAACTCTCCCTCCTGTAAGATAAAGACAGAGGGAGAGGGAGAGAGAGAGAGAGAGGGAGAGAGAGAGAGAGAGCACACATTTGCCACATGTTCACTCTGCAAGTTCAACTGTTCATTTAGTCAATGAGCCATTTTCCAAAAGGTGCGGTATGCTACACAGAAGGCGGTTGCCATTCTACATGATGCAAGATGAATGTTTTATTAGGGTGGCTACAGTCTCATCTGCTAAGTATACTGTGTTTTCTTACCCTGCCAGGTCATTACGCCCTGAGATGAGATGATTATGCGTTGTAAGTGCTCTTTTACTAGTGCCTCTGAAGCTTTTGCCAAGCTTGTCTTTTTAATGATTACATTTCTGTGATTAATTATGTGCCAGAATATTTTACTTTGCTACTTGGTGCCTTAAGCCTCTCAACATGAACTTGTTGTTTTTGGCACCTGCGTTACTAATTTTAAGTAACAACAGAGGCTATGTATATCTGTACAAATGCAAGTATTAAGCGTGACAAATGTATCAGTAACATACAGTACACTGGACCTACTACAGTAACTAAATGGACTGCTCTGCCGTTTAGTACAGTACATGTCACTTTATGCACATATCGAATATGTACATACCTGTCACTCTAAATATAAATCTTTCTCACTGTACATACAGTATATAAACACCTCCACATCATCCAGTCCATGTATAGCCATCCAGTAACTATTATTTTGCACTATTTGTATTGTTTACAACTTCCAGAACACCTGTACATAGACATTTTATTTTTATTATTGTATTCTTTTATTCTGTTATTTCTATTCTGCGTAAGTACACTGAACGAGCTGCATAAAACTGGTCAAATTACATGTATGTATATGCTTGGCGAAATGAACTTGATTGTTATTCTGAGCCTGAAATAATGCCTTAAGTAATTCTAGTTGAAAATGAAACAGTCAGTACAATCTATCCACCCACTTCTGCTGCTCTTATTTGTGTGCTTAATGCATTAATGCATAACAAACGTGTATAAAAGGTACAGCACATTTCAGTGGCATTCATATCCATATTCCATAATGGCATTAGAAATGAAGATGCATTTTTATGCGTGGTGTAACATCGTTAATGTAAAAGTTAAGGCCTAATAATTTAATGCTGCCAACATATAGTACAGTAAGTCATCTAACCACTATAAGAGTAGCAATTTGAAAACTCTTCTTGAATAAAACAATTTGTAGACATCCATCAAATATCTGTCATTGTGACAACCGTCTCAGTTCTTTTAAAATGTCACCTTGGACTTAAAATCTCATTCACACATTCCACAAATCAAAAACAGCAATATTTCTCTCTCTGTCGTGAATGAAGGCAGATCTTATTTAACGGGGAGATGTCCTTCAGCTTTTACACACACTGTAAAGAAATGAAGTAAAATGTCAAGACCCTTTGATAATGCCGCTCTGCAATTCACTATAGATCTTAACGTGGCATACCTTCACCGTCTGACACTGAAGGCATCTGGCTGCTTAATGATATTAGGATGCAACATTCAACAGCTTGCAGTCTTATTCTGGATCCTTCTCAAGGCATAGCCAACAGTCTAGGCCTAAAGCCACTCAAAGTCACTCTGGCATTGTACTCTAAAAACACATATGGCTTCTCTGTGTGTCCAGAATATCAATTCTCATCCATTACATCATAGAAACGGTATTCCATGTGGAAGAAAACTGAATCAACAAAACTGCAGGCTTTTTTTTTTTTTAACAAAGCCCTTTCTCTGAATAAAGCATGCCTGGTGGACATTTCAAACACAAGAGGAATCACACCTTTTCTGCATCACCACACAAACCAAAAAAAAAAAAGCAATCAGCCACGGTCAACCACCAACTTTACATTGTCTCCTTGGACACAGGTTGTCATGTAATGTAAGCTCATCTGGATTCTGCAGCATACATGTAGTCCCCAAAATGCTCTGCTCCACCCAGCAAAGTCACACATGGTTTTAAACATGCACAATTAGAACCGTTTACACACAAAAATGGCTTGTAATTAAATGGATGCATAACAAAGGCACATCCAAAAAAAGCAACCAATATTTAACTATGCATCAAAAATCCTTCCATGCAGCTGTTCTGCCTTCTAACAATCCAATAAAAAAAAGGTAAATCCAGCTTTACTATAATAAACATTTATCCCCCAGTACCTATGCCTTTAACCTGATGCCCCATGCCAGCACTCATCTACTGACACACACACACACACTGCACAAATAGCTCCCAAAATATCGCTTATTGGGGTGAAAAACTGTATTCTAGCACTCGCCCTGGCTTTTCCAGCTCAGTAAAAGACTCTTTCCCTTGTCTTCGCTCACAGTCCCTTTTTGTCTGGCTGTGTGCTGTCAGTAGAGATCTCAGGCTCTGTAATCCAGTCCAGCACACAGCAGTAGCAGCGGACTGGCACTGCCTCCTGCTCTCCGGCTCTCCAAGCTTCATTTTTCCACTGTAAGACACACACAACAAAAGCAAGCCTCTCTCTCTCTCTCTCTTTTTTTTTTTTTTTTTGCTCCAAGACACGTCATGCAAAACGAAGAAATGCAAACCCTTGCGAGTAGGGAAGGGAACCGTCCGGACAAGTTGCAGGCCTTCGGTCACTATTTAAAAAGATAACGCACAAGAAGGTTTTGGAGCTGGCAAAATAGATCCCGCAAAAGGAAGACCATAGGGTATCTCCTCCTCCTCCTCTTTCCCCAGATCCGAGCTTCAGGATCCCGGTAGAAGGGGGGACCGGGGCGCAGTGATACGGCGATGCCGCAGTGCCGCTTTACAGGCTGCGCGCTTCCTCCTCGGCGCAAATAGTGCTGGCTCTGGTTCCAATAAAGAGAGAGACGGTCTAAACAGGGAAATAGTGGAACCAGAGCCAGACAAAGACACTTCACACACCCTTTTTTTTCTCCCTTTGGAATATATTGAAAACGTTTTTTGTGTTATCTGTCGTTCATTTTATGGCAAAAAATAAAATAATTGTGAATACAAGTAGTTAGGTGTAAATAAGTTTGTGTATGTAATGATAACTGTGAATAAAAATAAACACTTTGAGATAGTAGTTGGTCATTGTTTAAAGCTGTATCAGAGAAGCTGTTGATAAAATATTAGCATAATTACTGTAACAAACAGGACATTGATAAGTAAATGGTATATGGATTTGCATTTATATAGCGCTTTTCTAGTCTTCCGACCACTCAAAGTGCTTTACACTACATGTCAGCATTCACCCATTCACACACACATTCATACACTGATGGCAGAGGCTACTAAGGTGCCAACTTTGCCCATCAGGATCTAATCTAAATACTCATTCATACACCGATGGTTATGCCTTCGGGAGCAATTTGGGGTTAAGTGTCTTGCTCAAGGACACATCGACCTGTGACCCGCAGCAGCCAGGGATCGAACCACCGACCTTCTGATTGGTGGACAACCTGCACTATAATTATTATTTATTGAGGAAGGCAACAAGTGAGAAAAAAAAAACACGTCTTTCATTTCCATGTACTCAGTGATTGTGTTCACCACCATATAGCCTGGTATTATCCAAGTCATTTATTAAGATACCAGTCTGCTAATAAAGAGGGACACAGCGGAACCAAAGCCAGAAAAAGACACTTTACACACCTTGTTTTTTTTCTTCCTTCGGAATACATTGAACACGATTTTGTGTTATCCGTCGTTCATTTTATGGCAACAAAAATAAATAATAGTAGTTAGGTGTAAAAGTGATAAGTTTGTGTATGTAATGTTAACTGTGAGTAAAAATAAATAGTAGTAGTTGAACATTTGATGGAATGTTTCATAAGATTGTTTACGTATATGGGGACACAAAGACATTTTGACACATAAGAGTAAGAAAAGCCATTGGTGGAGAGTAGCTACTCAAGTACTGTACTTAAGCAAAATGTTGAGGTATTCGTACTTTACTTGAGTATTTCCATTCTCTGCTACCTTCCTTCTTCAACCCACTACATTTCAGAGAGAAGTATTGTATTATTCGCTGCATTAGATTTATTTGACGGCTATTGTTGCAACTCTGTAGTCTTTGCAGTGTGTTAGAGTGCAACTGCGATAGCAGTTAGTCATTACTTAAAGCTGTATCAGAAAAGCTTTTGATAAAAATATGCATGTATTAACATAATTACTGTAACAAACAGGACATTGAAAAGTATGTTAATAACGCCTACAAAGCTGTTGAACAAGCTATGACGCACTATAATTATTATTTATTGAAGAAGGCAAGGTAAGGCAGCTTTATTTGTATAGCACATTTCAGCAACAGGGCAATTCAAAGTGCTTTACATAAACATTCAAGAACATTGCGACAAAGTGAAAAAGAACATGAAGACATAATTAAAACAGTTATAAAAACACTAAAGATTAGAAAATAAAAACATTCTAAAAATAAAAGCTAGGATCGAAGCTAAAATAGAGTTAACACACAAGAGTAAAAGTTATAGTGCAGTATAAGATCATTATCTGGTTTAATGAAAGGCAGCAGCAAACAAGGAAAGTTCTAAGCTTTGATTTAAAAGAACTCAGCGTTGGAGCGGTCCTGCAGGTTTCTGGGAGCTTGTTCCAAATATTTGGTGCATAAAAACTGAGGAGGCAACAAGTGAGGAAAAAAAACACGTCTTTCATGTCCATGTACTCAGTGATTGTGTTCACCACCATAGCCTGGTATTATCCAAGTCATTTATTAAGATATGAGTCTGTAGGCTATAGATGATAGATGCTAGCTCAGGTGTCTGATATTATAATCTGGCTCATGAAAGCGTTCAGCTTCAGGGACACCCGGGGCCAAATAACACATCTCCCCGTTCAACACTAACACAGAAATCTGACCTTAGAGTGCCATATAGCAATGAATATTAAAACACTCAATAAGCATAGCATATTTTCAGCATAAATATAATATTTATTTAGAAAAGTACAGCAAGGCGCCGTGTTCACATCCGCTCTGACGCTGTCAATCAAGACAATCACTTGCACCTGTGGCGTTCAGCGCGTCACGTAATTGAGGAGCCCACAATGCATTGCAACCATGTAGTATATATATCAAAGGAATGTAGCCTAAGTGCTATTCTTGCTAGATAGAGGCAGTGATTGATTTGAAAATGTTTCACATTTGAGCCAAGGAATAAGTGTAAAGTAAGGGTTCCGTCGCTGATCCGTGACTGCTGCACGATTTATTGTATTGATATGGTGTTGCCCTTGAGAGGGAAACGTTATTATGTAAGAGTGCAGTTACTCAAAATCCATAGGATCATTTGCCAGGACTAAATGTATTCACACGGCATGCCGGCGGAGCTGTTCAGTTCGCTTTAAGGAGGTCATTTTATGCAGGTTGTTTAGTGTCATGCTTGAAAATAACCGTAGGTCCAAAGGCCAGCACTTCACAAAACCATAAGTGTCAGTCGGCCTTCTATTGTGATGCAAATACATACATACAATTTGCTGAAGTAACACACTTGCACATACAAACTGTTATTAGATAAAAGTTGATACAGTGTTGATACTCGATTAGACAGGTTTCGGCTGGGGGTCGACCACAAAAAAAACAATTTAAAGGGGACATATCATGCTCATTTTCAGGTTCAATTTTGTATTTTGGGTTTCTACTGGAACATGTTTACATGCTTTAATGTTAAAAAAAAAACATTATTATTCTCCTAATTTCCGTCTGAATATACCTGTATTCACCCTCTGCCTGAAACGCTCTGTTTTACCACCTGTCTCTTTAAGCCCCCCATCCCGAAAAAGCCCAGTCTGCTCCGTTTGGCTTGCGATAAAAATATGGTGCACCCAAAGAACATATATTGCCAGTAAAACGTCCACCTAAAAAGTGCCGTACAAAAGTAAAATTAAAAAATATATGTTTCTATTTTATTGTCACATTTTACTGAAATGGCCTTTGCTGAACAATAAAATATTATAAATAGCTATATTGCTTCTATACTCTTTGATGCAGTTCTCAAGTTGTGGGTGATATATTCTACTGAGCCTGCATGTGATGAATGAATGAATGAATGGCTTGTTGAATCACATGATTTCTGATCTAGGCAGCCCACAAAAAACTGACTGGGTTGTCTTATTTCACAGTTTGTGGGTTTGTAGACACTCCAGATACCCAAATGGATAAGCGCATGATATGCCCCCTTTAAAGACGTCACCTTGGGCTCTTTTCTGGGAAATTGAATTTTTCACTATTTCCTGACATTTCCTGGACTAAACAATTAATTGAAAAATGCTTGTGGGATTAATTGATAATAAAAATGTTCAGTTGCAGCCATAAATATTTAGTTTCACGGTTCAGTATGGGCTTTGTCATCAGTGCTGCCTTGTAGCAGATGTCACACCAGCTTTACACCAACACATATTGATTTCTATGTCCATTAATGCCCATGGGATGAGCATTAACAGCAATGTGAACACAACAGTGTGAATTTGTATGGTAGTAGTGGTATCAATACTGATCATATGAACTAGTGGGTGAAAGAGAAAGCCACTTAATAATAGCTTGTTGAGCATATTGTTACGGTATTGCCAGGGCCTCATAACACTGATCAAATTTAAAGAGGGAGTGAAAAATGACGGTGCCACGCCTCTCATGAGCAGGAGTCAGCGATTGTTCTAGCGTGCCAATGAACTGGTCCTCTGTGAACAGTGGGCCATGGGTGGGCTGTGTATTTTTAGCCTGGTTTAATGATGCAGAGGCTGAGTGGTGTGGCTCAGAGCCTGCTAAAGTGCCTCAATTCCCAGTACTCGGTGGAACAGGGACCCTGCCGGCCTGTAAGAATAACGCCAGGGGATACGCATGCACTTGACCCCGTCTAATCTTCCAGGAGGAGTGTCCTTGTGACAAAGTGGCATGGCAGGGGAGGGACGACAGCGAGGCAGCTAATTCAGCTCTCCCATCCACCGCTCATTAGGTGGGGAAGACGAATGTGCTGCCCTGCCCTCCCCTCTGCCTCACCATCATCAGCTTTAATTACACCTTCGCCCTAACTATCTCTGCCTCCGCAACTTCATTCACTATCACACAGCACTCTGGATCTGATAGGCTGACAATAAGACCAGTGTTTTTATTTTCAACAGGACAAATATATGATTTCTAACATATTTTCTGGCAGCACCACTCTTTGCACTGAGCACTTTGAATAATGATAGTGAAGCTATCATGTCATTAACATCACCCCTGACCGTGGCTTCCAGCCTTTGTAACTCTCAAAACAACAAAGGGGTCAAAGCTAATCCCTTCCAAATGTGGCTTTTCCAACCAGCTATAATAACGGTCCCTTGACCCCCATCTGTGACTGGGGGCAAAAGGTCAATCACTCGGCGTTCAACAATGAAAAACAGAAACTGGGAAGACTAGAGGAAAAGGAACTGAAGAACATGAAAGCATATTAGCTGAATAAAAGTTTCCGAGGCTTTTATAAAGATTAACAGACTTTTTTATGGTGCAGGTATATACCATGCAAGCTTGCAAAGAGCTCATAATAGGATGAAGCCCTCGAGAGAAGTCAATCCAAGGCCAACCATTCTGCAACTGGTGTTACTTTGGAAAGAAATAAAACGCCAGTTTCCTGTTACAGTACGCATTTATCTTTATTCGCCAAGTCAGAATGCAACGCTTCACTCCCTCTCTTCCTCCTCAGCGTTTAACTCAGACGGCAGATGGTGGTAATTAGAGAATCAGATCCACAAAATAGAAACATACACATCCCCATATTATCCCACACCTGCCCGTTACCATCTTTTGCCTTTATCTTATTTGTGTTCATCTTCATCATTATTATCTCTACTTGTCAGGAAGGAGACTCGAGTGGGATGTAATGACACTATGAGCGTAATGCAAGTTGAATTGCTGGGTACTTATAGCTACGGAGAGATTCTCAATACAAGAATGAGCTCATTTTCCTCCCCCTACAGATCTGCCTACAGGCCCTATAATAGCCCTTATTACTTGCACTGCGAGTGCAGAACAATAGTCCTTACTTAGATATTCCCCTCTGTAGCTGTGCAGAGTTACAGTCACTTTGTTCTTTCTTATTATATTCTCTTGGCAAATGTGATTTGTCGATGCTATTAATCAAAGGAATAGTGGGAGCTTGAATAACTCAAACACACACACACACACACACACACACACACACACACACACACACACACGTGTGTGGGAGGTTTCATATTCATCAATAAGTGGTTAATGCCCTAAAGTGCATGTTAATACATGATAAACGCATGTTCACTGCTAAATTGTGGCACATGACCTCCTGTTCAAGAGCTGACCTAAATTATGAATAGTGTCAACATGTCCCCAGTGTCAGATTAAAGAAAGAAGCAGCAGACTGTATACAGCACTACAGAATACATTTCGCTGGAGAGATGGAACTGTTCTTAAAGCAGAATTCGAATGATTGATCATACAAGATCAATATGAATGAGGCTTGTACCTTTCATAATGACAGCATGGACTGAAAAAGCTCACTGGACTTAATATATGGGACCTGTCAAAATCCTCTTAGCTCATGGTTCTTCCACTGGCTCACTCCATCAATCACTGTTGACTATTTGAGTATTGGATAAAACCCACATTTACCATCAGAGAAAAGAGGACTGGATATTATTAATAATAATAAAAAAAGACTGATTATATATGATGATTAAATCCAGGTTTAAACTACAATGTGATCACACACCAGCTGCTATGTGGATGCCAAAATGATTTATATAAAGTTTGACTTAAATGTGGGATAAGACCTTATATCAACCACACCTGCAAGTATGAAGAGCTAAAAAAACAATAACAGCGGGACATTTGATGGAATGTTTCATAAGATTGTTTACATATATGGGGACACAAAGTCATTTTGACACATAACAGTAGAAAAAGCCAGTGGTAGAAAGTAGTTACTCAAGTACTTTACTTAATCAAAATGTTGAGGTATTCGTACTTTACTCAAGTATTTCCATTCTCTGATGATCTCTTTCTTCTTCAACCCACTACATTTCAGAGAGAAATATTGTATTATTTGCTGCATTCGATTTATTTGACGATCATTCTTGCAGCTCTGTAGTCTTTGCGGTGTGTTAGAGTGCAACTTTTGGGCCAAGACAATGGTGACGTGAGGCAAAGCAAACGTCGGCCTTTGTTGCCACTAGTTCTTTAATGTCGGGTAGAGTATTTGGAATAGATTATTTTTACATTGTTGTACAGGTACTTTACTCAAGTAGGATGAAGACTTTTTACTTCTATTAAGTATTTATACATAGTTGTAAAGGTACTTTTACGAAAGTAGGTTGAAGCCTTTTTACTTCTAGGTATGTATAAGAAGTGAACAAACAAATACTAGATGGCTCTCACAATGTCTTTTCAGTCTACTGTAGCACAAGAGTACTCAACGTATTCTGTTCAACAGCTGAATTGTTCAGTATTAAATACATGCCAGGGTTTGATGTCAGTTGCTCAGATGGTCTCTTTATGAACTCCCCCTCATTTGAAATGCCAAGGATGACCTTTCACTGCATGTTTCAGCTCTAAGAGGAGATCATTTACTCCTGTATTCTTTATTTCAGTGGATAAGTTGATGCACTTAAGCTGCTCTTCTTTTCTTTTCCTCCTGACTCAGAGAGGTACTGTAATTATCCACATCTGTCATCTGTGCAAATAAACTAAAATCGCTTCCAAGTGTAATCTCACGGACATAAAAAGGAGATGGAAACAGAAAATAACACAAAGCCGACAAGCCGCTGTGTTTACCTATAGAGATGTGGAACCAAAATAACCCGCTGCTGATAAGTTCCTTGAATGACAACACAAACTATTGAAAATGATGGCTGACCTACTAAAACAACATAAACTAACAATGGTGTCAGATATGAACGCGCTGTAAACAAAACCCAGTAATCCCCTTCATTGGAACAGCACATCTACAGCTCAATTACAGAAACATTCAGCTCTAACTAATTCATGAGACGACAAGTTCAACATCAAGTTCAGCCACTTGAGATAAAAGAGAATGATTTCAGCCTGCTTTGCTCGTGTTAAGTACAACCGAGGCCTGATAGAAGCATGTGGTTTCAATTCTAACATAATGAAGTCATGCAGGGTCTTCAGAGGGACTGTGAGGTTGGGGAATATGTTGCAGTATTTCTACTATTACAATGTTAAATTCATGAATAATGGAGGTTACAAATTAGAGTCTCTCTCTCGTACAGCCTGGTGTACGAGAGCGTATTATTCCGTGGACATGGATCACTTGCCTTCTGTTCTTATTTCTAAAGCTTGCAATGTAAATATGAACAACACGCTCATTTTTTCCATTAACATCACCGATGGCAAGAAGGTAATAATTCACTTGTTTCATAATTTCCATAGCTATTTGGATTTTGTTGGGTAGTCACAGACACTGGCTCCATTACTCCTGGGCATAGAGTCTAATGCTGCAACCAATGTCCACTGAACCTTTCCGCCCTCTTCCCCCGATCCCTCTTTGCAGATTGCATGTCACAGAAAGCCTCACATAATATCTCCTGTCCTTTTGTTCACCTTGGTGTCCCGTCCTCCTCTTCCACATACAGAGACATACTACTGTAATCACACTAATTGTGTTGTTTTCTCTTTTTTAAACATTATAGTTTTTCTCATTCGCTTTGGCTCAGAATGAGAATTATTATTTTCAAAACAATAAGCTCAAATCTCTGAACAATTAGTTTGTTATTCACAACAGATTTAAATTATTTCAAGCAAATTGCATGTGTTTTGGCACGTGTGCAAAAGAGTCAGTACAATTGTCTACAATTTGCACAATAACCACTTGCCCACGGCTTGTTGATCAAAACTGCTGAGTTGATTCTCAGTGAAATTGTCATCCTCTTCACAACTTCTAAACATTCTTTCATATGCTCAAATCATAACATTGCAAACTGCAGCCCAACATACAACAACAGCTGTCAGTGTGCTGACTTGACTATGACTTGCCCCAAATTGCATGTGATTATCATAAAGTGGGCATGTCTATAAAGGGGAGACTTGTGGGTACCCATAGAACACATTTACATTCACATATCTTGAGGTCAGAGGTCAAGGGACCCCTTTAAAAATGGCCATGCCAGTCTTTCCTCGCCAAAATTTAATGTAAGTTAAGAGCGTTCTTTAGCCTCGTTCTTGATAAGCTAGTAAGACATGATTGGTACCAACGGAATCCTTGGGTTCTAGTTTCATATGATGCCAGTATCTTCACTCTAGCTTTAAAACTACGCCCACTACAACCTCTGCAAGATCAATATTGCAAGTTGCGTTAGTGCGTTAAAGAAATTAGTGCCGTTAAAACAAATTTGTGTTAACGCGTTACCGCATTAACTTTGACAGCACTAGAAAAAAACACCAAACATTTTGACCAGTACGACTCGCATGATGACAAAACAGCTTTTCATTTTGGTGGCATTGGCCAATTTATTGACACAGCAACTAGGATTTGAAGCATGAATGAAATGTTTTGGGTTACTACCTTTTGAAGGGCATGCAATAGAGTTGCGAAGTCCTATCAAACAGTTGTGACAATTGCACTTACAGTTTAGAGAATGTTAAGGCTGTTTCAAAAAATGAGCCAAAGCGATTGAGAAAATGAAAAAAAAAAAAACTGACTGTGTATTTCATCTTGCAGGAGAGAGTGGTTGGTTAAGCCGTGGAGAGGGGATGATGGTGGTGTGTGTGTGTGTGTGTAGGGAGGGAGGGGGGTCTTTCTGGAACGGGAGGCAGGGATATTTTCCAATTACTCGCCCCCTTCTCCCTCCCATCTCGCAGGGCAGGGGAGGCAAAGTCGAGCTCGTTTATTAGTATTAGGGGCTTGTTCCCCCCTCCCAGGCAGCCCTCCCGCTCTCTCTCCCCTGCAGCAACCGTGCAATGCACACAAGATCACCCTAATAGAATTTGTAAGCCTCCAAATGAAGTGGATGGTAAAAGACAAAATGACATGAGAAATGCTTTTTTTTTTTCTTCTTTTGAGGTGGGGGGGTTGCTGTGGGGAGCAAAGGATGAGCGGAGGAGGTAAAGTGACAGCAAAAGGAGAGAATAGGAGGTGAATACACTACGACTCCATTTGATTCTCATTTCTCTCCTACTGCAACGAGTTGCCGGCTTGCATTATTGGAGATGAGTCGTTTTACAGTCATTAATTTGCTGGCCCACCTACTGGAGCAGTCCATTACAGAAGGAGCTGGCGTCATCATAATGGAACCACAGGGGTGACTGTGCTTTTACAACATGTGTTTCATTAGGTGCCCATAAACACACAATGTAACATAAATATGGAAACTGTAATCGGTGATAAAGAACAATGGTCTATGCAACAACTGTGGTCCCACGAATATCGCAGGACTAGCAGGGAGAGCCCCCGGGATTAAAACTTGTAATGCTCATGTTTTCCATTTCCATAATGGAGAGGCATTGTTCCCAAGGATTTGGACAGATTATGAGGATCAGAAGGATGATCTCTTTGCAGTATACTCTTCTTCTGAGGATTGTATTTGGTGCCAGAATGTTACAGCATGTCATCAGAGGGACCTCAAATGTCAAAAAAAGAAACAATGTAAATAGAAACAATATGAAAAGATGCTTATCAGACCAGTATGGTAGTGGGCACAATGGTCTGATCAGCATCCATCGCCTCATACTTGCACATCTTTCATACTGAATAAAGTGATGATAGCTCAAAAGAAAAAATAAATACAATTTCAGCTCCTTGTACACATTTGCTGTTAAGAATAAACTTGCCATTTCCTTTATTAAAAACTAAGAAAGCGTGGTGCAATCCATAAAGTTAATAATAATAAGTTAATAATAAGGTTTCTTGAAGATAATGTTGAGGATATATGTGCATTTCGAAAGACTTATACCTCTGATATCAAACCAGATAAACACTGCATGGACTATAAATACACATTACTTTACATAAAGAAAGAATACCCGGAGAATAAAGTTTCTGTAAAGGCACAATGTGAATTGGAAAAACACATTTTTCTCAAATAACACTGTATGCTCTGAGTATGATGTTACGTTGTCATAGTGATTCCCGCAGCTCCTGCAGTTGTCAGAGGTTACGTAGCAGGCTCAACTAATTGACTTAACGAGCCTAACTAAAAAATACAAATTGTTGTTACATTTAAAAAAAAAAAAAATTAAATAGACAACTAAAAGTAATGGATACAAAGTTGAAATAGTTAGCTAAACTATAGATGGATCTTTGGGTCGATGGATCGATTAAATATCATCCAGATTTTAATCCAGTTATAAGAGAATGATGAAAGATGAAAGGGTAGGCCTACTTAAGCTTCTTTGATAGGGCTGTGGGGGTACGTCAGACAAAAACAGCTGGGTACCGCTGCTTTATAGCATACTCAAGTGTATGTTTTTCAGTGAGCATTCCTGTTTCCACATGCGATGCTGTGATGGCCACAGCAAAACTACAGCACATGTGGAAAACAGTCTGTCCTTTGTAACATTATCCAAATGGACATCAAACAACATGCACATGTCAAAAGGACAAATAATGCCAAAGCATTTTTCTAATTTTAAATAGACTATAGAAGTGATTCTGACAATTCCTTGTCAATACTGAGTCATCAAAATTAATCAAAAAATGCAAATGATTCGTCTTCTACTCACAGCTAAAACCTCCACAATTAAAAACGGATTATTCAGCGTGACACTTTATCTGGTTCCAGCGAAACTTTTATTACAAGCCAAGCCGTTTCTCTCCACTCAGATTCCCGTGAGACTGTACAGAATTGCATGCTGTTGGTGAACAACGAGTAGCTCCATCTGTACTGGCTCAGCCTGCCTCAGCCTCGATCTCCTCCATATGCCAGCTGCTGAAAATATCTCTTTCACGACAGAGCTGTTTTGTTGCGTGCTAGCAGTTTAGATGAGCAACTCTCGAGGCACACTTTCGTTTTTTATTGAGATAAATGACAACTCTGTGATGTATTTACAACTCCAGCTCCTTCCTGATGCTGCTGGATGCCAACGGCAGTCAGCCAAAGGGAGACAGTAGAATTTGTGTTTGTCAGACTCGGCAGAACAAATTAATTTGAATCTAAATTTTATAATGTCATTTGGCTAATATGAAGCGACTGACCTCTATTCAACACAAATTACATTTGGATTGTGTGGGATGGAGGTCAGATGAGGCTAAATGGTTCAAGCCAACAGGTAAGGTAAGATTTGATGGGGAGCTATCATCTTTCAGACATACTGTAGGTATCTCAACCGATAAAGCAAAACTGAAAGGGAGGAAGACAAAACAAGGAACTCATTGCATGACTGTGCATAGCGGAGGATATTTATAAAAACTCAAAGTCATCCTCACAGACAGATCCACTCTCCCACTCTAAACTTCCTGAACATTTGTTCAAACTGTTCCAGACTGCACTCGCAAAGGATTACTGAAAACGTGCTAAAGACATCATGAAACATAAATCCTGTTAAATCCTTCATGAGAGTGGAAGCGCAGTGGTAGAGCAGAGAAAAACGGTTACATCTAAAGCATGTTGTCGGGCAGAAGCCAAAAGTAGCCATGAATAGTTTGAGCTCAAGTAGTAACAAATACACATCAATCAGCGGAGTCCGTCTTAACAATCCGACCGATTTCAATCTGAGGGATTGATCATGTTATCCTGACTTTTAGCATATTAAAGAAGGGGTAGGCAGGTTGAATAAATATGATTAAAACATTTTATAAAACGGTCACTATATCCTGACAGTAGTGCATGAGACAGGTAATCTGAAAAAAATCTTGTGCCTCTGTGTCCTCTGGTGCTCCTAATGGCATCTGCAAGATTTCACAGACTGGAGCAAAACAACCAATCAGAGCTGAGCTGGAGCCTTGCCGTCTCTGAGCAGCTGTCAATCACTCGCAAACGCCGATCAAACGATCAAACGATCAAACTAAGCAGCGCTGATGAAATATGAATCAATATTCTGTTACTGTAATGCCTTTTTCTCAGAAACATTTTGTAGTGTACTGTTTAGCTGTAAAATGAGAAAGTTTGTGACCCGGTAGCCATGTTGAGATCAGTTGAGGAAATACCAAGCACCGCCCACCAGCCGGAGCAAACTTCTCATTTTACAGCTAAACAGTACACTACAAGATGTTTCTGAAAACATTTTACTCGAGA
Source organism: Sebastes umbrosus (assembly GCF_015220745.1). Taxonomy (NCBI): domain Eukaryota; kingdom Metazoa; phylum Chordata; class Actinopteri; order Perciformes; family Sebastidae; genus Sebastes; species Sebastes umbrosus. The sequence goes on from NC_051285.1 coordinate 24,711,527, forward strand.
AATAGGCGTTACAGTAACAGAATATTAATTCATATTTGATAAGCGCTGCCTAGTTTGACATTTTGATCGGAGTTTGCGAGTGATTGACAGCTGTCTCCGTTGAATGAACAGCCAATAGGAACGCTCTCTCTCTCTAAAATGACCTGTAATTGGCCATAGTCTCCCGTCACGGGCTAAATTTTCTAAAGCCTGAAAACAGAACACTTGAATTACAATATGCTGAAAGGTTATTATGGACTTTTTGCCCAAAGATGCCAAAAGTATTCTGCCTACTAACCATTTTAAAAAGGTTCAGAATATCTGCAACATCAAATTAATCAAATCATCGCATGTGAACAGATGACAAAACCTGGCAAGGAAATGCTTGCTTTCATCCATCAAGGCAGAAAGGAGTTGTTTATTCTGAAGGCGAGGCACCTCAGAGGTACGCTGTAAGGGAGTCAAGTTTCTTTGACCTTGCTGTCTGTGTGAGTGAACAGGTACACGGCTCACAGGTTTTGTTTTTGCTGGCTAGGTGGACATTGTAACGCTTCAAAAGCCTCTCTGCACTGAACCAAGGGTGGAATTCTCAAATCAGATGAAAAATGACTCTCATAAGCGTGGCGTCATCTGCTCAAATGCACCACACGAGGTTAAAACGGCTGACGGTGCAGCTGCAGTCTCCTGCTCAGGAGTCTTGACCAGTTTTACTTTTTTCTCCGCACGGCAAGTGCTTCACTCATGATAATGGCCTCAGCCTGAGAAAACAAGGCACGGCGCAGCGACAGCCACTCAAGCAAAACAAGAAAACACACAATTGGTACAATCCAGATTTCTGTTAAAGCAAGTGGAAAATACAGAATTTCATTCCCTGCAAATGTTTCCTTTGATAATATATTATAAACAGTTGCATGTGTAAAAGGACAACATCTCAAGGGCGAAATGCTTATCCGACATGCCCACTGCCGCTGGCAAAAGATCAAATTCATGCGGCACATGAAATTAATTATTTAGGATCCAGTTTTGGGTGGATTCCTCCTTAACTTCAATCAGAAGAAGAAACCTTTCTTCTCATAAGTAAATTAAGAGTGGCCATATTTGCTTGGCTATTATGAGATCACTCATCAATTATTGGCTATCTTGAGATATCAGACTTCAGTTTTCCTGAGCTGTTGAATAAATTAGCTTATTTAGTCAACAAATTACGGAAGCCTTCAGTTCAAGGAAAAGTATTTGTGACAGAAAGGCACAGTGCAGCATCTGTCTGTAATAAACCTTCATGAAATCAAAAACCGTATTCATTGTAGGTCTGTCAAAGCTAACGCGATAACACGTTAAAGCAAATTTGTTTTAGCGCCGCTAATTTCTTTAACGCAATTTGCGATTTTTAGGTTGTAGCAGGCTCAGTTTTTAAAGCTAGAGTGAAGATACTGGTATCACATGAAACTAAAAAAAATGTAAGGAATCCATTGGTACCAACCATTTCATATAAAGTCAGCACACTGACAGCTGTTGTTGCCTGTTGGGCTTGAGTTTGCATGCATATTTTTTAGGCTAAATGCAGTACCTGTGAGGGTTTCTGGACAATATTTGTCATTGTTTTGTGTTGTTGATTTCCAGTAATAGATATATACATACATCTGCATAAAGGATTTTTTATTTACCCACTCCCATGTTGATAAGAGTATTAAATACTTGACAAATAATCTCCCTTTACGGAACATTTTGAACAGATAAAAATTGTGTGATTAATATGCGTTTGTAAATGGTAATTATCACAAAATACAAGAACGTTGTGATCAAAATAAAACTTTTTTTTTCACAAGATGATAAATTAATTAGTTGTGCTTGTCAGAAGAGTGTTTGACATCTCTTGAAAATGCACTAATTAATTCAGTTAGAAAAGAAAACAAACAAAGCAAAAGCTTGTCTTTGCTTCAGTGGTATATTTTGGTGGCAGGTGTTTTTTTTTCTCCCTTTAATACAGTATGTGTGTGTGCCTTCGTAGTTCCACACGAAAACCTGCACTGAACAACTCCTTAATAGTGTTTCTAATGAATTCTATTAACATTTAGCACTAGGTCTGGCTTTTTGAATTTGCGAAGGGCAAATGTGAATATTATGTTACGAGGCAAAGTAAGGTCTATTAAGCAGTTGTGACTCCTTAAAAAACACACTGCGGGTTGCCATGGCGATCTGCCTCAGATCTTATGCAAAGTATACAGTGCATGTATTTTTGCTCTTTATCTCCGAGCTTGCAGGTTGTGATCACACACAGCTTGTAATTACATGCAGGCCTCTCGCGGGCCCAGAGGTAATGGGATACTTCTGAAGGGCTTTGACGGGCCCGTATGGCATAATGAATACATTGAGAGCGTTGATTGTCGGGCCTACTACATCTTGACACTTGCATTAGAATGCTATTTGACAGAAGGGGCTGGAAACAAAACCGTGCTCTGAATGGCAGGCTACAAAACAAATTGATAGACTGCTTGTGACAGATGGATAACAAAGTGGTCCAAGCTGGCAAATAGACTCGAAATACTGCAGGTTGTCTTTTGCTTGCCAGATTCAAGTTGCAGTTCGGGACTTGAGCCGTGCACATCTGAGCCCTGAAGAGGATGAATAACCCCGTGTGACATTATCAATAAGCCATCCATCATTAACTATAGCTGAGGAATGAGGTAGAGGATTATTAGCCTACAGTTCCAGATCCAGCTCTCTTACCTTTGTGACTGAATATGATCTAGGGGAATAGTAGAATACCCTGCAGCCTGAAAGGCGGCTCTGTATCCATTTGATATCCTGTAACACCATGTAAAAGTCATTTGAACTGTGTGAAATCTCAGTGGGTATGTCCACCCATATGTACAATAGGGAGGGCGAACCATTTGAGCTCGGCATTGAACAATGGATCTCAGGAGGAGTGCTGAAAGACAAAGCTAGCGCCGGTTGCTTAACATATTAATGAGAACCATGCTTAAAGAGTGTGAGCATACCATTAGTCACACACATCACAATTCTCCCAACCACATTTATCGGAGCCAACGGAACTCTATATCCCGCTGTTCTTTTAATTGCCCTAGTCGAAGAGATGCCTCCGACTCACTTGTAAGGTCAGCAGCACAGCTGTTGGAGGGAGTTTAAGTGACTTGAGCAAATCACATTTCAGAGCCAAGCAGTCGGAAACATGGAGGATTTTCTCATTTACATCAAGAGCTTTATAATTAAAAACAGCATATTGTTTATTATACAACATACACAAACAGAAAGACGGAAATATGAGCAACAGCATTCTGTATACCAAGCAAAACATTTGACTCGATGGCTCCACTGAACACGTGCAGAAAGAAGAAGAATTTTACACCGCAGTCACTGCATCCTGATATGAAACAAACAATACTGACAAGGGAGGGTTTTGCTGAGAAGCTACCCATTAAATCCCTCCATTACACAGTGAAAGGTGGCGTTGTATGTAAAACACAACAAGTCCTCCAAATTTAACGACAACGACACATAGGAGTGTATTCTGATCTGACGCCCCTATCTGCAGGATGACATCATTTGTCTGTGCCTTCAAAACCTGTTGCATCACTGATGAAAATTAGATCAGTTTTATGACAACGCTATGGTTAAGATCGTGATAATGCATTAAAAAAAAAACTTGTTGACTCGCGGTTGGGAACGGGAAACGATCAGCGGTCTCTCGTGTTAAAGTCTGATGTTTTATTGACCTATACATTCACTCTGACCTCTCCCCCCTGTGGATTTTGGGCCTTTCCCATTTCCCAGTTTGTACATCCTCGATTCCATTCCTTGCCACTTTTCCTCGCGTCTTAGTCCCGCCCACAGGAGATGCGAGCGGAGGCGGCGAAGAAGAGACGTGAGGACAGAGAAGTCGAGGCAACAGGCATTTAACAAACGGGTGCCGAAAAGACTTCTGCGGAGGCTACACCGTGTATCCTCAATTATAGCTCCATTGGCAAGCCATCTCGCTCCTTGAGATGCATTTTAGGAAGCGTACAAGTCACCCGACTTCCTCCTTTACTTGTGATAATTATAATGGCGCTAGGGGGCGCCATATTATTTGGTTATATTTGGTCTGTAACGTTTGTGGCGTTAGTTAGAGTTCTCATTTTACTCTGAGTGACAATATCTTTGAACTGGACAAGTTGAGATGTGATTGTAACCGTTTCACTATTATATTGTTTGTTCTACTCCAGCCCATTGGATTTCGACTGAAACAATGACTTTCAAGTTAGAGTGTTAACTTTTAGTTGTGAGGGCGGTCTTCATATATGCTGTATATATTTAGAGATGCATTTTAGGAATCGTAGCCCCCTGTGGCTACAGTATGTATAAAAAGAGAAGCAATTCCTACATAGTCCACTGGATATGGATGTAAATAACCTCAAATTACAGCTAAAATCAGCACAACTAGTCATATTTAGCAACTTTCAAACATTTAGTTGACACAATTTTTCTGTTCCAATTCCAGCCAGCAATATAGGGTAGTCATCTTAAGTAACTAGGTCACAGAGCTGTAATTGAACCAACTCAAAATTTAAGATGAAAAAAGTCACTAGAAATGTTCACTAAATTACTAGAAATGCTTGAACGACTTTAGTGTACTACTATATGTATATATAGTGTATGCTAAAAATGGGTTAAATTCAGTGTGTTTGTGTGTGTTTTCCACATTCCAGATGATATGGTCCTACTTGTTGCTGTAGTCGACATAGCAACAGTCTTGATGACAGCTGATCCTGATACAGTAAGGTATTAAACTGTACTACACGAGGCCCAGTGTGAATCTATACATCATGCCACTTCAACAGACAGTGTATGAAAGCCTTTCGGTCTGATGTATCTATATGATGTAAACAAATAAATAAATAAACAAGCGAGTGCAGAATAAGAGCAGAGAGCCAGGGTAAATTAGTGATAGAAGGGTTGGGGATGGAAGGAAAAGAAAGATCAACAAGGGAAAAGATCAGTGTTGGATTAAGATCAGAAGAAGATTACAGTGCGATTACCGAGACATCAGGCATTACTACTAACAGAGCCCCGACAAGGCAGGGCAATTGCCTGAGTAATCAGAGGATCTACAGTTTTAATGTATAAGCTTAAGAAGCCACTGATCAGTGAGATAAAAGAAGGATGGTAGCTGGTAGACGAGTGTAATGAACTCTTTTCACTCTCTATCACATTGAGTGCTTACTGTTGTTTGTAATCATCTCATGAAATAACGGTTCAGGCTTCCTCTATGTACACATATACATTTTTTCCCGCCTTTATGTCCATACCGGCAAATATGCAGAGGTGAGATTCTCTGTTTCCCTTCCCATTCTCAGCCCGTCCTCTGAGATGACAAGATGCCAGTCATGTTTTATTCAGTTTCATCCGTGTCCTTGAGCAGAGCAGGAGCCCGTGCAGACAGAAACACAAGCGAGACGGCTTCATTTTGCCCAAGAAAGAGAGAGAAAAAAGGGGGACAAGATGAAATGTAGGTAGTTCTGGCTGGTATGCAGTGCTCATTCTTTTAGTCCTTGAGCAATGATGCACTGGCACTGTTTAAATAAGGCATTCGCATAGGCCTGCGAAATGATGAATTGCGCTGTCAGTCTCGATGAAATGAGAATTGAAATCTTTCTCTGAAAAACAATATCCACTACTATGGCATACAAGCATTAAGTCCTCCTGCGCTGGAATGTCTTGATACTGATTATAATCCCTTAAATACAAAGGATTTAAAAAAAAGAAGAAAAGCAAGGACAGACATAAAAAATGACAGGGCTTTACCTCAAACGAAGTCTGTAAGAACACGGCTAATTCTGTTTGGCTTCTGCACCTTGTTTGTAAGCAGTGTGTGCGTGTCTGTGTTTGTGTGTATACGTGTCAGTGTGTGGAAGGATTCAGGGAGAATTGCAAGCTATCATAACCAAGCGGCTGTCAAATTATCCCTTCATTGCAATTACACCGTCATGCATTTCACCGCTTGTCTGTTAAGCAACAACCCGCTGTCTGCTGTCAAACCTTTGCCCACCCCCCGCTTGTGCATGACAGCGCTACAGCTATAGTCCACCGAGCCAGGTGTGTGTGTGTGCGCATGCTGTGTGTGTGTGTGTGTGTGTTAACTGTGCGGCCCTGCTAATGTAATGAGCTATGTCAGAGAAAGATAGCAGCAGAGAGAGAAAGGTGGGAGGAGTGACAGAAGAGGAAACAAAGCAGCAGGAAGGAGGCCAGGTTTCTCAGCATAATGAAGCTCGTGCATATTGTTGGTAGATGTTGCATCACTTCTGAACAGAACAGGAAGAATAGCATCTGTCAAAGCAAGAGCTTTGTTTGGGAATTGAAGGCTTATAAAGAAATCTATTCTGCAAAGCACAACAGGGGAATTTCAACAAAACACATAAGTGGAAACAGATTCTTTTAACGCACTTCACAGGGAACCACTTATTTGACGACTCAGTGTTGCATAGCATGTCATTGAGGCAGTCAAACAGTTTCATAAACACCTCTGACTACACATCTGAGCAGTAATAGAAAAGGACCACCACTGTGTACGTCCCTGCCAAGCCAACCATGTGTCAAGTAGTGCCTGTCCCTTTTTTTTTGCTGAGCTCATTCTCTGATTCATGTCAACAACCAGCTGGGAGCTGAATGAAAAGGTGGCTGTTGCCCTTGTCTATTCCGCGTAGTGACCTCTGCTTTGATAGGGTGAAGCTGACAACACTGTTTGCCCGTCATCAAGGAATAAAAATGAAGAAGACGTTGACCCTGGACACTGCGAGCGCTGCGAGAATGAAAGATAAACTAGAGATAAATGTCAGCGATCAAAGAAGATGTACTGTTAGCTAGATAAAAGATGAGATTAGCATACAGCTGAGCAACACACACACACACACTGATAATAACTCATTACATTGTTTTATCTCGAGGCGCTCCATCTAGTTTCCTGCAGAGCAGCAAACCACAGGAAAGTGTCAGTCTATAACAGCACTCTTCAACATAGAGTGGTTAAAGGAGACAGGAGAAGTGAAGTGCAGCAAATAACTGCATTATCAAGAGAGTTTTAAAACGGCTTGTCACAGTGGAGACAGTAGTCAGAGGTCACGTGAGGCTTTAGGGCATAAAAAGACATTTTCTCATACACAATCAAGACCAAAAATGGGTGTAAAACAATGAATACACTGGTAACCATGAGGATGAACTATAATTCATATCCTCAAACTCTTTACTTTACCTCAAATTTACAAAAGAGATGCAAGGTACAGAGACAGTGGCCAACATCACAGCTAGAACTGTCATAGAAAACGGATTATATTTCATCACTGACAGATGAGATGGAAAGACCATCCCACTAGGAACCTCTGTCCTCATGAAGTTCACTGTTGTTTCAAATATGTATATATAATTACGTTCATTTCTGCTTTGAAAAGCCTGGAGCTGATTCATCAAAGAAACAAAAAACACAGCCAAATCATGTTACCCTTTTTCTGAGGAGGAGAAATTCATTTTAACACCGTAGAGAATGACAACAACAATCTCATTATGTTGACTCAAGTCAATTGTTATCCATGTTGAGCTAAACCATAACAGCACATATGTTGCCATCGTGTCTGTAAAATCTCCTGCTGTGATCACAATCCAGCAGACACAGTTTTCTGTCAAACCCACAATGCTTGTATCCCCCTTGATGGCGTGTCTAACAGAATTAACACTTTGGAAAGTAATCAAGTGCAGTCAATACACATCTCATGTAAGCATGTCGATCTGGTATCTCTAGCCTGATGCGTCTGTAAGTGCCTGTGCATCTGTATGGATCAGTGGAGCAGCAGCGCAAGAATAGCTTTGCATACATTTACTGTGACGAGATAGTAGTTCTGTGGAGCTGGGCCCACATCCACATATCTCGCTCTTATTTTCATCCTCTCACTCTTTGCCTCCACTTGTCGGGAAAAAAAAAATCCCAAAAAAGAAAGTCCTTTGGGATGTTTTCCAAAATACAATGGAACCCGCATCAGGATACAATCTAACCGGATCATATCAGAGGTTTTTGTTGAGAGCAAAATGCTGCAGAGTAACATCTTAATCTTGTTTTCCAGTTGGGAACCAATCGTTCTTTCCAAGTGTTGTAAAGTTTTGCTTTTGGCTGTCTGTACAAGTTTCTCGCTGGTTGCCTCTCGCAGCGGGAGTGTGCACAGATCTCCAGCACAGTAGAGTGTATAAAAGTAAGCAACACTATGTGTGTGATATATAGCACATATGATGCAATATGCCTGAAACAAGCAGCCTGAGCAACCTAATGGTGCAACAATGTGCTTGAATATAGCCCTATACGGTTTGCAGTATCAGTGTTTTTTACAGTTTCCGCAGTTGCATGGTTATTCTTAGAGATATACAGCAGCTTTCTTGGTTCATATAACTACTATATCCTATATCATTAAATGTGTTTTCCAGAGTACTATAAGACATTTGAGTAAAAAAAACGGATAGCCTACGCATGCTGACTTAAGCAAGGATTCTCAGTATGATGCATTTTGTTTATAAGTCTGTATAAATGGGATTTTAGCAACTGCAAAATGTAATGCGAATGTAGCTCTATCTTGACCTGAAAGATGAAATGTAACCCAGACGTGCAAGCACTGCCCTGACAGTCATAATGTTTAACACAAGGACATGACAGAGAAGGATGGCTGTATCCCTCGTCTGTTCTTGAACTGTAGTTTGGAAAAGATGAAATACTCCAGATTCTTGCACTCATAACATTAGTACTACCCTGCGAGCAATACCGTTTTCAATTTTCAACTGAGTGAGTCACATTTTTGACAGCTGCTTTATGAAGCAATGTGAAGAATGTGAAATTGCCTTCATCGACTTGAAAGCCCCAAACCATTGAGGTCAAAAAATGTCTAACAGTTTTAACGTTTTGTCGGCGAGATTCAGACTGTACCACTGTAATGGTTTAAGTGGGTAAAATAATTAAAGGAATAGTTTCACACTTTGGGAAATAAGCATATTTGCTTGCCGAGAGTTAGATAAGAACATTGATACCAACTTAAACTAGACCAGTGGTTCTCCACCTTTTTTGTCTGAAGGACCCCAAAATTGATACACATCAGGCCACAGACCCCCATTTGAAAAGATTTGTGTTGTTAGATATGATTAAGACCAGAATTCTATAGCTGTCAACTACAGTTGAGGAGATAACCATGGAGGAAGGGAACCCTATGATCAGAATAGTCCCTGCTGTGAGTCTTACTCACATGTGGCTCACTTCTATAGAGAATTAAATAGTGAAAGAAACACATCCCCATTTTTCTGGGGACCCCCTGGAACTCCTTCAAGGAACCCTGGGGGTCCTCAGACCCCTGGTTGAGAACAGTACATCATGAAGCTGCCACCAGTTAGCTTAGTTTAGCAGCCAGATAGTTTACATTAGCATAAAGACCAGAAACCGGTGGTAACAGCTGGCCTGGCTCTGTCCAAAGATAACAAAATCTGCCTACCAGCACCTTTAAAGCTCACTTATTAACATGTTATATCTTCTTTCTTTAACCCGTACAAAAAACAAAATGTAAAAACACGTTCACAACTCCAGGAAGTGTGCGCCCGACCAAGAAATAGTTGGCCGCACAGCCCCCTCTAAAACCACAAAGTGTCGTTTTTACCCTTTGGTTTTTGTTACGGATTAAACAAACAAGATATAAATTGTAACTGGCAGCAGCTTCATACATACTGTACAGCTTTGAGAGTGGTATCAGTCTTGGCATCTATCATCTAACTCTTGGCAAGAAAGTGAATAAGTGTATTTCGAAAATGTCAAACTACAACAGTAAGTAAAGTAAAAACAGCTACAGTTGGGATTTTGCTAAATCATTGATACCCATAATTAATTATCACATGCTTCCTTTTCAAGGTCTTTCACTGTTAATAAGTAGTCTAATGCTTCTGTTTCACATTTAAAATAAACTGATTATTTGAGCTGCAGCTGTTTGAGACCACTATTTTATTCAAGGTCTGACATGATTAAATTGTTTTTGATTAAACACTTTTTTCAGATATAGTTTTTCCCCAATCAGGACAACACCTTAAAGGGGAACTCCATCGCTGTTACACATCAAAGTCTGTTTACAGGTCTTGGGGAGCACTACTGTATATGTGGGAAAACATTTTTATAAAGCCTTTTGTGGCTCCAGACGGGGCTGTGTGAAGTCTGATAAATTGCCTCAAAAAACAGGTTGGGTCTGAAGACTACCAGTTTGAAAATGAAAAGAAAAAAATCTGTTGGTGTGGAGTTAAAAAGAAGTGAGTTCAACAGAACTCTGTAGCCCGCTCCTCGTCTATGCTTGGGGTTAACAGCTCAAGGCTACATTAGCCGCTACTAGCATAACACACATAAATCTCCAACCGAACTGTTGGTGGCGGAGTTGCATTGTGGGTAATGTAGGTACCAGGTTTTGACAACAAAGAAGAATGTGTGGAATACGAAAGACAATATCTCTGGTTCTGCTGCATCGATTCTGATCCTTTTTTTGTAACGGTCCATTGTGAGTCTGACAACGTTATAGGATGCAATGTCAAATTTATAGAGTACTCTTAAAGGGATAGTTTGGGTGTTTTGAAATCGAGTTGATTGAGGTACTTATCCATAGTAGGTGTATTACTTACAGTAGATGACGGTTGGCACACCCCCAGCTTGGAGAAACAGACAGGAGCACCAGCACCGGAGCAAAGCCATACAGTGCTGTGGACGGGGACGGCAAAAAACATATTTTAGTCACCTAAAATAAAAGGCACACTTTAAAAAATTGATATCCGTTTAAATGTATGCTATGTTTAGAATATTTTCTTCTATACTGTTTTTGTCATCTGATCCTGCCGGCTTTGGTGAGAGCAAAGTTTCACTTTCAGTTGAGTTCCCCATCAGAGAGGAGAAGGAAAGGGCTGTCTGACGGCAAGATAAAGCGGTGAAAACATTCTAAGTCATCTGACTATGGATAACTACCTCATACAACGCCACTTCAAAACACCCAGACTATCTTTAACCAGTAGACCTTAGAAAATACAACACCTAATTGTCATACAGTGTGTCTATATAATATTGCATGTTGAACATGTCGGTTTAACATAATTTCACTTTGAGTTGGTGATTATTATTAATTATGAAAATAAGAGAACATACATATGACACTGATCCAGAAACCTCACCCTCAGCTGGGAAGAAAATGAAAGCGTTTCAGCTTTTTAGGCTTGACTGTTAATAATATCACATAATTATATTCTATTTTTATTGCCAAGCAGTCATGTACAGTAATGTAGACCTCTGAGGCTTCTCATTCTACGGAGAAGTGAAGACCACTATTCAATCAATTAGTAAGCTTTGAGTAAATAATTTGTGCAGTGTAGCATGTATTCAATAGGGCAAAGCACCTGTGCTTCCTGGCCTGAACAGGACCAGTCTGGAGAGCGAAATGTTCCAATGAGGCCATCCAATTCACACAGAGGTAATGAACCTAAAAACTGATCCAATTTCGCTAATGGCTTTGACTGACCCTGGGCATAATGTGTTGTTGCTTGTTTAATGGCATATTCCAAACCTTGCATTGGGATTTGATTTTCAGATCAGGTCCTGAGTGAATCATTAGGGATGATAGGGACACACAGAGGAGGAGGAGGCTGTAAAAGCTAAAAGACCCGAGGCAGACGGCTATCAGTCTTCCACTGCGAGCTCATGCATACTAAACATCTGCACAGCTCTAGGTGAGGCTTCTGAAGCATATGGCTCTGACAGCATCACCCTGTTAATATTAGGCTGCTGCATTACTGCCGGGCAAGCTGATCTCAATCAAAACGCTACTGACTTTGAGGAGAGGACGCTGGCGGGGACGACGACGGGGATGATGACACTGAAAAAGTTCAGTACAGTGACAGTATAGAGGAAGATGAATACACCAGGATGTACAGTGTAAGGGGTATTGTGGATTCTGGTGTATTTTACATATTTGATTTTCACATGCTTCCTTTTCAAGGTCTTTCACTGACTGTAGGTAGTCTTAATGCTTCTGTGTCAACTGCCATTTTTTCACATTAAAAATAAACTGCAGCTGCTTGAGACCAATATTTTTTCAAGGTCTGACATAATTAAATTGTTTTGGATTCATCACTTTTTTCAGTAAGAACTTTTTCCCCAATCAGGACAAAACACTAAAGGGGAACGATGTTACACATCAAAGTCTGTTTACAGGTCTTGGGAAGCACTACTGTATAATGTAGAAAAAGTTTTATAAATCCATATGTGGCTCCAGATGGGGCTGCGTGAAGTCTGATACATTGCCTCAAAAAACAGGTTGGGTTTGAAGACTACAAGTTTGAAAATGAAAAGAAATCTGGGGATGTGGAGTTAGAAAGAAGAAGGAGGCTTACAGTACTAGACCTCTGCCCGCCCTCTCTGTGTGAGGATAAAGGCTCAATGCCTTCTCCACGGAGCTGGCTGCCATGTTTCTACAGTAGCCCAGAACGGACAAACCACTCTGTTAACTTTTCCTGCTTGGGCCAGAATTGACAACGATACTCGCTCTGGAGTTAACCCCCGTCACTCCACTCAACCGCCGCGAAACAAGACATGGGAAACCTTGTTGCAGCATTTATTTCTGCACAAACTGCAACTAACACAGTTAGCTCGGTCTAAAATGTTGATCACAATCTTATGTCAAACAATCAGGCATGTAAACACAACGGGCAATATCGAGGTCAGCAAAAATGATCAAGGTCATCTCCATATATCGAACGATAAGTGGATAACGTACTTAACTTGAGAGGCCTACTTTGGGGGATCTTCTTCAGGTCACTTTAGAAAAAGAAGATTCTGTGGTTTATTTACCTTCCTTGATTTGTTTTAACTGCAAAATGAAGTTTTGCTTGTTGTTCAGCCATGCTGTAGAAACACACAGCTCCCTGAGATCAGAATGAGGATGGGGAATATTATTGATTCGTTGTTGCTTATGGGAACAATTCATGAATTATTGATGAGGTCTCCAGCCTCGTGGTTATTTGCATTTTGGTTGTCGTTTAATGAGACGCTAGGGCTTTTATTCTGGTAGATGGATGATGTGTCAATCTTTTCTTTCGGCATATGCGCAATTTTGTTTAATTTCATTAACTTCATATAGCTCTTGTATTGACACAGGACATTTTGAGCCTGCGTTACAGAGCTGCAGTCTACCTGAAGAAAAATAGCTAGAACACAAGCAAAGTAGATGGAAATAAATCACCGCTGCACTGCCCCAGGCTAGGATCACAACCATGCCTTGCTTAAACATGCAAAGATGAATAGTTAGCTTTCGCTCACATGGCTCCCACCTTAGGGAACTATTTGCAGATGAATCTCTCACCACTTTCCCAGGTTATCTCCTAGAGCATCAACACAGCGCCTCACTCCTAATTTATTCACATTTCAGGCACCATTCGCACCATCTCCGGGGGGAGATGATGGGGCCTGTGTACCCAGCCTGCCTGCCTGCCTGCCTCCCTCCCCAGAAACACATTAAAGAGCTCAGAGTTTAAATCTTCTTCCAGGAGATCACTCAGAGCTCCCTGTCGACGCCTGTGAAGCTTCGCACAGATCCTGGTGCCGCCAGGCTTCCCCCCACAATACAGCAGCGAGCTGACAGTGCACCGCGCCCGACGATCAGCTGAGAGAAAATGAGAGACCGAGACAGAGAGAAAGAGAGACATGCTGCTGTCACTGCAAATCCTCGTCACCGGTTGAAAGAGGATGCAAAGAGCCTATTTGCCTTCTTTAACTTCTAAAATGTCTAAAAGTTGAAAGTCATGTGCTTGTATGTTCTCAGGGACATGCAGAGAGATGCATGCGCAATGCTTTCTGTTGTGTGTTATCCCAAAGTATGCCATGCATGTAAGTGACAAATATACTAGATGTTAGGTCTGGTTGTGTAGCAGTGCAATCCTCTAAAGCCGATAAACAGCAACAAATAGTAATCATAATGTAGAGTCAAAGCATGAAGTGGTGTTTATGTGCTGTCTTGATTTATCCTAAGACAACCATTCAACTTCTATGCTAACGGGCCTGAAAATAACATCTTTTGTTGCAGCTATGCAGTTGCCAAAACATGCTCTGACACTTGGTTTTAACAGTGTATAATGATCATTAGTGCATGAAGGCAAAACACTGTTTATGAACCATAAATGCTGCAGTTACAACCCGGCCTGATAGCTAAGCAGATGATTTGCAATAAAGGCTTTAAAGCACTCTGGATTAAATTCCAATCGGGAGGGAGCTGCATTCACAGCAGAAACAAGAGCCTGCTGCATTGCTTGCATATTATATTTCAGGGGCTTTAATGTACTGTAAAGTGTGCAAATGAGCTTTACAGTTTCTCTCTGGCTACCAGATAACACAGAGCGGTTAGTGTTTAATGCACTAACAAGAACACATGTCAAGGGATTTAAAAAGTCCCCTAGAGTGCTTCTTAAAAAAGTCTTATCAATGTCATCTACTTCTTTTCCTAATAAGTGCTTAGTCTTTGCCTAAGGAGCTTTCACTCTCCTTCAGAAATGGAGGATAGGAGTCGATAGGTTCATTTGCACAGGCATTGCGAGCATGTTCAGAAATGAGATGTTCCTCTGCCCTCAGGTCAGCCTCAGAGCATCTGAGTGGGTGTTGTTTTTTTTCTGCTGGTGTATCAGAGCTGTGCCTGTACTGGGTCTTTGGGCGATGTCAGTAAGTGAATGAAATGTCAGAATGATTTCTCATAAAATTCTGACAGAATTACTCATCAGATACTGACTTTGGGCTGGGGGAGTCTGCCGAGGATGATGTCTGAAAGAATAGAGACAATCTGCTAAAAGCGAGACAGGCTTTGCCAGGCTGATGAAGGATGTACTGCATGAGTGAGACAGACAGGACCATGAAACAGCTCTAAGTTAACTATGATGACCAATATCGTTAAATCATGTTGTAGGGTACGATCACATGCTAGCGGCATGGCTCTAGGGATGGTAATGTCGGTGGATCCACCACTTAGGATTATATGGATTGCTATGGAATATGAAAATATCTTGACAACTATTGGATGGTTTGCTGTGACATTTGGTGCAGACATTCATGGTGCCCTGAGGATGAATCTTTATGACTTTAGTGGCTTTTGAAAGAAGAAATACCACATTATTCCTTTGACAAATGAAAGTTGATTTCATAAGCATTAGAATGCCCCACTGCTCGATTAAACACACTCAGAAATCCTTTGATCGCCGTCATTCTGCATAATAATTAATTAATTAACACGTGCTTCTGTTTGTTGCACAGAGAGCATGTATTTTCGGAGCAATGGGCCTTGGAACAATGGGCGTTTTTGGGGTAACAGTCAGAACAGTCGGACAAATGGGCTTTCTTCCGTCCGATGGAACAGTTTTCAGACTATTCTTGTTTCGGAATAACAATGGACCGTCCCCGTCTCAACACCCAATAATGTACGACAAACACTACTACCTCAACGACCAAATAAAGGACAAGGCTTGAGATCACCCAGCAGCTGGGATATGTTGGAGATGGTAATGTAGCTGATATGCACTTGCTAATTCACACAGACATATGGGCATTAGGGGTCTTTCACATTGTTGTTGGAGGTACAAAGAACTGATTGCTATTGAGGCAGAGGTGCAAATATGCATCGTAACTGAAGACGGCGTGGGTAGAGCGTGATGTCACTGTGCGTAAAATAATGTTACATGTTGGTCATGGAACGGGGCTAGCCACAGCAGCTAATGTCAGTGTTAGCATCACATTTGGGGTCCGATTAGTTTATATATGGTGTAGTTAACGTTAGCCCCTTTTGACATTATCTGTTTGGATAGGTTTTGTTGTGTGGAGTGGACACGGCGGGTTTAGGAGGAAAACTCATTGCAAAAATGGAACACGGTAACACAGATAATTCGCACCGGACCCGGTGTGCATGGTTGTCAATGCAGAAAATTCACATGTGGATTTTCCATATTCTCGCACCGCATTTTTGCATCGCACTGGTGAGAAATGGCTTTTATTTGGTCTGGTATGACCAGTGTCTCATGTTTGTTAAATGTTATGAAATGTTAGTAAACACAGGTAAGATATGGCTCTATGACTGATATTACTAAGCCACTTTGTTGACATCCTCCACTCTTGCTACCGGTGCTGTTTTAGCATTCACCATTATCCCATAATTGTCACTTGACACTGGAAAATATTTAGCGTCTACAGTGCTCACTTACATCAACACAAGCTGCTTGTTTATTGGTGTTGGTAACCTGTTATTCCATCAAAGTGAGGTTATTAGGCACTCACTCTAAACTGCGTTATTCTCACCCTCTAAATGAACCAAAAATATGTAAACAACTGAGAGGTAAAACAAATTGCTTCTAACGTGCTGGATGTGAAACATTCCTCAATGTTAGAAGGGGAATTTGCTTTTTCTCATTAGCACTTTCAAACTAAAGGTGAGGTTTGCACAGTCTCACGCTGGAAACATATCAAAACATGATCATTAAACAGCAGCCTTGTTTTGTTGTATAACCAACATTTATACCACACATCCTAAAATATAAATGTAGTTACGCATCAACAGCAGAAATTGGGTGAATATTGCTGAAAGGAAGTCTTCCTTAGGGTCTAGCGAATGTGGTTCTTAAAGACAGTGTTACATTTAGTGGTTTTAAATCATAGCTTAGTGTTGTCTACTGCAGTTGAAGGATGAATGTCTTTATCCACTTTAAAATGACAAACCAGAGGCCATTCATCAGTGGATCTTAACATTTAACATTAACACTCCTGTGACGCTGTGGATCTGAATTATAGCGCCGTTCACTTTGGTGAGCTTTTACTGCCGATTATTAGCTCTGGCCATTATTGAAGTGGCAGAGGTAAGAGATGAAAGGCCAGTCCTCTTTTCTTCCCTCACCCCGTCCTCTTACCACCTCCCCTCCTCCTCTCCCCTCCATCTCTTAAGGGCTTCTCTTTGAAACA